>NC_060247.1:29137298-30344628 GCF_921293095.1 Ischnura elegans
TTTAGTATCTTAGGCAAACTTGTTGTTTTATTAATTTTGAAGTAGGCATATTCTTTTACATTCGTAGATTTAGTTCAATATTGTTTCTTAATAGGTAGTAGCTCAGTTTGTTTCGAAAGTTTAGCGTATACTACTTTTCTTTAGTTTATAATATTTCAATCGTTCTCCCAACCAAGTAAGTACATTTCAAATTTTCTAATATTTTAGAATTTACCTACTTTCTAGTTTTGTAATTTCAAGGCCAGGTTTATTAAGTCTATTCATGCGTTTAGCGTCTGACTTCGTAATGATCCTTTAAATCTTTATAAAGTTTTCTAAGTACACCTTTAGCTAATTTATTTCAACATGTTATTTTTACGTACATAAATCAGGTTTCGGCATTTCGTAGTTCTATTCTTATTATCACTATAGTATTTAATTTTTGTGACTTTTTCTGATTCCAATTTCGGCCTCTGTCTAATAACACTGCCTTCTCTTTTCTAGTTTTCACTAATTTCTACGCTTCTTTTAACGCTATTTAACTATTTTAAACGGAACAAAAATTACCAAGTACTCGAATATGTCTCAAAATATCAACACTAGTTGCAAACGAATACTACCCCTTGTTGACCTTCCTCTGATTTCTTCCTGAAGACGGTTTCCACGCTATGAACCATGGGAGAAGTGGGGAGAAGGATGAACTCGTCGATGCCCGAATCTGGCGGCCAAGCTGGCTGCCCAAATTCCCTCCCTTATGCTGGCTAACCGTATATCCTTCCAAGATGGCCCAAATCCTGGGATTGGCAGAGCCAAATGGTAAATTGGGATACGGCTTGAAATTACCTGCGAAATGGCCCCAGAAAACGTATTTTAACGGAACAATCAAATTGGAAGCGGTGCGTGACCGTGACCTTTACTTCCTCTCCGGAGTTGCGTTGAAGAGAGTTCGCGGGCGGTCAGCGACGCGAGGAGATCGTCTTTTGTCGTCCTCCAGCGCGATGTACGGTGGGCGTCGCAAAGGTTCTCACGGGATTAAAAGTCACTGCGCATCTCAAGCAATCTCCTTTCCATTTCCGTCCCCCTTCCTTCCCATCTTCTCGTGCACTTGGTCTTCCTCCCCTTCCCCTCATTTCTTGCCCCCCTTTCCTCCTCGTACCATTTTCTCTCCAGCCATTTCCCTCTGGTGATATTCCATACGCGATCTTCAATCCACTTCCGCACCCCAGTTGGCCATCAATTTCTTTTCGCCTGAGATCGATTTCTTTCGAAACAGAAACCTTTAAAAAGAGGTACGACCGTGACTGTGAGGATAGAAACATACTTTCCCAGGTCCAATGCTGTTAAGAGGACGCATATTTCCCCCTCAACTGAACATATCTTCTCTTTTTCCTGCAACGCCGTAATCATTTATAACTGTACGTTATCATATATCTTCAAATCGTTATCTTTATACCATTTTTATTTATTTGTATGTATCTCAAATATAAAAGAAATAGCGACTGAGCTAATACTGCGGCACAGTTACGAAATTTTAGATTTTGGAAAATGAAAAAAAATACAAAAAAGGGTCAAATTTACATTCCCCGCAAGTTTCAAGTCATGTAAAATGAAATAATTCGACGACGCGGGTTTCGTAACATGATCATACTTTTTAAATATATTATTGAACCTTACAAAGTCAATTTTTTTCATTTGCCTTAGTGGAAAAGTTTCACGAAGTTTGCCTGAAACTATCAGTTGTGCCATATCATTAGTTTTAAACGAGGAATACGTTATCGAATATATGAGCAAGAGCGATGCGTTCACTTAAGGATCTACTACTCCAAGGGGGACAAGTGTGGCGTCCCATTTTTTTCTTTCCAATATATAATACATTTTTCTCCTATCTCATTCTGAATCCCACGCGGCCAATTTTTCAATCAATACAATTGCTGTTTGGGAGGAAATAAGAGAAAAGAAAATAATGAAACTCTCGGGTGAATTTAATTAATGCAATTTGAAAATAAAATATGGTGGGATCACTGGCAATACCTCATTTCTTGTAAAGGTTTAAAATGTTATACAACCTTGGCGACATTCGTAATAGTAATCACTTGGTCTTAATGTATAATTTATTATTAACGACATGTGTTCAAACCGTCCGCAGTGTCAACCCAATTTTTCTATCATCTGTCTTGAAACCTAGGTCGATACGAAATAAAAAGCGGATTTAAACGCAGTTAATTTCATTACGAATGCGTGTAACTTCATTGCGAAGGTTGAGCTCATTACTTATAATACGGATAACTCTTTAGATTAAAGGCACAAGGAGGTTAAACGAAAGGTGTGTACATAACACTTTTTATGATTACACGTTTACGAGCTCTATGAACCAAACTTAGTGCCATTTTCATGTAACTGACGTGATTTGATTTCTATTTAAGCATCATTTCTTGATAAAAGGTGAAACAGTGAAAATCCTATTGTGTTTTTTTTTAATCTTTCCTATGGTATGATGAAGTTTATCTTAGATTCTTGTACTGCAAAATTTATGTAGTGTTAAGTGTCTTCTTTAATATAATTCATTTATAGAGTTGGTTCGGGGTCAAAAGAATGGGACCGACAGCTAAGGACATTTGTGTCTTGATAAATGGATGGACAGGAAGGGTTGAGAGAAACTCGTCATCGACATTAAGCTCTTACCGAGAGGTGCCAATGTGACCACGGCTTAACTTATAATTCGACAGACGAAGTGCTCTGCTAAAATTACCCTTCACAAAGCTCAGACACCCCCGGGAATCAAGCTCGGATCCACAGGGTAGGGACCCAAAACTTCAGCCACCATAACAGCGCGATCCTTTATTCATTGAGTTCATGGTAAATACTGCGTGACATGAGGTACAAGGTGTCATATTTTGCTCTGTACGTTCGAAGGCGCGGCCTCGGAATCTTATTTAGTGGGTGTTCGCTGTTGCTATTTGTGGCGGAACGAATCTCCATTGTTCTTCGATGTTTGCCCTCACTTGAAGGGAAGAATCTATGGCCCGAATTACATTTTTTTTATGCGGGCAGAGTAAAAGGGTAAGGGCATTATGTTTGAAAGTTCAATAAACTGTAGTAATTGTAATAGGCCGATGATTTGCAGATAAGGAAAAATTCATTAGCTACACAAGAATTTGGACCATCTACATAGTGTCTCTTATTTTCTCTCAGACTTCGAAAACTTTTGAGCTATGTTTTAGAAAAAGCTTTGTTAGCTTGGTAGAAATGGAAGAAGAACCAACCGGGGAAAAAATAAATAGCTTTGGCTTTGCTGGAGTTTGCTATCGTTTTCAAGGGTTGCTGAAATACCAGCCGCTTACGCTTTCACTATGTATGATGTAACCATTTAATGTTATGTAGGTGTATCTGTAAATTACAATTCTATCGGTAAGATTTAGGGTCATGAAAAGGGAGATATTCCAAGAAACGGTGACTCGGAAATAACAGATTAAAGCAAGAGCTTTGGACTTCCATGGAATTTGATACTCACGATTTTACTTGTTGTTAAATCTCTGAGTCAACTTATCTTGAGTGAGGAGAAAAGGGCTGTTAAGAGGCTATAATCAGAGTAAAGTAAAAATTTTATTCCACAATTTTATGGTCTTCTTACGTAAATAATAATTATGGCGCGCTATGTTAATTGTTTTTATTAAATACGTAGCATTAGAGAAAAAATCAATGCAAGTATTTTCAACTCTAAGAAAAACTTATTAAACTACAAGATTATTTCCGTTAGTGAGAATCGTCCCCTCATAATAACGTGTAAGAAACCAGCTTCATTCGCGGACCAAGGAATGGTTTGTAAGCAGATCCAAATAGAGCGCAGCTCACTATTGTCTTGAAAACATAAAGAGTCATCCATTATTCCCAGCCACAACAACTGTCTCAGCAAATTACTCGCCTATGAGTCTTCCATTCGTCCAGGATCTCCTCCTTTCAAGTATTATAACTTTGCTGTTATCTTAGGCCGTTTTTCTGCGGATTCGAAAATAACGACATACGAAAAAGAAAGAAAATATGGAATAGGATGAAACTGTTAGTATTTCTGTACTAGTTACCTTATACTTACGCCTTCAGAAGCAAATGTCGGAATTTGTATAATACCTGTGACAATTTTTCGGAAGATTATTGCTTTTATGAAACAGTAAACAATGACCACTATATTCAGTTACATTTTCCATCGACTTATTTTCTGCAGACAGATCTTGGGGAAAACACTTAAACAAGTATATTTTCATAGTCATAATTGAGTAGAATTGTCGAAGTTGAATTAAATATAGTATGCGAAATCGTTGTATATTCTTCGTTCAAAACAACAATGCTTACTATGCATTCCATACACACATTCCATAAAATTGTTTCTGGCAAACATAAAGCTGATGAACTTGCGCACTTTCATTTACTAGCTATGATCGTTTATACGGTGGCGTAATTGGTTGAATGCTGTTATATGGACCAAAGGTTTCGGTTTCAAATCGACGTTTAGCATCTTAACGCGCCCTTTTTCTTCATTACCATCGGTATAGCTTCTTCAATATTTTCTGTATAATTTTCAGACCACTTGAATTCGTAATAAATCGCTAGAAAAGGAATTAGCCCCCACCTGTTTGTGAAAGTCATAAGTATTTGGCTCAGTCAGTGTGAATGCTATCCCCACGTAACATATAGACTTTAGCTAAAAACATGGAATGAGAGAGTGTATGTGACGCGTCCATTTACGTATGTTCGTGTTCTAGAGGTTAGATTTAGGGTCACACAAGGTGGTATCAGCACTGGAAGTAACATAGGGTACGAAATAACTGATTAAACCAAAGGATACGGAATTCTTGGCTCTTATAATGTCACGGTATTATCCTTATAAATTAATTAATATTAATTATTAAAATAATTATATATGCCGTATTCATACAGTTTTTTGACTTTTTGAAATGAGAGAAAATGTATTAGCATAAATTCATTCATGAAAGGAAACAAAAATTCCTTTTTGAAGTCTTTCTTAATGGCTGAGCTTAGCATTAAAATATTTTGCGTGGACTAAATTTATATCAGGCCTACTATGCATTCCAAAAGGTATACTTATTTCCACGTTTTTGAGAAAAACCTGCACATATTTGATTTTCGTTGGAAGCATTACTGTATAGCATTGCTGAACATGAAGCTAATGTTATACTTTCATAAGGCAAAACACAACCAGGGGTTGCGAGTTTCTTTAAAATTTTATGATGGAAACGCGGAGTGACCATCATTAAGATAGGACTGACTTTGCAGCCTAATCTATCAATACTACTAGAGGAAAAAGAGCGAAAAATTAGTGAATTTGAACGAACACGATCAAGCTATTTTTGAGATGGAGATACTAAATTCTCAACCCCGAGTCCTTCTGGATGTATTCTCAAGCAAAGAATATCCTGGAGTGGGTATGTTAGTCCATACTGTCGGCGAAGAGCGTTACTTGAAAAGAAGTATTGATGAATGAATGACAACTCAGTGTAATGACTGGACTCGTGGCCTTTTTTGTCTCTCGTATGTTGGATGTCAAGTTGCGCATGAGGTGTGTCACACGATGCTTGACACGAGCAGAAACTCTCTTGCTCATAGTTCAGTTTCTTGTTTCAAAATATTATGAGCACTCAGTGTATGACTAAATATTTACGGGAACAAGTTTTATGACCACTGCAAAGCATCTTTGAAAATAACTCCTTCACCCGCCCATATCCTGTATAAATTTCCAAACAGTATTTCTTTTTCATCTAAATCCTGTCATTAGCTTTACTGATGTTAATATATTCTTTATACATCAGCATTCTATAATAATAATCTATTTTTATCGTTCACAGAAGCATCAATAAATCTAAATAACCAATGTGATTTGCTTTATGTACTGGGAAGATCCAACTTAGGATACGAAAATTGATGGGGTATCGGGTTGGTGTGGTGGCTAGAGTGTTACCCGGCGGGCTAAGAGTTCAAATACCGGCAGTGGCAGAGGATTTTCAGAGACTGCCCGATCCCTGCTTGAGTGTTGCGTGGAGGACATTTCAAGAGCAACACTCTTGCCGTGCTATGGTCCCGTGGACGTTAAGCCGTGGTCCCCTTGGTGTATTTCGTTAAGAGCAGGCTAATGCCGACACCGGGATTCTCTTCGCCCTTCCCTTATGGCGAAAATGATCTCAGCTGTCCGTCGTCTCCTCCAAATACCATACCATACGAAAATTTATTTCTCATTAGATAATACGTCTAGAGAAAGGCAACGTCATCTTTAGATCACATATAGTATTCATGCGGTATATACTCTGCAGCGTGAACGGCGGTTTATCTGCGATGGGAAATAAGTCTTCTGGACTCGTATTCAAACAACGGACCTTTGAATTGGCTTCTACATGGCTGAGTGGGGACAAGTAGTCCCCATGGTTGTGTGGGTTCCATCGTTGTCCTCAATTTAGGCCACTGCGCAGCCACCTTGTACACGCTTGTTGTCAATATTTACTCCGAGTATACGCCATCAAGACTTGAGAGTTACTCTTGGTCCGGAGCTTTGCTCGGTCCGCCTCGCATCATTGACGTCCGAGCATTCGGCCTTCACCTCGAAAAGCGAGTCTGGAGGGGAGTTCCCCGAACCGCCAAGGAAAGGCTGCACAGTCAGCGTCCGTGACTCAGCCACTGCCGCCTGCCCCGCTGGGCGATAGGTGCAATAACCCCCGTTCCCACAACAACCACGTGCTCGTCTAATATACCGGATTTACCGATCGTGACAAGTCGGTGAAACGGAAAATTTTCTGAAATATACGATGTATACTAAGGTCTGACTCTCGTGAAAGTCAAGGATTCGCTGATTAGTAATCTAAATATGAGATGAAGGATTATAATTTCGCAAATTTTAGAACTAAATTCAGAAGGTGATAAGGCGTGCATACAACATTTTTACATTTTTTATGTTAGTATCTTGTAATTAGTTAGGAAAAACAACTTATTTACCATAATGTAGTGAGTAAGTTCATGGAATGGTAAGAAATTGTATAAAAATGTTCTCATCAATTGCGGAGTGAATTAGGTGCTAAAATTTAGGCATTACTTTAAACTTCTAAAACTATAGACTACTCTTAATTCCTTGTTTTTTTCTTCAATCATAATTGCTGAATATTAGCATTGAAATGTGTCGGAAACTGAACCAGTAACTCTCCAACTATTTATTCGATAAGTGGGTTTTTGGCTTGGTCTTGAATGTTAATGTTTTTTTAAGACATGAAGTTATTCTCCGGCCTAAGGAAAAGCCACAGTGCTTACTTGTTGTCACTATCTTACAATGTTGCTGAGAGATATTTTCAAAAATTTTTCTTGAAAACTTATGTTATTCATATTTTCTGCCTCGCTAAATGTAAAAGTCTAAAAATAATGAGTATATCGTCATTCTTGATCGTGTAATTTTGCTAGCCATCCTTGTCATTATTGTTTAGTTCCTCTAAGATGGTAATCTCAATGAGACTAGGTCATAGGAAAAGGTTATATGTAGTCCGTCGTGAGATCTCAACTAAAGTAAATAAGATACAGCACTTCTCGTGAGACGGCTGAACTCGGGCGTCGGCGTCCTCAATGACGATCCAAGCGAGTTTAGTCTTTGGTGATTGAACCACCTAAAAAGGATGTGTGTGATTTGTAGTGGGCAAAAAAGTCTACCATTTAGCCACTCGAGTCCTTGTTTGCCGCCTGGGACTTGATTTGACTCCCTAATCGTGGCTGAGGTGCCTATGCAGCGCAATAGGTATGCTTTATTTGTACCTCGGGAATTTTTCTGAGACCAAAATTTGCAAAAAAATAAGTTATTTTCAATAATTAAATGCGAGGCAAAATATTTTCGGAAGTAACTTTCGACTGCGATGTGTATTGTCTAAAAGTCAAACGAATTCCGCACAAATCGCGGAATTGATTTCCTTCGTAGATTCGTCGCATTCAAACAAATTTAATACCTTTTGAAGAAATTCTATGCACTAGTCGTCAAAATATTGCTAAATAGTTTTTTTTGTCTCTTGGAGGTCCCATCACTCTTGCCCTCGGCCTTTATTTAGTGACGGATTAGTTTTTAAAAAACTTGCGCTATCATCTTTGGCTTTTCATGCATTGTAAAGTTGGAAATTAAAAATTTTAATTGAGTACTTTTTTGGGCGCAATTTTGATGTTCGAGATACCGGTAAATGTTGGTGAAGGACTACCATATTTAGCCTAAACAATTCGAAATTCTTGCGCAAAGCTTCATGAAAGTAATCTCTCACTAAAAACGATAAATTACGACCGTTTTTCTAGGGGCGATGTGTCAGTGACAAATTCTGACGCGGAATCTTTGATAAATTCAACAGCTATGCAACGATAATCAAAGATAACGTGGCGTTTCCGATTTAGCTCATGCTGTTCGTTAAAGGGGATTTCAGTATACTTATGCGGCCTTCTGTATGGAGGTATGTGGAGCTCAGATGGTGTTTACAGTGAGAAGTTGTTAATGCGTGGGGCACAGATTGACTCAACTTTGTTCGAAACCGGTCCATGCGAAGGCGAGAATTTTTCTTCCTGGATTGATTTTTTTCAGAAATCGCGCGTGTGATTTCAGTCGTGGCCACTTGCTAATTAATAACGAAGGACCACATCCCACTCACCGCACCACGAGTTCTCATCGGCAGTCGCGATGTAGCGATTCCTATCTCGATTCCGTGGTTGTCCCCAGCCCCATCATTAATTCAACACGGGTAACGGTAGATCAAATAAAAAAAGACCCCGTCCTAGATATTTTTCGCCTTGCCATTCGGACAAGAAACGAGCCGTGGGTCGTGGGGAGCTATCGCTTGAGGCCCTTGATTCATTCTCCCCTCGTCCGCGTCGGGCGTCGACCATAGTATTTATGCGCTAGTTTATAAACGTGTGTGTGTGTGTGTGTGTTGGGTCGAATGTGACCGTAATTGCGCAATTAAACGTTCGCAGACGAAGATCGGCGCGGCGGGAATTATTTAACGAGACTTGCGTTCGAATGACTTTCGAATATGTTTGTCAAGTATAAACGAGTAGGATTCTATCTTAGTGATTGCTTTGCGATGAGTGACTGCGACAGTAATTTGCTGGAAATAGACGCTACCATACCTTTGAAAAATCTTCTTCAGAGGACGCATCACTCCGATCGACTAGTTGCTTTCGTGTCGCTTTACCCATTTAGAACTCAGAGTGTATTCTACAAATAACTAGGGCATATTAGTTAGGCCATAATGAGCATTTTCGAGTATCTCAGCTTTGAAAATGGGCTTTTTCTGCATATTATAAACATATTTTCGATTGCGGTAGAGTTTTAAAATGAAAGCGCTGAATTTTTTTCCAGTTTTTGATCCATGACCTTCTTCTCAAGTTGTTTTCCGCGAAAGATATACGGGATTACTCCTTTTGATGAAAAGTTCATGACGTCACTGGCCCTTGCCGAGGGCTCTTCGCTTTTCCGATACTTCTCGACCTCGCGCATCTGTCTCACGACCTGATAAAATAAATTTCAAGCAATCAAAACGTAATAAACATACCGTTCGAATAGGAGTGATTGGTCCTTGGAAACGTGATGGCAAAAACTCAGTATTTTAAGTCATTGCCAAATGTTTACACAGGATTCTCCACTCCCATGGTTCCATTGATTACCACCGGTCGCAATAATTATCGGCGCTCCAGTCGGTAGGATACAAGTCATCATACGTATTAGACTGCAAGAAATAAGCTACGCGTTTAATGCAATCGTTTATTGTTTATTAAAATAAAGCTCAATTAATTAATAGTAAGCTCTCTTTCAAATCTAATATGAAAAAAAGGAATTAAACATTTACAAGCGAAATCTACTCCAGTAAAAACGACATACTTGTAAATGTGATGCTGTGGTTACGGTGCTGGAATAACAATCTGAAGTTCCATGTTCGATTCCAATGTGTGGAATTTTTTAAAATTATATCTTAATTCTGTGCGAGGAAATGTTTTTGTACACTTGGGACGCCTGATGTTTTCCCATTTTTTCACAAGGAATCTTCCCTTGAATTATTTTATTTTCGTGCCGCAACACGACGCTTCGTTAAGATATACATATATTTGGTTTCCTTTTATTTTTCAATATGATATTGTGGACTTATTCTTACCACTCATGCGTAGTTTTCGAATCGGATTTCGTTATTAGTTGAACTTTTAACACCCTGCGGAGTAGGGAAAAACATAACCGGAAAAGCTATATTCTTTGATGATTAAAATAGAAAATTATCCTGATGGGAAAAGCAAAATTTACCAACAAGACGCTTCTTTGGAGCCTCTTTTATATGAGTGATAGCTCGCTGAGTGAAAAGATGGTTGACCGTCCCTAACTCCGGAGGAAGAACCCATTCCCTTCCTGACTCGCTCTATCTGGATTCTTTTCAACAGTTATTTTCGAACGATTCGAAAAACTAGGCTTGTACTGCAAGAGTCCACAAACCCATAATGCAATATAAAAGTAATCCAAATACATGTGTATCTTAAAATTGCGTCGTGTTGCGACAAGGAAATTAAATAATTCAAAGATAAAAATTGAGAAAACAGCACATGCCGCATGAGCACAAAAAGTCCTCGCAGAGAAATAGTGAAAATTTCAGTGGAAATCGTGAAAATAATTGTGAAAAGGAGGCTTCTGTAAAAGGAAAAGTAGAAAGAAATATAAAAAACCGCATACGAGACTGGATCATGGAACCACAGCGTAGGAGTTGAACACCGTAGCCGCTAGTGACTCAAGTTGGAGTGCGAATTAATGCGCGGAGACCGGCTTCACAGGAACGCGGCAACTGCTCTCTTGTGCAGCCTCCTATAGTAATATAAACTCTATTGCCAAATGTACTGCCGACGAAGTGTTAATAAGCAATGGAAACACATTTGTGAACACCTTATTTAAATGGAAATTTGGCCCGATTGGATAAATATTTGCTACTCAATCTTAAGATGGTTCGGAGAAAATCCGAATCGAGAAACTCAATAGGGTAGTTTCCTTCATCAAAGAAAACGAAAGGCATTGATTGCGATTCCTTACCCACAGTTAGTGTATTCATAATATACAAATTATTTTGTTTTAGAAATCCCAGTTTAGACGAATATTAATGGTCATTTTTAACCTCATTTGAAACAGGCCAGATTGGCGCCCATTCGATGCCACTCCACGTGACGTCACCGGGACCTAGTTTCTATACGAGTAGATAGGAGTTTTACATTGTCTGAGATTACCAATGCATGCATGAGGCACAGAGCTCTGGGGAAACATCTCTTAATAATCACCCATTAAAATTACCTAAGTTCGGAAAGTTTCCTTCTTTTGATAGGGTAATAATAATCCTTATTTAAGCCAAGCGCTACCTGCTAGCAGGGTACTCTGCTACCTGCTAGAAACCTGCGTCGTATCAGCGCTCAAAGCCTCGCCCCAAGGTCACCTCTCACGGCGATAGCTTGAACCAGAGATTCGGCACACGGGCTTTTCCCATCATTCCTACTTAGCCGTCGCATTTTCGCGCGCTTGATAAATTTCGCTTTTCGTTTAATCGTGAAAAATAGATATCGTCATTAAAAAATCTAAAAGCGTGAAATGCGTACTCGAGGAGTAATAATCTTTCGATTTAGGCAATAAAAAATAATATGAAACCGCCCTATTGTTTCACTCTGTATCCTGTATGTTTTCATTGTTTCGAAGACCGAAATTTTAGTTTTTACAGATCTCGTAATGAAGTTTATTACAATTTTATTGATCAAATTTGTTTTGAATTTTTAATAATGCCCTTCGTCATTCTCGCTAGCCGTACTTTATCCTACTAAGTCATAAGAGTAGGATTTTAAAGATGCGGAAAATCCACAGGGAGAAAAATCATTCCCCTTGACCGGGATTCGAAACCGAATCCCCCGATTTTCAGTCGAGTTCCTTAGCCAGTTATGTTACCGAGGCATCATTATTCCTTGTGGATTTTTATGGGCACTACCCGACAAGATGGTATGGACTACTGAACATATTATGCCACAAGCAGTCCGAATCGAGCCCACAGCGCCACAGCCGGAGAGAAAAGCTCGGACTTTGACCACATAAAGGCGGTCGCTCTTGACTAATTTAAGTATACCGCGTCTAGCCGCGGCGATATCTTTACGGGGTCACCCGCAATCCACAAATTGTGTGAAACATCCACGTAGAAAAAAAAATCATTCGCCTTGACCGGGATTCAAACCCGGATCCCCCGATTTCCGGTCGAGTGCTTTAGCCAGTTCGCTATGTCTCCTCGTTGAATTTGGTGTTTTCAATTTGATTGAATATTATTGTAGACCTTATAAATTAAATATTTAGGCTACGATATTATTTACGACAAGAA
This sequence comes from Ischnura elegans, assembly GCF_921293095.1. Lineage (NCBI taxonomy): Eukaryota > Metazoa > Arthropoda > Insecta > Odonata > Coenagrionidae > Ischnura > Ischnura elegans. Next base: position 29,149,673 of record NC_060247.1, read on the forward strand.
ATTACACCCACTTCATTGTTTTAAATATATTTCAGGCACGGCTTTTGATGAACCCGATGGTGACTTGAAATGCTTTCGCACAATCATCCAGTAATCTCGGAGCACACTGCATTACTGATACGATTCATCTCTCGTTTGTGCAAATATTGAAACATATGCCCTTCAGCTCCCTTCTTAAGCTTTTAAACGTCCCTAAACGGAAGCAGAGGGATCTCGCCAAACGTTCTTCCCCACCCGTTGATTATCTCGACTCGACTTCTTATCAGGACAAACAGAGTTGTCACCGCGAAGCAACGGGAGTACGTGCTTATGTCCAACTCCGTAAACTTCGCTTGCCTAATGTGCTGTTTGACTTTTGATAATTTCTTAATTTCGATCAATTGGCGCGAGAGCGTCTTCCAATGCCAATCTTTTCCACCGGAGCCTACTATCCTGGCGCTTGAGGCTTTTTTATGCTGGCTGGTGCATACGTCATACTTAAGAGAAAATAATTACATTGGAGACACTTCTAATCGGCAAAGACATCTTCCTGAAAGCAAGGATAAATGTTTGTATGTATTTACTCTATTATTGCAGAATTAAAGTCATAAAATTTGCTTAGATTAATATAATGATATTAACAATATTTTGGTCTACATCAGCACACTATCGAGGTAATATTGCATGGATTGAATGTGCTCCTTATTGGTCCAACGATTTATGAGCAAGTGTTACATAAACTCTGCAACTTTATAATTAGATTCATGCGCATTATTACATAAAAATCTAATGCTAAAATTATCTAGGTCCAGGTGTCGAGTTATATGCAAATTATGTGAGATTTGGAATGTGTAATGACATTACGTGCTCTACGGTTTTTATTGGCTCATCGTATTTATTATTAGTAGTTTTACTAGTGTGAGAATTGATGGAAATATGCCAGTTTAGCTGTTTCTATCATAAATTTCAATCGATTTGATGATTTTAATTCCATAAAGAAACTGATAACTTTAATTTATTAGTTTTTTTTTTCTCAAATGTCATTCGCTCTAAAAATTTAAGGCTGAAGAAAAAAAGCCAGGAATTGTTCTGCAGAATCATGTAAAAATTAATTACGCTTATAAACGTGTTATTTTCAATTATTTTCTTCAATGCCATTTTTTATTTGGATGAATTGAAATGAATAAATATATTTGTTCCTCTCCATTCTTCGAGTAGTATTTTCTCTCTCTCCATGCCATTGCTAAGAGCTTCAAGATAACCAGTTTCAGCCCAGGGCATGCGAAGCAGAGGGCTTGGAAACTGCATCGCCAGAATTGACTTGCGGGTACTTCAATTGCTTACTCGGGGAGACTGGCATCGTTAAAGTTGACCTTCAAGCTAAGGCTGAGATATGAACCTTAGGCGTCGGGCTCGCAGTATTTGATGGGGCTCAGATGGAGATTTTCACAAACTGCGATCTATAGAACTGGAAATTTCCAGAAGGGAATGCTACAGCTATCCGATATGTTGTTAAACGATTCAATATTTTAAACGACATATGCCATTCAGTTTGAAATTTGATTTCACGCTTAACTTTTCAGAACTGCACCAGATGCTAAAATAACATACCGAGTATGATTGATTTAGTCCACTATAAGGAGTTAATGAGTAGAAAAAAGGCTGGATACATAATGAGTGGCGATACAGGTACATCATAAAACCAATTGCATCAGAAATTTTCTATAAATTTCACTGCTGAAATGTCAACAACAGGTATGATTACTTACGTGGTTTAAAATTGTCTCCGCATTGTCTGCTTGCATTTCTTGGTTTGAAATTTTGCTCTGTCTACGGAGATGCAGTTGATGTTTACACTATGAACCATCCTATTATTTGTGGACGATAGAATTTTAATGAGTTGTACATCATGAAGAGAATATACGCTTGAATCAAAACATAAAAATCAATATAAGTAACGAGTAAAAAACACGTGAAATCACGTTTTTATACTGTGCGTTTTTATACTGGATTAATATAGTATCACGCAATAAGGTCATTTATTTTTGGGGACAAGGGAGTGTCTAACTGGGGGATGTGATAACAACTCTTTTTCATGTGATAGTATTGGTGTTCTAAGATAGGACACTGTGCGCATCCAATATCAAGCAAAACTTAACCTTTACGAGATCCTCAGCTTTCACTGTTGGTCAACGAATTCTTAAATCATCCCCCTCCTTTAAAAACTCGCTCACTTTCACTTCCAGCCATTGACAGTCCTTTAAATTTTCTTAGCCTGCCTGGTGTTAATTACCTATTCGTTAGATATTGTTAAGATCATTGCGCACCACAAATTTCTCAATGAGTATAACAGCCTTAAGAAGATGCGTCACTTCCATCTTTTTTCATCGCGAGTTACTCATTTTTAATTTACCTTATCATCCTGGAATATTGGTTGTGTTATAATTTTCAGAATTTATTTGCATCTAAAATAGGAAAGTTTTACCTCAAAGAAATTTCTAATATTTTATTGCCAAGGTATAGGCAAGTGCTGGCAACGGTCTACTCTGCATTTCCTGGAATTTTCATAATGACATCATTTAGAACTAAAAAAAGGGAATGCGTTACGAAAATTGACGATCGGACCAGTGCATTGCATCCTATTTAATGGAGTGGTTTTCTAACTTTTCAGCCCGAGGACAGCATTAGCTATCAATCTTTGGGAGCCCGCTATTCACTCAAGGCACACAATAACACACAAATATAACGCAGTTTCGCGAACCATTTTTTTATGTCGGTAAAATCGTAACGTCCACGTAAACGGCAGCTGATTTTGCCAAGAACCGCATGCGTCTGAGAATTTTTTTCATGAACCTGATGAGAGGGCCTCGCAGCCCACATCTGGCCCGTTTTGGAAGTCGGGCCTGGAAGTTCATTAGACTTCAAAAGTTGGACATGAAAGGACTCGGAATTTTATCAATTGCCTTCCTCCAGTTTTTCTCCTCATTTAGTCACCAGTTATTTGCGGAGCTCATTGGGGAATATAGGAAAAACTCAAGGGGAGGCAAAAGCTATCTTGAGCTACCTTTACTTTTGTCGTAATAAAAATAATCAAATCACATGCTAAGTTTAAGAAAGTTTTTTTAAAAACTGATTATTCACATATGCAAGATATTTCCAACGTATGACGTAAAAAAATGAAAAATCTGGTTCTGCAATGTTCTGCAATGCGGAAGGCCCGGCAAGATCATTGCGCCCCCCATTTGTATCCGGCACTAGTGTGGATTGACCATTCCATTCTATCATCTTTCTTACCCTGACAAGTGGATTGGAAGCCCTATGGCCCTTGAAATATTGAAGTGTATTACTCAGAGGAAACCAAAGCGATCATGCTGACTTTATTCATTTCCTCTTTAAATTATGCATCAAGTTTATCGATCACAATTTTTGCAATATAATAGATGAATAAATGATCATTTTTATTTTTATACACGATTCTCATGAAACGAGATCTATTTTAAGCTAAATGTATTCAAAACATGTAACAAATATTATGCCATGGAGAAATTAAAAGTAGCATTTTGGAGTTGCAGCCTACCAATCCTAATTTGCCGTGTATAGGGAACTACTTAGCCATTGATTAATTCTTCCCTAATTTTGATAATCTACTGTGGTATACCAATAAGGAACGCACAGCAATATTTTTAGCGCAAGGCGCTAACGGCAGTAAATTATTAGCTCAAAGTAAAAGGATATACGTTATGATATTTATTGATTCTATTCAAACTTATTCCCCTCAGATTGATGTAAATACCCTACACATAGTTTTATGCGGGTAGTGAGATAGCCAATTGCCTTCGGTTTTGGAAGCGAAACGTTTAACAGTGAAATATCATCATTGGACGTGTAAGCTGAATTTGGTGTGCCGTTTATTCACGCTACGTTGCTGCTGTAGGCCGCGGCTGATGGTCCGAACATTTTATCAGTCTGTCACAATTTATCACCAATGGACAATTTCTTACACCGTGCCGTGAAAATGTTGGCATTGCATTCACCATTATTAAATGACCATTTGCTCAGTGGATGCTAGGTTAGGGCACCTGACGCGAGGCATATCGATCGGGTAATAATATCTCTTTATTTTTCATGAAGAACTGTTAAATCAATGCCGCTTACATAATTTTTATGAACAAAACTTGCATAGGTTTCTACAAAACAGCTACGGGCGTAGAGAAATCGTTACTCAGATTTAACACAAATTAGGGAGCCGCTAGAGACTGCGCACTAGGCTTAAATTGCTTGAGCAATAGAGAATAGATATCTTTAATAGAGACACGGAGAGCATCATGTTAGAGCTCCATAATATTTCTAGGTCCGACAGAAGCGATTAATTAAGAGAGATATTTTGCCGAGCGGATGGATATGGTAATTTGTTTTTACCCCGAACCAAAGCTGCTTTTAGTAAACGCTAGTTGTAATTTTGTAAGAGTATTTGCTTTTTTGTATTTAACAGCTGGTGTCCTAACACCCTGTGCTACACGCATTTTTAGGCGGCTTGTGGGGTATTATGTAGATGTAGATTTGTTGCATCATTCAGTGAATATATGAATTCCGGGCCATCATCGCCGTATCATATCAATTTTGAACGCCATTGATATCGGATTCGTTAAAAAAAAACACACAAAAAGTCATGAAAAATCACAGAGAGGGCAAAGTGTGGCGTTACAGTTTCCTTGATGGAGCTCTGTGATGTTGTTCACTGTCGTTAAGATTTATCGTGGCAATATATGATCTTCATCTTGGTCCTTGCGTAGAAAATTCGATCCTCTTGACGCACGGTTTGTGAGGATGGTTGTGCGTCATCAAATGAGCTTCCGTAATTTTCTGAAAAAATTAGTGTGTTCCGGAGAGGTATAAATGATATTTCACTGGGAGACAAAACAGGATGCGAAACTGGAAAGATTGCGCTCGCCGTATTTGCTGCCTGTCTACACCCTTTGTGCGTGCATGTGTCATGATTTTCTAACTTTGAAGTCTCTGTCGTCCAGAGAATCATTTATCAACACTTGCACCAATGCCTGAATGTATATTTGTGAGAAATCACTGAATTATGAAAGCATTATAGATTATATTATATATACTTGGACTCGAACCCAGAATCTCCCGGTGCCGGTCGGGTGCTCTACCACTTGCGCTACCAAGTCGCTTAGATTTACCATGATTTCGGCGGAGATTTATGCGTAGAAAACTCCCTTTGCTTTTGCTCATAAGTGTAACCAATAGATGGCACTGGGGCAGTTCACCACTCATATTATTTTGCCAATTTTTTTATGGAAAAGCTACATGAAATGAAAAATGAATCAAGTATAGGGATTTCAGCTATTCATTTTAATATTGTTCGGGTCTTGTTGTTTTCACTCGTTTATGAAATATATGGGACCAAATATTTGCAGGTATTTCAGGTGATAATGAAAAATATAAATATCGTAAGTGAGTAAGACACATGCATGAGGTCACTCGGCCGCGGATTGCAGTGAAACTCCGTCACATGCATTAATTTTTGCTCATATAAAAGGATGAAATATCATGGGGTACCTTTCTTGAAGATGAGTTAATCATGCGGCCCAACTTATGCTTAGAACTGCTAATATTAGTGCCCTCCTTAGGGGTGAATATTAGAGCCTTATGCAATGTGCTGAAACTGCGTCTCTTATCACTAAGATTTTTCTCATATGCTCACCCAACCACATAAAATTTCGTTTTGCTGCCGAAATATTTTACAATCGTGAAATTTTCAAGTTTATGACGATATCTGAGTATTGCATCGCTAAAAAAATTTAATGTAAGAATTCTTTTTCCGGATTTTCTCATCCATCATCTCAGCCCCACTCCCAAAGCGAGGATCTATATACGCCAATGATACAGCTGCGAATCCAATTATTCATTTTGATATTTAATTAACTGTAAGAAAAATTATTGTATAGTATCATACGCCCTCAATTGTTTCGTTATGCCCTGTTTTTGATACAGCTGGCATCATGCCTCGGAGGAAACGAAGTTCCTCTCTGTCCGGAGGAAAGCGTATCTTCTCGGGGAGCATCTTCATTTGGCGAATGATGGAAACGGAACAAAACAAATGTCCCTCTTACACCGGCTTTCCTCTCTCCCTGCGGTTTTAAGCCTTTCCAAGGACGAGAGAATAGCCAATGGCTTGGCATTTTCCTCCGCGCCGTGGAAGCAGCCGAGCTGGTTTTTCCGGGTGCTTTAGGTCAGCACGAACGAGCCCTCGGGTGGTTTGAGATGAGGCCGCGTTGAGAGAGAGAGAGAGAGAGAGAGAAAAAAACCCGTCCGAAATCCAATAAGTTTTTTTTCTGAAACACTTCTCTCTGTTCACAAGCTTGCGATTTATTTCCGCCAAGAATGGCCGCTGACGGTGGTGAAGGTATAAACAAAAATAAGGTGTTTTAAATGCCTCATCTTTTAGCATATATTATTTTCCGGAAGTTGTCGTCAGTTTAGTTTAAATGGAACCTCTTTTCCGGGTGATTTCGATGAGCCGTGTGACTATTTGCATCCATATATACGTTATTGTTTCGGAGGCTTACGCGGTGATTACATTGATAACTGTTTCCTGGTTAATGACACATTGATTCATTTTAGCGGACGACAGCTTCGGGCGCATTCCAGCTCCCGTCTTCGGGTACAAAGATCCCACGACGGAAGCTGGAATGCACCCACTAAACCACCAAAAATGAGTTGACGCGGCATTAACCCGAAAAACAGTTGTATACGTTATGTTGTGTTCCTCTCCCTTTAGAGTATAAGATTGATGAGAATATCTAGACAAAGAACTCTGACATTATATTTTTTTATCCATTAAATACTCAGAAGCCGCTATATACTTGAAAACTTCACGATTGTTGCTAGTTTTGGCTTAAAAATTGAAAATTTTATGTAATAGAGTAAGCTTCTGGGAAAAATTTTAGAGATACATAAATTCTTATGCTTAGGTCTGACACATTGCGTAGATACGCTAAAATTACCTATTTCATATGAAATATATGTTAATTATTTCATTGAAGATACGCAATAGTATTACGTTGCTTGAGCAATTAATGATAGATATCTTTCAGAGCGACTCAAAAATATTACATTAGAGAGTCATTACATTTCTACATTTCCAGGTCCGAAAGAAACGATAAATTAAGAGATGTTTATTTTTAAAGCTTAGGTATTGGAATTTATTTTGCCTTCTTACACTAAAGCACTTAAAACAAGTACTTTATGTTAAGCGACACTTCACAGACGCGTTTTCTTTTTTTCAACACCGGTGCCCTATATCCCCCGCCACACGCCTATCGAAGCAGCTTGCGGAGTAGTGTTTAGGTGTATAAGTCTCTATGTAACTATTATTTTTAGAATGTTGGTATCAAAAAGCGTCAGATATCCAGGCTAATTTGGTTGATACCTCTATTGAACTTTTATTTTACCGATTTATTTGCTTGTGTACTAGAAAATGAAAGTAAAATATTTATTCCTCGTAAATTATTTTATAGAGACGTAAATTATCTCTGTCCTTTGCAAAGAGTTTGTGTTTGTTGCTGGAGATTGGCGTTTAAACTTTTTGCAATGAAGGAAAGTAGAAAGTTAGGAAAGTAGAGAGAGGAGAAATGGCACAGATGGTTTTATGTCTACGTAGATTTATGATACAAATACCACCTTATGCATATTCAAGCATTGATTGTTTTCCTTCCGTGGCCTCGCAAACAAAGGATCCTAAGTTAGGAAAAGAGCTCATCAGACCACGGACGTTCAAATCTCCGTCAGGCAAGACTCCACCCGTAAGCAAGGTGAACTCATTTCTTTGTTTCCTCCAGATTGCTTTGATTGGGCATTTTTCCCTCATTATGGTAACTATCGCCAGCCAAAATCTTCTGTCAAGGCTTAAGCTCCACGGGTAAAATGTTTACTGGTCTTTTTTCTATCCTCATGTTTTCAAATTTAGAAACGGTTCATTTATAAAATAGGTTTGAACCCGGATTAGTCTCTTTTTATAAATATTACAAATATCTACATACAATCCTGCAACTCGTCTTGATAGGCGTGTGGCTGGTGGTGTTCGAACGCCAGCCGTTTAAAAGTAAATATATTTCCAAATATATATGATGAAAGAAAATGGTCGTACCGAGATCTACCAAGCATCATTCTTCACCGCCCTTTACTGTATTGGGGAAAAACGAATTCTTATTGTTATACCTATGTGTTAGGGAAAACATCTCTCTTAATTTATAGCTTCTGTCAGACCTAGAAACAAAGAGAGTTTCCTAGATGAGCTACTACGTGTTGCTTTGAAAGACAAATAAATATTTTTAACGTTTTTTTTTATGTAAGCATATCATGTTGTTCCTAGCCTCTGTCCCTCCTCAATTTGTTTTAAAGCTACAAAATGCTTTCTCCTCGCTCGTTGCAGTTTTTGAAATCGTTCAAATTTCGTCGGCATTTTATTAAGTTCTCGGATCAAGTCTTTTTGCCCCGGATTGTAGGTGCTCGTATCGTATTCAAGGTATGGCCTGAGGAGTGGTAAATAGCGATTCTGTTTCACTTTTTTCATCCGAATACCTTCCCACAACAACCTCCGGCGTTGCCTCCTTGTAGAACCTCCAATATTATCTCCTACACCCCCTATTTACCCTATCTGTCAGTAAAATGTTCACGACAAGATCCTTCTTGGATGGTTCAAGACTCCTTGAATTCGTTCTTGAATTCGTTCTCTTATCTGATATAATTTTCTTTCTGCTGATTTTTAAGGAAGATTTTCATCACTACTGTTCTAAATACCATGCTTTGATATCACTCATTTTGCTCATATTGTATGTAGCTGTCTCCTTTCACGAATATGCTGCAGCATTCCATGTTATTTTTTATTCTCATGCATCTGGTTGAGTTTAAAAAAAAAATTTTCTCGTCACATGTTGTTTTAAACCAGACCTAAATTTGTGTGTTTTCCCCATTCGAGGAAATTCGACGTTTTCAGTCATTCATTTCTATGAACGAAATTAATATTAAGTAATCAGTTTTCCGGTATCTTTCCTTAGAACTTACAGGTGCAATTGAAATTTTCACTTTATAACTCCATTATGATAGCTTAATTAGTTCAGATAGAAAAGCTAACCTTGATAGCTCACTAAAAATGGAATAATCATAAAAGTTTTAAGGCTGATTCATGCCGTGCTCACAATAACGTCATGAATTCAATAGCATTGGAACCAAATATTTTTTCTCCTCGCTTTGAAGAATCTCTCCTTTTATTTTCTTTGTCCTCCGATGTCCATTAAACCATTTTGTCTAAATAATTTTTTCTCGTTAATCCTATCATCCAAGTGTCATTCACATGTAAGGACTTGTTCAATCCGTAAACCCCATCGAAGGTCTAATGGAATGATGGATAAGTAAGACGAAAATGGATGAATGGCCGAACCAAAACTTGCTGAGGAACTATGAGGCCGTAGATAACTCCGAATGCGGAGAGATATCGGAGGAGAGATGCGGGAAGGCCAAGGCCGCGGTGCGGGAAAGCCTATGCGTGACCTCGGGAAGAACACAGGCAGGGAGGAGAAGCAGCTGGGATTTACCTTTTTAAGTAATGTTTTCCTTTCCAAAAATTCATCATTTATAGCTTATTTAAAAAAATATTTGATCGTAATTTTTCTTTGACATATTGTATTTTCAAAACAAATTGAAGCAACATTTTTCACTAAATTGCAAGTATCGTCTTCGTTGTAGGAAACTTGCTACTCAGTTGATAATTCACGGGAGTCCGAACCATAGTGACCCCATTGATTTTGCAGCATTAACATAGTGGTGTTACATGTGGAATGCAATAATTTTGATCTGTTTCGGATTTATTTAATTGTGTAACAAATTTTCTGGAATGAAACAGTGCTCCACGTGTTTCCAAAATAGAAGGTGAAATGCTGGCTTCATTAATATGATATCGATGAAAATGCTGACGAATCAAGCTATTGAATCAAAAGGATTACAGATCAAGACGTCGAGTAAGGAAATTCTATGGGTTGCCATCTATACGTGTATCATTTGTATTAGGTATTTAAATTGCTTAAGTTCACAAATTAGTGAAGGACATGTACTTCTGCAGGCTACGCAATGTGTTACTTGGCATTAATAAAAGTAATTACAGCTGAAAGATAGAGCATGCATTACGTTTCTAACTTCGTCATTAAATTTTCACTTTAAAAGAGAGTAGTACATGTAGGAGGATTAAACGATAGGTTTAAATAGTCACCGGGAACGGTGTACTACGTGTACGAGTCTTGTGCTGCAATTGTAAGTTAATTTCAATTAATTAGCTTTATGAAAATTTTCTGTTACTGAATAATTGTCTTATCTTACGAAGCTGCGATAACAGGTCGGCAGGTTCATGCTTTTAAATGTTTAAATGTCCAGCAAAACTGTTGCTAATTATTGTGAAACAAAAAATGAATTACTTAAGTATTAAATAAATTGGAAATGTATTGAGGCTATCTTAAAAAAATTACTTTTTTATTGATTTATTTAAGATAAAACCAAAAAAAGTTAAGAAGGATTTTTTCAGTTCATAAAAGGAATTTAAGTACAGAAATCTGAAAGAGTTTGAACATCTGGCTATAATTCTATGTCTGTGGGTGCAAAATTTCTCAGGGGCCCAGATTTGGCACTTGTACGTACAATCCTTTTTAGGTGGGGACACTCCCAAAGGCAGCTTTCACGTTAAGAGAAAGTAAGATGAGGAGAGTCGTCTTGTGTCATTCCCGCGGGGTCTTGAATGGATACCTATGTTTCTTCAGCATCTTGATGTTTACCGAAAAACTAACCTCTAATTAATTTTCATTTGGAAATGTGGTAGGCCGTAATTCAACTGCAGTGGGTTTGTTCACCTGTGTTATTTCAGAGCCGATTTAAATGGATTTCGAAAAATTACAAGACCTTATTATTTTTGTTTCTCGTTTCGTCGACAGCTGCTCGAACTTTTCCCGGGGAAAATCACTGGCACTTGCTCATGTAAACCCATGACGTCACCGACTCCTAGACTTCGCGCATCGACCACGCACGGCTCTTTGTTGTTTTTACTCTAGTGAAGGATTTCATCCTTCAACGATTACCCCTCTCTGAACGAGTAAATGAACTGGAACTCCAATGACGTCTCCAACTCATGAAAAGTGAACGGCGGGTTTCACATTTTTTTTTCATTTTCAACTTCACGAGAGAAGAATTTTTTTCTATGTCGTTTCATATCTTTACCTTCCATATAGCAGATTTTTTCAGTTAATCGCGATTTTGGGCCTGACTGAACGACCAATAACGTGCTGCGGCAAATGGCTGGGGAGCATGGACATTCGTGGAAAGGTCATGGTGAATTTAAAAGCTGGCCACGAAAGTACTAAACAATAATTGGCCAGTTCTACCCGCGGTAAGTGGTTTTTACTGAAAATACGTTTCAAATATAAAAATCATGTACTGCGATGTGCTTATACCATTTCGTTGGAGTATACTTATACGTTTATTTGAATAAATTCTAAAGGTACGGTAAGATACTGATGACATGAAATAATTATCAAATGTCTTAGAATTCGCTTCATTTTCTTTTCATATTCGGTAATTGTAATCAGGCAAAGTCAATTTATTACACCGTTTGTGACTCAGTACGCCTTATTTGTATAAAAACAGATCCGAGGTTAATTTTGATCTTGGAAAATCAAGATGTTGTAATTTTGGATCTAAAGGTCAATAGAATTATCCCCACTAAAGTTTATGATCCTTTGATTCACTCTTGCCAAATAGATCAGCGAAATGGGATGGCTTGCTGGGGTTCTAAGCGTTTAGTCTTACTGATTTGAATGTATCTGACCTTTAAATGTACTTGTTTATCTCACTTAATATAATCTAAATTCATGCTTTAGTATTCATTTAGTCTTATTAAGAGGTTTTACCGTCTTACTTCTCAGCAACGTAACGTTTATCTGATGATAAACACTCTTAAATACTGCATCTGCCTATAATCAAAAACATAAATGCGATCAAGAGTAATTTCGACTCTTTCGTTGGTAATATAAGTTAAAAAAGCAGAATGCTATATCGCGTGACCCATGATTGTTCTGATTGCGACTATAGCTTTTGTTTACACGATATTTATTACTATTGAAAATTTTAATTTCCATCAAGTCCAATGTTCATGGAGGTATAGTGGTTACAATATTTCAATCAAATATACACGTAATTTTTTATGTACACATCTTTGTCTATTTTCCATGGAAATGTTTAAGTAAGGGCTTCGACGTTTTCGTCTCATGCTTTCTTTCACTTTCAATACTCTTGTTTGCATGTTAACTGAGGGTTACTATTAAAAGCATTATTTACTATTCCATCGCAATTATTTCAATGCAATGCTAAATGCCATTTACTTACGTTAAATTATCTACATCTACATAATACCCTGCGAGCCACCTCTAGGGTGTTTGGCAGGGGGTGATCAATCACCAGCATGCAGCATGCATTTGGACTCCCACATGCACACCACACCGTCCAAAGAACGTCCCGTATAATAACAAACTATACTACTATATTATTATACTATACTATTATAAATTTTGGTGAGAGACAGTTTGTACAATTTGCGGTGTACTAGTCTTGTGTATTAGATGAGTAAGTTCTTTCACGTCTTGCGTACGTTGTCTTCGAAACTTAGGCACCTGCATCATAATTTCGCAATTAAAAAAAACGCTTGCTTTTCCAACAAGGAGCTCTCCGTTTCTTCCATTTTTAGACTTCATTTATTTGTACAAGCTCTCGAGTCAGAGAATGCATGCGCGGACAAACAATGGACCCTCCCTGTTTCATCTGTGAAGGTGTTTCTCAAGTAGGAAAGTGGTTCCTTACGTCTGGCACTTGCAATCAATTTACTCGACGGTATTTTCTGTCTGATCGTTGGTACCTCCCTCTCCTGTAAGCGGGTGAAAGTTTCTTTCGTATTTACATCTGTTGAAAGAGAAGGGAAGACTGACACACCCCTGTTTCCATGTGTGATATACGTCTGCAGTCTGTCTGGGAAAACGGAAAGAAATGTGGAGTCACAAAATGACGTACGAATTCTCGCTGGGTCATCATCATGATTAGTCATAAATCTAAAGATTTTTTGGCGCAGCTCTCTAGTCCGCTATCCTATCAGCTACTTTTTAAATATTTTTTCGCTTTCTCATCCTTCATCATTTTTTTTCCATTGGAAATAATGAATTAGGATTTTCACCGTTGTCCTGATATTTTGGCATCTGCTCAGTTGCACTCTTGTTTGATTGAATTCTATGAGTGTGACTAATAAAAACCTTATTTACTATTCCATCGCAATTGCTGTAAAGCTTTAAATGGGCAATAATGATGTTTAAGTGATAATGATAATTAAGTGAATTCAATGTTAAATTATCATTTTGTGCATAGAGATATTTTGTACAAATCGCGGAGTATTAATATTGTCTATGAGACAAATTAGTCCTTCCTCATAACTTACTACGTTGATCAATTTTATTTTCATCATTCCATCACCATATTTCGAATGCTTCCACTCTTGACGTCTCTGCAGCTGCCGATGTCCAGCTCATTAGGGACCATTCTTTCCTTTCTTCCCGTCCACTCGCCCTGCGACCATTTTTTCCACCTTGCCCTATGAAATTGCTGGTAAAGTTGTACTATCTTTTTCTTAGACTTTAAAGAAGACGTCTCCTTCTCTGTCTTTTTAGCGCTTCCTCATAGCTTACTACTTTGATCAGGTATATTTTCATTTTAATTGTTATGGGGGTTTTATTTCATCCGTAATGGAGGTTCTGCAATGTGGAAGTAGGTATAAACTCTTGAGATGCGTTTTATGATCATCTAGTTTAAATCTCAAATCCTTGTACTTCTTTCCTGAATTCACATCTACATCATGGGAAATTAATAGAATAACGTATTTAAACTAATATACTTTTATATCGATTACAGCGCAGTTAAATGGAAAAAGTACCTTTAGCCAAAGAAAATATTGTATTTCAGTTTATGACTCTAAAATAAACCAGCTTAAATATGTTTCCTCAGTAAAGTCATAAGTTTATGTTAATAGCCTAAAATGGAAGATAACTAAAGAAGTAATATTTTATCTCTGAGAGCCTTTATATGGTTTCCACCTTCTTCTACAATATAATGGTTTCATGATACATACAATGCCAAATTCATCAATTGACCGTCACTTATATAGTTGTAATCAAAGCCGAAAACTTTTCATTCCACATACTTTGTATTTTTAGAAAAATAATTTGACTTACTGACTGTGATACCAGCGAATGTTGCCTTTAGTCATGTAATTTTCATGCTTATCATATCATATTACATCATGTATTGAAATAAACAATACTTCCGTTAATACATATAATGTGCTGCGTGTAGATGTTACATTGAACGATACCAAGCAAATAGTCTTGCCGCGGTGCTCCAAAAAGTCGAAAGTTTTTTTTGCATATTCCCTTATGGCACACCACATCTAAGAACTACCCCGCAAGCCGCCTCCATAGGCATGCGGCGGTGGTGATAGTACACCAGCCTTCAACGAATATGAAGGAAACGCACGTATGGAGTTCCGCCTGGTTATTGTTTAAGTCCTTTGTTTGAGGGAAAACAAGTTCCTATTTGTTTATTAAAGTATCACTCTTGATTTTTCGTTTTTTTTATCGGACCGGGAAAAATAGTGAGGTTATAAATTGATGTTCTCAGAGTCGCCCTGAAAAAATCTAGTCTTAATTGATCAAACAGTCTAAGCCTAGTGCTGAAGCCTGAATCACATGATCATTTTATCCGTCATTTCCGAGTGATCACTACAGCGATCACTCCCAAATGATCGTCGCCGGCAATTGTTTTTCGCGATCACTCTAATGATGAGGATTCCCATAACTTTTTTCACCATTCGTCTGGTCCGTCGCTAAAACAGTCACTAACACTCCATATCAGCCAATCAGAACGCAATCCCGTATGGAGCGATTGCAACGCAACGTTTGACAATCGTGGGAACGACATAGATAAACAAACACGCTATACATTTTCATGATGCGGGTCCTTTGACAACGAGCTGTTGATATCGGAAGTGGTGCGAAAGGCGACGGCGGGAGGGACCGTGTGATTCAGAAAAAAGGATCACTCGAGCGCGATCACTTTTGCCGTCGCGAAAAGCGATTGCTCTAGTGATCACTTTTCGCGACGAAAGAAAATGACCGTGTGATTGAGGCTTTGAGGATTGAGGCGTAATTCGCTCTAACTCTGAGTAACGCTTTTTGCACGCCCGCAGCAGTTTTTGAAGGAATCGCCCAGCTTTCTTTTGTAATTTATTAACTTCTTGGATTAAGTCTTTCTTCAACGGATCCCTTTAGAACAACTAGACGGTGGTGGGTAAATCGTGATCTAGTAGTACGCAGAGTGCCGCGGTGGCGACCAAGCATGAAGTTTGTGTGAAGGACTAAGGTGGCGTGACGTGAAACTCGGAAGAGCTCTTTGATTACGGGATGGAAGGAAGTCTTCGAGGCGGTGAAAGCGAAAGCGTCCTCGAGGGTGCTCGTGCCTCCGATTACAATCCATCGCTCGCGACGGCGCTGGCTGTCAGCATAGAATCCGTATGACGTGACCGCGCATGCGCATTGGTTAATTTTAATCGGGGACCGGCTATCTTTTCGTCAATGCGGGCCGCCGAGTAGAGTAGACGCTCGCTTTGCGATGTTGATCCGTTCCGAATGATCGATCGCAAAGCGAATTCCGTCGTGTGTTGTATCTCCGTTACTTCCGGAGGTTCCTAGAGCATGGGCGCATGTAAATTTTCCTTTGCTGAAAATGTGTAGAATTGTATAATTGATGACATCTTATGAGTGTAAAAACAAAATGGGCCAAATTTGAAATTATAACGATCGCCAGCAAAATGAGCTCAGATCGTAGGCAGAAACCCTCGTAAAGCTATACATCTATTGTATCTACTCTAAGCACTACGGTATTTTAATAAATTATTTGTCTTTATATTAGTTTTCAGTCTATTTAGCATTTATCATTGATCGAACACAACTGTAATATCATTTTAAAGACTGACATTTTTACATTATTTGTAACTCTTACAGAAAAATGAGCAGAAACTTTTTTGTTGTCTTTATTGTTATGGTATAGCTTCGCCAGAAGTCTCGGTTTTCAATCTATTCAAGGATGACATAAAAAAGTGGCTTTTAAGTTCGATCCAAAACCGATATTGGCCGTGTAAAACTACATATTGTGGTGATTTGAATAGGTGTTTCGGTGGTGACAAGACCGTAGCAAGCGTGTAGGTTGGTTAGGTATTCATACCATAGATTGTTCAATCCCACTCAAAATATTTTAAAGATTCCTTCCCTCTCCAAATTAACAGCACGAAATGAATTTCCCCTTCCATGTAAACTGCCATCCTTGAAAACTTTATCTCGCTATGACCTTGTGAGGTAATAGTGGTTTATTTCTTCATAGATATATTTCATTTCATATAAACTTTGTAAAACCAGCGGATTGA
Source organism: Ischnura elegans (assembly GCF_921293095.1). NCBI lineage: Eukaryota > Metazoa > Arthropoda > Insecta > Odonata > Coenagrionidae > Ischnura > Ischnura elegans. The sequence continues at coordinate 29,166,225 of NC_060247.1, forward strand.
GAATTTATGATATTTGGAGCCAAATAAATTTTAGTGCTGGTATGAGACTAAGGATCTAAGTATTCAACTAATCTTTTGATTTTTTCATATACTTATTTCTCCTGTGATGCCGTTGTTGATAGTCTACTGCATGGCGACCTGTTCTCCTCAGTCTTGTATTTTGGAATAAAAGATATCTAGGGAGAGCGGTGATCTCCACATTTACCGAAATAATACAAAGTCTATGGTTCGTATCCCGGCAAAAGTCTTCGCTATGATTCGGCGAGAGGGAGAGGTCTTCATGCAAGTGAGGATAGGGCGTTGACCTTTGACCAACTTCTACGAGGAGAAAATACCACCTCAGAGTGATAACGACTGGGATTGTCTTCTCAGCATACGGCGTAACTCACTGGAATGTTGTGGATATTGTCCGTGCAGGAAGCATTGACAACGTATTACTCAATGTATTCAATGTGTATTAGGCACTCATTGTCGTCTTGTAATCTCATTTGAATACGAGGTGAAAACTTAGGATGCATTCAATTCGCGTTCAAAGTTATCTACGATATACCAAGGAATTTTTCAGTAGGGGGTTTGTTAGTACCTTTGTAAAAGTAGTGGAAAGATTTAGAAATCTATTACGGTTCTCTGCCACGCAATATTAACCCTTTTAGTGCCAGCCGGCCGATCCATCGGCCCGAGGGGTATGTGCGAAGAATGCCACGGGCCGATCTATCGGCCGGGGGTATTTAAATTAATTTAAAAATTAAATATTTTTCCCAAGTTGTACAGAAGAGATAACAACGTAGGTGAACTTTTTAATCAATGACGTAAGTATTAGAAGTTTAAATATAAAAAATTAGCTTCAACACATTCATATTAAAATTTTTAAAAATTTTAAGTAAAATCGTGCAAATTCATCAAAAAAGCCCTGGCATTCTTCGCGTATACCAGGTAAAAAAGGCTGGCACTTAAAGGAAAAAAAATCTTAATGAGAGCTCAATATTTATTCTGGAAACATTTATGTGCCATGCATCATTACCTTTTGTTTCCAAATTAAGAGTTCGATCCATCGCAAATTGTAGTCAATAATACCAAACGAACGACGCTAATTTTTTCGCAATTGAATCAAATCCTCCAGGGAGGCTTCTTTTTAAGACTATGAAACCTGCGACGTACTTTTTACTCTACTTATGCAGCTCCTTTTGAGGTGATGACGTTTTTTTCAGCCAAACCTCTAAAAATCGTATTCACCATTGTTAACCCTAGCCAAATAAATAAAAATTAATCACCAAGACTCACCAGCTGGAACCCATATCATCAGACATTCTTTCTGTAACCCCTGTCGTATCTCATCTACACACGTTATTTCTAACCCCGTATGCCCGCTCACAAGTATCCACGGAGTTAACTTGGATTGCACCCATTGTAGTATTACAAGAGTGTTTAATGCCCATTTGATGCACGATATGCATCCATAGGGCTTTATATTTTCTGACCGAACTGCTAGGAAAATATTTAGTACATTTATTTTTTTATTTTCAAAAATTTATGTCTATACCACCGAAATAAGCTCTCCACGACCTTTAAACATTGGGGTTATTAACATGTTAACAGCTTAGCGTACACAAACAACCATATCCTGGATGGGGTGACTTAACCAGGTGGGACTCGAACCCGCGACCTTCTGTTTGGAAGGCAAGGACTCTACCCCGCCGCCACCGAGGCCGGCGAGACATACTTATTTCAATATCATTAAAAAGTAATAATTTTCTTCTCTTCAAAATATATTCAATACGTATTTAACATTTCTGTTGTGTGTGATGTACTTGTACAGAAGGTCATAAGCTAGTAATATTAGGAACTATTATTATATTAAGAACTTCCGCCACATCGTGCCTAACATCATACAAGACATAGCTAGTGAGGTACGAGGGTTCCATCTCTAGGCCATTGATTCCGAACCGAAGAAGTCTGTGGACTATTCAGCAGGAAACTAAATCATATGCGGACCGCTTCATCCCACCACTGATATCAGCAAAATGTGAATGTAAAGACTGTACAAATAATTCCATACCTAATTTCATTCTCCATCACACGATTCAATTTCATTACAATGAGTGAGCGGAAGAAAATACTCTTTAGAATGCGTTGTATTTAAAATCCTCAATTTTAGGAAACCTGGTGACATAGTTATATTTATTCACTACAAACCTCCGGCAAAGAATTCTGCGGACCCCATAATACTTCACATTCCTAATCGCCGAAGGACTACGCAGAATTACTCTTCGGTTTAAGCCGTCAAACAATGGAATTCCATCCCCAACGTTGCATAATATATAAATTCGTTCCGATCAGAGTTATTGCCGCATAACTTCTATTCAGCATCCTCAATCTTTTCAATCATCACTATATGTGAATTTCATTGTATAGGTACTTCTATTTCAGATACGGATTAGAATATTTTTTTTTAAATTTTCCATCCAGTGTTATTGTCTGATACAATTTGTAGGCAATTTAAATGGAAGTTAAAGTATAATTTTGTGAAGTTTTTTTGACAATATTATTTGTAATTTGATTTATACGAAATTTATTTTATGATTAGCCGCCTACCGTTAAATCGAAAAAAAGTCTTGGCAAGTTATGCATAGTGCGTATGATATAGATAAGATCCGACAGTGCTTTTAAGCGGTAGATTTGAAATGATCACATTAGTTTTCTCATGTTTTAAATGCATGATATGTTTATCATATTCTTCAAATGCATCCCACGTTGGCCCATGCTGGTGGCCGTTGATGAGGCATCTACGCCAGACAAAAGAAGTTTCACTGTGCGCCCTCCAAAGACTCGGACACCAATGGGGCTGAGGTCACTCCTTCAGGTATCGTTCTCTTCCACCAAGTCATTAATAAATGACTCACACGGGGCGTGAATTTTATATCTGTTTGGCTTGAAGATACTTATAACCGTTCTTCATTATCTGTTTGCATGGACGCCTATCCAAATTCTATGACCCATTTAAACTAGAAAGATGTGGTTATAGTTAGATTCTTCGTGAAATTTACTCGGTTGATCATTGAATCCGTGATTATTTTTAATAGAGGCAAGTAGAGCTCACCCTAGGTAGACACAAACTTGAGCAAGGAGACTGCATAGAGGAGACCCAATTCCTAATCGCCGAACGCGTTTTCAATCTGTTTTCAAAAATGTCCGCGGCGCGGTGATGAGTACAATGTGAACCACATGTTTACAATATTTTCCAGTAAAATGTTCTTAATTGCTAGGAATAGCGTTGAAAGTTAAAGAAATAGTTATGAATTTGATATATCACATAATTATGAGTATAAATTTTGGTTAATATCCCTAGCTATTCGTGGTTACTCCGCGAAAATCAATTTTGGAGGAATTTCCCCAATGTGAACCTGAATCTTAGAGAACTTTAGTCCCCAGGAACCTATGGTCAACGGCCACATGCCGTAGTGCTCGAACCAGGGTTGTCAAGCGTAATGGGTCGGAACTATTCTCCCTTATCCTCTTCGACACAATTTTTGGGATCAAAACTTAGCTATGAGCAGCGGAGTTTCAATTTGATTAGTTTCATTCCCGGGATTAAACCCTGCCTCTAACCACTTGGCCATCACGATCCCACCCTGTAAAATCGCTATTTCAAAATAGTGCATCGTGTATTTCAACCATCGTTAATCCAGTGACGTATCCGGAAGGGTATTTTGAGTGGTAATATCTTGGTAATTAGTGGTAATTCCCCAGAGACGAAAAGTTCTTGATTTAGTTATGACTACTGAAATGGGGTTTATTGGTGGCAACAGAAACAAAAAGACTGAGATTGACCTCATTTTTTAATTATGAATCTTTATAACTAGAAAATATTGTCATCATCATCAATATCAAAACCAACCCTACGAATTACGATGAAATTCACTCTATTTGCCCTTAACACCGGGACTGGGAAAAGAACCGTGGACCATTGGCTCTACAGGTTAATGTTCACACCACTAAGCTGTCCAGGATTGGCAACTCGTTGATATAAGTTAAAACTTGATGGAAATTTTCCTTAAACACTTTTTTCAAACGACCAGTTTAAAAAATTTTGTTACATTATTAATTTTTGTTATCGTCGGTAAAGATGTGTTGAAAACGGACGCGTGAATGAAAATATTCGTGGGGATTTCTTAGAAAGTTTTAATTTACAATATTTTAGAATTACACTGTATAACTACAGAATCTACTCTCTGTATTCGCAATTTATAACCCTCCACCCATGCCCACCTTCATGTACCTTGGCAAAATTGCTATGTCATTCACCGTGTCTAGGTAGCGAGGTGGTCCGTGGAGTGGCCTGGAATGGCCCATGGCCGTGGTTCCTTCCGGGAATGAGTTCCCTCGCATATGAAGCAATGCGAAAATTTTCATTATTTTACTCTGCTTAATATTTAATTTACTTCAGCTTTCATACATTAAACACACTTTGCATCGTAGGTAGTTGCTGCGTTAGGAAAACTCTGTCAGTCCATTCTTCTACTAGTAAAAGGCCACTGTTAGACACGTGGAGCAATATTAACTCTTGGGACTAAGCGTGACGAATATTTTAATATATATTTTACGTGAGAATACTAAACGATATTCACTGAGGACTTTGGACTCATGCTGGGTCATTTCATTGTTCGGATCTCGGACCACATCCTCTCCTGACCCAAGTCCTGGTGGTCCTGCGAAGGAATCCGTCGGTTTTTTTTTTGAGAATTTGGCTTGAAATAACTTGTAAGATGTATGAAATTGGTGGAATTTGGGATGAAACGTTGGGAAAGCCAACTTTTGACCCTGTGGTGGACGTGAACTACGATCCTTGCAAGTGAATTAATGGGTTCTGGGCGTGGACATAGTTGTGTTGTTTTCGGCGGTTTCCCTCTAATCTACCTCCTTGGGTGATTTTCCATTATTTCTTTCCGCTCCTTCTCGACCCGCGTGGCATCCTCGTCAAATGCGGTGAGTTTCCCCTTGAAGGAGCGAGGAATAGGATAATTGCTGGTGCGGAGGAGAGTTTTTGGAAGTGTGTATTTAAGCAATTACTACCGAATGTGATGATTACGGAGGTATGAGAGTGATTGAATTAGCCTTGCGCGGCGTTTTCCACTTTGCGAAGCTCCTTGGGAGGTATTTCTCGCCGGAATGCACGAAATAGAGTGTTTTAATGTCCCTTTCATGGCTCTAATTCAATTTTTTTTGAAAATTCTAAGTTCCTACTGCATTGACCTCAAGCGTGGTGAGAAAACAGACTTCGAAAGTTCACCTAGAATATTTGTGATGGTATTTTAATGCCACAAACTAATGGGGACTAATTAAAATAATGAAATAGAATAATCATCAATATTTATTTCAATACATGATAATGAAATCATTTGTAAAGTACTAAAACATCGATTTCTTCATAAATTATGCGATTTGCCGTAAATGTATTTTGCTTGGGGGTGTTTAAGTTAAAATTTTAAGGTATCTGCATCATGTCATAAGCCAAAGTATTCTATGATGTAATACTTCAAATGATTTAAATTATCCCTCCTTCTTAAACTCACTTTTTAAATTAAAAGTACTTCCGGAAAAATTTGATAAGCTCTAGCATTGTTTAAATTTATGGACAACCTTCATAAGATGCCTTCTAGGTGTCTAGGAATGATTATTTTTCGTGCACATACACTTGGAAACTACATTATCTTTTTTTCAGTTTGCTCTCTCCAAAAAGTAGCTAGATAACTTATATGCTGATTTTTGAGCCTTTTAAATTTATTTCCAATAATTTTAAGTTTTTTCCCGTCAACAATTTGCTTAATCTTCGAAGCTCATAAACAAATTCGAGGAGAAAGTGATCAGCACCTCTAGTGGGTCATGGAAAAGCAGTTTACACCATTTTTCAGCCAGAAAAGTGTCATAGTGGAGAAAGCAAGAATGTCCCGAGTCATGGGACACTTCTCAGATAACACGCCAAAGATTTCTCAGCTTAGCTCCTAATTCACCGTAAGACTAACCATATCCGTCCCGAACGGCAGTTCTTTGGTCTTAAAGAATTGGAAATGGATTAGTGAACTCGTGTGTCTATTTATGACTCTGGTCGAAGTACTCATTCCAGTGCGTTAGTCGGCTTGGCGGATGCGTATGAAATGTTTTGAAGGGACTTATGAGGGCGTAATTTATGGCTTGGAAGGACTTATTTTAGTTATCTCCAATCATATTTAATAATTAGGTGCATATTAAGGTTTATTTTCAGGTCATTAGAAGAGCGTGGTAGGTAGAGTTTTGATAGCTGATCGATGGGTGCTGTGTTCAATTACCGGGTAAAGCCGTTGAACGTCTCCATCAAAAAACATCATAACCGAGTGAGGTTGCCCTCGTACAAGGACTCTCAGTTTTTGTGATTTTTATGCACTTTAAAATAAAAAAGTACCGTTGATATTCTCATAGATTTTTCCCCTTTCTAGTCGCTTGCTCCTTTTTGAATACTTTTTACTTACTTTTGAGTTTTCATGTGCAACTATTTTCGTTTTAACTTAAAGTGAGATTGAATCTCGAAACTCTTTTGGTAGTGCGCTTTCTATGGATGAAATGCTAATCCTTCTTCAATGCATTTTTTTCTACCATGAATAGGAGTATCGTTTCGTAATTGATAACTTCTTGAAAAAATAAACGTCCTCATACTAAGAAAAGCCTACATTTATGTGTTTTCCTACCTCCAGGATCGCGGTTAGAGTGTACCTTAAATTGTATGCATAGTGAAAGTTCTTGCACAGAACGTATCGCGCCAAATAAAAAAAAAATCTTTTCAGTAAGTGAGGAAGATAGTAATTTATACTTCCATACCAGTTTTTATTTATTTCAAACTCAAAAAATCATTTTAATATGATATTTAAAGGTTATTTTTAATTTTTAACGGAGGACACGAGATTTTACGAATGAAATAATACTCCATTTTCCTGTTTTCATCGTGCAATCGAAATTTTTTAGCACATTTTTTACTGTTGACTCCGCAGTTTACATTGTTAGTTTCGGTTGATGGTATTTACGAAAGACTAAACCATAAAGCCTTAAGTACTTTGGGATTTGCTGGGATGTTGATGAGTGGACTATAGATTTATATTCCTTGGTTTGCTGCATTCTCTTTTTACGAGAGGGTAACCAAATCATGCTACAAATTTCCTCTCATTTCGTAGAAGTATGTGAACATTAATTAAAAACATAAGTCTATGACGAGTACTTTTTTCATGTGCCTCATTAAGAAGAGCAGATCCGTTTTGCTAAGAAATCAATTGATGCTTTGATAAGTATTATTAATGCTGCCACAGGATGGTCCAGAAAGAGTGCATTTATCAATGCAATTAAAGGATGTTTATTTATGAAAATATTGTCTTCAGTGACTTTATTAATATTCAGAAAATAATCATTGAATTAAAAAAAAGTTTCGAATAATAATCTCGGTGGTCTAAACCAAATCGCAATTTAGTTATACGTACATACGCAAAAAGCCCGGGGAGCGTGGTAACAGATGGTGGAGCGATTCGTTGCTTACCGAAAGGTTCAAATCCCGAAATAAATGTTCGGATAGTCGGATACCCCAGAGAAAACGAAGTCGAAGTACGAGGGGACCTCGAGGAAATTACTGGTCCCATACCCTGAAAGTGTCGAGTTAACTATCCCGTGACTTAGTCCTGAGTGAGTTCGACCATCACCTATTGAAACTAACCTAGGGGTTAAATCACTGATTAAGCGATAAGTAAACAAATACGATTCTGAGTAGGATGTCAAAGTACCCTCTTCCTCCCATATTTTAATCCAATTTTATTTATTTATTTTAGAGAATAACTTTCATCGAAATGTGTTAGTTCTGATAAGAAATGAAAAGGCTGCATTCTTCTGTGTATATTTTGTCATTTTGTTGACGTAGGTATTGCTCATTCAAAAATTAACTATTGTTGACGAATTACTCATTAAATGTCAATTTGAAACTTACTGTGTAAGTAGAATCGACCTCTGTCCATTTTCGGCTTTATCTCGACTAAGAAAAATTTACGCATGAGAATAACTAAAGTGAAATGTTCAAATCGAGACACATAAAAGTTTCTAATCAATATAACCTGGAAATTACATAGCGGTATATTTATATTTAGAAAGATATTTATTGCTCTAGAACTTATGTCGTCTAAGAAAAAAAAACAATTTATTGTACATAAATCATGGAGTAAATATAAACATAGAATAAATTGAAATATAGAATCATGAAATCAACTCAGTTACCCGTGAACGATTAACTGAAAGGACTGTACAACAAAAGAATTCCATTATGCAAAGTTCAAGAAAAAGATAGAAAAATGTATCGTACAAAATTCTCCAAAAGATTATAATTAGTTCCATAATAGTAGTTACACGTAAAATGACAGTCCATTTAAAACCCAGGGATAAATCATAGAGTAGAACCAACGAGGAAGACTTTTTAGGAGCAGTTTTAAGATCCGTGAAAAGAGCAAACAACCAATGAAATATAAATGATGTACATTTTTGTTCATGTCACTAATAATTTTTAATGGGGCAGTAAGTAATAAACTTAAAACTTTTGCCTCAAACGATTTCAAAAATCGAATATTTTTTATTCCATCTGGTAAAACACTCCAGAGATTTGATCCTACAACCTGGAATGATTTCTGCAAAGAAGTTGTACTATGAGCGGGATGGTTGATGAAGGTTACATCTGTTCTTGTAGTCATAGCAGTAGTTAGAGGCTTAACATTGAGTAGATTATGTAAATATCCAGGATTTTATAAAAAAAGCTGCATTTAGGAAAGCAGTGAGGAATCACTTCCGTCGTTTTTTAGTGGAAAGCCATCCAACTTCATTGAGGTATGGCGATATTGCACAACTCTTTGATAGCGTAAGTTTAAAGCATGTGATACGTCACCAAAAATATCGGTTGAGCAGGAGGGATGCATCGCCTCGTTTCAAATCAAGTTTAATCTTATGACATAAGAGATTATACAAATCTTATCTGATCTGTCTTATCTGATTAAATCGGATGCAGTCTGATCATAGATACTGATCAGCGTTGAAATGATAATTTGATCAGCGTTGATAATATTTTCATAAGGGTTGCTAATACACTGAAGATAGGAAATCACTTTAACCACCCCAAACGGTGTCAATCACGTTTCACACAACGCTGGTGTGTCAAATGCATCCTTTGTGTGGATTGCTCAATCCGAAAATTCCGTTCGATTCCCAAGCATCCTCCGTTCGATGTGAAAAGTTGCGTTGAGTCGCATTGTCGTGATCTTTAGAATCTTTTGACTGCTGAAAGGAGGACGAGTGAGTCACTGAATTGCAAATAAAAAGATTACATTGCGGTTTTTGAGCACTGCATGCTATGAGTAATGAGTATCTCCATGGATACCACATAACATCATGAAAATCGATATAAAATAGTCTTATAAATGGGATATTGGGTTTTCTCTACTAGTTTTAGTAGTATATGATATCTCTTTTTCGAAAATATGTACTGTGAAAGAAAAAATAAATGTATATTTTATTGTTTTTGCTGAAATTTCGGAAAATTTGTCTCCAAGCACTTTAAAATGTTAATCGATGAGTGTCAAAAACATTGAAATCTATTTGGTTATAGAATCATATATGTAAAACTGTGAAATGTATCATATATGTATCACTAATACGGTTTTACAATTCGAACCTAGAAAAAAGTGCTGAAGCGGGTAACCCGAACTTGGGATGGGTTAATTCGCTAAGTTTGGCTGCAAATTGGAAGGTTTCGGATTTCTATTCCTTTCCAAAGTTTTTTTTCCGTATCACCCGCGATGTGCCTTAAGGTCGGATTGTTTCGATATCGTCAAAAATACAGTACATACCTGATTTAGTATAAATACTACTTATGGTACATTCGAAATACGATCTGAGCTGATTTGAGCAGGTTTTTTTTTTAATTTAAAATTTCGCCATTTCATTTGCACTTATACTATGTGTCATCAATTCTACACCTTACTAGGTAACAATGGGAATATTTAACATAGCAACATAAAAATTCGGTGATGTTCTTAGGCGTCGCGTCGTCCGGAAATAATGCCGACTCGGCACGCTATGGAATTCGATTGAGGTCAGTCCATCGTAATGGCTTCATATCGTAGAACGATAGTCAATTGCAGCGAGGTGATCGAAATGGAATTTCCTACGGATGAGACATTTTCGGAAATTTTTTCGATCTTGAATCCGAAGTCAAAGTTACCCCGCAATAACCTTAGGGTGGGTTTAGAATAATCTTAGAGTGGATTATCTCTCTTAGTTATTTAGCCCCATTCCTCAGGATCCTCCGTTCGAAATGGCACGTCGTCGTGACTGTTTGAATCTTTTGAGGGCTAAAAGGAGGACGACGGAGTCTCAAGCTCTGCCATTTCTCTTAATGAGGGTAGGAGAAGGAAGTGGTGAACCCGTGGGGAGACGAGGTTAAGGTCAGTCTTCCTTCACTGAGCAGTCAATCTTCGAGACCCATTGTGCATCGGAGACACAGTCACCGCCGGCATGTGGACCCCAAACCTCTCCCATCCAAGGGCGTACTCAAGGTCGTAACTAGGGGGGGGTAGGCAAGCCATGGTTTAGGGGAGGCGAACCAAGTTGTGATATTTCAAAGAAAATTATAACAGCGCCTTATTAGATTATTTCCTTGAAAAAATAGGCTTTAGTCACATATCTTATACTAATACCTATCATTTTTCGTGGGCTTAAAGAAAATTTGTAGAATACTTTCGTTTCAATTCAGCACTGATTTTTCTTAAAGACTTTTGCGATTTTTGCTTCATTTGCTTCCAAGGGGGGGGGGGGGCAGCTGCCCCCCCCTGCCCCTCGCTGGGTACGCCCATGCTCCCATCCCTTTTCCACTGCAATCAGCTCAGCGATTTCTATTTTAAATCCTCTCCAATATTTGTTTTCACTTCACTCTTTGTTCGGCTTGTGAACTTACTCGCTAGAAATGATGAATCAAATGAAAATTCCAATTATAGAAAGATTATTATCTCTGAAAGTCGTTTTTCTCCTGGCTTATCCTGATTGACGAATTATTCCAGGGAAAAAATGAGTCTAAAACCGTCGAGGGCTAGCTAAGAGTGCCTAGGCTAGCTAACCCTCAGCGGATTAATTCTAATTTTTCTTCCAGCATTTGAATTCCCTAGTCAATCGAAAAACCGATATCGGTGGTATCAACCTTTCCCAGATGTAATCTACTAATATTGTATTTGCGCTCTTCCTTTCCTGACAGATTTTGGCTTTCAATATAACCCATTATTGAACCGAAAATAAAACATTACAAGATTCTGCAGTGACTGGAAGTGAGTGAAATAGAACTGTAATTAATGGGCTTTTCCCTATCGCCACCATTAAACTTAGACGTGACATTCGCGGTTATCCAATCAACAGGGACAATGTATTCGTTAGGGATTTTTCAAACACTATCTTCAAGCAAGGCGCTATCTCTGAAGCTGATTCTTTATGTAATGGACTGAGATAAGTGCCTTGATATTTTTTTACTTGACGGATCTGAGTTGTTTCTCTAATCCACTGATTGAAATATAGACAGACGGCATTTGATTTTGGTTCGATTTGAAGTCGAGGTGAAGGTGTTGATATCTTCGCCGTGAAATTTGTGAAAACGCCATGATAAAAGAATTTAACTCATTACCTTTTCTCGATTGTCGGCCATTCTATCCCCTCGCTCATTTAAAGGTGAAGAGATTGTATCTCTATTTCCCTGTACTTCCCTTACATATAACCCGAAAGCCTTAGAGTTTTCGTCAAAATATTTGCCCAATATTTTTTTTATTCATTCAATTCTTTCTTGTTAGTATTTATGTCTTCTTTTTCGATTAAAAAAAATTATCTCGCATTTTTTGTCTTCTCTCACTTGTAAGAATAGCTTTTTCAATTTTTGCATGCATTGCTCTTTATCGCTTAAGAGCTTTATGGACTTAAGTGGTGTACCATCTCGGTTTATTATTCAAAAATTTAAACTCACTTGACATCGTATTATCCACAGCCTCTTGAATTATGTTTACAAACTTGTTTCATGCATTGTTGGCTCAGAGGTTGAAATCGGTGAATAAGGTCGACAAGAACTACTTTAACCCTTCAAAATCCACCGTATGGAATATGTAGACTCTTCTTCTCGACGCAGGCTTTCTATCGGAGACGATATTCGTTGTTTCAGCATCTAGTATGTTGTTACCCTTGGTGGGTGTGTCTACTAGCTGAATCAAGGAATTGGAATAGAATTTAAACTCAAAGTTTCGCATTCCTTTTTTCAATATAAAGCTTTACCTCCATTTTTAAAATAGTATTTTTCCCGATAGATCAATGTAACATTGAAGTCACCGCCAATTATGTCTGTAGAGATTATTTTAGATGTCTTTAAATGCTAAAGCAAACTGTTTGTGACATCCGTTCAAATTCTGGATAATATTTCTGGTTCTTCCTAGAGACATAGCCTATCCCTTTTTCAATTTATAATTTCAAAGATTTCTTATTATTTTTATCGCTCTTGTAAATTTTAGAAGCCTAAAACGACTTAGGCCGTCGAAATATTAATTTCAATGCGTGAGATTAACTAATCTTTTATGTGTAATTATTTTGCTGATTGCATTTCAATCAGGTTATTTAAAGTGTTTCCTGAGCGGTTGTGAGGATTTTATTTATTTTTGCGTAATAGCTGATTTAACTTTACCATATATGTGTGGTGCATATGTATTTCTCAATTTCATGTATGACTACGCCCCTCGTTAGTTTTTCGTTGGAAGGTTAGATGAAATTTTCAAGATTGCTACTTACCTTTATGTTGGGATATACATGATGTGACCGTAGTTTCTCTGTGATTTTACATCAACAAGTAAACTAAAAAGTAGGTACATGGATATAACACGTATCGAAGGTCAGGGTAAAATGTTAAATTGTTTAAAGAAATTGTTTTATTCATACGATAAAATTGGTTTTTCGAAACCACGAACAGCGAAAAATCTACTCTTTTTTTCACAGTCATTTTTAGTTCAAAATGAAAATTTAATGGGCTTTTCCAATTTAGGGTGCCTTGTCTCTAAGCCCTTCGACCCGAAGTTACTTCTTGTCTCCAGATTCTTCTTCTATTACCTACCTTATATTACTCTTTATATTTCCACATGAGACCGGCCTGCCTCTTATTATTATTCCCGCTGTATCTGGCTATTCCACTCATTTTCTAAGCTGAACTGCTCTTTTCTGAATGGCAAAACATCTCTCAAATAAAAAAAATATTTACTCGGAAACTAAATTAGTTTTATCCAACGAAAATAGCTACAGGGAATTCTGGTTCATGGGAACAATTCATATCAGTACCCTTTGACAAAACTTATTCTTAGCTGATGCCCCACTTATCCGAGGCATTTTGTGCGTACACATCGCGACCTAAGTTAACAGGTAGCTCCTCTTAATTATTTTTTCATTACTAGGCAGCTGATTAAAATTCATATTTTATTTATTGTATTTAATAATTAACTTCGGGCGCCCTCCACTGTGTCTCTTTGATAAAGAAATTAATGGTATGCGATGAATGAATATTCATAGCGGCTAAAATCAATGGATTGCATTCTGGATTGTTTCTCTTTGTTCAAGGTGAGGCTTTTCGCATACTATAATTTATTGAACGTTTGTTAATGATAGCATCTGTGGTAAGAGAGAGAATGATAGAGAATAAGATCCCGAGAATACCTCAGTAGTGGAGGAAGCTGTACTAACTCGGTTCATGTTGTTTTAAAAATAAATGAAATCAGCCGATTTTGGCGTGACTTGGTGGAACGGTGAGATATTCATGGTGAAGCAAAAGCACTGTTCCACAAAATTTTTATCAAATTATTGTTATTTAAATATTTTTTTTGGAAAAGTACTGGGTTTTTGCTTCACTATGAGTAAAAAGCAAATATTATCTAGCTAGTATTCAGCAGACATCACTCACATGTGACCCTTGAAAAGGCCTCCTGTCTCGCATTGCCGAAGAAAAGTCAGGGTTTTTCTTCGGTCTCGCTCTGTTCCTGGAGTTTGGTTTCAATCAAGCGGTCGCACCTAATATTATCCGGTTGCCCAAATAACCGGAATCTGTTGCATAATCCAATGCTGGAACCCGTTTTCGTAGGCCTCATATTGTACTCAAGAGAACGATGCAACGTCCCCCTTGCTCGTGAAATTCAAAATCTCCTTCATCTGCGTTATGTAATGCCACCAGTTCGAAATGGTCGAGAGAGGCTCGGGTGAAAGGGAGATGTTTTCTAAAAGAGCACGCGTTTCTGGGAAGAGATGATGCACGGAGGGAGGGAGTGCAAATGTGCATCAGAAAAAGAAGCAAATGCTTGGAAACTGGTTTTATATCCTCCTCATCTCTGTGACTCACAGAGTGCCACTAGTAACGAGTCACGACTTTGCCAGGTGGAATAATTTATAAATTAAATCTAAAATATGTCAGCATTGTTGAAAGAAACACTTGCAATTTTCCACATTTATAAACTTTTGTTCCTGGCATAGGTTTTGATTCCAATGCCTCATCCTCAAGGTATAAAATGGTTCATGGGTACAGGGTTCAAGAAACCATTTCGTACCTTCGTGGTTACATCGAAACCTGGGTCGGGAATAAAAGTTTAAAATCGTGGAAAAGTGTTTTTTTCAGTACGGAAAATTTCCACTCCATCACGCTTAGTTTTTCTGATTTTATTCTTTCACCGCTGCCCTGCACCTTTAAGATTAAATTGTATCTTGTGCAGTTTTAGGGCTTCACTCTTATCAACCCCCGAGAGTACATGTGACTATTGCAAAAGCGAATGATAAGTTTAATTGTGAACTTATAGGGTGATCATCTAGCCATTATTAGCCTGCGATTCCAAGTCCAAGCAGTGAGGCAAACGAGAAAAAAACTTGAAATTGGCACGCTCCTTCTAGGATTGAATCGGAGCCACATTTGTAAACATCGTTACATATGCTGTTATTAAAATTACATTTTGTTAAAGAAATACTCAGATCATGAGTACTACAGTAAAGGATTCTTCAGTCGGCCATCGGATGCTATATCAATCACCTTACATTTAAGTGGATTTGCAAAAAGGCGCCACCTGCGTCAACGAAGGCAGAGTGATGGGAATACTCGGGAAAATAAGCTATTATAATATAGTCTCTTAACCGAAATTTATATTCGAGAAGATATTATCCACGAATATTAAAAAAGAGGATCTTCAAGCCGGCCTCTAAATATGCTGTCACCCACCGCGCATTAAAATGGGTTTACAAAAGTCGCCACTCGTGTCGCTGGAGGACGAATTGATCCGATTTTCATGATAGGAAATAAGGAATAATTAGGGGTGTTAACCAACATTTATACACATTCTGATGTGATCTGTCAAATTCATTACTTTTCAATGCATTTACTCGGAATTGCAAACATTTTCCTTCAAAATATTATAACAAAGTGGATCGCATTGCACTCATTACCGCACCGCGGACATTTTTGAAAACTGATTAAAATGCTACTGAAGTGGCAACAGAAATCAGCCTTCAATGGGATGGACTTTGTCCTCCTCTTTGCAGTCCCCTTGATATTATCTATCAAACTTATGCACCGAAATGCAGGCTTAGTGAGGTATAATGGAACTCCTGCCACGCAGGGATGCGAGCATTACGGCAACACCGAAAACCTTTAACATGCAGCATAGTGAATGTTGGATTTATGGGAATATATCTCCCGAGTGCATCATTCTCTATTTATGGCATCAAGGTGGAGTGAGTCTGGTGGTATCCATTTATTTCACTCTCCAGCTCAGAAATATAAGGTTTCCTGTTTTCATTACTGCAGACGTTAATTTTACCCTTAACAAGAGAAGTTACTCTGAGTCTTTTAAATGTCATGGCCTACAACTAAATCATCTGTATCCTGTTCAGTTTGTGGAGAATAGCCTATGGTGAAATTTTAAATTTATTAATATTCTTGAGATTCCAGCATGATTGGTCCGTGAGAGATACACGCTTTGGTAAAAAACGTAACTTATAAAGCAGTAGCGTTTTCTCTTGAAAAATATTTATCTCATTCTATTTCGTGGAGAGTGAAAATACTTTCCCTTGATTTTGAATCACTGTAATAGAGCGAATTAAGTTAATAATTTAACTTTCAAAAGGAGGAAAACGCCTGCAAAGAAATAATTCCTTTTTTACTCGTTACGTCACATTATGTGTCTATGGAATGTCTCAGGCCATTCCTAGATAATGCGATGTATTAAATGACGTCACAGCATTCCCCTAGCGCCACACGTTTTATTTTGGCTTCCCGTTGAATCAAACTTAACGCTTCCAAATATCCCTGGCAGTTTTCAGGATTTATTTGAGTTTTTGTTGGCAATGAATCCTCATGCGACTTCTCTGAGTAATGGCATAATTTTATGAACTCTTGACAACTCCTCATCTTACATTTACCCTCTGTTTTCAGTTAAATGCGATGGTGGTTGGCGTAACATGGTGAAACTCCTTCATGATGCACAAAGGTTAAGAAAACACTTAGCTGTTTCACAAAATAAAATATATTGCGACCGGTTTCGATACAGCGTATCATCATCTGGCCATCCAGATGATGATACGCTGTATCGAAACCGGTCGCAATATATTTTATTTTGTGAAACAGCTAAGTGTTTTCTTAACCTTTGTGACTCTGTTTTCAGGTTAAAATTTTATTAATTCACCGATTAATGCATGCATGATACTGACTATCAAGCAGGGATAAACCACTCTTAGTCTCAAATCACCGTTCACGCAGCTATGCTTGGATTTTCAAGCAAATTATTTCCATTCAAATTAGGGTCAGCAAATTATTTTCTTTTTCATTTTCAATTCAATTTATGAAACTAAATAGGCCGTTTGAGGAGAAAAAATGCAAATGCCGCGAGTAATCGGTAGCTAATTATTTATCCAAAGTACCAGTGATTGTTTTTTTCACACTTAAAGAAACTAGTTGCTAACTACTTGCCACCTGACTATTGGCCTATTTGCAGTGTGTCTTTAAATAAATAAATCAAAATAATTAAATAAATACCCGGACAAAAGAGGAACCATGCTCCAAATGCTAAAAGTATCACATTTGGATATGGAACTCCGTGAATTCCTTGAAAATCCAAAGTGCATACTGGAATTATAATAACTCGTGCGTACGCATTGAGGTCGAGATCGTATTAAATATGCTTGTGATGGATTTTGCTTTAGTTGATTATACTTATCGATAAATTTGACTTTCTTCAGATTTTTTTTGAAACTTTGGTAATATACTGAGTGAGTATACTAATGATTCAAATACGACGATATAAATAAATTGATACTGCAGGAAACGCTACAAAACGCTGGAGGACCCGAGGTTGAAGTGATAATCAGTGCTATTCTGACCAATTTTAACGTTAAAAAGGCATTTAAATTACAAAAATTTAATTAAATTTTGGATGCACGACGGCCTGCAGCTCACTAAGTTTCATTGTTCGTTTCCGCCCAACTTTTATGGAGATGACTCGATCCTCCCTCATCCTCATGGCGTGCCCTTCACCTTGCGTGACCTGAACATTCATTACTGTCACTCCACTCTTGCACCTCTCAAAGGAAAAAACAAGTGCCTGTTGAAGATGTTTCTCACCTTCACATCCATCGCTTTCTAGCAACGCTGAACAGCAAGCTGATTTTTAAAAGACGCCGGATGGTTAGGTAGATCGCCTTGAACGTCTCTCTTAATCCAGTGGTACAAGTCATCTCATCATCATCATCTTTTTGATCTCTTAAAAATAGGAAACCACCCTATTGCCTGATGCATCCAGTAGAGCCCGTAGCGAACGAGGCTTGTTAATGAAGAAAGACACGACATCGACATATGATATTTTTTTTTCGCTGTACAAGGAGAGGGTTGGGGGAGAAGGTTCATTTAAACCGCGTGCGTCTCTATCTCCTCCGTCCTTAAAAAAACCACATTCATATTTAAGTTCAAAGTATGCCATGTTAATTAAAATTAGTTTTAATTGCATAAGCTATTACTGATCCAGTGGTACAAGTTATCTTTTTGATGCTTAATATATTTGTAGACCATTTCTTGAAGCTTATGTCTCTATTTTTTCATCGATGTCTCTATTATTCATTGATGTTTCTATTTTTTAATTGATTAAAAAGACGAGTATGGCCAAAATTTCAGAACATTATTTAATAATTGTCAAGGCTTTTAGCGAAATATAATATTACTGTTCGATATAGTAGTGAAAGTTATATTTTTGACGTTTATGGTGATCAAAATTTAAAACATGGCCCTTGAAGGCTCTTACTGGAAATATTGCAAATTTTTAACTTGTGGCAATCTTTACCCACTATTCTTTTGTTTCAAATCATTATACGAAGTAATATTGTGGTTCTCCCGAAATGGTTTAAAAATTAAAGTAATAAAAATAAATTGGTGAATTTTCACTTGCTCTACGTTTGCTCAGGTCATATCTTCTTCTCCACCCTGAAGAATTCTTGCATCCACGCTATAGGAAGAACATTAAGTTCCCTTCAGAGAACGATGTGAAACATCGCAAGCCTTCGGTAAAATGAAACCATATTGTGGGTTTGGTTCATTTTTAAATCTTATGTTCAACATGATATTACGCTAAAATATTTAAAACAACTTAATGTGTAGAGATTTGTCGACACCATATTGTTGCCCTCCAAGATTTTAACACGACTTTATGGCCGCTTCCTGCAAATTGATTTTCCGGTGATATTTTGTTGAGACTGTTTCCGTTAAAAACTTTTGCTCTAGTTATTTTGGATTACACGTAGAATTATCTGAGTGATTGGTTTTTATGTAGAAAATCGAGATTGGAAATGATTAAATAGTCCCACATACCTTGGTTCTACCCATAGGCACCCTCGAGGCAATCGTGATCAAATGAAATTTTTTTTCGTGGTATATTGGAATTTCACATTTTTTTCGTAAAAACATTCGGCAACATAGTTAATGCCAGATAAAACCTGTTTGTGCTCTGAATCATTTTTAAATATTTGAAAATAATGAAGATGACTTTTCCTCCATGACATTACGACCAGGACTATGCTTCCACGAATTCCAGCCTCATAATAGACAAAAGTTAATTTCTAAAATAAGTAATTCTAAAATTTAAAACCTTATTTTCAACCTGCCTCATTGTGATCATAACTTGAGTGCCTAGCGATTTCTTACAAGAATTTCGACTCAACATTTTTGAGCGCTGACGGTACAAAACGTTTTCAACGACAATTATTTTTTTCGAGATTGGTCGGTTAAGGGCTATAGTAAAAACGTAGTGACTTAGAATGGATAACTTTACTCTCCAATTAATGATGTGACGTAAGTACGTGTATGGTATTCTTACAGCCGTGATGTTGGTTTTGATCGAGACTGAAATGTTGACCTAGGTAAAAGGTATTCAACTATAAATAACTGAATACCGACCGCCCACTGAGGATAAAGAAGTTTTGATTTTAAAAATTCATGCAAAAAAAATGTCAAAAAAAATGCGTTTTTCTTGCTTTTCTATGCAAACAAAATGTTACTGCTATCTCCATTTGGAAACATGGTGCATTAGGTCACGAATCCAGACCTGTTCGTTTGTCTAGCACCGTTCTTTTAAGTTCCAAAGCTGTCCCTTTAATCACTCTGCCTCATTTTACTGTTGAAGAGCATCATCTACCTGTTCAAGCACTTCAGGACCTTAAATCTGTTCCCGCAATTAATTGTGGTGATCATAAGGCTAAGTGGGCCATTGTATTTTGACACGAATTCTCCAATGCTAATTCACTTTTTGTGCACCATTGTAACTCAGAAATACACTGATATTCACGATTTAAGTCCCTTGAGTTGGTGTAATTCTGTTCAATCCTGGTTAAAATTTGCCTAAATATTTTTATTACCTAAGCAGAAGAAATTTTACTGAAATATTTAATTGCTATCCGAAAACCTGTAAAAAAGACTAAAAAGCCTGGAAAATGACATATATAGTTCCATATGAAAATGACCAGACTGTAAGTTGAAGACATCGTCAGAACTTGTGTCAAAAATCAACTTCTTGTGCTTGGTTCAAATTCAAATATTTCTTTGAAGCTACCTCAGGTGAAATATCTTGTACTAAGTCGACGCCATCGCCGTAACTATTGGAATTAAAATTCCTGTGCTAATTGGAATATATCGTCAAAACTGTTCAAATTCATCGTATCGTGCCAAATCTAAATAATACAAAACTATCGAAAGTCAACTTTTTGTGCTAAGCTGAACGTGTCGTTAAAAATTGCGCTACTGTGCAAATTTGAAGATAAATTCAAGTCTATCATAAGACAAGTTTATGTGCCACGCCGAAAATATCTAAAATAAACTTCCAGTGCTAATTTGAATTCACCACCAATGTATCTACAACCAACTTCTTGTCGACAAATGTCGAAATTTTGCATGATAGCGCCCTTCTTCCTCGTCCACAAGCTTGTTCATATTTTGCTTACGAATCAGCACTCGGGACTCGAGAGCCTCGGTGCTCGACCTTCCCCAACGCTCATCTGTATTCGTCAACGTGGCGCCTCGCAACCCTTGTCCCATTTCCCTGTCGAATGCATGGAGCTCGCAACGCCTCAGAGTCAAGGTTAGCGTCCGAGCATCGCGTCATTGTTTTCACGCGTGAGTAGTCAACAAAGGCGTGTGCTTCGACGCGCTGCGCTGTCCGCGCTGGGCCGGCGAGCAATAGCGTGCAATTGGAACCTTTAGAATGCGTTACCCCACGTCAAATTTTGCTACTCAAGGTAGGCTCAAGCCTCTTCAAACATCTTCACTGTTTTAGAAACAAACTTGAATCCGATGGAATAAGCAAGGGGACTGCATACTTATAGGTGGCCTCAGTCCTTCCCGTAGAAGCTTTCTATTTTTTTTCGTCGCCGCTTGGGGTGCAAATCTACCGCCAATAATATAATTACAAAAGAGAATTCTCAAACCGGCCTCTAAATGTGTTCCCATTCGCTGCGAATTTAAATGTGTTTACGAAAGTCGCTACATGCGTCGCTGACGGACAAAATTATCCGAGTTTCACGGAGAATTAAGGGATAATCGGTGGCTGACCTATGGGGGGAGGGGGGGAACAAAGAGGCTATAGCCCCCCATTGGCTATCCAATTTAAACAAGATAGAATGGTAATTTTTTCCGACCCCCACTACTGCTGGAATTTTAACCCCCACTTGCCCCTATCCTGGATCCGCCCCTGGGTATAATTATTGATGTACACCGAAATTCACAAACATGGTTGTGTAATCTATGAAATTCATAACTTTTCAATGCTATTCCTCGCAATTACAAACATGATAATGCAAAATATTGGAAAAAATGGATCGCATTGCACTCGTCACCGCGCCGTGGACATTTTTGAAAAGCGATTAAAATGCGAACGAAGTGGCAACAGAAATCAGCCTTCCACGGGATGGAATTGGGCCTCCTCTTTACTGTCCCCTTGTCTGCCAAAATTGGTTTTCAAATATGTCCTCATCGCGGCAATGATTGTCCAGCGATCCATTTATTCTCAATATTTACAGTGTAATATCGGCAGGCACGAAGAATAGCTCTGAAAAGTTATTGATTAATTGGTTCGATGATAAATTTTGGTTAATGGTCCTAATATCAGCGTCTCTCTCCGTGGAATTCGTATGACTCTGTCCGTCAGCGAGGGGTGACTTTTGTGAACCCATTTAAATGCGTGGTGGTAGACAGCAAATCTACTAGGGAGTATTCCATTGTACGAGGGGGGGACCCAAAAATAACCAGACGGAAATCGCTGCGCACGTAACTCTTATAGTATGGACTTCCTCCACTAGATGGGTGTTATTTCATCATGTGTCAGCACGCGAAACAGCGTGGCTTTAGACGGTTTTAGCGAGCCTCTGTGACAATTAAAATTCGAAAAGTTTTTTTTGAATCTCTTAGATTTTTGAAATGGCTGATATTCCAGAACAATTTGCAGCGTTGAACATTTGTTCTCTGCTCGTCTAATTGTAAAATTTTGTCGGACGCGGCTAATCTTTTGTCTACAGCTTAAAAAGAACGCACCTTAAAAAAATTTTAATTAAATGAGAGGTATTCGGAGTTCAAACGCGGCAACATGTCGATTGAAGACATTCAACGCCCAGGCTGGCCTTCCAGGTCCAGAAATGTTGAGAATTTGGAAAATAAATCGTACCCTTATGCACGAGGATAAGAGGCGTACTATGCACGAACTCCCTGAATAATCTGGTCCTTCTTTGAGTTCATTGTAGTGCATTTAAGGTGAAGATTAGCAAGTTAGACTAATCGCGGCGATATTCATTCCCCGTTTGCTGACTCCTGATCAAAATGCGGTACGTGTTGCTGCTTGCCGCAACTTGAGTTTTTGGTAAAAAATTGCTTGACACTACCTTCTCACCCACCCTACTCACTAAATCTCGCACTTAGTGATTTCTTTTTGTTCCTCCGGATGAAAATGGTGATGAAAGGGAAATGTTTTAATCACATTACGGAGGTGAAAATGGAATCGAAAGCGGTCCTGCGAAGGCATCGGAAACAACGAGTACCAAAGGTGTTTCGCGCGGTGGAAAAAACGTTTTAACCAGTGTAACAGTTTAAATGAAGAGTACTTCGAAGGTGACTAGCGTTTGTTACACAAAAAATTAAATTTTGATTTTTTTAATTTGTCCAGTTATTTTTGGGTATTATTCGTGGGAATGGGCTCAGGGCTTTGACCAGCAAGACCAAAGACGATGCACCTCTACCTCTAGGCGGGTCGTACTCAGTTTTATTTTGTGTCGTGTAACTCATTCAAACTCAAATGACGATTTTGTAATTTTCAGAATTCTTTGAGTACACTTCTTTCAACTTTTGTCTATATCTAAGATACAATTGTGTTATATGCTAGAAAGTTATAAGGTTAAATTTGTATGTTCAAGATACAACCGAATGTTGAAAACACTCTAATTTTGCTCTATGATAATTTTAAGATGACAACACAAGTAGTACATGAGTAATCTGTCACGAAACCTGTCGAGCGGGTGCGATGTGTCCTCTTAAGGTAATGGGATGATAAGGATTTTCGGCGGCTTCTGCTCGTACTTGTTGGATACTCGGATGTATTAGCATTATTAGGTATGTAGATATTTAGTTTACATAATTAAATATTTGAGATGAGATACTATATTAAGATTAATAAGATCATTTTGCCTCATTTGATTTCTAAGAATAAAAAGCTCAAGCTTTGGCTTACGTCTGTACTCTGAGAAGCAAATAATGTGTTTTTTGTTTTTTGACGTGCAAGAAAACTCAGAATGTGGATGCATGCAATGTTTTTCAAAATAAATATGCATGCCATAAGTATTCCATGTTTTTATCACTAAAAATGAGCATTTTAGTTAAGACTAAATTCAAGTTAATTTATTGTTAAACTTTATATTTATAAATCAACCCTGTCGATAAAATTTACGGCACAGCAATCCATCCACCAGACAGGAATGTAAGGTGTTGACCCCTTGTTATCTTTTGGTAAAAATATAGCTGATGACCGAGTCATTGGCTTTAAGAGCAACTTCATAAGTCTCTTCACCAATTCGTGAACTCAAGTCCATCGATTATTTTGCATTACGTTTTCCAAACTCCGACCATTTTGCTCTCAAGTTTGAAATCGGAGTTCCTCTTGCTGAATAGCCACAGGCGATGCGGAAAGAGATGTTTATTTTCATCTCCAGACACTACACCTTGGAAGTGAGTGATTGAGCTCAAGATCTTTTCGAGTAGAATAGCCTCGTGTGCCAAGCGTAATTGTCTATAGGGGTTCACCTTATCAGCTTTTTCTAATAAAAGCGTGATTGCCTTCCTGCGTCTAACTTTTTCATCCGGCACTTCACTGCTAACCACAAATCTATAATTTGTCCTCAGTGAAATCACGCAGTCTTTCAAGGCCAATTGATTGCCAATGTATATAATTTACTCATTGATCATACCTTCCAGTATTGAAATCATCATGCATTGAGAAAATATGACCATTTACGTAAAAGGTAATAAATTGCTTCCACAAAGCTTTTTTCCTCTCATTTCTTATGCATGTAAGCAATTATCTTTTTAGTGAATAAATTCAACAGTACCCATTATTATTCCGTCCATAACGAAGCTTTCTATTCATATGCTAGTGAAATTACATGAAACTATACGTTGCCTAATTTGTGATTGGGTATTTTTTTTTGTGTCTGCCGAACATGGAATAAGTTTGAAGTGTAGATTATATGACCAACCTTTACCATTGGAAAGTATATCATATGACTTGTGAAGTGTTTCGATAAGTGAATCTGCTTCGAATTCTAAAATTATTCCGAAAGATGCATTCTTTTTACTCTTGTCACCAAGCAAATCATCTCGACCCTGCGTTCGAAACTGTAAGTACGTTGGTGATTCCTGATATTTCTAAAAATACATAAAGACTCAAGTACCTAACCTATTCCACTATAGACACCCAGCCACTGAGTGCATTATAGGAACAGCCAATAATTATGTTTGAATTGCAGTATATATTTAAAAATAGAATAAGTATAGATAATAAATTAGTGATAGGTGGGATAAAAAGAGGGTAACGATTGAAAATTTATAGAGTTTTATTTATATATAGAGTATATTTAGATAAAGGCATCCGATTTGTAGATAATGCTGAATAATGTCCGAGGTTTTCTGGTATGAGCATCAATTGCACTCGATCATTAATATCCATAGATATAGCTAATATCTCGCTCGTTTATATAATTACTTGATAGATTAAATGCTTAAAAACGTAGGGAACAAGTTCGGTACTAAAACTTGACGAAGTTCTTCAATGTCTATATGACCTTGATATAAATATGCTGAATTAGATGCAAATACTCCACAATGAAATATCTGCTTCAATCTTTGTATTACTAGTATTTTTTAAACTCTTCGTCGGTTGAGCTGGTAATTTGCCTTATTTTCTTCGTCACATAATGTTGAACAATTATTATACCGCACCTTTTACTTCGATCTCCTTTCTTGTATGCCTACAGTTCTTTAACCATCTGGCGAATTTATCATATTTTCAGTAATCACGCAATTCTCATCACTCATTCTTCTTTCAGTAATCACGCAATGAATGTGATTATTCTAGTTTCGTATTATTTCGAGTTTCTATCTGTTTATATTTTCCTCCTCGTATGTTTTTCATGTGTTTCATTCCATTCTCTTACCGTTCACGCATTTTTTAGCCTTCAATTTCTATAGCATCCTCATCTATCCATTTCCCTATATAATTAGCGGATTCCTGTTTTTTTCTGGTCGATTTTCCACCATAAGCTTACATCATCAAAAATATTATAGTCGTTTTAAATAATGGAGTGTATTTTCTACATCTCCATGATCAACTTTACTCAGACAATCATTCAAGCATTAGCTACTCATAAGCCTTTCAATATCATTACTGTTAAGCATTATTCTCGACGATGAAAAGAGTCGCACATTATGTGGGAAAGCCAATTTCATAAGTGGAATGGAGATTTTGGCACAACTTCACTTGTGTTATGTAGTTAATTGCCGCGCATTTTGTGGAATGACTACATTGGTTGGAATGGCCATGATTTTCAACAAAAACTCTGTTCAAAACTCTTCCGATAATTTTTTAAAGACGATTATTTTATTGAAAAATAATTATATTTCTTAATATAAAGAATTTTCTAAGTTTAAAGGACAAATAATGAATAAAACGGCGGTGAAATATACAGAGAACAGGGTAGTTTCCTTTATCAAAGCAAACGAAAGGCATTAATTGCGATTCGTTGCCCACCATTAGTGTATTCCTAATATGAAAATTATAGGTTTTTAGAAATCCCAGTTTAGACGAATGTTAATGGTCAATTTAAACCTCATTTGAAAAAAGGCCAGATTGGCGGCCGTGCTATGCCACTCCACGGGACGTCACAGGGACCTAGATATTATGCGAGTAGTCAGGAGTTTTACATCGCCTGAAATTACCGATGCATGCATGAGGCACAGAGCTCAGGGAACCATCTCTTAGTAATCACCTGTTAAAATTCCCTAATGCCGGAAAGTTTCCTTCGTTTGAAAGGGCATAAATAATCCTTATTTAAGCCAAGCGCTACCTGCTAGCAGGGTACCCTGTTACCTGCTAGCAGTCGCAACGTATCGGCGCTCATAGCCTCGCACCAAGGTGGCCTCACACGGCGGCAGCGGAAACCAGAATGACGTTATACGGTCTTTTGCCAGCATTCCTACTTAGCCGTCGCGTTTTCGCGCGCTTGAAAATTTTCGCTTTTCATTTAATCGCGAAAAATAGACATCGTCATTTAAAAATCTAAAAGGGTGAATTACGTACTACAGTTAAATAATCTTTCGATTTAGGCAATGAAAATAATTGGAAACCACCCTATTCACTCTATATTTATGTCATATTTTGTAATATTTAGTGTGAAATGAGGTGTTTGATTGGCCGTTTTTTACTCATTACCTGCTGAATCAGTTAATTTATTTCATCATCTTAATCAATTCCTTTAAAATCCGTAAAAATTCCCCACAGATATATATTCCAATGTGAAAACATGTGAAGTTATAACTGGACAGAGTTTCCGTAAGCCAAATTTACTACAAAACCATGTATTGTACTGATGTTTTCCTCCTGCGTTATGAGAGTCAGGTAATGTTGAATTATCAATAAAGCCTTATGAAGTTAGGTTTTTAGTTAATTCTTTTTTATTTTTATAGCCCTTGCTCGATGCCAGGCTTTGATTTCCGTCAGTTTTGGAATTAGTAGAAGTGCCATAACATGGATTTGAAAATAATTCCATTTGAAGTGGTTCTAAATTTTACATTTTCTCTCAATTGAGAGACAATCAAATTTCCTGTTGACCTATAGATCCATTAAAATATCAAAATTATATCATGCGTTTTATAAATAAGTCCCAAATATTGCGACTTCGGTGTTTGTAGTGCTAAAATACAATATTTTTTTGAGAGCAGATGAATTTGTCAAGGCTCTGACGCTGTGTAGCAGATATTCTTGCTGTATGACTATTTAAAGGACTTTCAAAAGCAGTCCAATAGTGGATTCTCGTAATAAAACTTTCGTATCGCTTGCTGAATATGATTACTCAACGATGACTTTTGCTTCGTGTCTAATATGCGTACTTGTCCTTAGCCGATCGGCCTCAATGTCATGCGGGTGCTCGAATTTGCAAGCGGTTGCGACGGATACCATGGGCGACACCGGGGAACCTTTGTTTGCTCGTGAGCCAAATCTCATGGCGCTTATTTTGCATGTTATCTGCGGCGTCGTGACCTTATGCCGGAACTCGCGAAAAGAATACGACTGGCGATCCCTGAACTCGATCATGCCGAGGTTACTTTATCTCCAATACCTCGTCGTCACGTCCCACCTTCGAGTACAATCTCGCATTTTCCAGTTGGGTGAGGCATTTCATTTTCTAAATGCATAGGGGTCTGGTGGAGGGAGGTTTACATTGATTATTATTGAATGCATACCAGGCCACATTTTCCCCCTCCTCATCCTGATATCTGGTCAAGTTCGCAGTACCCGTACAACCATGAAGGGGGAGTCTCAGGTCTCAATATTTTCAAGGACTAGGGGTGAGGGGTTAGTGTATTGGGTTGTGTATTGAGTATTTGTTTATTGGCTGTGGAGTACAGCACAATAATTTCAGGTTGCAAGTAACTCCACAAGGTTAACTCGTTTTGCTGAATACTTTATCTACGAGCTGTCAAATTTTTGTCCGATCAGCAGATTTTTACATCAACTTGCTTAATCATATTGCCTGAAATTTTTTCCTGTCCTCTTCACTTTTTCTGCCCTTTATTTATTTTTATGGGACGTATTTTTCAAAATATTATTTAATTTTTTCCCATAAAAATGGGAGTTACACCACCTGTGTACATTCAAAGACCAATAATACCCGTCAAAATGCCAAGCGTTTCTGTTTTATTTGTAACGGTAATGCGTATTTATTCAGGAAATCATTGCAAAACATTAGGTCTTGCCATTTTGATATTTTAGTTAGCACATTTATGCATTAAATATTCCTTAATATATTTTGAATGGAAACAAGCGGCATATCTGCCATATCTAGTGGCCTATGGTAGGCCAGGACAGGGAATGCTGGCGTTACGTGACCGCTGTTCATTTGAAATTTTTTAAATCAAATTATATTTGTAAAAAATTGATCAGTTGCATGGATAAGCAAAGGAGGAGGTTATCTTTATTGAATTTATCAATTAATTTTAACGTAAGTGAAGAAATATAAAAAAATTACTTCCCGTCAATATAGCTGGAATGGTCCTCAGGGTAGCCATACAACCTAGGTCCTTCCTTTGTTAAACTGAGTTCAGGAAGTGGAGAGAGGTGCTATATGGATAGAAATTTGTGATGAATAATAACTATTTTGAAGAAATCTCAGACTTATTTCGAATCATTTGGGTTTAATAATTTTCGGCAATAGTTATTTAAGATTATTTATTGATTCGAAGTGCGATTAATTGACGTCATAATCGTTCAGCGTGAAGGTGGAGGCTTATCGCGGAACACGGTGTATAGAATACAGGAACTCAGTTTATTGACCGCCAAATGCCATCGCTTCTTTTCGACAAGTCACCTCGAGCGACGATATCGCATTTTAACAGTCCTTAACCCATTTAAGCCCGCACATGCGGCAGAGGAGGGTTGCCTGTTTATCAAAGCAGCCCCTGACACAATTAAAGCGCGACGGGTGAGACAAAGCATGACCGTGTCAACAGGGAAGCAATTACGGGATCGCCTGCAGCGCTCATTTCAATTTGAGATATCCGCGCCTTTGAGCGGCGGGAATAAGACGGGGGAGGAATGGGATGATTTCCATCGAGTGCATGACCGGGTCGCTGTCCAGTGCCGCGTCATCGCAAATCGGTCGTTCTAAACTGTTTGAAAATTGGCCGCGCCTCATTTGTAATCGCTGCGATTTCAACGACTGCATAAACATGGTAATTTTACTTCGTTATTTTTTCCTCCAAGGACTTAAGGTTTAGTGCCAAACATGTTAACTAGCCACTAACTATGCGGAAGGATCGCGAATGATATTTCTTGAGAATAAATTGGACACGATGACTAATTTCGCATGAAGTTCAATGTAAATTAATTCCTGAAGCGTATTCAAACTGTACTTCTTGGGTGATTTTTAATTTTTACTTGATAACGCGTCTACCACAAAAAATGCTGCTTTGCCGTGCCACAGTGTGTCTAATTCGGGCGATGCGGAGCTGCATAGGTGTTTCCGAAATAGTTAATTATATAATACCCATTCAACAATAAAACAAACAGACTGAATGTTACGTAATTTTTTTTTGAATTATTGTTAAAAAATACTAATTTAAATTCGATTTCCTCGTCCACTGCACAGTATTACCGCTATATTTTCGTATACCTAACAATGGGGCTCAGTTGGCTGGAAGGTTGGAAGCAGTATGAATACATTTGTTGCAGTAATTTTGCGACCATAAACTCTCAAAATTATTCTATCGATGGCGATGAAAATCGGTCGAAAAACTTACAATTAGTAAAAATAAATGATTTAATCTAGCAGTCCTGATATTTCACCAAGTGTGCCGACGCACTATGTCGACAAACAATAAACTTTCTAGGGATTATTTCAACTTTCACCGGCTTTACTATTAATAAATGATCCTCATTAAAATGCTATTGCACTAGGATTAATTTAATGTGTTTGTATTTTTGGATGTTTTTAATTAAAATGAAAATTTTGAAATTGATGCTGATATTTTTCTTTTTATTTTAACACGTAAATTTTCTAAGGGACAGTTTATTCCAGAACTTAAATAAAAGAATTTATATCTATTTACCAATTGTTATGACGTCTTACATACTAATTCATAGAGGATGGTTAATCAAATTTAAGCCATTTCGATCAAGGTTTACAGTGAAAAATTCTTGACGAAAATGAAAAAAAAAAATAATTGAGCCGTACTTATCAGCTTTTGTTGGTCTTTTACATGCGGGCAGTCGAATGGGAATTGAAAACAGAGGAAGTGACCTTTTATGCTCGCGTACGCGGTTTTGGCTACTCTTCTGATGTTCAAGGACCTTGGGCATTTTCGAGGTCTAATAAAAATATATATGACGTTTGCAGTCATGCACTGCAAAATGCCCTGGCGCATATTTTTCATTTCTAAAGATTTAGCGGATGGAATGTAATGAAAGCAATTGATTTTGTTTTGCGGTTGGCTGTAATTTTTACTGCTTTTTGCCAATCATTTCACATCACTGGAGAAGTATAAACGAGAATGAATTGCACTAATAAGCAATAATTGCACTCCATTTCAAATTGACTTATGGCATATATTCGTGAGCGATTACGGGTAAATATTCTGTATCGCTAACAACAATGCTAAAATATCACGCGTATCTTAGAAAAATTTAATTATGAGAATTAATAATTTCTTTATTATTTTCCTTTTCATGGGCTCCCTCTGCAGAGCTTTTGCAGATTCACTTGCCGCAGGATACGTGGTACAAGGAGGAGCTCGCCGAAAAACTGAGGGACTACTGTGGCAAACCTGTGCTGAACGTGTCCGGGGAAGAGGAGAGACCATTCAAATGGAACCTGTACAACTCGTTCTACTTCGCATTTACAGTCGTAAGCTCGATAGGTAAGTGGAGACATTTTATACCTGATAAATATTACATTTATTATCCAGTTGGGGGTCAGAGGAGCAACTACAGGAGGTACTACAAGGGGTTATAGTGAGCTTTTCTCTCAAGCATGATTTGAGGGGTCGCTCTGGGTGTTTTGGCTGAAATCTATTTCGTGGACGGTTTGGGTGGTATGCGGTTTGCATGCAATGTTAATTTTTTGTCGATTCCCAGGCATCGGTAAAACTGGATTTAAGCAATATTGTTCATCTGGAGTCCGATCGTGGGGTTGCAATGCCGAGGACCCTTGCTGAATTCCATCGCATTTTCAATGGGCATTTTTACATAAATACATCGTAAATGGCGGATACATCGTAAGCCAAGTCCAAGCGGAAACCGTAAAGGAGGCCCAAGTTCGTCCGTAGAAGTTCGTTCAAGACCGCCAAGTCCGTTCGTTCATTGGTTTTATGTTGACTCTTCAGCGGCTTTTAATCGAATCTTAAAAATGCGAGGCTGTAAATTTATGTATCCATTAAATCTCAGCATATGCAACAAAATGTTTGCACTCACGACGAATAGCGTCAAAAAGTTTATGGATTCCACTTATCATCACAAGCATAAATTTCGCTTAACAATCCTAGTTAAAGCTTATTTAGATATAAAATTCATATCGCATCGCCTGTCAACGGCGCGAGAGGCGACTCTATCATCCCATTTAAATGCGCGGTGGGTAACAGCAGGTCCAAAAAGCAATTCGTATACCCTCCATTATAATATTCGTGGTCGAACCCATCGTCAATGGAACCTACTGTGCTGTGAATGAGCTGTTAGGCAATCTCCGCCGATGGTGTCATCAACTCTCAACCTTGTCAGCCCTGCGGTCAACACGTCCTCTGCGTCTCCGTGGGGGTTCTTCTCCCCCAGCTCGCTTCCTCCTTCATCGCTGACCGACGAGGGTCGCCGCGTCCAGCCTCCTCTTCGCCCGGCCGTCGCTTCGCCAATCTCCGGCTTGCATCGCCGACCCCCCGCGTCCTTAGCCAAGCAAAATGGGGAGAGGTGTTTCTTGAATGACTTGGATCCTATCTGATGCACACTCAGGGTCAAATCAAGAGGACGAACAACTACTCCCACTCGACCTTTTACATTTGTCTGCTCGTATAGTTATTTCCTAAGAGCAGGCACAGTAAGTTGTTAAGCAGGGGGTCCTGTCACCGGGAAAATCGGGAATTATGAGTGAATTCTTAGTCCCTGTAATCATGCATGAATCATTCATGAATTTTTTATCCAACCGGAAATTTTAAAATTGTTCTTTTCAAACTAATTTATAACATATAAGTTCTCCAGTTCAACACCATTTTCTGCCCTAAAATGAGTATCCATGATGAAGGAACAAAAATGGTCATATACACACTTTTTAATTCCAAAACTCAAAAACCGACCATGGTTTCAACACAATGTATCACTTTTTTTACCTTGAAAATGACACATTGTGTTGAAACCACGGTCGGTTGTTTAGTTTTGGAATTAAAAAGAGTGGAAATAACCATTTCTGTTCTTCCATCATGAATATATCGAACTTCCAGCCAAAAACGATTTTATAAAATGAGTATGTCGTAATTTTGAGTGCAGTTAAGAATTTTGAGAAAGTTAAGAATTGCAGAATAGAATTTTTACAGCCGCATCGAAACATAGAATGTCAGACAAGAAAACAGAATCAAATGTCTCTCACTCTCGATTAGTAAGATTAAAAGAACACGAAGAATAGCATTCCAGCTGACGTTAACATGTGCCTATGAGTGAAATCAACTAATTTTTGCGTGAGTTGGTGGAACGGTGAGATATTCATCTACATCTACATGGTACCCTGAGAGCCACCTCTAGGGTGTTTGGTAGGGGGTGATCAATCACCAGTATGCAGCATGCAATTGGATTCCCATATGCACACCACACGGTCCAAAAAACGTTACGCATATTTGGAAATTATACTACCACATGCTGTTAGAAATAATAATAAAATTCGGAAACATGCATTAAAGTATTCATAAGTTAGTAGGCTACACTACAAGTCATCTAATCTATTAGTGAGTTCTAACGCTGCCGTAATAATCTCTTATTTATCGTGGAAAAAAATACATTCTAAATTTGTCTGTTCTACAGTCTATCTCTCTTAATTTATTTAGATGATTTGATCTACCGTAGTATGTTGGCGTTCGTAAGATATTGTTAACTTCGTCCGAGAAGACACTGCTCTTGAATTTATCTTAAGTATTCTTATTATTCTTAAACCCCATAATTATTTAAACTATTCCGTATTTTTTTCAAATGACTCTGTTTCATCACACTTTTTCGTCAACAACTAGTGCCACATTATGAAAATAAAGAAAAAAATTGATGCTACAAAACGCTGTAAACTGTAATTGAAAGCGCTATAAAATCAAAATGATAGTGATATTTTCACGTATCTCTACTGATTATCATTTAAGGGATAAGCCAATTCAGTGGTGCATCAAGGGAAAAGGGATATTTTAAGCTCACGAATAACTTGCAAGTAGATTTTGTTTAAATTGTAATACTTTTCCTCCTTTATTTGCGTAATATTTAATTCAAATAGCATTTTAATTCGAAATCGGTAACATGAAAACGAACTCTATCGTCGGAAGCAGCCAATTGGTCTCTCATCAGGGATCGCATGATCTCCGATTTTGCCATTTCAATCTTTGAGGCAAGCGCTAATACCAATAATCTTTTTTTTATATTTACTTATGGGGGACCGACGGAGAGGAGTTTTTTTTCCTAAAAAGTACGGAATATGGTGCCTCGATTTTACTTTTGGCCGTAAAGTTAGTGATAACAGCGCCTTGTTTTAATAGTTACTATTGATTTTTATGTCATTTCCCTAAAATTCGTTACGATTTGTGTTCTGTGAGTTCTGTTCTTAGAAATGAACCATTAAAAACTTTGGTACACATATTCTACTATCCACATCAGTGGCGTAGCGAGGAATAAGCTTTGGAGGGGGTGAACGGGGTTAGTGGGGCTACCCCCCCCCCCCCAGTTCTGGAAATATTTTGAAAAATAACATGCCTTGAAATGGATTTTACATCATTTTGGCACTTAAAGTTTAACTTTAAGCGGATGCAGTTATTATACATCAAATCCAGGTAAGATTTTTAAATAATTATTTGATTTCTCTGAGGACTTGGGGGGGGGGGGGGATGCATCCCCTTATTCCCCCCATAGTTATACCACTGATCCAGTTGGTAATTGAGTACCCAGATAGATACGTTTCTATACCAGACAGATACTCGAGTGCATCCATATCCGTGTGGGTACTTCAATACCTAGCTGAATACAATGGTTCGCGAATTGGTATATACGAGAATTATTAAAAAGCACTGCGTGAAACAAGTGACTTAGAACGTAGTCACGCGCACGGGAGCAAATTTATAAACACCAAGGATGAAGTCCGCTATGAGAAAATATTTGGCTTAGCAGGTTTTCGAACCCGGATTCCCGGGTTTCACGACCGGACAAGCAATTGGGAAAACCGGGTTCGGATTCCGGCCAAATATTTCCTCATGGTGAACTTCATCCATGGCGTTCATTAAGAAAATTTTTATTTGAAAAATTATCACCGTCATCAATGACCACTTAACCTGGCTGAAAACGTTGATTTCTTCTCCATTCTCAATGATTCCCAATTCTAATATTATTTGATGCTTTCTCATCCCTCCAAATAGGTAAGCCCTCAGCGACGAATACATCAATGTCTTCTCAGTATCCGCTCGCTCTCTCCGTGCGAGAGTTTGGGCAAAGAGCCCTGTGCCAAGCGCGTCTTACACCCAACCACAAGCCTCAGCTCGAGGCAGGCGTGATCTCGATGCATTAATACAGACGCGTGAAAGTCTTTTCTCTCCTGTGGGAGCCTTACCCTCTGTTTACTAATTAAGAACATGTCTCAGATGTCAATTAACTGTGAGTTGTGAGTGTTTTGGACTCCAGTTCATGCTTCTGATTTTTAAAAATTTCCTTTTAAACCAACGGTAACATACCCACTTTTTACTGCCTTTTTAAATTAATTTTTTTTGCGCAATATTTCGTGCATATTACTATATTTTTCCGCAAAAATTCGTTAACGCAAGAGCTTTAAATCCTGCAAGTTTTTTTTTTTTAACTTTTAACATTCGTCCAGTAAACGGAATTGTTTCATAGGTTCACATAATAGATGTATAGTTCATTAAGTTCTAATGAAGATAAACATATTTTACCTCGGTGGTAATACCGTAATTGAACTGCGCTATTTTCTCGTGGAGTAAAGGACCCGAGTATCTACTGATGATATAGCATTACGTTTATGTAGATGTGAAGGTAAACTGTGCCATTTGTATCCTACCGACGAACTGTGAAATATTTGTTCAGCGGCGAGAGGCGAAGCACTGCGGACTGCTACGGAAGCATTAAAATGATAATAAAAAGTCCTATTTATCAATAACCGACCTAGTATGCCTAGAGTTAATTAATATTTATTTTAAGCGGGTAAGTGTACTTAAAAATATCGGGTATGTGAGGCGTTAACAATTTTACGTGGTCTAAAATAGAACCATGCGTATAAAGCCATCCGCCGTTAAGTATTTCAGTTGGTAATTCTATAAAACAACAGTTCGTCCGATCTGAAACCCGCCAGATACCTTGGCGTCTTCACGATTTTATGAGTAGAGTCTACGATGGCCAGAGTACATGTAAGAAAACACGAACGATGGCTGCGTATATACTTTCCTGGTTTTATGAGGGCAACCATGGGCATAAGTCATTCCTTCGAAATCAAAAGAAGTGCGGCCATGTTCATTTTGTGATGGCAGTGTGCGATAAACAAAAGTTGTTGGCAATTAAAACGTCAATATCAGCACTTCGCGACCTGATTATAGTATGATGGGAAAAGTTATGGCCTAGTAGATCTTTTAGCGGCTACTAAGTGGAAAAACAAGCACGCTTGGTGAAAGGTGCTCAGTTTAACGGTTCAATGATTGTAATTTTGCATTTTACCTTGTGTCTTGAAATGTATGAAACCAACCCTATACAGCCGGGATATGACTTGGAGTTATTTTTCTCTCGCAGAACGGCGGAAATGCTCCTCTTTTTGAGGGAATTAAGACAAGAATTACGTGTTAGAAGAGGGAATGCATAGTGTGTTCCGCCATTCTGGCCACGTAATTATAAGTTTGTAAAGGTAGGAATATTTGAAGCTTAAATCGTATCCTATAGTAGAAGTTATCTTTTTGCTGTTGCTTTCTCTTATTTTAACTATCATAAGTTTTTCTACACGCAAGTTTTCTGGATGACAAGAAAGACAAAGCATATGAATATTGCTAGTTAGAATCCGTCTCATGGGAATGTCTATATTTTTGCGTACTTGACAGTCGCAAAAGTAATATGGATAATAGTTAAAAAAATTTTGAACGTGGTTTACTTCAGAAAATACGATTCTTTCATGTTGATACTCCTCCGTAATTATGAAAATAGAAATATAATTAGTTATTTGTTTGGCCGGGATTGAACAATTATTCAACGCCTCTGGCTCAAATGAAATATTTCTTGCTTACCTTTAAATTCTTTTAACTTTTATCCGGGAAAGTCCCTTAGTTTTGCTGGAGCATATACTACCCTGGATTTTGAGTCCAGTTACAGAGGATTGGACATATGCATTCGAATTTTATTCGTTGATGGCTGAGGGCTGATAAAGGAAACACATTTTTTGAGAAATAAATAAACTTACTTGAACAAAATAAGCATGTGGGGAAAACGCTGAGGAAAAAAGAGCCCTGTTTAAATGAAATAAGGCACTTAATAACTTTAAGAGTTACAATCCAACCTGGAATTAAAAAAAAACTTCTGGCATGAGTGTCACAAAGAATAATTCAATTCATTAAATTGAGTATGTTTTCAATTTAAGCATACACCTGGCCGCTACGGTTAATTGGTATTGTTGAAAAGTAAGATAAATGCAAAATTTTGGATCTAAAAAACCAAATATCAGAAGAAAACAATGTTCAGTGGAAAGCAGAATGAAAGAATATAATTTCACAATTATTTTTCCGTGTATTGGTATAAAATTACCCCAACATCTCGAGTGGAATGCATTTCAGTAAGCGAATGAAAATTCTTCCTTAGTTTCATTGCTTTTTATGTGAAAACAAAAAATGGGGCGAAAACTGCCCCAATTTTATTTTCGCCCAAAATTTTCTTTACACAGCCGTAAAAAATGTTATGTACCACATTTCACACCTCTAGGTCCAACAGTTTTTAAGCTACACCGATATCTCGCGAGTGATTCCATTTGGATTTTATATGCAAATATTACGCATTCGTAATTCATTACGATTTCCTATTGACTAAGAAAAATCGTGGAGTATTTATTTATATTCAGATATCTATATGGTACAATAAATTTTCGACTATCGCCTATTCTTTTAGTTTTTGCTGAAACGCAGCAGATTTTGTACCGAAGATCGATCACCAAGCTGTATCGATTTTTTGATTGTGCGGATACATAATTATCTGATTGGTATAAAACCATTGTGATTCCTGCTTTTTGGACTCAATATTATCCTTCAGGATCTTCGAAGGTTTCGGCCTTTGAGGAATTTCGTTTCAGGGCGTTTCTTTAAGTAGGCAATGACACGTGTCGCGTGATTTGGGTGAAATTTTGGCATTGGTGAATGGCACGCTTGCGAGAAAAATCGACGGAGAGGGACGTGCTCAATCGTGAATACATTATTCGGTAGTGATTTACGCGCTGTCTCTCGAAATTTATGGAGGTCCGATCGATGGATCGGAAGAAATCGAATCACGCCTGCAATTGGAATTGGTCTTGCTTTCATTCTCCTTTCTGGAACATTTCAGAGTATCTGTTACCGTTTTCCTTTTGCTTCCTCTTTCATGACGTCGAGAAAGAGATTTTAAAAGTGAAATTTGGGTGCGTTTATTTATTTTTATTTGGATTAATTCAGACCTGAAGAAACAAGACAAAAAAAATCGAAATTTAAAGGTATTGCAAGTGGAAGATATTTAAAATGTAAATCATTGCTTGTTGCGTGAAAACTAAAGGAGGATTTTATCACTTAATCATTCATCAAATCAAGTATTCATAGCTTCGCTGAATGTTAAGACGGAAAGTAAAAAATTAGTTTGTAAAATACAATTAGTTACTATTTTTTTTGCGTACTAAAGAATTACTTCCTAGCAAGGCGAATAAGGCCATCTGCCGTGTGAGAGGCGATTGGGAGATGGTTGGCTTGCTGCAAGTGTTCAATGTGGTGTAATATTTATTACAGTCATTTAATGATCTTGCTATGTAATAATTTAGTAGATTCTTCGTACGATTTAAATACTTAGAATTCGTGTACATCTGGCCCGCCCTTAGAGTATTTCGCGGTGGTTTCGGAATCGCTAAATGTGATTGAATAGTTTTTCCTTGCCCAAATGCAAGAAAGACTGCTAAACATGAAAAAATAAATAGGGGTAGAGTGAAGGTAGAAAGAATTTTTGACACGAGAGCCGAACGGTAAATTCGAAAGGTATGAAATAAGTATTATGTAATGTGTCACCATTTAGGAGCGAATCACTTTTGGAGCAGGCGAGCCGCGGGTATTTTGTTTGCAACTGGACTGGTGAAAATAGGAGGGCAATGCGATATGTTTGTATTTTTCTTGTCCGAATCAGGCCCAAGGATACGACGGCATCAGAAAGAAAACCCATTTTCTCCCAGTCGCATAATTTAAGGCTAAGCGCAATCCTTGCCGGGATAGTTTTTCCCCCATAGTTAGAGCTCCTTGATTTTCGCGAATGCGAATTATCGCATTCTCGGCTTTGATGGCCGTTTTGAATGTGGTGGTAGGGTCGGAAAATCGTCCAAAATCGTGGAAATAACTCGGATAAATCCACGAATACAAAACAAATCGTGTGAAACGTCCAAAAATTTATATAAATAAATTTAAATATTTTAGTGACATTTTAAAATATTAATTCACAACTATGTTTCCTCGCGAAAATCAATGAGCTCTACTCAAAATAAATGCACACCAAGGGGACTTCACTCAGGTGGCCCAAACTGTCCCATTAAAGCTTGATATATGTTGCCCCTTTGTGGGAATTTTAATCGGCTTTCGCAAATGCCGGCAGCGCGGTGGTGAACACAGAGAGATCCACTTATTCTTAATATTTACTGCGCAATATTTAAAATCGTATTCAATTTAGCATTTTGAATGAATAGAAATTGTCAATTGGTAGATTGTGAATTTGAAAGGTCACATCATTACGAATGAAAGTTTTCATTGAAAGCCCTAATTTATATATTATTTCTCCGTAAATTTTGGATCGCTGTACCCAGCCGTGTCTCGAGTGATGAATTCAATAAACGTATTTAAAGCACAGTGGGTGACAACACATCTGGGGGCCTACCTGAGAATCCTCTATTGCATTCGTGATCCATGCATTTGATGCAAAATGTTGTCTCCATACTGGGACTCCAGACGCGTGCACACGGATGTAGCAGGCACGTGTCTTGCGTGAATCGTACAGCTTATTATCGGGCGTTTCCTCTCTCTTGAGTGGCGTACGATCGCCTAAGCGCAGACAAGTCGATTTTCCACCAGTGTACACCCGCCATCCGCCTTCCTACCGATGCGCTTCCCGTCTTTCGACACCCAGGTGAGGGCCGTCTTCTTTGCGGAGAGCGTTTAGCCGCTAAATTCACTCGAACCATCATGGGCGTACCCAGAATCACAAAACTAGGGGGAATTGGGGGATGGGGGGGCAAAACTAACTGTTTTCGTTGAAGTTGAAACCTTTTTTGCACAGAAAAGGTTAATGAAACCAAAATTTTTAGGAAATTATGACAGAAATTTATTATTTAAATAAAAAAAGATCGAAGCACTTTTCCACAAAATTTTTACTGCGTACAACGCGTTTCGTCTCACTGAGCCATCATCTGGTCTTGTACCTTGATCTGGTCTTGTACCAGATGATGGCTCAGTGAGCCGAAACGCGTTGTACGCAGTAAAACATTTTGTGGAAAAGTGCTACAATCTTTCATTTATTTAAATATGTCTAACTTCTACCAATTGAAGCCTGAATTTGTTGAACTTATTCGGAGCAGTTTATTAGTTTTGATAATTCTTAGTTTGAAAAAATAATGATTTTTATTTCAGTTCAATGTCTTATACTAATATCATTTTTCTTCAAAAGAAAAATTAGTTCATAAATTTTGTTTTGCACAAAATTTATTTTCGCTTCTGGGGGGGGGGGGGGGTCAGTTTCGTTTTCCTTTCCAGGCTTTAAGTTTCCCTCCCCGACCCTCCGCTGTGTACGCCCATGTGAACCACTCTTCCACGCTAGACTCTTTGGTGGGGGTGTGGCGACCAGATGAAATTTCCTAATTATGCCGTTCCGAATCTCCCTGGGATCGTGTTCGTGTGGTGGCTCGAGTGTTGGCTTCCCAACCCGTGCTCTCGGGTTTAAATCCCGATGGTGACCGAGAATTTTCAGAGACAGCCCGATCCCTGCTGGAAGGTTGTGTGGAGAACATTTCAAGCGCAACACTCCGTCCGTCGGATGGGACGTTAAGCCGTGGTCCCCTTGGCACCTTTCGTTAAGATTAATATGATTCCGACGCTGGGTTTCTCTTCACCCTTCCTTCCATAGCCTTTCCTCATGGCGGAAACCCAAGTTGTCGGTCGCCTCTTCCAAATACGATAGCATACCGAATCTCTATCGTCACCACTCTTTCCACCTTTTCCATGGTTCCGCAGAAAAACATTCTAGTTGCTTGACTTAAAATCGGCCAATCGTCAAAGTCTCCTGAGCCCACATTTCAGTTCTTCAGCTAGAAGTAAAATCTATCTCAATTGAGGGGATGAGAATCCACGGAGGACAAGTGATTTTTTTCTCAACAGAGTTAGGTGAAGTTAATTGTTAAAAGAAATACACAAAAATTGGTTGCCAAGGGATACAAATGAGTCTCCGTTCTGCACTGACATCGAGAGGAAAAAAATGCACTTCTAAATATTTACTTAATCTCGTTTGCTTTCTATACGTAATATCTCTCCGTAGCCCTGTTTATAAAAGAAAATCACTTGTACGCCTTGGCTTCCGACCCCCTCAATTGTTTTCCTTTCCTTTGAAAGGGGCTCACAGATTATAAAAAGTGGTCCGATTAAGGTTCACGGAAAGGGTTGCTAGCTCCTGAAAATTTGGAATACCCATGATGCAGATTTCTTATTCCCTTTTTCTATCGTTTTTCTCTCTATATTTGTCATTTAACTGCTTTGTTGTTTTTTTTAGCTCTTTTGTGTTTTTCCCTGAGTTTGAGTCGTCAAATCTCATGTATTTTCTCTTGTATTAGTGCATTACTTTACACAAATTCAAAATACATCTCATGCCAATCTTACAGGCAAACTCATTATTTTTCTGTACGGTGAGCCTTGGGGTTGAGGAAGAAGGGATCATCTGGCCTAATTCTTCCTGAAATGAATAACCAAACAAATACATTTATAAGTACTGCTTTTTTTGGGAATTTCGTTGCTAAACGATATTTCCGCCTGTTACGCTTCCTCTCAAGCTTCTCTAGCTAACTTGAAAATCTATTATTATTATTCCCGAGCGGCATAGGTGTGTAAGAAAATTATTTACTAATCTTGTGTTGCTATATCCAATGGGCACGAAAATTCTGAAACAAGTATAAATCGCACTTCCATTTTTAACTATTTATTTCATTTCCAACCATTTCTCTTATTTATTTCCATATAATGCCATTCATATTCAATTTCTGTACATTTTTTTTCCATATCTTCAATTCAAAATTTATTCTGTTGGCCTCGGTGGCGGCGGGGATAAGTCCTCGCCTACCATACCGAAGGACGCGGGTTCGAGACCCGCCGGAATAGGTTGCCCCTTCCAAGCCGAGGGCGTGTGTGATCGTCTAATGTTGATTGGTTAAACTTCCGATGTAAATGCCTCAACGTGCCGTTTCCATGGGTGATCGAGATAAATAATTAGGTAAATAAATAAATCTGTCCATATCCTCCATTTCTATCTGTTAACATTCATTTCTGCGGAATTCCATTAATTTATTAATAATTTCTCAACAAGCGGACCCCATTTCTATCAGTTGTGCACCCCTCGGTTTCACCACATTGAAGCTTCTTCAGGATTTGAAAAAAATGTTCCTCTTGTATCCGTGTTCTTTCTTCTCGTAGGTGACATTGATCCTGCAATTCTCCTTGGCGTATGCAGCAATCGCTGGCCTTGCGTGGGTGATCGAGGAAAGCCTACGAAATCGTCCGCTCCAAAGATGCAACGCGGTGTCTGTTTTTCTTTTTTTCTCTGCCTCTCCGATTACACGATCACCTTCCGGCGTCCTCAAGCGCACGGCCGTGTCTCATTCCCATTTCATGGGACGCATCTGTTCGCACGCAAATGATGCCGAAACCTTCTCGCCTCAAAGCACTCTCGTGTCACACCCGCGAAGAATAGCGTAGTAAGTAAAAAATACATCGAGTCTGCATGAGTCAAAACAAATAGCTTCAATAAAATTTGATCTGGTATTTTTTTGGTTGGAATGTCAGGCAAAATAGTAAAAAAATATGGATGGTCATTGTGTAATAAAATTCATTTTAAGAGTTATCTTCTTCATATTCATTCATATATCTTTTGAAACAGCATCCTGCCTTTAAAATATCATTCAGTAGGTTGTCCACAACAGTATACGTACATTTTACTATAGTGATTTTGCTCAGTTTGGATAGGGCAATGAATTTCCTTCGTTAAGTTTCTATTTAGAACGTTAAATTATTACAACTCATACCAGGTTTTATTGAAAGAAGAATTCGCGTGTAAATTCGATTTAATTTTAAATTGTTTCCTTCGTATACCCTTGGATTTTAAAATTTCAGTTTACTGGCAAAATTACTATGAAATAAGTGGAAAGTTGACCCGGAGTACCACGTTTAAAAGGTAAAAAACCAATACAATAGGGAAATACCTACTTTTAAACCATGAGGTGAAAGACTTTCTTTGGTCACTTGTAGAGTTGAGTGAGTATGGCTATAGAGTAATACTCATATTGGAGTTTTTAATGCTTTTACTCTCGAATAAGAAATTTGGCCAAAATTCAACCTAACACTACAGCCGTTATGCTAACTTGCATTTCTTGCTAGTCATATTGCTTTGGAATAGATAGAAAACTTGATTATTCCGAGACTCGGACGTAAGTAAAACCAAATTGAGCCAGTTTCCAATTTCAAATGGCAAGACAGCAATTTTCACGTCTGATTTGATCAAAATATTGATTCTTCCATGTCGTGTTTTATCTGCAAGAATATTGACACGTTGAAATTGGCTGTCATATCTGTTATCTAAAGCAATCACAAGAGTCCTTAGCAGCGTTGATTCAGTATTTTAATCTGAGGTCTTATCAAATCCCTTCTACTTTACAGCGGTGTTCACTTAATAGACTTACTGACTCCTACCAATCAATTTAATCGAACATCGCGTCTCGCCAAATATTGACACTTCGCGAGACAGCTTCTAATTTACCGTTTTTACTACCGTTAATTGAACATCGGAGACCTGACGTCTGTGTGATTGCACCTCCTTCTATTCACCTCCATATTCCAAATGGTGTAAAAAATCGTCAATTGTGGTTTGTGCTCTGCAAAAATTATTCTCTTTACCAAATTTATAATCATTAAACATCTTCATAATCATGCCGCCTCCGCGGAAAGTGACCATTTTATTGAGATCAAACAGTATTGAGAGTAGGATACAAATTCTTTCTGTATATTCTGTAATTTTCCAAAATGTTTATTTTTCTCCAAAAGTATTCTCAACATCTCAAAATTTCGTAAATTGTGGAAAAAACAAAAATATGGCGTTTTAGATTATCGATCTTGGATACGCTATATATTAGTTGGAAAATTTAGGAATATTAAATTTAATACAGTTAAATTCCATCCAAAAATAGTCACAAAACTTAAAAAAATGGCCAGATTCGCCAAGCAGTTGGCATTCATCAAGTTCTGAATCCATGAGTGACTTTTTTTTTAAATGTAGGAACTTCTGTGGACGTCCCAATTTTATTTTCCGTATTTTTCAGAAATTGTCAATTTTATGATAGAAAAGTCCATGGTAGCTCCTTAAGTTATCCAACGCCAGAGTTAATAGATATTTTCGTTGACCATTGACCTAAATTCTCGTATATCTAACGTGCCACGGGCCGGACTTGTATACATCAAGTTTTCTTTATGGGCATTGCTTATTTGTGTGGCAATACAATTGTTTCTTTCATGCCATGACGGTGAAAATGCATTGACTTCCTTCAGTTGGTAGGTTATTTCCTCATACTTCTATAAAAATCCGACAGTCAATTCGCTAAATTGCGAGGTGTGAAACAGAACTCGTGGATTTTGTTATGAGTAGT
This sequence comes from Ischnura elegans, assembly GCF_921293095.1. Lineage (NCBI taxonomy): Eukaryota > Metazoa > Arthropoda > Insecta > Odonata > Coenagrionidae > Ischnura > Ischnura elegans. The sequence goes on from NC_060247.1 coordinate 29,210,475, forward strand.
CACTGGTGTTATCTATAGTATCATCGCGAATTATCTCTGGTACTTGAGAGCTTGATTATGTTGACACTACAGTGGCGGCATGCGTGATTCAAACATTTGACACTGATAACACATTTATATCGACTATAAATTTCATCAAATTGGTTACAGTGGTATTGATTTATTAATTTTCATTCTTTGGTAAAAACCACCCTTCAGAATTTTTCAAGAAACTGAATTTCGCCATATTTATAATAGGTACGTCATTAGTCCGAAGATTGGTTGGGCACAGCCTCCACTCGGCTCTACTCACGGCTAAACTTTTCATTTTTATGATTTTTTTCTTTATGTAACAAATCGTTTTGTAATTGTAGTAATTTTTTGTGTTGTAATTTTTTAATTCGTAATAATTTATTCTATGACTCTCATTCAGAGCTATACTCTACCCTCTTCCCATAAACTTTTTCTTCGCCGATTGTCTTCACCGGGCCCTCGTGCCTTACAATGTTGCCAATTAAGCAGTACCGTTTACCCTTAAGTTTTATTTAGGCCTTCCTTTTTCTCACTCTTCTAAGGTCTCCCTCCTTCGAGATATTCCATATTCATCTTAGCACCATATTTCGAAAGCTTTCATTCTTAACTTCTATGCTGCTGTCAACCTTCATTTATCGGTACCATAAAAATATATGCTTCATGTATATAGCACCTGATCAATTTGTCTCTAACTTCTTATCCATATTATCAGTTTTAAGGAGATATTACTTTATTTTATCGGATAGTAAAAGTTAAAAAAGAATAAAAATTGACTCCTTTATTTCGTGGGAATTTTTTCAGGAAATTAATTGTTGCTGTTTCTTTCAGATGACGCTTTGATAATTAAACAATCAGAATGATATTTTAGCAGTACTAGATTAAAAGCTGCTGCTGAATCTTATTATATTTCTATTTCTGTGCTTGTGGTAGACGGTACCTATATGATTGCCTGACTTTCAATGTAGTATTTCGGTTAGTACCTCTCTAATTCTTTTGTTTTCGTTTGTTATCAGGATATGGCAACTTGGCTCCAACATGCACCTTGGGGCGTATTCTATGCATATTCTACGCTCTCATCGGCATCCCAATGAATGGAATATTACTCGCCACGCTCGGGGAGTTCTTCAGTAAAACGGTAAGGAATAATTATAAATATTCCTGGTAAAGTAATTGGAAAATATTTTACGAAGAAATAAGAGAAATATTTGACAAACTTACAAGCAAGCAAACTTAGAAACGATGGATATTTGCGTATTTTTATCCATATTTGCGTAGTTCATTTCAAAACTCAGTAACCGGGAAAATATAACGGTCAAATTATTTACTTACATGTTTACTTAGCTCTAAAATGCCACTACAGAATGTTTTTTGTTGCTAAAAATGAAAATCCTACTAGATATGAAAATATCTTCCAGTCTTTCAAAATTGAAGAAAATTTGATTGGAAAATTTATTAATGGTAGTAAAAGTGGCACCGCTTGTCATGCTAGAAAAAATTTAATCCGATTGTGCACTAGTTATAAGTTACCTAATCCTGACTATTTTTTTCTGTAACTGTTTACGATTACATAATTTTTTATCAAAAAGCTTTATCTTTTGAAATATTTTCATTTCATTTGTATTAGTAATATACTATTCCCCTTTTGGTTTGTGTTTTTTAAAACTAGGTTAACACTAAGATAACAAAATATGGACAGGCAGGACGCACGTCTGACAGGCTTTGCTAGTAAATAATATATTTGGATGTATTAGGTGCATGTACCCTACGACGACAGAAATGGGACTATAACATCCATTTTCTAAGGAAGAAGCCTGTTTGATTCTAGATCTTGGATTATCCTGAGTCAGCAGCAATGGCTAACACTGTTGACATATTTTGTGTCTCCCTTTTTTGAATCGTAAACACTGCCGGGCTTCAGTCCCGATGACACTTTCTCGCCCCGTCAAGGTCAAGTGCCGTTATGTTGGCACGATTGCTGTCCTTTCCTATCCTCAACTCTCTTACCTATCCTTGGCACGACCGTCTTCCTCTCAAAGTCACGTTCGCCAAGTCAACCCTGACTTCTCCGTCAATAGGTTACTCGGAGTGGAACCCAAATTAAGTGGCCATTCAATTGTTACGCAAGACGATATACGTCATTTTTTGACCCCCTCTTTCCTCTTATGTACGTAGTGCATTTATTTTTATTATGCTAACACACACTCAGTGATTCATCCAAAGGTTTGTTTGGATAGTTGAAGGTAGAGCTCATCCCGAACAAATCAACAGGCTTGTGAAAGTTAAACTTGTATGGCAGCGGGACCAATTACTTTCCCTGGGGCGCCTCGTCCGTCGAGGATCTTGGTTTGGGTGTGTCGAAAGGTTACAGCCATGATTTGAATATTGGATCCTACGACCAGCAGCCGCAGCAACTAAGAAATCAACCGTGGTGTTGCACCTTCGGCATGTCAACATAAATGAAATGTTGTAGATTTAAAAATGGACTGTATTTAGTGTTTTTACTGTCAACTGTTTTTGAATTGTTCGTATGGTGTGGAATAGGCACCTTCCACCGACCATCGCTCTCTTGTGACTGCTGCCTGCGCAGTCGTCCCTTTCATAACACTGTCTCCTCTTGTTTTTTGAATTGTTTTGAGTCCGTATGTGGACGGAAATATTTCTGTTATATTACATATGCTCTCCTCTACTGCTTTTTCCTTAAAATAAAAGTTGTTAGGAGGGGGAATGAAGATGATTTTTCCTTTTCTGCTTAACTTCTATGACTTCCAATATGATTCACTCGCCAGACGTGGCCGTATTCACATTTTTCCATTATGGACCCAAGACCATTCCTAACGCGCTCTCTGCCGACCAGGTGTCAATTTCACGAAATCGACTTGCACAGATTTTTTGATTTTGGTAAATAAATATTGGTTGTTCAAATGACATTATATCAGACGAAAAAAGGTAAAATTTGCGATATTATATCTTTCTAATATGCTCATGCAAAAAATTATTTATGATATTGTATTTTTGTAATATGTAATGGGCTCCGTGTTTCTTTTTCACTTACGTAGATATTTTCATGAAATGGTCAAGGTAGTGGAATAAATGTAGTTACTTACCTATGAATCTCAAATTGAACTAGTGAACGGACTTAGCTTGTCTCATTGTCAAATTTCAAATAATTTAAAGCTAAAAGAGTATTCAAATGAAACATTGGCACAAAACAACACCTAGTCCATGAACACCCGGGGAGTAAAAAAACGTGTAATAGATATATGTATTTAAGAAGTCAAAATGAGGAAAATTTGAAATCATAGACTACCACCTGTTCAACTATTGATTTTTTAACGGTGTCTATATTTTTTAAAAGATCAGTTAATCACAAAATATGATTGTAGAAGCCCACGCTTTACCATCACATTATAATTTTATTTTACCAAAATATTACTTACAAGCCTTACACTTTCCAATCTATCGCCTCATATTTTACCTCTGTTTATTTTTACGTCCTTCCTGTCTTCTTGGTCCCTATCGGTTGTTATCCTTTTCCTTCAAAGACATCTGTAGAATGGTCTAATCAATATCTTTAGCATTGCTTCTTTAATTCCGTTGTTGTATAGTGTTTTGTGGACCTAGTATTTTCCTGAAAAAACAATTCTAATTCTTTTACCTTGTCTACACCTGTTAAGCACTAAGAGTTCCCTTGCATTTAAAAATTCTGGCTTCACCTTCGTGTGACAAAGGTTTAGTTTCGTATTTATACACGCATGGACTTTTTGTTGAAAACATCCTTAGTTATCCTAGATGTTCTTTTCGCAATTCATATATATTTCCTCGTCGAAAAAATCTTTATATCGTTGTATTTTCTTACTGTGTCACGTCATGTTATTGAGAACTAATTCAGGTAACCCAATGCATAAATTTGATGACCGAATCATCGTCGTAACTACTGCAGTAGAAAAAAAGTGATAACCTTTGCATAGCGTGGGGTGACTCGAGTGTTTTTTGTCGGATAGACTTGAGGATGGGGAAAGAGAGAGCGTGAGATGAAGCTGGACTGTCTCCTGGGCGAAATACGTGGGGGGTGTTCTTTGACCTCGATTCCTTCCACGAAGCGGAGTGTCTTTATTGGAAAGCGTAAGATTTCAAAGCAAGGGGTCTAATAGTAGGCTGATTTCTGTTGCCACTTCGGTTGCATTTTAATCGACTTTCAAAAATGTTCGCGGCGTAATGATGAGTGCATTGCGATCCACTTTTTTTTCTAATATTTTGTATTAAAAAATAGAATTTTTTTCGTGTCCCTCTTTTCCGTGTATTTCAGCCCCGCTGTCCGTGCCCGTAACTAATAGCCTCATGTGCAATTTATCACGGTGCTTCCTCCCCCATTTCAAGGGCAAATTCTTCGAAGTTCGGCAGAACCGATTGGAAGCAGGGGTTCGAGTCACATTAACCCTGACTTTTCAATCCTGAATTTTTGGGCGCCCGTGTATGTATTTCATCCGAAACGTCTGAGTAGCGAAGTCATGAATGCGCTGGTGACCGCAAGATGTTACTTCTAAAGGAGGTAGTTCGTAAAGAAATTTAAAGATTGGAGGGATGGACAATCCTTGCAGCTATCTACCAGAGTGCTATTGCTGCGGTAACCATTCAATAACAATAATATTTTTTTAATTTAACACCAAGCAATACATGATCAGTACATTTTAACATATTACAAAGTTAATGTATAAACGAAATAATTTCTCATATTCATTAATTAAACATCAAATATGAAATAATTATGAAAATTTCTGTATATGTACTATGTTTTACATAAAAATTCGCTCAAAATATAGATTATTTCTTGATAAATTATATACTTAACTTTAATTAATTTTTGAAAGAACTCTCGTGACTCTTTGTTGTTATTTAGAAGTGTTGATGAAAAGGGCTAAGCAAGGCAATGCATTTTTAAGACCAGTGATTACCGTTTCGACCAACTTAACGCTGCGTAACTTCCTCTTCAGTTCCTACGCGCGCACCACCGCTACAAGGAGCACCACTACGAGAGTCGCATCTCGCTCTTCACGGACATCATCCTCTACCTCATTCCCGGCTTCATCCTGTTCATCTTCCTGCCTGCAGGACTGTTCGTCGTGTTCGAGGGTTGGGCGTACGACGTGGCCGTCTACTACGCCTTCGTCACGCTCACCACCATCGGATTCGGGGACTACGTCGCCGGTAAGCATCTTTTTCTTTAAAAAAATAAGCTAAATGTTGTGTTTTACCAACTTTGGAAGTTTTAACTTTTATGGATGAAAATATTGAGTTTTCTATCGCTGTTGTCTTCTAAAAACCACGCCCTGCTGGTAGCTATTTGGCAAGAATTGAGTTTAATATTGTGTATGGCCGCGGTTATTTTGTTCAAATTCAACAGATTCAGGCGTGATATAGTAAAATTTCGACATATTGAAATAAAATGTGATTGCAATTTTCTTCAGATAGGAGTTTTCGGAGCGCAAGTGAATTTTCTTTAAGAATTTTTATGCTTATTGCTGTAAACTGGTTAAGGAGACTACAACAAGCTTTGGTCAATTGTCCTTTCATGGATAAAACATGCGTTTTTTCATTGCTGTTGTCTTAGAAGAAAGACAATCTGCTTATAAACCAATATATTATGATACATTACCTGTAATGTAGCTTAGAGTTCCTAGCTGGCATTGAAACAGGAGAAAGGGCACATAGTGTGGTAGCCTAGTGGGTTGTGCTTTGGGTTATTGATCGAAGGTTTCCGGGTTCACAACCCAGAAGAAGCTATTGAAAACTACCAAGCTAACCCTCTTGTTATTTAAACCATATAAATGTTTAAAAAATGGTTTGGGAAGCTCACTGTGATAAAGTAACAAATTATAAAAGTTCATTTAAGTAAGTTGTACGTTAATATCAGTAAATGAGGAATGCAGCCTTATTTCAATTGTATATTATGCTTTGAAAGAAATAGTATGTAACATGTTGGAAAGATATGTTCAATGTTTATCAGCAGCCTTCCATTTTTTATGAATAGGTAGTTTAAATTTTGCCTTTTTTAACATATTTACAGGTTTTAAAGTAGTTTGTTCGTGTTTTAAGATTTAAAGTTCTAAAACGCAAAAAAAATCATCGAAATGCAAATTATTCCATGGACAGGGACTTAGATAAGACGAACTGTACACTCGCCGAAATTTCTATCCGCCTTATTTTTTATTTTTTTGAAAATTATTACTGATGTTGTGCTGCTGGAATTGTCACAGTACGATGGCAAGTCATGTGATATTCTTTTCGTCCGTGAGGGAGTAAATTAAATTGGAAAAATACGCATTCTCCCGCTGAATTCAGTATGCGTTCAATCATTCATGAACGAAAGTCGGTACTCCATATACCAAACGATAGTCTTAAAGGCTACAATAGGGTGGAAACGCTTAAACACAGCGTCTATAGGAAGGTTTAGTGGCTTACGCGGAGGATGTAAATGGCCCTCCTACCCGGAGTGTACTCTATCACTCGTGTTGTTGCCGCGTCTGGGGTGAGATCTGCCTATACCCATAATAGGTAGGTATCTCCGGGTTGAATCATTGATTGGGTCAGGGATATGTAGAGGTACAAAGAAAGGTCACTTCACTTAGGAAAAATAATATGTAGCAATTTCAACAAATATCATTAAGTAAAAACTGGTTTATAAAATATCATATAGACACAAGCAATCGATGGCCTTCCTTAAATACCTTTCGCACTACTCGAGATGTCTTGAACAAGGGACGTGGAACAAGTCGTCATGAACGCTAAAAGGATACTCAAGATCATTCGAGACGGTCTTTCGAGAATGATTGTTCGACATATATTTTTTATTGAGTAGAACGCCCTTTCACAGCATTGTAAAAAGGTTGAATCGTCTCGAAGAACGAAAGCAAACGTGATAAACAACAGAATAACTTAAAGCGAGACCGAGAGAGAATTATAATCATAATGTTACGTACAGGCAGCAAATTTGTATCAATTTCTTCCAGTGTTGAAATTATGCTTCATATGTTAGCTCACTTATTTTATACGCGTTTGCTCGTCGTAAAACTTAATGTAGGCGTCCATGATGTCAATACTAGTCTTACCTGCAAGGGAGCCCTACGAATACTGGGAATATTCGATATGTGATCCACTTTACGTCCTGAGTGTAGCGGTTGTGACTACAATGGTGATGTCAAAACAAAGAACTCGCTGCAAGAAGTTCTGGTAATTATCAACGATTAAAGTGAGATTATGATGATGGAAGGATTATGGCGGAGATGAGCAGATTTTACCCTCATATCATCAAAGAGTTCGAAAATCTGAAAATGCAGCTGAGATGATAAAAATAGAGATTGAAATGTGCCTGACTGGAGAATTGCGATGTTTTCAATGCTTTGAATAGTTTTTCGTTGGCCTACCAGCATCCTACACACCGCGCTATAAATAAGGCTCCAACCAAATTAATATTTAATAGGCAGTTTGGGGCTTGGATAGATTAATAAGACCTTATGCTCAAGATCAATTATCCGGTAATTGAAGTAAACAGATAGTTGAGGCTCAAGGGAAGGCTAAAACCAGAGAACTGATAGTCATTGATCGGCAAAGGTAAGAAATAAAAGGAAACGAACACGTAAATGGATTGAAGTTGAAATTGCTTTATCAGTATAATCTGTTATATTATTACACACCTATTGCAAATATTAAGCGCTATCGTACGTCTGAAGTGCGATTTGAATGAAGAATTAACTGGACACGGGAAATCGGTTTTCAAACAGCTGTTGTAGAACATGAGTGAATATCAATTCCAATACGTACTTTTGACGGGACCAATAGCAGTAATCTTATTAGTTATTATCTAAGAGGGGTACCACCACATTTATCCACATAATCCATCCTCTCCAATAACTGTAGACCCTGCAAATACGATTTTTGAGAGTGGTTGGCGGTTGGATAGTGGGTATGGATACGGATTGAAGTTTCCCGGGTTCAAATCCTGGGTGAGACCTTCAGGCACCTTTAAATAAATGCATAGCACGGAGAGACCGTAGGAAAATACCTAGACCGCCTAACCTGAATGTGAGCTATTCATGCACTCAATGTGTGATGTTCAATCACTCAATGTAAACTATTGTTGCGAGTCATTAACATTGAGTGATGATAAATTTAAGCTAATTTCTGCTGTTAATTTTTTATATATAAGAAAAGTATTTCTCTAAAAAATTGAGAAAATCTTGAAAAATTAATTTTATACAGATTGTCCTCAAAGTCTTGTTTCGGATGAGGAGAGATTTATTTCCTCTTTGCCGCCAGAAAGACCAGATTTATGAATACAAGTTTAAGGAATGCCTGGCTAAAATGGTAGCATGAGAAGCCATTTTTGTAAGCCTCTTCCGTGAACGATTCCGCCACTGGTATCACTAAAACAGTCATTCAGCTCAAGGACAAGTCTATTGGAAGGATTTCTCCAGCAAGCGGCGTGAACCAGGAAGTATCTAAGCTCTTTATGCACAATTCACCTTAGAAAATGAAGATGGTCTATCATATCTTTTTAAACTTTCTCCATTTAAATTATTTTCTCCGCTACATATTAAAAATTATATTTATCCAAAGTGTATTATAAGAAATACTCCTTGCGCAAGAAAATTATTTGCAAGAATCCCAAAGGGGCTAATGCCTCGCAGTCCGAATGACCTCAACTGTCATTGCCAATCATAGGAAATGATTGCCACAATCAACCAAACCCATCGCAAGGCGTCGCTATGAGATTTACCGTGGGATATAACTCACTGGATAAAGCTTTTATCCCTGCTGGTTTTGGCGTACAGCTTATTGAAAGAGATGTGAGCTTGTTGCCTCACTTTAATTCTCGTAAGACGCGAGAACTGCGAAGCTCAACATCAACTGTCAAATCACTTATTATCCTGATGTCCATCGGGAAATGTCAATGTGCTGGCACCAGTTTAATGTACACGTCATCTGATGCTTAGCTAGATCGTTAAATAATACCTTGCCCGGTGGCATCTTACATCGTGGCATATATTCCATGCTTTTAACTTTAGTTCACCTGAAAATTAATTCATAACTTTACGTAACACAATTTTTGAGGGTATTCAAACGTTAAATTACAAAGAATTGTGTGAATATCTGCTAAATCCGTCCCATGAAAGTTAATTTTACATTTAATGCAACTAAGTATTTACTATCCATGTCCTATATGCATCAATTTAGATTATGCTTATAACTTTATTATTTTTCACCAGCGAAATAATTTACGTGGCACGACCAGATCCACTGGTATAAGTTTTGCTCGGTTTTTCCGTTGATTTTAAATAAATGTGCTTGAAAAGGATATAAAAATCACATGAGTATAAACTATTTTTTAAGTTTTATTTCCTACAATATAATCGCCGATGTTATTGTTGAAGCTAATGATGTCGGTATTATATGTTCTCATTTGGCCGATATATAAATAATTATCAACTTTCATTTGCGTTGAAAAAATTGTCACCACATAACCATTTTGAGGTTATCAATGGATCGCATATCAAGAAGGGTTTTTACAATTTTGCATGAGAATCAGTTGATCTTCTTTCATACTTTTGCAAATTTTCAATTCTAAAGAGAGGCGGATTATTTCCATGATGCTGCGGTAACGATATTTTTGGCCCGTTAATCAATTAATGCTGGTGTTATTTGCATGATTTTTTCTCTATCTATGCTTTTAAAATGATTAATATAAATGTAAACAAATAATAAATTGGATTATGGCAAATTTCATCAGTCTATAATATTCATAGTCTTCATATTTTTTGTTAGGGAGAGGTTGTTTATTAAAGAAAAGATTAAATGCTGGTTTTAAGGGATTTTAAAAGTGATGGAGAAGTTTTTAAGATTGCAATCAGTTTTTCCTCCCTGTCAGTTCTGACTCGATCGTTTGCATTATCAGAATGATTTAATACATGTTATACGAGCGTGCTGCACCCGCTCCCAGCGGGCATCCCCCGCTCTTTTGAATGCAGGTCCAGAGAGGGATAGGCGCGTTTCTAATTTTAAAATGTAGAAAAAAAAAGGCAGGGTCTTATGTACAAATTTAATTGGAATGTTCATGTACAAATTGAGGTCAGAGGACCTCTTTAAACACAACATTGGAAGTAATTACACTATCCTGTGTTAAACGCACATGATGACTCATACTTACGTATCAACAGGAGACTTGAATGTGGAATCAGCCGCATTTTGATAAAAGTTATTTAAAGAATGCGGGATATTGTTGCAAATGAACAAATGTATCAGTTTGTGCGCCGTTAACGTCAGGAATATTTACCGGTTTTTGTTTTTTTTTGTTTTTTTTTAATTATTTAAAAACCAATTTTAGGAAACAATAGTAGTATTTAGGAAGTAAGATATGCCGTCCCATGTTCTCTGATAAATTCTGTGCATTTTGGTACCTCATTTGTAGAGTTTGGTTGCGTATAAGTTGAGAAAAAGGTATCTGTACAGTAGAAATAATATAGAAGATCGTGATTACGACAAAAAGTGCTCTTCTGACGCTAAAATATCATAAAACCTCTAAAATTTAGAATGATTGCATACGTTTATTACGAATATTAAGACCCTTATAATGGCAAAGTACGTTTGGTCGAACTAGTTTGATATGTAGATATGCAATTTGGCATAAAAGAATCCGATCAGATAAGTACCTCGAGGGCGAAGCGTCATGTTGAACATTGGGACCATGAGACCTTGGGAGGTCGCCATCTCGGAGGAAGGGGTAACGCGGTGACGCACGCCGCGTTTCGGCGATTAAACCCCAAGACGTCGTGACGTAGAACGGAGAACGACTTCGCTGATTAACCATTGTTGCGGGAGAGGAGTAAATTATAGGACATCTTGAATCGATTACACCTGAGCGGAAACCCATCGTGAGGGATAATCAGGAAAATCAAGGATGCAGTCATATTTCCGGGTATTGGACTTTTTTCTAGTGTAAATAGCGAACGACGTCCAGGTTCCGTGATTCCCCCATAATACATCCCCAGTTAAACTCTTTTGATATCACCCGGGATTCAACGTAGTAATTTTATTAAATCTTCGTATTGCCGGCTGTTCATTGTTTTCGTCAATTACTTATCATTTTAATAAAAAAATTGGCAATTATTGGAAATGGAATAGAACTTATTACAATCTTAATCGGCATACTTACAGCCATGTTGTTATACAAGGCTTCCAGCTGTCCGGCCAGGAAAAGGACCGGTTGTAGCTGAGTATAATGCAACGCAGTGCCCAGACACGAGAAATACTCCATGAGATTTGATATGAAATATTTTTGGGTTGAAAAATTTATCGCGTTCCTTTTGGAAAGAATATTCACCCGCTCGATTTTTAAAACAGGAAGTTTTTTCCCCCGAAATCCTGGGTTTTATTACTGCGTTCAAAGTCCTCTGTGATCGGAAATGCTATTGGACATTGAAAATTATCTGTTTAGGATTACTTCTCCTTGAGAGAAAAGCCTGTTGCACGATGACAGCTGTCAGCTTCAAAATGATGTGCCGCTATACTTTGCAAATTATATCTGGGCTTGTGTGCATGATAAAATAGTTACAATACGTCATTACGTAGATAATTTTATTTTTTATTCTGATTATTTTTTTGTTCTATGAAAAATTAAAAAAATGTAGACACTCCTGTGCAATTATGACTCCGCACACTGTAAAATCAGCCGTTTTGTCAGCTTTATGAAGTTTGTAACTCAACGTAGGGAAAACTGCTACGTGTACAGCATTAAATTTCCATAATAAGTTGCAAACGTTTATCTAAATGAATAAAATGGCTTTTTTGTGTTTTAAAACACACGATATGTTGAAAATTAACGAAAATGTTTAAACATTATCTAGTCCAACAGTTTACTCCGAAAAAATAAGACGAATAGAAACACTGTTTAATTTATTTGTAATTTTTCTATGATCTATACTCTATAAAAATACTTTTTTTGTGAATGTTCATAAATTCTATTTATGACATATTGCCGGGCGGGGCTCCGACGGCGGGACGGGACTCCGACAGCTCTCTGCGACCAGTAAGTAAAGAATATGAAAGGTAGTTTGTGATCAGACTCTGATGTTCAATGCTACTTCTGGGGGGCTATTCTGTTTTATTTTTTCTAAACTTAGACTGAAATTCGGATTATATCGCAGATTTACCTAGATACGGGGATTGTTTGGAAGTTCAATTAGTGACCGCCTTATTCGCGCGAGAAACGTCTCACTGAAACGGTTCACTTACTCGGAAGCTGTTCATTGACGTCGTGTCAGTGTTTTTGGCGGGTAGAATAAATGACACATTTAACGATTCGTTTGAAGATCCAACTGCTCTCTGAATGTGGTCATCCTCATTGGGAAATACAGAAGTACCACCCCTTGCATATCTCACCACTGCAAGAAAGTACATTTAGTATAGCGAAAGTTTTCGAAGTGTATCAGTGGAAGGTTTAATCTTCTCGTGAGTAATGCAAGTTTACATAAGGACAGCGCTCTGGGCGCCTTTAATACCCTCGGCCCATTCCCTCATTGGTCTCATGTTCAGTGAGTTAGAGTTTTAAAACCATTGACTTAAAACTAATTCATCCAAGAATGCTTCTCACTACTAAGTCTATTTTCTTTGGAATGTAGTTTCCAATGCATCGCAATCGATTGATTTCTGAAAACATTATATTACAGCTAAGTTCCCTTGGGGGAAAATAAAATGGAATAGGAATAACGTAATTTGCATAGCATTTGTAGCAAGTAGCTGCATCGGCCTCATCTGCTCCCCAGACCAACTGTAATCAACAACCCAACCGCCACATTGTCTTGTTTCCAACCTGCAGCCATGCAGGGAAACATTTATTTAAATCTTACGAAGCGGCACAGCGTTATAAGGTATTAAGCTTAAGCTTCGAATGTTTCCATCGCATTTGTTTTTTCATTTAAAGAGTTTTTGTTGATCAAAATCCAAGCAAATGCTATAATTCGTCACAATATTCTGCAAACAGAGGTTGTGGACATTGAAAAATATCGAGTTTAAAGAAATAAGGACACGATATGGCTATAACTATACCCTTTAGATAACACCTTGTTCTGGATCCGTCAAGCAGTCTTATCTCCAAAAATTTTAAGTTATAGTTCATTGGCTAATAATTTTGTTTATAAGTATAAATGACGCCTCAGTGGAAGGCATTAGTAACCTCGCTTGTTATTCCTGCGCTTGATAATCACCAATGTCACGCGAAAGAACATCATTATAAACCTTAAAAGAATATGATCTTAAAATATAGTTTTGATAAAGCTGTAGCTCAAATTATATTTTTCCAGATCATATAGTCTCTTAATTCATATTTTTTTCTGCATCTACAATTTTCAGAGTTATAATTCCCTCGAAAGATGAACTTGGCTATTTAGGTTAGGGAATTCTTTGGAATATTTATTTAAAGAAATATGTTCAGGAATACCTTGTGAGTTTTTTGCCTCAAACCCGCTAGATGACTTTTTCAAGCACAGGAAAATGTGCTTGCTTAATATTGGATAACAATTGGGGTCATGGTTGAAGGAGAATTCTCCGAAAAGATCATTATTTTTTGTGCGTGATTATTCACTTTCAATCGGGTTAGTATGGAAGCCTTTTCTAAAAAAGTCCAGAAAAATATGATCGTGTCATTAAGTTTTAGGAAGAAATTCTCCCATTTTTCCTGCCGATGTTTTTGTCGATGATGTTGCCACTGGTGTTCTGAGGAATTTCCTTATTGAGTGGGGTAAAATCAGAAGCACGGACGATGGAAAATTATATCATCAACCAGTTCTTTCCGTTTTCCGCGTATGGGTGATGTGTGAGATAATTTTTCGCTTGGCGTGTGATGCTGGATTCCAAGAGATAGGTGTTCTTTATTTCCATCAATCCGTAGAAGATAGACCTACTGCCAGGAATATAATGCATGCACTTGTTGTAAATGATATGCAAATTAGGTTATTCCTATTCCTATTTTTTCCCTACGAAACGTTGCTGGAATATAATGTTTTCAGAAATCATTCTATTATGATGAACTGTCAACTTGGCAATTAGTTTCCAAAGAAAATACAATTATCAGTTACAAGAATTCTTGAATGATTTTTTATGCCAATGGCTTTTAAAACTCTTGAACATAAGGCTGCGACATAGCGTGAAAGATGAAACGAAGGTATCGATGTTTCTAAATAATTAATAAATAACTAATTTTACCATTTCAGAGAAGCATATGGCGAAAATAAAAAAGTTAATATTTTTTAGAATTAACTTTTAAGTTTCCTATTTTCTTTTTTTTTACGCAAATTGCACGATATTGAGTATAGGTATCCATATAAAGTGTGCATTTTTCACCAAAATGAAAAAAAAATTATAAATATATTGCCAAAATGGATCGTAACGTCATTTTTAACTGAATAATTTTAGTGGTCCTTTAGAATGAACCTAGATATCACTATGCGTTGATCTCTAGCCCATTTAGGATTTGTGAGAGTTTTTAGCACCTAACTTCCTTGTATCTCAAGTTGAGAAAACGCATTTTGACCAGTAAATAAAGTTTCCTTGATCATCATCATGTTGCCGTATAAAGTCCTTGCCTGCCAAACCTAAGTTCGTGGTTTCGAGTCTCGCCAGGGTAGCTGATTTGTGAATGAAAAACTTTGCTGTTTCTACAAAGTTTTTCATTCACAAATCAGTAAGATGGATTTCTACAACGTGAAGGCCTCTACTATTCAGTCCATCGCCTGGGTAGGTTACCCCTGAGCAGGGCAAGGATGTTCGTATGCGTTTGTTTGTCTTATCTGGCGTGCAAAAACTGCGGAATGTAAACATGATTGCTAGAGAAATGGAGAAGAAACACTGGAAACGATTTCAGAAAAATCTACTCAAATTCATTGCCTAGGTGGAACATGAGTTGAAAAAATAATTGCTTTAAATGCGAAGAGCACTCAATTTATGAGGAGAAAAATCGTAGGACTATCATAAAATAGCGATTCGGTGGAGGTGAATTTCACCGAAACTGACTTTGTCCTTCGCAAATTTAACTGTGACTGTGCACGCCATCTTAGCGAACAGATCTAATACTTTTCCCCTCATTTATGTTGTTGCAGTACCGCTCTATATGTTTACGTCTGAAAAGCCATTAAGCTCCCCACTGAGTGCGACCGTTGCAGTACACAGTGGATCAGTCTCGAGTTTCTCTTCCAACCTCTCCACCCATTGAGTCTGCGGCCTTTTGCTCTAATAGAATTCATGGAATATGTAGTACCACCTTAAACTGGTTCTAGCCATTATGGAGGAAGAGAAATTCCTTGGAGTAAGGGTCGGCAACCTCTTAATACCTGGGGGTTGTGTGCGGAAATTAGCATGGTGCCTATTGTGTTAAGTCGTGTTTATTCACGCTTTGTATTTATTTATAAAAAATTAATAACCACGTGTTACAGATTCTATCCTTTTTCACAGGTAATTTATATTTTCTTCATTTAATTAAACGCCAATTAATACGGGCTTCTCCAGAATTTTTTTTTAAGTTTCGAGTTACTGTCCCCTTATACGGAACAACAGTCCCACGTTTTCATGCCTCGCCGAAAGCCACGCCAAGGATTCAAAAGTATGAGATCCTGAGTAAGAAACATCTTCCATATGTCCCTTATTACCCAGGGTTATTATCATCATCCCTGGTCAATAATCCTGAGATTGGTTTGACGCAGCTCTCCACTCAATTCGTCTTTCAGCTTATCTTTTCACACCTACGTAATTCTTCTTTATGTAGGTGTGAAAAGATTAGCTGATATGTTTAAAGGCTCTTTTACACGGGGCACGTCCTTGCACAATCTGACGTGTGTACGAAGGCGCAGTCAAAATTGCGTCGTGTAAAGCGATGAATTGCAAGAACACATGCGAGAATGCGTGGACGTGAGATGGCAAAATAGCCCCTGTTCTAATTCGTTCATGCATTCGCACAATTCCACGCCATTTTAGAACTGAATGCAGTTCTAACCAGCGCAATTCCGCAGCCCGTGTAAAACAGCCTTAAGGTTATTCCGTCTAGCATTATTATTAATGATAATAAGTTTTGCGAACTTGAATTCCAACTTCTCGTGGCTGAAGTTATGTATAAGTAAAATAGGGCCGCGGTTCAAGTAAGAACTATTCACTTGGGAAAAATGTGAAATTAAATGTGGATTATTAAAATCAGACATTGCAATATTTCCACTGAGTTTTATTATTACACATCGCGTTTCGTCGTTACAAACAACATTATCAAGTGTGCTTGTAACGGCGTAATTGTTCGTAACGACGAAACGCGTTGCGTAACAATAAAACTCAGTGGAAATATTGCAATGTCTTATTTTAATAATATTAAGAACTTCCACCATATCGTGCCCAACATCATACAAGATGATGTAGATTGCTAACATTTATGCGGAATTAATGAGCAGAGGCTCGGGCTTTCTTTAGTCTGAGGCAGCCGCCCGCTAGAAGCATTTTCTGGAATTCTTTGGGGCTCACTCGATCTTCTAACACTGGAGGCCGATCGTCAAGTGGACCTCTGGTCGTTCGCCTCGGGTAATTCCCAGTACAATGGGAGTTAGAATTAGAAGTTCATGGAAAAATAAACGGCATAAAATGTGTTTACCAATGAAAAAAAATACCTGTGGGATCGAAGTGGTATGGTAATTAGAATGTTTGTTTCTCATGCAGTTTCCACAAGTTCAAATCACGGTGATGGCGAAACGTTTTCAAAGATTCCTTTCTTGGGTATTGTATGAAGGGCAATTAAAGTAAAGCACTCAGTCCGCCGATAGGGACGCGACCCTTTGGCGTGAATTCCTTCGCCAGATGTCTCTCTACCCTTTCATCTCCACACTTGCCTCAGAGTGCAAATGTATTTGGCTTTCGGTAGCCTCATCTAACTACCAATACCTACCTAACAGAATACTATTGTAAGTAATAAAATGTTCTTAGCTAATAAAAAAATGATAAATAAAACTATATGGTATACGAATGAAGGTTTTACACGGATGGTCTATGAAAGTCATGGCGAGCGAAAAAAAAAACAATGTCCACGATTTTAATGAAATCAAAGCATTAATAGTGTGGCTAATGGAAGAAAACGTGACATTACTCTTGTATAACTTCAAATACGCTGAATTTGGTAATGATGCTGTATTAGCGTTGCAGTGGTTTACAGTGGTTAGTGTCATGTGAGTGGTCAAGTGAATGGAGGTCGTTGGTATCAGGAACTTATGCTTCCGCACATCGGTCTATCATTAAAGTCATTTTGTGACCACGAAGTACCACGTGTATTTATTCTTGTATAGTCTGATTCGTTGGCCTGACTGCTGGAGATAAATGAATTTCGTTTTCAAGGTAACATTGGACATAATTTTTTCTATAAACTACGGGAATGACTGGAAGGAAAATTGCGGATTAATTTCTCCCTCGCAATGCTGTCTTTCCCATATCCCGTTATGTGAGTAAGTGAAAGGGACACTATCAAATTACGCGCATTCACTTTGTTAAACCACATTCTCCGTCTCGCTGAGTGATCGTGATCGCTTTTTCTACAGTGTTTGACGACGCCTGGCGCGTTTTACGTGGCAAGCTGGATTACTATAAGTTAGTAGACTTATTATTTTACTTTGCTACTCTTAAGAGTAAAAACCACTGTAACTGCTGAATTCAGTGTTTTGGGTGGAATTCCATGTCTGCTCTTTAAGAAGATATGTCATTCCCTCTCGACCTGAAATTGACTTTTTACAATTTTACTACATCCTTAAATTTAGCTTAAATTTTTTTAAATATGTTATTTGTTTGAAACTTATAATAAATTCATGCAATTTTGTGGCTACATGGCGATCACTCTTATCTCATAAACATAAAGAATATTAGAAAATTAAAAGTATGGGCAATTTTGTACAAATATATTAATTTCACTTCACGACCGGTTTCAATACATTTTGCATTATCTTAAGGTGCAGCTGAAAATAGAACAACTGATAGTATATTTGGAGCAAAAGATTTAAAAAAATGTGTTGCGACCAGTCATGAAGTGAAATTGAAGCATCTGTGAAAAAATTGGCTGTGCTTTTAATTTATCTACTCACATCAACATTTATCAATATCTCAAGTATAAATATTAACTGCGATATAATGCAGATGAAAAACATTCATATTTAAGATATAGTCTAATATTGAAATAGAGCTCATTTGATTGTCCTGAAAAGTTCATGATGGTCGCGCTAATATTAAACGAGTAAAATGTCACGAAATAAAAGAAGAATGATGGAGCGTTGCGTCCTTCAGATGTGGCTTCACATCCAAGTATTCGCCGCCGCCGTGGGAAAAATGAAAGTGGCGTTCTCTTTGACCTCCAGGCTTTGGTTCCTGATATATGCGAGCGCACTCCCAAACCCACGACTAGTTTAATGCGGCTGCATCGTGTATTTTACATCCCGGATCCGTCCATTCCGCTATACATGGGTGCATCGCCGCATTCCTAGACGTGCCGTGAATGGAGGGTCGCGCCTAAAAAGGATTTGAGAGGGAAATTTATGGAAAGAGAGGATGATATTTTTTTTAAATACCGCTAGAAGTACGGGATGCTGCATGCATTCTTTATAGACACGAGCATAGCCGGCTGGAAACAGGAAGTGAACTTGGAATGGAATTCATAGAAGTAACTGGTTTACCCTATAAATACTTTAAGATTAAATTTGGAAATACTTTTACGCTGCGATAATCAATCAAAAGTTTTAAAAAATCCTCATAGGGAATATTTATAGATCACTTAGAGTTTTCGATTCTCGCCCATGATGCTATCTATGCATCATTCATTCTAAATATGAGACTGGGAAAAAATTATCAAATTTAAATAGGTACGTTCAGACTTCTTTCTCAGCAGAAAGATTCTAAAAAAAGACGATAAAAATGTTGTGATAGAAAATAAATCGGGAATAAATTTCTCAATTAAACTAGTCCATAAAAAAGGTTTTGTTTTTTGAGTGATTACTGAATAGCTCTTAGAGTTATTTCGAATATCTCTTCACTTAATTAGGAATTTCCTTTTTTAATTGACGAATTATTGAGAACTTAAGAGAGGATGGTATACGACCCAGAGCACAATGATCCAGTCGAAAAGTCACTATTTAAACGACTTGTCGATCGTGTTTTCTAATGAGTTTTATTTTTTGATGTTTTATATTCTTGTCGCGGAAAAAGAACCGCATGTGTACTTGTTTGTGGAAAAATATCCCCTCCATAAAATAATTACAATGACAAAAGCATGACCTCCTTTGATAATTTTACTGACAAGTGTGAGCGTAATAAATGAAGTACGAGATGAAATCTAGCCAAAATGGGTAAAAAATTATTTTTCTCGTCTTACCTGTACTATTTTGGTTTTAAATCCATCGACGTAATTGTTACAATAGGTAGTAGCGTAAAATCCAACACATATTAGCCGATGATTAGGTTTTCTTTTGTACCTGCCGGTATTTCGACGGGTTTTATTTTCATTAGCAAAATACTAACTAAATGATGGTTCGGTCGGTAATCCGTGACCTTATTGTTAAAGATTTTGCAAATTTAAATTGGCATTGTTAAAGTAGACGCTAAATTCTGCGATGGACATTTCTTAACCTTTTTTAATTAATAATTTTTCGAATTTACACATGATAGATCGATATTTATTTATTTTTAGTTTACTATGATAATTAACAGTTATCAAAGATTAAAGCTTCATGATGGAGGAGTAGAAATGTTTTGCCGATGTTTTAGTACACATCATCAAAGTAATTAATTAATTAATTAATAAGTAGTAATTAATCTTATTGATTATTAATGCATCGAGTTATTCATGGATTCTGTGATTAGAATTCTGAATTTCACTTGAAAAACCCTGCTGATACAAAAATACCAAGGGGAAACTTTGGCTAGAGAATTGGCTAATTTTGAAAAAAATAAGTATCGAACTATATCAAATAAATTCAGGACAATGGTTAAAACCTACCGGTATTTTCAAGTGGCAAACTTTTTTTCTGAACAATCGTTATCATAAAACATTTTAGAAAAATAATCTCACTAATGTATTTTTATCCCAACTTACCCCGTCCTTTAGGCCAAGAGGTCCACAAGGAATTTGGCGCTTGGTTCATCGTGTACCAGGTGCTCATCGTTTGGTGGATCGTGTTCGGCCTGGGATACCTCATCATGATCCTCGGCTTCATCACGCGTGCCATGCGATCCAAGAGGATGCTCGACCTGGAGAAGAAGATGGCGCACAAGATCAAGCGGACGCAGTCCAAGCTGTGGCGAGGCATGAGGGACATGGGGTACCTACGAAGGCTCCTCAACGAAGTCTATCTGCTCAAGTTCAAGGTGAGACACGGCATACGCAGCACCCTGGTATATCCGCAGTCTGCTGCACCCCCGACAAGTGGGATCCTTTTTTGTGCTGTAGACAGGTAGTTCGATCCCTCGATCGTTCGGCGTTCGAGATATCGATCCAACAAATTAGTCTATATGAATCGACCCTGGTGGAGATGTTAGCAGCCGTTCTAGCGGCGAGCAAGTAAACTATAGTAAAATGCTTTGATTGAATGTGTTAATTGATTGATAATATGCATATGCTACAGCATTTAGATGAAATAAATCAGAGGCAGTGTATTTCAATTAACTAATAATTGGAGGAGGAATAATTTCAAGTTAAATGCTAAGGCCAATATTGCAGCATGCATAAAATTAAATATTATAAAAATACATAAAAGTGCGAATCAACCATTGATTCGCACAAGCCACTGTTAATGTACTGATGGACTTTCTCTTGTGGGAGCTCCATTTGGTTCGATATCTTTGTGCTCTTAAAGAACTAATGGGATATTTGGTACACGGTGCAACCAGGGGAAACTCAAACTTTTCGTGCACAATCGGTAATGACCCTGCAGTTAGATAGTTTCCTTGCCGCAGATGAATATTTTCTCAATAGCTTTTGTTATATTAATAACGAAAATAGGTGCAGATAATTAATCAATGGTAAGATTTTAAGTTTGTTTATGCGATGCTGCAACTGCATTTTCAATTTATGGAGTTCATTTTGATCTTTATATCGTGACTGTATGGCTTCGAAAACAGTGCCGGTTTTTGAAGCTGCGCGAGTAAATTCGATTGTTAATTATTCGGAAAAAGTCGTTATTTTGTGAAAATTTTTAATTATCATGATAAGTTAATATTTTATGCGCAAAAAATTTAAATTTACTATCGTTAATTTAAGAGTAGCTTCGTTAATGTAAAATTCGATTATATCGTAACTAGATTTTCATTTTTTGTTGCATGGCGACACGCGCTGTCTTCACCATTATTTACATTAATTTCTGTAACACGTCAATAAGTGCAATTATTCTGACTGATGTTTGTATTTCTGGTTGACGGTTCTCTTGGGATACAAGTACTAATAATCCTTGAATTGTCGTGTTTCCCCACGCTGGGTAGCCTGCGACCGTAAGGCAGCAACTATCCCGAGAAACTTGCTACGTGGCACCTCTTAGTTTTGTATTCATTATCAACCTGTGGTTCACGGACAAATTGGATACTAAGATGATAACTGCAGGGTAATGGCAACACTGCCTCTGATTAAATATGCTGTGATCAATGAAAAAACAAAACCCAACTGCATGCTCCCTTCGTAGGTCGAGAATTTCTGAGAATCTTTATATTTACATTTTAAAGAGAGCTGTAGTCACATTGAATGCACGATTTCCGCTTCCATTTTGAATTCTACATATGGATGGTCCTATGAAATATATTGCCAATATATTCTCAAACTTTTTATTTTCTTAATAAGTTATTTTATCAGGCTATCCTGATTTTTAAATTCATAATTTCAATTTGAGTTCATTAATTATTTCATTTTCAATTCATTATTTATGGCTCTTTTGCCTGTAAGACCACGAAAAAGGTACCAAAGACGTTAATTATGTCTCAAGCACTACTAAATGCTTTTATTTATTGTGACTAAATGTTGTCATCACCATCTAAAATAGGTATTCGTTAAATGTGAACTCAAAAGTCGACAGTCGAGGAGGAACTAAGACTATTCTACTTTTGTTTTTCTTGGTATCCATGTCTGTGTGCTCTTGACAACTAATCTTACTATCTTCGAAGGAAGAGTTCTTGAGAATTGGCATTGCTTTGCCCTGCGGCGTCAAAGTCCAGCTCTATTTGACTGCAGTGTTTTCTCCCCATCCCGTGATGAACTTGAATTATGTACCCTTGGTCATCACAAACGCTACGGATGTTTCCTTGATTAGATTGGAAGGCGCTTTTGATTGTCATTATTTAGAGTGCATCGCAATAGTTAGGGAGGTTTGCATATCTGACTGGGGAGGATAAGATGGATATTTTTCTGGGACACATTGTAGTATTCTATTTTGTGTTGCTGCACTTCTCCGAAACACTTCTCCGAAACAGTTCTGATATCATAAACATCAGTGCAGCTGACCTCAAATGACCAGAAGAATGGTAAACATCAGTTCACATCACTTCAGATCTTTGGTGATCTAACACTCCATAGAGTAGCTTTAATTGCCGTTATTCATTACCGTCATTATTCAAATAATCCTCCGGAACGGTTTATTCTTCTTAGTGTGTGAGTTTATATTGTTCAGTGGGTTTATGTGAATATTTGACTCTTACATAATTTTACTTACATTCATCTGTCGTATTAATGGATATCATTTGTATGTATTCGTTGGTATGAATTAATGAGGCAAACTATGGTATTTGATACGGTAAAAACAATTCCTTGAGAGAAAAAAGTCTTACAAGGGGATTGTCCAAAAAGTGGGTCTCAGATTTCAATCAAACTTTGTGGTGTCGTAGTCCATTGGGAGCCGTCCACGAATCACCCCCATATAGGGCTACACGACCTATAGCTTATACAGAAAAAAACAGTTAAACGTTATCAGGTTCGTTATATTCTCGTGTGAAAACATCTGATGCTTCCTCATTGCAAAGAAAGATTTCCGCTCAGAAAAGAAAATTTTCATTGAAAATCCTGGGAATAATGATGAACAGCAGGCTTTTGTAAAATGAAAGGTAGAAACAAATTATGAAAATGTGCCTTGTACAAGAATCGAACTAGGCCCTCCGGGTAGGAGTCAAAAACCGTAACCAACGCTCTACCTCTCCTAGTTGATAATAGTTCATTTCTAAGGGAATTTCCCGATGGACTACAACACTACAAAGTTTGATTGAAACCTGAGACCCACTTTTGTGACCTTGTTAGTTAATGATATCAAGGATGGAAAAATAGAGGGAAAATATTCACTGAAAAGTAGTGTTTTTTGGCTATCCTACAAATTCTCTGATTTTGAACATTAATGAATTAAAGATAAAATTATGAGCGTTAATATGCTTTGTTACTTGCAAAACTTCACTTAGATTTGTTTCATTTTATAATTATGTCTTTGAATGTAATAAAAACTGCTCATTGTAAGCAAAAAATTCTCTCATGGTTGTATTAAACGGTAATTTTAGGTATTATCAGATTTCTATCACGAAAAAAAGAGGAGTAATTCGTAATTATTAGGCATGTGTCGTGATTAACATCAGCTGTTGATAAAGTTAGATAAGTTTTATTGCCGTCATGATTTCTCCCTTGTTTTTCATCACACTGATTTTCTCTTATTATATCATCACACTGATTGATATTGTTTCAGGAATTTTTTTGTCTGTCTTAAATTCAGAAATCACCCTTCACGCACTATCATCACGGTCTTGCAATCATTTTTTCTCCTCTCAAGAGAAATCCCACATAAAAATTTCTTTACGCGGACGGTTGGCGTGAATCCATTCACAAATTACGCAACTTCATCAATCGCCTTTCAGAGAAACGATCTATTTGAGTGTAGATTTACCCATGGAATACGCCTTCCTCCTCCGCACCAGGAAAACGCTGCTGGGATTAATGGGAAAGAGATTACCGGACTTTTTTCTAGAGTTAGACGGGGCATGCTTTTCGTAGTATCATTACAGCAAATTAGTAGATTTATTATAATTGTCGAGAAGATATTTTCGAGGAAATCCATGTGGTTGAATTAGATACCTCGCGTTGCATTGGACTTTCTAAATTATATACAGGTTGGCAATATAATTGCATTGATGTTTTTCGTCCTCCAAAATCTCTAAAGGCTTTCATGAATATAACACTGTAGTGATCCAACAGCGTCCTACTCATAATTATACTATCTTGTATTCGTATTGTGTAACTGTAATGGAAAAAAACACAATGAATAGTATCTATTACGCCACTTTTTATGCATTGATCGTTCAGCTAGTTGTTGACAAGTACATATCTACGTATATTTATTAAAAAAACGCAGCGCATCGAGCAGAAGGCTGAATATGAACTTATGTATGTGCTCGTTTATTAAGCACTTATTGTCAAAATATTCACGTGAAGTTTAAAATTTTTTATAAAAATTTGGGTCCAAATTATGGATACAATGGATTGCGCATTCCAATGTGCACAATTGAAATTATTATATTTACTTTTATTTCTCTACTAATGAAATATGAGTAGTCCTTTCTTCGTGAAATTAGCTTCTTGGATCATGGTTTTTATTAATTTGGTAAGTAAAAGTAAAGTAAACGTTAAGTAAAAGTTAATATTTGGGTGTGAAGTATGTTTACTGATGTCCAAATTCTCTTTTCACAATTCCACTTGTCGTGAATGCGCTCCCTGACATGTGCGCTTACTGGTTATTCTTCTACGTATCTTCTTTTCGCGATTGACCGCGCATCGTCCTCACGCACGCCGTATCATTCGTCAAATTGGAATACACCTTCTCCCGTAGTGTATAATATTTCTAAACCTGCCGCGTGAACGGCGGTGAAATATACAGGAATTGCCATTAGAAAAAATTCCTTACCACGGACCTTTGGCTTTCCGGGCCAATGCGCAGATGACTACGCTATTCAGGCTCATTAATTCCCATGGCTCATCCCAATTCCCAATACCTGAATTGATGAACCTGGATAGCGTAGTGGTAATCCAAAGGTCCGCGGTTCGATTCCCGGTCCAGGGAAATTTTTCTCTCATGGTATTCTTGTATATTTCTCCCGTAGAATGAATTCGCTCCGTTCAATCGTCAGATTTTCTTCACACGGTCTCAGCACATCCGTTAACCTTTGACTGGGGCTCATCTCTCTTCCCCGAGTCTTCCTCTGTGGTTACCTTTGTGTTAAAATATTCTCATTTGCATAAGATTCCTCAATTTTCCTTCTACGGTAAAAAGATTATGTGTACTAGTTCCGCGTTTATAAATTTGATATTTTCCATTAATTAGTAGATGGATGATAATTGTCGAGAAGATTACTTCCTAGGAAGTCAATGTGGTTAAAAGTTGGCAACATTGTTTTATCGATATTTCTCATCCTCGAAAATTTCCAAAGGGTTTCACAGTTGCATTGTTGATTACGTGTAATTTTGTCTGATTTAATAAGTTTTCTGGAGTTTAGGTAAATCGATTCATTTTCTTAGACTAAAATTGTTTTCTAACAACGTAGGAAGGCATTTGTTTCTTCCGTTTCACTTCTCCTTTATCAATGCCTCACTCCTAATAAGCCGTAATTATTTTTTTAAGATAAATAGTGATGAAAATTTGAGAAGATACGGCAGATGCATAAAAAATTAGTAGGTACCTACGTAAATAATGGATACCCTTTTAGTTTAATTCATTGGAATTTACCTTTGTCTTATGAATTCATGTGGACTACAAATTAGTGAAGGACTTTTAAACGATTATTGATTTTCATCCAAAAAACTTTTAATTCTTTTTTTCAAACGAAAAAGTGTAATTTTGAATTACCTTCATCCCTTTGGCTACTTGCCATACTTGCCAAATATTTAACCATATTATTTTCCCTGGGTTGTGAGAACAGGTGTATTAAAGCAATACCCGGGCATCAACAGTACATTTCCATTCCTATATTTCTACTCTAAGTATTCTTACTGTTCTGTGCACTTGAGATCCACCATGGTTGAGTTACTCTTTGCATAGCGGTCGACTTCCTAGAAGATGCTTCTTCCTCTCGCTTGCCTCTGGTTGCTGGAGAGACAGCGTCGTAAATAACCCCTTCCACATTTGGGAAGATACGAGAGAATTGCGGTTCCCTGCTCTTCCGCATGCTTTCATGCCGGGGAAGGAAGAAATAACTGAGGACTTTAAGGCTTCCTCTGCAGGGACAGAAATGGTCACAATAGGGTAGTTTCCTTCATCAAAGAAAACGAAATGCATTGATTGCGATTCGTTACCCACCATTAGTGTACTCATAATATACTAATTGTTTGGTTTTAGAAATACCGGTTTAGACGAATGGCAATGGTCCTGAAGTTATCCTCATTTGAAAAAGGCCAGATTGGCGCCCATGCGATTCCACTCCACGTGACGTCACAGGGACCTAGTTTCTATACGAGTAGATAGGAGTTTTACATCGTCTGAGGTTACCAATGCATGCATGAGGCACAGAGCTCAGGGAAACATGTCTTAATAATCACCTATTAAAACTGGCTAAGGTCGGAAAGTTTCCTTCGTTTGATAAGGCATTAATAATCCTTATTTAAGCCAAGCGCTACCAGCTAGCATGGTACTCTGCTACATGCTAGCATCCTGCGTCGTATCAGCGCTCAGAGCCTCGCCCCAAGGTCACCTCACTTGTGGCAGCGGGAACCAGAACGACGTCACACGGAGTTTTCCCGGCATTCATACTTACCCGTCGCGTTTTCGCGTGCTTGAAAATTTTCACTTTTCATTTAATCGCGAAAAATAGATGTCGTCATTTAAAAATCTAAAATCGTGAAATACGTACTCCAGGAGTAATAATCAATCAATTTAGGCGATAAAAAATAATAGGAAACCCCCCTATTGTTTTATTTCTTCCGTTTCACTTCTCCTTATCTTTTATTATTGCCTCTTTTTCTTCTCTCCTTACGCATTTTCATTCCTTTCCTGTGATTGGAAACAATCTCAAGCCCCAAATTTGAACTGAAATTATTAAGGCTAAATTATTATTAACGCCAGGTTCAACGAGATTCAAAATTGCTTGTGTTGCCAATTTTGGCCAAGTTTTGATGCGGTTCCGCTCTTTTTGTGTTAAGGAAAATAAAGTATACACTTGCTTAAGTTCTTCTTGGGCTCTCCACAGGGTCAGGTTTTCCATTGTCGACGTTTAGATGATCGGTTCGTTCATCGTCACGGGGGAAGATTGGTGTTGAACTTAAATCCTTGAAATATTGTGATACAGTCATCAAGAAAGCAATCGAAACTGGATTAGAAAACAGGACCTTCTATTGGAGTACAGTTTTTTCCATTAGCTACGCCTGGGAATCAGTTTGAAGGCATTGGGAAAACAACAGACCAATCCTAACACCGAATTGGCTGCTGCAGACCAATCACAGGACACTTGACATCCTCGCATGGGCGTATAAGATGCTAAGAAATCACAAATCCAACATCTCAACGTCGGCCGAGGACAATCTGACCAGGAGGAATACCTTTCTGCTACAAGTTTGCCGGTAAAGCGTGTGCTGCTGCTTCAAACTACAAGCTGTTTAACTATGAATAAATGTATGCAAAGCTCCTCGTATAATGAAACCGTAGATATCAGTATCATTTTGCCATTTTTGAACTCTTTCTAAATCCAATAAAAGTATGGTAGGCATTCTGTGTAACAATATACTTGCTTTGATCGTTACCAGCTCGACGCTTTGTATAAAAATTCTAATGGACGAGTATAGGTTAATATCACGTGCGCATGATTTTCATTTCAATATTATCGCTGTGAATCGGAGATTTGTCACAACGAATGGACACATGCTAAGGGACGGCTTTCACTCGAAATTTTTAGTTGTGAAATTTTTTCAAGTTCTGCTCCTGATGTTGATGCTCTTATATTAAGATCCGTATCGCAGATTTTTCGCCAAAACGTGAATTTGTAAAAATTATTTTGAAAGGTTTTGCAAATTTTAAAGCGACACATTTTAAATTAAAAAAAATACATAATGCTTTGAATTAAATGTAAAATTTATTTATTTTCTACTATTTTGTGAAAATACCAAAAAATGAAAATAAAGAAAGCTTCCCAATTCCAGCCTCGTTATTTCATAATTATAGCAATTTGATTAGTGATCGTTTTCTCCTCGCAAACCTGTGCGATCATTTGTATTTTTTTGTTCAACCGAATCAATATCAGTATAACCAGGTATATAATTCACTCTTTTTGCTCTATTATATTTAAAAAAAATATATTCAGTCCCGCTTCTAAATGGGGTAGGTGGTATTTAATTGAGGGAGTACTAGCCAGGAAGTCGGTGTTGAAATCCATGTTAGAGAGAAGAATACCAGGAAAGCGATGGAAGTGAAGGAAGAAAGCAGAACATATTGACAAAATAGAGGAGAATATGCCAGAATTTAAGAGGTCTAAGTTGGAACGGAAGATAGGCTGTGCAAAACGCTTCATGTAAACCTGCCTTAATCGATAAAATACTAATATAATAACGCGATCCCGCAATTCTCTCAGGGGAGTGAATGGTTTTGTGTATAAACGCCCATAATTTTATTGATAAAAGTGAAAATTCCACAAAGTTTCTCTCTTATCTTAGCCGAGCAATATGACGCGTCTTAAGGAAACTTATCGAACATTTTACATTGGTGTAGCTTTTTTATCGTAAAAATTGTAAATTTTGCCAAAATATGGAAATTAAAAGCCTCAAAGTGGGAGTTTTTTTCGTAGGTCAGCGACTCTTTTCGCGTACTTTGCTCCACTTTCTTCCCTTGTCAATCCATTTTTGCTGGACGAAATTTAGAACGGAGTCCCATCTCCTTCTGTTACATCACCTCCTCCCCTTGATCCAAGAGTTCGGCGACTTTGGCCTTTGTAGCAGGCTTCTAAGAAGAGCGCCCTCCCTTCGTTATTAAAAAGATGAATATCGGGTTCCGCGGCCTCCAGAAAAGTGGGTGCGATGGCTATCATCTCTCCGCCGCATGTTTTTGAAGCACAAGGGGCTAATCTCACTCTTAAGAAGGAGATCCCTTGTGAACTTGTTTTCCCTTCGTGGATGAAAGATGGAAATTCTCGTGCAGGACTTGGAAACGGGCTCCTTTTTTTCCATCTTACTCCCCAGTAAGGTTCTACAAAGGACGAAATCTATAAGTTGAAACCATATGGATGGATTTTTAATTTTCCAATCTATGAGAAATCTCTTGAATAGCCAGCGGAATGTCTTTACAAAGTACAAGTAAGGTCCTCAAAAGCTGTACAAAAGTGAATATAATTCTTCTTGGTAAAATGTGGTCTCCTTAATGTGGATTCTTACTAGTTAACATTATCAACTGTGGTAATTATACGTCATTTTTGGGCTTTTAATTTTCCTGGCTTTCCTAGTCAGATCTTATTATTCATTAATTTCTTAAAGTGATATTTTTATATTGTTTTTGGAGAGCCTCTTTGTAATTTGCAAGTTAATTATTTTATTTTTGAACTAATCTATAGTTTTTCTAAAGAAAAATGTACCCACTACTAAATTGATTATGTACAACTTAAAATTTGGACAGGGATATAGGGGTGATTTCTTTGCTGGAATATGCAATTCCAATGCAAGACGTTATCGGAATCAATGGTATGAATTGAATTTTTCGTGCTTATTAATTTGTTTCCTGGACAACGCATGATTTACGAAATCCGAGATAAAATTTCTATGCATAAATAGTATCAGTTTCCCATATTGCTTCAGAAAAGCTTCTTATTTTCATTTGATGGTACCCGTAAAGGCCTGCTAACACCTAAAGACATTTCAATATTTTTACGATTTATACGGAAAAACTGCTGGCTTATTGTGAATATGAGCTATAGGTACCACGTCCCTTTCATTGATTTTCAACCTTGAATGATGTATTGATTTCGTCTTCTCGTTTGTATTTTAGATTGCATTTCTATTATTTGTTAATTTTGATTTGTTATTATTTATTTTATCGATCATTCCTCTGTTTCTCGGCTTTAAACGCATAAATTACGAAATCCAGGATAAAATTTGTAAGCATAACTGTTTTACTCGTACCTTCAGTATAGATTCCTATTTTCATTCGATGCCTCGTGAAAAATCCAACTACTCATGGAATTATTTGGTCGTATCGAAATTAAGGACGTATGATGGCTATCGATACATGATTTGGCTATCAGCGCAATCATCAGTAGTATACTACTACAACCAATACACTTCGTCTGGACAAATACATTGTTGTGAGGCAATATTACGGTACTGAATTGGTGTTTTTCATGCATGCAATGGTTAGCACTTCGCTGAATTTTACATATCAATTATATTTGGAAATGCACACAAAATATGCCACTGGTAAAAGTAGTTATCAGGTATAATTTAAAAAGACAGTTTATCGTTATTTTTTCAAACGTAAAGCGTGGAATATCCAAGAGGAAGTTTTATGGTAGAGGTGATAATATCAACTACACTGTCATAAATTATGAAGTAAGTTCCGTTGATAAAGATGGGAGCCGTTTACGACACATATTTTGTCGTAGCTCGTAGTTGGATGAATGAACCAGTTGGGCAAGAAAAAAAGGTCTCATGGGTAATTTGTAGATGACGAAATGTATGAAAAGGTTGTTGGCAAGAGTTTCTTATTTTTTCCGTGATCAAAAAAATCATTTAGGCTTGCCCACGAATTGTGGGTTATTTCCAAAAATTCCTTACGAAGTCCTAAGATCGGCTCCTGGCCATGATAAATTTATTTCCTCCTTAGGTACTTTTGAAGTTTATGTCGTTGACATAACTTCGGTTAATTCATAATTTTAATTTAAATGTGCGATCGATTTGTTGTTGGCTTGATACAGTTTTAGCAGAATGGAAGAGATACGATGATAAGATTGACAATACGGGCTCTCAATATCAGAAGTGGTCGGAAAAATAAAAACGCGAGATCAATCACAAAGACAAAGATCTTTTAATCGTCTCAAGTATCATCTGTCGGACATTGGATGACAGTTTTTTTTAGATCGAATTGTGTTCAGAATGAAGTACGTTCTTCAAATACCGACAGCGTGAATGCCTTCGAGCAATTGTCTTATTTGATAATTAGATATAAAAATACTCTTAATCATTGCGATATGCGCACGATATCGCCGTCCGTAAATTCTTGGATTTTACAAACGAATTCCGCTCGCTTCTTGTGTGTTTTTAGTCCCCTGACAAGAATTCCGCATAGCTTTGCTTGGAATACGAAAATAACGGTTACGGGACGAAAATTGCGGTTTAATTGGCAGTGATTTCTTGGGCGGAAAGATGAAATCAAAGGAAAGCACTTACGTCTTGGGAAATGTCTCAATTTTTCTTTAGTTACACTGGTATTTATGTCCCAGAGGAAAGGAAAGAGGACGCCAGTTCATGAAGACATCTGGTGAAAAGATATTTCCGTGGAATGCGCAATACTTCAAGGTCAAAAGATAGTTTCCCACAGCAGAGAGAGATTTTTTTAAACATTTGTTATGACGTTCATGTACTCCTTTATTTGAAAGGTTGGGTCATATTTCTTGTAATGTGGTCTGATGTGACCCTGAAGAACATGAGTTAATATTCCCTTAGTTCCTTTAAAAAAGCTCAAAAGGGGCATATTTATGAATATATATGATGATTTTGTGCATAAATGGAGTTAAAGAATAGTAAAATAGAGGGTTCTCCAGTTGGTCACTAGATGTTTTGCCATCCACATTTTAAATGGATTAACATTAGTTGCTGACGACGGAGCAGTTCAAACTTCACGGGGAAATAAACTATAATAGGGGGGTTTCCTATTATTTTTTTATTGCCTTAATCGAAAGATTATTACTCCTGGAGTACGTATTTCACGCTTTTAGATTTTTAAATGATAATATCTATTTTTCGCGATAAAATGAAAAGTGAAAATTTTCAAGCGCGCGAAAACGCGACGCGTTAGTAGGAATGATGGGAAATCTCTCCGTACGTCGTATTTCTGGTTCCCCCTCCGCCCGGTGAGGTGACCTTGAGGCGAGGCTTAGCGCTGATACGTCGCAGGCTGCCAGCGGGTAGCCTAGTGCCCTGCCGCCTGGTAGCGCTTGGCTTAAATAAGGATTATTAATACCTTATCAAACGAGGAAAACTTTCCGACCTTAGCCAGTTTTAATAAGTGATTATTAAGACATGTTTCCCTGAGCTCTGCGCCTCATGCATGCATTGGTAACCTCAGACGACGTATAACTCCTATCTTCTCCTATAGAAACTAGGTCCCTGTGACGTCACGTGGAGTGGCATCGCATGGGCGCCAATCTGGCCCTTTTCAAATGAGGATAAAAATGGACCATTGCCATTCGTCTACACCGGCATTTATAAAACGAAATAATTTGTATATTATGAATACACTAATGGTGGGTAACGAATCGCAATTATTGCCTTTTGTTTTCTTTAATGAAGGAAACTACCCTATTTGTGCTTTTGAACCGAAATATATGTTTTTGGGGATGCAATACATCAAATTATAACTTTGTAAAGCTATTTATCGCGAGTGTAAATGCTAAATTGGAAATATTAACAATAAATGGATCGTTCTACGATCATCACCGCTCTGCAGACATTTTTGAAAACGACTTACATGCGCCCGAAGAGGCAATATACAAGATTTTACGCGACGGACAGGAGTCTCCTCTATGAAGTGCCCATGATCCAAAATTTGAAATTCACCTCACGATAGGACTTTTACTCGTTAGATTATCTTTGTGAATTTGCGAAACAAAGATTACTTTACGCGTGTGCAGAAGGCCCGGACTGCACTCGGCCCTCATCCCTGAATGTATGTGGAATGTGAAACTCTTCGCCGGCCCTCAGGAGAGCGTAATCTCACTATATTCTCCATCAATATTGCGGTACTGAATTGGCGTGTTTCATGCATGCCATGGTCAGCACTTCGCTGCATTTTACATATCAATTATATTTGGAAATGCACACAAAATATGCCACTCCGTAAACAAATTTGTATTTCACTTAGGTATTTGCAGACCAGGAAATGATAATTGGAAAATATATTACTGCGATACCTCATAAAGTTACTGATTGCACCAATTGGTTAACACTATTGTGCAGCTTTATCCTAGCCACATGATGGCCTAATTCCACTAAGTGAACTTCTAGAAAAAATACTTCATAAAAATAACTGCATAAATGAGAACATTAGTTCCAATAATAAGAATGAAGTATTATGATTCCTAAACCCATTCCATGGTGCGATTTGATAGAGGGAAAAAATATCTCAGCACAAAGATTACTTTACACGTGTGCTCATGTCTCATTCGAACAACCCTCATTAAAATCGGTGATAAGCAAATACTTACAGCCAGTCAAGACTCGGCCCGCGAAATTTTCCATTTGTTGTTCTCGGAATCGCAACATTTTGCTGATTTATCTCGGCTGGCTACCTCACGAGAGTAGGGATAACGCCTTCTTCCCTCGTAAGGAGTCGAAGGTCCAATAAATTCCAATTACGGATGTAAGACGTGCAAAATGTACAGACTTAAAAAGGGAGATTGGTTGGAACAAGTGCTATTCTTGACTTGAACGAACTTTCCACTGGTTGCAAGCGTTGCTGCATTGATTAGGTATTCCGTTGGATTCTAATCATGCCTGGAGCCTCCGGTCGCCATTTAGAGGCTTAAAATGGGTGAGGTTACTTATCTCCTGAGCGTACATTTCCACTCCTTCGGGTTGTCCACCTCCTCAGAGTTTGTGGATACGAAAGGCTACGTGGCTTGCATTTGTAATGTCGCATTGGTAATAATGTAGCTGCATATGCTAATGGGTTGCAAATTTAACCTCTTGAAATACACTGAGGAACAAAATTATGCTTTTAGCTCGTACAGTTGAGAGTAATTTAACCGATGGTTGGATTCTAACAGTCCTTCTACATTGAGTTCGAATTTGCAGGCAAATGTTTTCCATCACCCACGTGACTTTTAAAATATATGACTCGGCTTATAGAATTCAAAGAAGGATGCAGAAATTAGTTGCTATACCTACCTGAAATATGCACTTAATTCATTAAATGTAAAATAAAAACGCCGCTGTTGCTTTCAACAATAATTTACCCTTTTAAAATCCTGCAGCCGTGTAGTTATCACGCACATCCTTTAAAAGTTTTTTTCGCGTTGATTAAACAGTTCTTGTTAGCAGTGATACATGAAATGGATCAGTATCTACTTACAAAAATTTGCTACAAACTTTCTATAAGTACATCCAAGGCCTGCGGTCAAGTAAACTGAAGATAAATATTTATTTACAGTCCCGATTTGTTTTTAAAACAAGTTCAAATTTTAAATAAGTTTATTCAATCAATTTCTTAAATTACGGTCGCTGGCAGTGAATTCCGCCTCAAAATTAGGTAACATTGCCCTTGATATCAAACCTAAACGAAAATATTATCATATAATCATCCTTTGACAAATACGACTGATGCATTAAAGGCATATAGAATAGATCACGCCTTAGAAGCAGTGGCCCTGAAGCAAGTTTTTTTTTCGGGAGCAATGATTTCTTTTAACATTTATACGCGAAAATGGAAGTTCTAAAAATAATGAACTTTATGAGATTCTATGGATTCTATATACCTTCTTGATTATAGGCGCCACGCTATAGCTACCGTTGGAATTTAATGGATACCAGCAAAGGCTCAATATATTTATCCTTCGCAAACTCGTGAACCGCTTACGAGGAGTCCGACTGGTTCGCCATAACTGGAAGACCCGGTGAATCATGTTCGTGCCCCAACTGTGGGATTAAGGAATGGAGGAAGTTGTAAATGGAAGCGGACGCTTACAAATTCTGCTTAGACCATCCTTTTTTTGCTTGCATTAAATCAAGAAGTTCATCGATCCCTTTTCCCAATCTCCGTTACTGTCTTTTGAGTGTCTTCTTTAAAGATTTTTATTCATTGGACTCATTACAGGCATTTTTTTCTATTTTATTATCGACTTTGTTCACTTTCTTAAATCGTTATTGGTCCTGAAATTCGAATTTTTCAAGCACTCTGACGGGTTAAGACTGGAGATTTGAATGAGTTTTATATTCGAAATTCCATTTGCGTATGAAGTATACCATGGTGTAGTTCCTGCTATCAGTGATAGATTAAATGGGTCATAGACTTGACCAGTTCATAATAGGAAAAACTCAGCATGCATCACGAAGCTCATAATATAGAAAGCCATTACTATATATGATAAAAAACGTATCATAACCTATGCAAGACATTTTATGCTACATTTTATAGTGCCAAAGTTTTCGCTCTTGAAGTGCCCAAGTTTATCATGACTAGAGATGCGTGAAAATCGCAAATGCGATAAATGCGATATAGATGCAATGCGCGCAAATAAATGCGACTTAGATGCGATGACTGGGCTTTTATGACATTTTTACGCAAATTTGCCTCTTCGACGGCATAATTCGTACATTTTGTGCCGAGCGCAGTTTAAATGCTCCGCCGACCCTCGTCGCTTAAAGCATGAGAGCGTCTGGCCAGCTGCTAGTTGGCTGGGACTCTACGTGGCCGCGAACTACAAGTGGGCGCGGGCAAGCTACACCTCCGCCACTATATGTCTTATTCCTTAATTTATTGTTGTTCTACAACATAATTAATTAAAATATTCTGTATTTTGTCATATAAATATGTTTCACTACATTTTATCGTCATCTACCTCATTATGAAAATAAAAAATA
This sequence comes from Ischnura elegans, assembly GCF_921293095.1. Lineage (NCBI taxonomy): Eukaryota > Metazoa > Arthropoda > Insecta > Odonata > Coenagrionidae > Ischnura > Ischnura elegans. The sequence goes on from NC_060247.1 coordinate 29,246,314, forward strand.
GACGCTACAAAATGCGATAAACTGTTATTGAAAGTGCGATAAAATAAAAAATGAAAGTGCGATTTTCACGTATCTCTAATCATGACTCTCGCACCCCATTTTTACCGTGCAATTGCATTTAAAAAAACCAACAGGGAAGCAGCGAGGTCAAAAGTTAAAAGTAATGTTACTCATAATGATAACGACCAATCTCCTTTGATTCAATTTTTTACACGAAAATTTCTGGTACCTACTTTCTTTGTGCCTTTATTCTTGAAACTGACGCGATGTACAACATTTCTCTCAATTTTTTGTCGCTCCCATGCAACTAGCTTAATAATTTAATGACCCTCATAAATGTAATTTTAATGTGGTTTTTTACGATTGGGTAACCTTTTTTTCATTATTCCACCCGTATACAGACGTGTGATTAGGTATTTTCATTGTTTCCTCAAAATTTTTATGGGTCGTTATTATGTAAGTCACGCAAAGGTCATCGCTAAGTGTACATTTTCAGGTCTCTCGTAGGCTGTAATTAAGTATTGTGTCAGTTGTCGCAATGGGATATCTCATGCGCAATGAGTCAGTAGACACTGTGTTGAGAAAAGTTTTTGGAATTGCGGGTTTCAGCCCTTCGAGGAATACCACGCGAACTGCGTGGTGACTTTTCGAGTTAAGTAAGTTTTGCTCGTACGTTTTTCTAGCGTTGAAGTATTTCTCCGTTTCCAGAAATGGTATATTTTCGGAAGGTTTTCACTCTACTCGTGGGAATGCGAGGACACGTGGCAATTTAAGGATTCTGATTTTGATTATAATCAGTAAGGTATATGAAAATCACGTGTGAGTATTCGTTCCGGTACCTTAATTTTTAGAAATTTAGCTATTGTTACGAGCGCAGAAGCCAACAGTCACTTACTCATGTTTACTCTGGGCAAGGGGACTGCATAGAGGAGGCCCGATTCCATCCTATAGAAGGCTGATTTCTGTTGCCACTTCGGTCGCAATTTTATCTGTTTTCAAAAAAATGTCCGCGGCGCAGTGATGAATGCGATGTGATCCACTTTTTTTCCAATATTTTGCAGAAAAATGCTTGTAACTGCGAGGAATAGCATTGAAATTTTATGAATTTAATAGATCATACCTCGACGCATTTAAATTTCGGTTAACTCACATAATTATACTTCAATTCCCCATGAAACTCGGATCAATTTGCCCGTCAGCGACGCGAGTGGCTATTTTTGTAAACCCATTGAAATGCGCGCTGGGTGACCACACATTTAGTGGCCGACGTGAGGATCCTCTTTTCTAGTACTCGAGACTTTGAGGCTGGTTCATCGGATGGTTCTACGAAAATATGTGCTCATATGTTCCTCGCTCTCATTCCAGCCCATATATCGCGACCACGAGGGATTCATGGTTACCGGCCGGGAGCGCAGCAGGAGCTTGCCGTCCATCCGGAAGAACGACCGTGATCTTTTGAATATTTCCGACGGCTGGGACTCGGACCGCGGCGAGTCCACGTGGGGCTCCGGTTGCCGGCGCAGGGCCAACTCGGAGCGCGTGTCCACGCCGGGTACCGTGGTGCAGCGCGTCCGCTCCGAGTCGGACTTAGGCAACATCGACAAGAGCGCCACATTCGCCGCCAACCACTCGATCGCGCCCGCGGAATTGCTGGCCCACGTGGTGGAGGCGCTGAGCTGCGCCGAGGAGGAGGAGGAGCTGGAGGAGATGGAAGAGGAGATTTATGGAGGCAGGGACGTGGTGGAGGTGGAGGAGGGTCGAGGTAAGTGTACCCCAATGGATTGTTATGTGTACCAAAAGTTTTATTCGAAGGTTTTTTTATGCCTTGTGAAAGCGGCGAGAGCTCTGGTTTTTTCCAAGTTCACTAACAAATAGTAGAAAACACGTTATGTGAATCAAAACAAATAAGGTTTGAACTTTTGGATACAATTGAGCTTATATATTCTCCATTTGACCCCCTATATGCAGGCAGTTAGTCACATGCTAAGTTATAAACAGGAATGCCCAGTGCACTCATTAGAGATATGAAAGAGCTTAGGTGGTAACTATGTAATTAGATAGCGAGGTGTATAATAAAGTATCTGAATAATGACATGGATGACCTTTGTTATTCATCGGAACTTATATTATAATTTTCAAGATAGCAAAGAGCTAAAATAAGTATTACAATGTTGCCCACAGGTCAGCAGGTATTTTTCTGCTTGCATGAGCATGTAAGGGAGATGTGCAAGTTCATTTATGCAAGTTCTCAAGCAGGATAAGGTGACCAATTGCTAAAAACTCATGCCGTTATGTAGTTCCACCAAACTAGATCTAACTTCTCACACTGCTACACAGTCAAAACTCGTTCATTAGAATCGTTGCTGCCTTTAAACGACTAATAATTGAGTTTATGATTCTTACCAATCTTTATTTGATTTTTGAGGCCTTTTAAATTAACTATTGAGACTAAAGAAATAACAAGTTCTCAATGACTTACTGTAGATAAATACTACTACTCTCATTTATCACGAATCTGGCTGTAACATGAGGCAAATCAAAATTGCTGTCCAGCATCGACCATTGAATATTGAGGTTATTAAAGCCTAATCTCTTCATTTGACTGTTTCACTCCAATCATTTTTCCATATTTTAATCAGTGAAGTACTTGATAATGACGTCTCAGCGTCGAAATGCGTCATACCAATAAATTTTCCTGTGAAAAAGTTACCAAGGTTGTATATTTTCATTTCAACATGGATTTTCACAAAGTTAAAGCCGAATCAATTGAATTCATCAATGAAGTCTTTGATTGCAGCCATAAAATATACTTCTTCACCTTTCTTCAAAATTATTCATCCAGAAAGGACATTCTTATTAACTTTCCAATGCCCAAACATTCAAAATTAATAATGTTATAAGCAAGGGCGAATCCAGGATTTTTTCTGGGGGGTAGGGCACTAGGGTCTAACATAAAAACAGTTTTATCATATTTGTAATTAAAAACTACATGCAACAATTATTGTGCGAAACATACCCTTAATTTTAATATAAAAGTTTATTCTAAAATCAAGAGTACGTTCGTAAAGAAATTGTTTCATGTAGTTTTTAATCCCAAATTAAGTTATTAATATGTATATATTAATACCTTTTAAATTAAAGTATATAATTTTGTAATATTTATACTACAAATCTCATTTATTTTTTAAGAGTCTGGGGGGACACGTGCCTCCGCTCCCCCAATTCCCCCCCCCCCCCCTTAAATCAGCCTATGGTTATGTCTTGTCTGACTTTGTTGTTATCATCCAAACTTATAGAATTATTGATTGATATTGGTTTAATGTTAGATTCCAAGCCAGATAATGTGATCGTATACTTCTTCAGAAACTGAATACAACTGAAAGCTCTTGAGGTGTGGTTTTGCTACTCTTCCTGGTATGAATTTTTCTTGAATTTCTTACTTTGGTTATTATCTTTTTCTTTATTTTCTTGTAGAATGAATTTCTGTTTTTTCGGTCTAGTAGCTCACCACATGCACCCAGAATGAACAAGGTACGGCCTTTGATAGAGAGATGAGGCCATAAAACCCTAATGTTACACATATCGGAATATGTATGTGACAATAGATCAAATATGGTTGGGATCCAAAAGAAATGTGTGATGCAGGTTGTGAGTTTGAGTGGCCCTTTTTTTTTGAATGAAGTAAAATTGTTTTCCAAACCTTAACCCATTTATGCCTAGTGTTCCATTTTTGGAACACCTGATGTGACTTTCTAATTTAATGACTACGACTCATTATATACAAATATGCCACAGTTTTTCTTTCTGTACCTCTTTATAAAGATATATTGTATTATGGGGCGCAAAGATTTAGTCAGTTTTGCCAACCCATCGCAGCCAGTGTGTTGAGAAATATCGGTTTTTTTTTTCAAGGCAGTTTTTCTGTGACCATCTCTAATGTTATATTAATAACTACGTATTTGCCATAACACCCAAATGTAGTAAATTTTTCCCTGCATAATAAGTAATAGTTAACCTACAGTGTTTATTGAAGAAATTTCTGTAACAATGTATTTTGTTTAAGTTATAAGCTTTTATTTAACAGTGTTCCATTTTTGGAACACTAGGCAAATCCACTACTATTATGCGTACATTCAGGGACACTGAAATATTCACTTTAATTTTAAATCAAGTAAGTAATTAGATGTGGAACAATTAATAATCTTTCCGGTTCATTGCTGTGCGCTTCTGCTCATCTCATTTATGGTTCTTCTGACGAGAACTTTTACCTTTAACTTATACTGGATGGTGATACTACTGAAAATGGCGGTGCATCGGCTTCTGCTTCACCTCAACCTCTTCTTGCTCAAAGAAAAAAGGTACCCATAGTTGTGCTCAAATGGAAGAAAGCCGATCTAACTCCCAGCCAGTAGGAGGTAGAGTTTCAGAAGAACAAATCACGAAAATGAATACCCCTACAGAATATTTAGAACTCTTTCTGGATATTAAAGTGAACCTTGAACAGACTGTCGGTGTTTTTTGGGAATAATTTTCCTGAGTGGTTATGTCTCAGTTCCGAGACGACGTATGCTTTGGGAGCAAAGACCAGATTCGCATAATTTGTTTTGCTATTCACTGAGGCAATCACAACGCAGCATCCCGGTAAATACCATTTTGTGTTCAACAACTTCTTTACAAGCATTGCACTCCTTGATAAACTTCATTCAATGGGCCCGCCAAGCAGCTGGCATAGTGAGGAAAGATCGTGTAGACAAACCTCCTTCACTATCTGATGCTACCCTAAATAAAAAAGATTGGGGCACATTCGATTACTGAATTGATGGAAAAGGCAACATTTTTTGTAGATGAAATGATGAACGTGTTGTTACTGTTGCATCTTCTGGTGCCAGTGTCAATCCTTTGCAACAGTCAGTCATTATTCTCAAAAGCATAAAAAAGATACAAGTTACTCTACCAAATTCAATCAAGGTCTATAATCAGTATATGGGAGGAGTGGACCGAACTGATGAAAATATTGACCAGTATCAAGCATTAAACCGTGGAAAGAAATGGTACTCGAGCCCTCCAGCTATTCTGCTTTGAGTTGGCTTTACAAAATGTTTGGCAATTGCATAAAATAAACGATGTGAAGCCAATGGATCTTCTTGAATTTCGGCGCTGTGTGACCTGTCACTATGTAGATACATACGGTAATTCTACTGAGCCTGGTGAGAAAGGGAGACCATGAAATCTATGAATCGTAAACTTGACTCACGTCATGAATCATTAGAATGTAAAGCAGGGAAAGCAAACTCGCTGTGTCAAATGCCATAAAAATACCACTTTTCAATGTAAAAACTGCAATGTACCCTTGCATGTTAAGTGTTTACCTGGATATCATTCTTAATAGTGAGTTAATAAAAGTCTGAATAAATTTTTTTGCATGCTATCAAAGAGTACGTCATAGTAGTGGATTTGCCAAGTGTTCCATTTTTGGAACACCTTGTAAATAATAATTGGCAAGAGATGCATTGTTTTTTCTTTTGGATATTGTTTTCATACATATTTTTATCGACAATATGTAAAAATCAGGGTAAAATTTGCATTTTTCAAACCTTCGGCATAAATGGGTTAAAGCGATCAAAGTTTTTTGTTTATTTACACAGTGGTTATCTGTATGAGCACAATTTTTTATGCATGCATATCAAGTTATTTTTCTCCGATTTACTCATACTCTAGGCAAAGGTGGATGGGGCTTCCATGGTTTGAGCGATGATGAGATCTTGGAGAGTGAGAAGCACAGTCGGCCCAGAGCAGCTAGCGAGACGCCGATTGCCGAGGAGGATGGAGACGTGAAGGAAGGCCACCCTGCTGAGTGGACGTGGTATGGCACGTCTGCATCCAAGAGGATACACGAACTGATGCGACTGAGGCAAAAAACGTAAGTTCTCCAAACTTAGGAATGATGACATGCAGTGCAGTCATGTTTATCTAATTTACTCTCAACTCCAGCCTGCTATCAGTTAATCTTTTTTTATATTTAAATCTTTATTCTCTTCCACATCCAGTAAAGCTTGTCCTATGAAACTAATTTGAGGCCATCCTTAACCTTTCCTCCAATCCACTTGTCCATCGATGATTGCCTTCATCAGGAAGTCATGACTCCTGTTTGTCCCGCCTTCATAACAGGGTTTTAAGAGACCTCTCTCTTTTTCCAATCTCCTTAGCACTTGCTCATTACTTCTTTGGTCGATCCATTTTATCTTCTTCACGCTTCCATACCACCACATTTCTAGCACTTCCAGTCTTAACATCTCTGCTTATGTGAACGTCCATGCCTCGCTTTCATAAAGAAACATGCTCCATATGTTTCACATGATGAATTGTTTCCCTACTTCTTTGCTTTGATTCTCAGCTTTAAGTAGACTCTTCTCTACCAATAATGCCCTCTAGCCTGTAGTTTGATTCGAAGGATCCTATCTTTTTCATGGATCTACTCTTCTCATTTAGCATTTACCTGCCTACACCTATAAATACTCTTGGTTGCAATCTGTCATTCTGACAAAAAATACCTCATTTCATCATGAGGAATAAGTTGTATTAAAATTTGTTAATTTTCAGTTGTTTATAGTTTTTAATAGTTATAGACTTAAAGATATTTTAATTTTGAAATTAAATTAAAGTCAAAATATTATGGTTAGTTTTTTTGCTAGTAGTAGAAATTTGCTAACAGTAGAAATTGATTGCTACTGTTGAGGATATTTCTGTTCCCTTTGTGAGCATAAGCTTCATGACACCCAAAATGCTGGAGAGTTTATTAGAATTTAAAATTACTTTCTAAATAAAATGAAAATAAGCATTTTATTATTAAAATTGTGGTATTTACTTCCCAAGGTATGTAGAAGTCAACCAGAAATATTATAATTACGGCATTTATGGTCTGTTCATACAATTTTTTTAGATATTGGAAAGAGAGAGAATCGTAACTTTTCTGCTATGTTTTCTCAGAATAATTTTTGTTAATTAAGCGTAAAGTATTTTTTACCTCAAGATATTTTCTGTATAGCTGCAAGGGATGTCCCAACGAATAATCTGTTGCATTTATTTTGACACAGCTTCTCCTGTCTCTCCCGTTTACAGACGAGGTTCGTCAATATTCAGGAGAGACTCCTCTCCGCCACCTTCCGTCTGGAAGTCATTCAAAAGGAGAGGCAGCCGTCTCTCATATCGCAACAGCATCAGCGGGAAGAGCTCCGACTCGGACATCCCGCCTGCGATACACCCTTCACACCCCTCTGCCCTCGCCCCACGATCCCTTGGTCACCTCTGGATGCTCGACCCCAAACTCCAGAAGCGCCTCTCTGCTGCCGATGGTGCTGGCATGCCTACCGGCGCTCAGACGTTCCACCGGAGGACGATTGCTGGTAACCTGAGGCGAAACACAGGTTCTCCAGCCCTGTCCATGAAGCGTAATAGGGATTCATCCATCTCATCTGAGCCCGAAGGAGTCTCTCCTGTGCTAGAGGAGACCTCATTGGCAGACTTCCTTCGTGCCCTTGATTCCCTGCATTCGAGGGTTGGTTCACCCAGGCCTCAAGAGGATGGGCTAACACTGAGGAAGGTTGGTGATCCCTTATCAACCCACTCCTCTCTTCAGTGGATATCAGAGAAGCCAGGTGAAAACAACAACAATCTGGGAGCTTCCACGGGCAGTGTCAGTTCCCCAATGCCAATTTTCCCCACCGGTATGAGGAGAGCATCTTTGTTCAACAACAGGAGGATCCGTCAGAATAGTCTGTCGAGCACAGACTCGGGGAGTGTGGTGGTACATCCAAAAGGATTGAGCAAGTTGAGGAAGGGAAGCATGAGGTCATGACGGTGAGCCATGCATCCAATTCCTCTGCAGTACAATTGTTTTGATATAATGGATACTTGCAGCTAAGCTGTGCCATGCAATTGAAGCTTGCCAGGCTATTTATTTTAACTTGGCAATAGTCATGGTTTTTTGTGATGTTCTTTTATTGACAAGAGGGCTAATGTTGCCAATAAATTTTATTTATTGAATTATGCTAGTTGACCGCAGTATTCTTGCTGTGAGTGATATAACAGAGACTAATGGTTGATATTCTGTATATATTTTAAAAATGTATTCAATGTACAATTGAAGCGGTTCATCCTCTTCAATAAGAGTTCTGGAAATCGATATCATTATAATGTAAATTATATCCTGCTATGTACAGTTTTATCTGTTGGAAAGTATTTGTTTCATATTTGTGATAGGAGGAGTTTGATACTCTTCCCATTTTAATTATATATAACTTTAATATGACAATGTTATTTGCTTTGCATTAGAAGTGCTTCATATATTTGATTATTTAAAAAGTTGTGGATTGCATTGATGCATGTCCCTTTGGGGTAAGACTCTGTGAATAGTTTGTCTGTAATTTACAAAATGTCAAATCAGGATATTAGACTAAAAAATGGACAATTTTATATGTATGATTAATGACATGCACAGGCACTTGCTTCCATCCAGATGTAAGAAATTTTTTGATGTTTTTACATTTATAATCAAATCCTTAAAATAATATGAGCTGTTTGAAATTATTTAACTTTCCATCCTACTTCATAATAGCAGTTACCTGCATATTGAAAAAATATAAGAATGTTAATGTATATTTCTATTCCATAGTTATACTTACATTGTCCTAAGCTTGTCTCAGGAGTAGCTTGGCATAGTTCCTTACTTGAAAAATATTTTAATAATTTTATTCACGCTCTAAATGCAGAATGATCTTTTTTAATAATTTTATTTTTTATATTAACTTGGAGAATGCTTGATTGTAGTATTTAGATATGTATCATTCTGCAGCTTAACTGAAATTGAGGTTCTTCAATGATTTTTTCTTCAATATGTTTACACAAATTATTTGCATCGGATAAATATTTTACCTATAGCTGTCCATAACTTGCAAAAATATCTTAATATATTAAATCAGGTGCTTCTGATTTCAATGAATATTGCAATATGTGATTCTATAAACATTTTACAAAAAAACTGTTTCAGCACTCTAGCATAGCTGTCTCCAAACTTTTTAAAAGGTAGATATTTATTAATTTAAGCAATAGATTCACTAAGTCAATTGTCATTGATACGTATAGTAGGAATCTGAAATTAGGTCAAAAGTAGAGATAGTGTTAAAATATGAGGGAGAATGTAAATTACAAACTCTAAAATAAAGCTTTTGTTCCTACTTGGGTTGAGTAGGAGCGGGAGCAAATAAAATCTTCCAATTGGAAGTAATTTTAATATTTATAGATGCTGTGCATTTCTGTTTGTATGATGCATGTGAGACTTTTTATCATTCTTACTATGGTGCCTTTGGGGAAATTTTAGTGCAGCTTGAAAAAAGTCGCAATAAGTGATATTCTGTCTTCCAGCCAAAGTCATACTATATGCATGTATATCTAAGTGCCTTATATATGCTTCATAAGCTGTGAATTCAACGTTTGTGACCCTTTATATTTTGTTTCCTGGGTTTTATGTATGAAAAACTATTGAAAGCAATGCCATACAAATTTCACCCTTGTATATGAAGCCAAGGCCTAAGTGTTAGTGTGTACAAGAAGAATTTTAGGGTTGATAAGCCATTAAGACATGGTACAAATGAACATTTGTGATATGATAAAACAATTGTCTTCTATTGATGCTACAACTTGCCTTATGGTTATGAGCATATACTTCAAAGGGCTTGGAGAAAGCTAGTTTTATGATATAAATGTAAATGCCAAAAAGTGAGCTTCTGTGTTTGTTAATAGTTTATAAAATTGTGGGCCATATTTATAATGGAGTGCATAATGAAAATATTTTTAAAGAGTGAAAAAATATTGTTGATATCCAGAGCCAATATTATAGCCATAATAAATTTAGTTTTGTATCTGTTTCAAAAATTAAATAAAAATGGTTTGAATAAAATATAATCTGAGGAATGATTATTGTTTATTATATCTCATGCATTCTGTACACCAAGCCTCTTCATTGTCATATGATTTTCTATGTAAAAATCTTCTTATATCATGTATTCATTCAACTGTTATTGTACCACTGCAACTACAATCCAATTGAGCTTGTTTGGTCAACTTTGAAGAGGTATGTAGCAGCAAGGAATACTACGTTTAAATTGAACGATGTTCAGGATTTGTTTATGAAGCTGTAAACTCCTTCATTTCAGACTATTTGCGCAAATGTGTTGAAGACTTAAAGAAAGAAGCTGAGGCAGACTGGACAAATGAAGGACTTGATGAATCAGTGCCCAAAAACTACTAATTAATCTGGCCCCCAGAGAATTGGACGACAGTGATTCAATATCAGCAATGGCGATGACGGTCTAAGAGTGCCAACTCTGGAGAAATCAGGTAAAATTATAAACCAGTATATAATTTCAATTGCAGTTAAACATTTTATTAAACATAACATGATTTTATGATCAATGTGATAATATAGTGCAGTAAAAGTAATTATCTTAAAAATTACAGTGACATTAAACGATTTATTTGATACACACAGAGTTTTATAGTATTATATCTTCTTTAGTAGTGATCACAATAAGGCTGTAAGGATTGCAAAATAAGGGGTAGAGTAAGTAACATTTCAATGTATTCAAAATGCTTCAAAAAATTCTAATAAAAGTAGAACTATTAATAAAATATAATTCGTAGTAAAAGAATTTACTCAAATATTTTAGATTTCTTTTTATTGTCATTTTGTTTTATTGCACTCAAAAACATGGGAGATAAATGGAAAATGCTCAACTTCTAGAAACTATACCTTGGCTTGAAGATGTGTACTGGGAGAAATATAAAATAATGTGGGTAGATATTATTAACCCTTTAATGTACTTTTACATACTCCCTGCCACGTGCTCAGCCCTTACGCTGCATGTGACAGTTAGGTTTCTGGAGGATGGACCGCAGCGAAAGGGTTAAATTATTTCATGTTTGGCTTAAATAGTTTGCGATAACATCTTTCTGTATTATTTAACCTTTTTTCAAAGCACTCTCAAAATAATGTTGTATCAAGATTAGGATATTATGAGAAATATAAAACATTTAAAAAATAATGGCTAAAAATGTATAAAGGCTAAAATATAACTTTCGACCATTTGTTATATACAATCACTTCGTGTTTTATATCATTCTTCTTAGTTGTTTTAGTACTTTACTTATGCTATTTATATTGAGGTATTATGAGAAAGTATAAAAGTTAATATTTCTATTAGGGCAGCTAGTTTCCTTCGCCAGGTAGGAGGAAAGGGACGAGTAAATAGGCCCGCCATCTACCTGAATCGGTCATTCCCATACAGTTATTTTGGTCGGTCCTTCCTCCTCCCCCTTTGCTCGCGGCTCAGTTAGTTCGCGGGCCCATGTGCAAACCTACAATTAACAAACTATAGAGGTCTGGGAGTTATGGAATATGGCAACCCAACCCAACCCATTGTAGTAGTAATATATGAGTGGTAAGTTTGCTGTTTTTATGTGTTCTGTTTCTTGACTTATTTCCATTTCTGTTGTTGGACTAGTTTATAATTTTCTTGATTCATAAAGAGAGATTCATAAACAAATCAGCCAAGCAATATTTTTACATAACCCCCCATAGCAGGTGAATAGATTGTGTAGTTTTTAGCTCAAGGGTTTGTTATTATTATTTCTCTATAAGTATGGGAGTTTATAGCTTCTTAGCATCAGATCAATGATGTGCTCACCAGTTTTTTAATAAATAAAGTTTAATTTTCAATTACAATTTTAACTAATTATAACTGTTTGCCTATTTTTCAATTATAATTTTATCGTATTTTCTGCAATTCACACACTTTGCAAGACTGTGAAGATTTTTTTATACCATTTTCATGTAATGCCTAATTAATCCCCTTGAAAACTACCATGCCATAGAAGTGCGGTTGAAACACACCAGCTCCATTTGCCATGATTGTGACAATAGGTACTTGTCGGACGATTGGGCTGCCTGCACTGTAGTGCAAGCTGGGATACATATTTTTTTATAGCTGCCCTGAGAAATCGGCTATTGAAGGAAAGTTCTCCATGTTGCCTTGAAACAGCAAAGAATATATTGTTCGCCTTTATATCACACTTCCTCACATCTTAACAAATTCTTCTTTATTTTTTTCCAGCTTAAAAAATTATCTAACAGCAGGAAGTATTCAGTCCTACTTTGTTGTCCATGGTTTAACCCTCATATGGATTTACAAAATTAGTTACGTCGTTGGATTTTCGGCGCCGCAGCGGCGCCGCGTCATTTTTTGCTATTATCTTTCAAAGTTAGCCTGAATTTACAAGTTTTTTGATTGATAATGGTAAATACATCTATTATCTTTATTTCTTACCGTGTTTTGCTAGATTTAAACCCTTATTGTTGAAGTTATAATAAAAAATCTTGAACGCTGCATTCTTTTCCATTTCTTGCCGTAATGCTCTTTATTTCAGTTCCCTTTGCTTGTTATTTTTGAGTGAAAGTTTTAATTTCGTGTGTTATTGTTGTTTGAAATATTTTTCTGAGCTCGAAAAACTCTGCTTTTATGTTTATATTGTTTATAATTTTATGTATCTTAATGCTAAAAATGATGACCGAATAAAATTCGTTTATGCCCATATGACATAATTTTGCTTCACTGCGTCCACCCATATGTTATATCTTTGCAGTGCATATAGAAGGATAAGTTATTAAACGTTAGTAATGGAACAGCTGTAGGTTAAGTGAGAAGAGACGAATGTTACTTTCGTGATTTTTACAAGATTCTGGCGATCAAAACAAATCTTACGAATATTCTGGAAGCTTGTGTCCTGAAATAAAAAAAATCAAGTCTTATGGGTTTTGAAATATAAATAATATGGGATGATAAGCGGCGTGTCAAAGAACCCAACGCTTCTTTAGAGATGGAGCTAGAAGAGTCGGTACTCTTTTCCTACCACGGAGCCCCATTCCCCCACTGGGGACGTGTAGCCCAAGGGAAAGGTTTCCTTAGATATGGACGGGTAAATGTTTTGTGTGGGAGTGCATAAGATTAGGGTTTACTCCTGGATAGGTGGGAAGTCCAAAAAAAAATTCTTAGAAGTATGTGTTATTGGTGGTAGGGGAGAAGGAGCAGCTGCCTTTTTTTTCGTCCAGCTCTGCGTGAGAAACTGATGAAAGAATGCTCTGGGGTGACAAAAATACCCTCACTTTGGAAGGACTTCCCTTACATTTTCTTTCCGTTTCCTTTCTTAGCGTTTCACTGACCCAAACATTGAGACTGTCCATACCTTCCCACTAAGCTCCCTTATTCGTCATTTACCACCTTCTTCCCCCCTCCCACAAAACTTGATTGAACTTTTCTCCACCCTAATGACCCACCCGAGCTGGACCTTCTTGGAATGAAGGGAGGGCCACCGTGGGGCGTTTTGACAAGGCTTTTGTTCCCTGTCCCTCATGCAGCGTTGGAAGGATGAAGAAAAAGATGCTTTTGTATCTAATTGCCTCCTTGCACTCCCAACCTTTTTCGCGATAAGGATTTTCTACTCCTACCTGTCCTAACGATCTGGGTATTCCCCGATCCTTGGCAGTCGACACACTACCACACCTCAACCTCAAAACAACCTCCTGGCATTCCTTCTCCTTTCTCCTCCTCACTCACCCCTTTACGTTAGTAACACCCCCAATGCATAAAACATCTGTGCATTTCAGTACACAAAGAAACGAGAAATATGTTCACGAATTTTTGCTCTAAATTGTCTTTTCACCTATGCATAATAAAACGATTTTTACCATGTAAAGTCTAAACTCATCGTCAGGAAAGAGAAATTATTTTCTATCACACAATTAGTTGGGTAGTTATCTTGATTTCAACCCAATGGTAAACTGTCACGTCATCAGTAACTATATAAACGCCTGCAATTTTGTATAGGCTATCTTAGCCGCAAAGGGATTTTTTTCGAATGAAAGGTACAAGACATATAACAATAACTGTGCGATGTGTTCTTCACGGTAGTCGGTGAAACTTCTGAATCTCCTGGCAAGTTACAGTTACTCATTCAGCGAGAAATATTCACACAACGATGAGGAAGCATTATTCTCCGAATTCGGATAATGCATAGTGTTAAATTTTTCTTAGAATTGCTGCTTGGAGTAATTCTAAACAGAGTCACCCTAGGATTTACCCAAAGGTGACTATCACCACGGCAGGTACGTGGACGCGGAGCGGAGAAGGTGCCCAAGCAAAACTAAGTCGGAAGCCACAGAAAAAAGGAAAACTTGGCTGGCCATGAGTTTCTATGAATAATTCTTGCGAAAAGATGAAGTTTTGTCAATGAACATTATAACGAAGCAAACATAATGATTCTTAGCTAAAAGAGGAAGCGCAATTGGTATTGTAATATTTTCCTTCTGTTAAACAATTTCACTTGGTTTATAATTTAAATAAAAATAAATAATAGGATTATAAATAGATTATAGCATTTCATATGAAACATAATTGCTTTGACATTAGCGTTGAGAGTGCAGACCCTGACGTAGCGACGAGAAAATTCTCGGCCCAAGAAAAACTAAGTCGGAGGCCCATGAAAAAACAACTTTGACTAGACATGAGTTTTTATGAATAATTCTTGTAAAAAGATAAAGTTTTGTCAATGAACATCATAACGAGGCAAATATTTTGATTCTTTGCTAAAATAAAGAGCAAAATTGGTATGGTAATATTTTCCTTTTGTTTAACAATTTCATTTTGTTTATAATGTTTAGAAATATAAATAATATGATTATAAATGTATTATAGCATTTCATATGAAACATAAATGCTTTGACATTAACAATGAGAGTGCAGTCAACGACGTAGCGACGAGGAAATACTGAGCGCCGCAGCGGCGCCGAAAATCCAACAACGTAACTTTTTCCATTAGAGGCCAATAAAATGTAACCTATCGACACTATGCAAACAAAATTTTATATGTAGACGAAGGAAGCAGAAAAAATAGACTACTGAAAATTTCAAAATGATTCATTGGAATGGAAAATTTTTACACCATTTTTAAAACCACGAGCGCCGCTAAGGCGCAGTAAATCCATATGAGGGTTAATCAGACACAATACAAAATAAGAGCTATGCAAAACATTAACCTCTATTATTCTTGAACTCATATTTTTAATTCAGCACAGAGATAAATATGTAGCAGTGGCAGATATATATGGGGGGCGCACATCCCCCCTTGCGGGTCTACCTGCATTTCCGAACATTGCAGAGCCACAACTGTAACTTCTGTGTATCATGAGATAGCTTTGTATTGTACATGCGTATCATCAGTTTAAATAAAACTATCATAAATTTTGCATGTAACTGGATTATTTTTCATTAACCCTTAACGGGTGACGTGCGGTCTGAGAGACCGCTGCGTTTCTAAAATTATGAATATTTTCAAAATTAAGATTTCAAAATATCTATAATTCTCGTTAGCTTCATATTTTTGCATAACAAGGACATCCCACTCTTAACATTTAACTTTCCTTTTATTAATTTCTGTAAATTTACAATTGAACTCTATTAGCGGTCTGTGAGATCGAACATCACTTACTAAGAATGCATCAAGAAAAGGAATAAGCGGGATAAATTTCATGGCTACTTACTACTTAGCCTTCCAACTTTAACATTTAAGGCCTTTTTTGAATCTGGCGAAATATTGATACATAAATATAATAATTATAACTCAAGTGTTTTTGGCATCAGTTTTTTGATCCTGCTTCAAATCACAATTTTTTATGACAAATTGGTTCGTATTGGGAGTGTAAAAATTTTAATATAAGTTTTAAAATAATTAAGCATTCAAAGAAAAATTAAACAAAACAATAAAAATGGCATAGCAATATTTTATGAATGTTTGATTTATTGCGGTCTCCCAGACTGGTAGTGTAACAAGAATTGCACGTCACTGGTTAAGGTTTAAGATAAAATTACGGGTAGTTCAAAATATCTTTTGTGTCCCCTCCCCCTTGAGTTTTTCTGTATCCATTGCTGGCTTGTTGACATATTCTCTCTTGCATCTGGAATGCATATTTATTTGCTTTCACATATAATGAAATGAGAAAGATGCAAAATATAGAGCTTTAATTCATCCATTTAACCTGCTTACACAAAATTACTAGCGAAGTGAAATATTCACTCGTACATACTTCTCAAAATCATAATTTTTACCGACTCAGTTATAAAGAGAGTGGCCCATAAAATTCTGATTCACGAATTATTAACGTTAACAAAGCTAGCCAAAATTATTTAAGGGGTAGAAAAAATCAATCCTGCTTCTCAAATTTGCATTTTCATTCCTTTGCACTTAAATGATTAGAATTGCACAACATATCTGCCTCAATTTAGATTTTATTCCAGCATGCAGAAAATATTTAACCCTGAGAAATTTTTAATCTTCTCTCTGATATAAAGTATTTATCTTCCTACATATGTGAATGATAAGAGCAATGCAAAATTTTCACCTGTAATTCCCGAAATTATGTATATCTTTACTCCAACGCATAAAAATATTTAGCGTAAGGAAATATAAAAATCCTACTTTTCCTTTTCAAATAATTATAGTCATCAATTACAAAAACTACATTTCTTCTTTATTCTACTTCATTCAAATTCATTTATTCACATTCATTCAAAAACTACAATTCTCATTTTAATTCCAGGCAACAAAAAAAATCCAGACTATAGAAATATTTAACAACGTCTCTAGAGCTCAAATTTTTATTCCTTCACTCTTTAATGATGAAAAATACATGATTTATAAACATCTAATACCTGGATTTATATTTTTTATTTAGAGCAAAAATACATCACCTCAAGAAATATCTAACTAATAAAATTCATATACTGTGAATATTGAAAGAAAGTTCTCCATGCTGCCCAGAAACAGCAATCACCAAATTGTTCCCTTGTGTATCAGTGAATATTATATTGAGTAGATAACTACATGTTTTATCCTTCTCAATGAATCAGTACTTGGAATAAATCACCAAAAAATGTTTGTGTAATTTTAACATACCAGAAAAATATGTTAAATGACATAAAATAAAAATTACTACTTTTCAAATTAAAATTTTTTCCCCATCCCACTAAAATCATAATAATGATAAAACATATTCACCAAAAACTTCAAATTCAATACATGAAACCAGAAAAATATCTAGTGACTCCACAATATACTATAAAATATCTAAATATCTTCTATATATATAAAAGAAAGTCTAAAATCGTGTTAGTTAGAATACTTATAACTCGAGAACGTCTGCACCGATTTTAATGATATTAGGTTCTTTGGATTTGTCTCAGCCCCGGATAACATATGGGACATTAAAAAAAGGATAATTTCACAAAAAAAATTCTTCTCTTTCTTAGTGATATATTTTTAAGAGTTAGTAACGCAACAACAAATGATAAGTGGGTCAAAACTGCAAATTAAATTATTTTCTTTGTTTTTACCAATTTAATAACTGAACTTCGTAGCAATATAACATTTTAATTACTAAATATATTTAAAATATTGAAATTGCACTTAAAAAATTTAATTCGAGATAATTGAAAGACCAGCTCGCGTTGACTCTTCACTACCCTGTTTGTAAACAAATCTCCAAGCAATTGTTGACAAACAGTAATGTCCATGCTCCTGTAGAGGAATCAAGAAAAAAGGAATTTCCTCGGAATGTTTGCAAATTAGTTTCATCGGAAGGTGAGCTCATCAACAAAGTGATCCAGAATATGATTGATCACCACAAAAATCAAAAATGGTTGATTGAGCGAACAATTTTGACAGCCCAGAACGAAGATGTGGATTACTCAAACTATGTAAATCAGGATGAAATAGTTGGTACTCTGCATGAATTCAAAACTTTTAACTGTGTAACAAACGAAGATAAAATCACCAACAATCTATCTGAATATTTTAAGTCCTTGGACGTACCTGGCTTACCAAGGCACGATTGACTGCTAAATGTAGGCTCTGTGTTGATGATCTTTTGAAACCTAAACCAACCATAACTATCCAACGGAATGCATTTGTTGATTTAAAAAATTGATAATTTTTTTAATCACCATCATTCACGCTACTTTACTCAAAGGAAAATTCAAATATGAGGAAGTTCTCATTCCAAAGATTCCATGATCCCAACTTATATGCCCTTTTGAGCTTAAACGTATTCAATTCCCAATTCATGTTGCTTTCGTGATAATGATTAACAAATCGCATGGTCAGTCTTTCAGTTTTTGTGATGTTTGTGTCATGTGCTAATGAAAACCTATGATTTTCTCATGGTCAATTAAACCTGGTATGTTAACGAGCTGGTAAACCATCCACTGTATTTCTTCCTTCGCTTCAAGAGCACAACTAGGAATTAAGGATAGGGGGGTTTTAGGCGCAGCTAATACTACGGGTCTGTAGGGTATAGAAAACTTGCTAAGGCAAGCGAGAGGTGTGGGGGCCCTCCCCCAGATATTTTTTAAGATAAATGGTTCAAAATAGTGGGTTTTGCGGCTGTGTGAATAGTTAAATATGTTTTGTTTGTTACTCATCCATCTCCCAAATATTAGTAACAAAAGTTTTTATAAAAAAGTTCTGAGCATTTGGAGGGGTTTTTAATCCCCAAAAACCCCCCTCGCTGCGTCACTGCTTCGCTTCGCTATATTTATTTAGCTTCATCCACTTTATCTTTCGCCTGAAAACAAAAACTGTTGTTTATCAGAAGGTGCTTGATGCAAGACATTAAACCTGAATGTGTAGGGCACACCGTGGTGCGTTTACGCAGTGCATTTTTTCCAAACAGAGATACTATAACTGGCGCGCCTAAAGTTATTTGATACGAATGCTGCTTCATAGGGGCTTTTCTTACACGATTTTGAGCATCAGCCAAGCGTTGGCCTGGCATTGTGTTCACCTGCCCTGTGAACGGGCCAAGTTTACACAACATACTTGGACCTAAAATGTTTATTTACGGTTAATAACACAAATAACCAACAACTGAATCCGTATAATTTTTATTTCATTAACTGCTTTATTTTTATTGAATTTGTATCCTTATTTTATTATAAACGGCAACATTGCTAGTATTTTGAATTCACCAGTCTGAACTTCCTCTCCCATATGACTTGAGGATAGCTTCTGGGGACAGAAGGCACATCCTACTACAGTGAATTGTGTCCAAGTAAAATACTCCTCTCTCCTTTAGAGCTATTGCTAGTTTAAGGGAAGAAAGAAAATCATCAAATTATGCTATGAGGTTTTGATACTACGGCTACTAGTGAGAGCCATTTCAATGTCGCCTGAAAAGTACGTCTTCACAGGCTCCCTTCCCAGCATAGGCGGATCCAGGGGGGGGGGGGGCACGGGGGCACGTGCCCCCGCCCAGACCCTCAAAAATATACAAGATTTTTAATACGGTCCCATTATCATTGCAATCGTTTTGTATTACGAGGTATCCTTGTGCCCCTCCCAGAAAAAAATCCTGGATCCGCCCCTGCTTCCCAGTATATATTTTAGTGTCATACTGGACTCCTGACTGGTCAGCTCTCATAAAAACTTTGAAACCCTACTTACGAGGCTTGCCTTTGATATATTTTTTCCATTAGCTCCACCCCTTGAAAGTAATCATTTGCTCGTCAATGGAATTTGATTCCCACTCTTTTGGAGGTATTTGTTGCATGCTGGAACACATATAAATACTATAGTATTCATAAGTGACCTTATTTTTTAGACATTTAGTCATGTTTAGGATGATTCTCGGGCTTTTGATGGCTTTTATTGGCAAAATGTAAATACCACATGAAAACAGAAAGCGTTTGCGACTCATAACATCCACAATAGGAGTTTGTTATAAAAATAAACTTGTGTGGTTTCATTTGCCCAGGTTACATTTTGATTATTCCCACTAGTAGGATAATACTAATGTGCTACTCCATTTCCTTCGGAGATGAGTTGAGCGGCACACTATCGTTTTGGTGATCGACTGTTAAGGGATGGCTCTTTATTCATAATGGTGAAAATCTCTTTGGACCAGTAGTACTAAAAGTAGCAATCGAGTTCATCTAAGATGTCTGCAATATTTTTCTCCTTTGCAGGCCTCTGCACTTCACGTTTGCTATATATAAGTATGTACGTATGAAGAATACGCCAACAGAATCACCCCATTGCTAAATAATATTGCCCACATGTTTACCCATCATTCCTTGAAGACCCGTTGCTGCTTAATCGAAGCAACACGAATTTCAAATCAAATTTAAAACTAATAGAAACCATATAATCAGCTTGTCTTTTATGTGATAGTCGACTTTAGGAATAAATTTAAAAAAGTTATAACTAAACATTATTAAACGATAGTAAATGAAAAAACCTTATAAATAACAGGATGTCAGTGAAATTTCAATGAAAAATAAAAAATCCTTGACTGATAATTAGAGCAACAATAAATATTGACTTATATTTAACAAATGAATTTCAAATGAAAAATTCCATAGCAAGGAACTGAAAAATATTAATATCAATTTTAATACTCAGATTCGAATTTTCACTCCTTCCAAACAAATCAATAGAGAAACCATAATTAGGTATATAATTAAAAGAATTAAGACCGCCAGCCACATGAGCCAAAAGTGACAAGAGGGGGAAAAGACTAACTATGGTATATGAGGTCCCAAAACACATCAATAAAGTATACCGACCACAATAGAAGAGAATAAAGGGTTGGTATGTTGGCTAGAGTGTTGGCTTCCCAACCGGTGGGCATGGGTTCAAATGCCGAAAGCAGCAGAGAATTTTCAAAGAATGCCCGATACCTGGTTGAATAATGTTTGGAAAACATTGCAAACGCGCCAAACCTTCCGTCGGATGGGACGTTAATACATGGTCCCCTTGGTGCCTATCGTTTAGAGCAGGCTGATGCCGACGCCAGGATACCCTCTGCCATAACTTACCAAAACTTCCCAATTCCTGCAAAAGACATCATCAGTACATAGCCTGGTCCAAATACTATTACTAATATAGAGGAGATTTGGAAGGAATAGAATAAGAAACGTAAACCAACCCGACCCGACGCGACCCAAGGCAAGGCAAGGGGGGGCAAGGCAAGGCTCGTTTATAACAATTATTTTCAATATCAAATCACATTTTATATTTTTTCATTCTTCGCAGTGAATACACTTTTATAACAAGGAATTTTAATATCAAATCACATTTTTAATTTTTTACTATTTGCAATGAATTCACATTTATATAAAGGATTTCTAAAATCGAACCACATTTAAAATTTTTTATACTCCTCGCAGTGAATTCGCGATTATTAGAAATATTTTCATTTCAGAATCATTTTTTTAATTTTAACAGTCTCTGCAGTGAAATCGCTTTTAAAACAAGCGTGACCACAACATTTTCAACAACAAAATTTTCAACGATGACAACATTTTCAACGACGACAACATTTTCAACGACGACAACATTTTCAACGACGACAACATTTTCAACGACGACAACATTTTCAACGACGACAACATTTTCAACGACGATAACATTTTCAACGACGACAACATTTTCAACAACGACAACATTTTCAACAACGACAACGTTTTCAAAAACGACAACATTTTCAAAAACGACAACATTTTCAACAACGACAACATTTTCAACAACGGCAACATTATCAAAAACGGCAACATTTTTTAACAACGGCAACATTTACAAAAACGACAACATTTTCAACAACGACATCTTTTCAAAAACGACAACATTTTCAACAACGACAACATTTTCAACAACGACAACATTTTCAACAACGACAACATTTTCAATGACGACAACATTTTCAACCACGATAACATTTTCAACAACGGCAACATTTTCAACAACAACAACATTTTCAACGACAACATTTTCAATGACGACAATATTTTCAACGACAACTACATTTTCTACGACGACAACATTTTCATCGACGACTACATTTTCAACGATGGCAACATTTTCAACGACGACAACATTTTCAACGACGTCAACCTTTTAAAGGACGACAACATTTTCAACAACGACAATATTTTCAATAACGACAACATTTTCAACGACGACAACATTTTCAACGACGACAACGTTTTCAACGACGACAACTTTTTCAACGACGACAATATTTTCAACGACGACGACATTTTCAAAAACGACAACATTTTCAAAAACGACAAAATTTTCAACAACGGCAACATTTTCAACAACGGCAACATTTTCTACTACGCAACATTTTCAACAAAAACAACATTTTCAACGACAACATTTTCAACAACGACAACATTTTCAACGACGACAACATTTTCAACGACGACAACATTTTCAACGAAGACAACATTTTCAACGAAGACAAAATTTTTTAGAATGATAACATTTTCAACGACGACAACATTTTCAACGACGACAACATTTTTAACGACGACAACATTTTCAAAGACGACAACATTTTCAAAGACGACAACATTTTCAACGGCGACAAATTTTCAACAACGACATTTTCAACAACAAAAACATTTTCAAAAACGACAACATTTTCAACAACGACAACATTTTCAAAAACGACAACATTTTCAAAAACGACAACATTTTTAACCAACGAGAATATTTTCAACAACGACAACATTTTAAACTACGACAACATTTTGAACAATGACAACATTTTTACAACGAAAACATTTTCATCAACGACAACATTTTCAAAAACGACAACATTTTCAACAACGACAACATTTAAAAGAACGACAACATTTTCAACAACGGCAACATTTTCAACGACAACATTTTCAACGACGACAACATTTTCAAAGACGACAACATTTTCAACGACGACAACATTTTCAACGACGACAACATTTTGGACGACGACAATATTTTCAACAATGACAACCTTTTCAACAACGACAACATTTTCAAAAACGACAACATTTCAAAAACGACAACATTTTCAAGAACGACAACATTTTCAACAACGGCAAAATTTTCAACTACAACAACATTATCAACGACGACAACATTTTCAACGATGACAACATTTTGAACGACGACAACATTTTCAACAGCGACAACATTTTCAACGACGTCAACATTTTCAAAAACGACAACATGTTCAAAAACGACAACATTTTCAACAACGACAACATTTTCAAGAACGATAGCTTTTCAACTACGGCACATTTTCAACAACGAAAACATTTTCAACAACGAGAACATTTTCAACGACGACAACAATTTCAACGACGACAACATTTTCAACGACGAAACATTTTCAACGAAGACAACATTTTCAACGAAGACAACATTTTCAACGATGATAACATTTTCAACGACGACAACATTTTCAGCGACGACAACATTTTTAACGACGACAACATTTTCAAAGAAGACAACATTTTCAAAGACGACAACATTTTCAACGGCGACAAATTTTCAACAATGACATTTTAAACAACAGATACATTTTCAAAAACGACAACATTTTCAACAACGACAACATTTTCAAAAACGACAACATTTTTAACCAACGAGAATATTTTCAACAACGACAACATTTTAATACACGGCAACATTTTACACAACGACAACATTTTTACAACGAAAACATTTTCATCAACGACAACATTTTCAAAAACGACAACATTTTCAACAACGACAACATTTACAAGAACGACAACATTTTCAACAACGGCAACATTTTCAACGACAACATTTTCAGCGACGACAACATTTTCAAAGACGACAACATTTTCAACGACGACAATATTTTCAGCGACGAAAACATTTTCAACAACGATAACATTTTCAACGACGACAACATTTTGAACGACGACAATATTTTCAACAATGACAACCTTTTCAACAACGACAACATTTTCAAAAACGACAACATTTCAAAAACGACAAAGTTTTTCAAGAACGACAACATTTTCAACAACGGCAACATTTTCAACTACAACAACATTTTCAACGACGACAACATTTTCAACGATGACAACATTTTGAACGACGACAACATTTTCAACGACGACAACATTTTCAACGACGACAAAATTTTCAACGACGACAAAATTTTCAACGACGACAACATTTTACACAACGACAACTTTTTCAACAACGACAACATTTTCAACAACGACAACATTTTCAACAACGACAACATTTTCAACAGCGGCAATATTTTCAACAACGGCAACATTTGCTACAGCGGCAACATTTTCAACAACGGCAACATTTTCAACAACGGCAACATTTTCAACAACGACAACATTTTCAACGACGACAACATTTTCAACGACGACAAAATTTTCAACGACGACATCATTTTTATGACGACAACATTTTCAACAACGACAACATTTTCAACGACGACAACATTTAGAACGACGACAACAATTTCAACAATGACAACATTTACAACAACGACAACATTTTCAAAAACGACAACCTTTTCAAAAACGAACACATTTTCAAAAACGACAACATTTTCAAGAACGACAACATTTTCAACAACGGCAACATTTTCAATCACAACAATATTTTCAACGACAACAACATTTTCAACGATGACAACATTTTCAACGACGACAACATTTTCAACAGCGACAACATTTTCAACAACGTCAATATTTTCAAAAACGACAACATGTTCAAAAACGACAACATTTTCGAAAACCACAACATTTTCAACAACGACAACATTTTCAAGAACGACAGCTTTTCAACAACGGCGCATTTTCAACAACGAAAACAATTTCAAAAACGACAAAATTTTCCAACAACGACAACATTGACAAGAACGACAACATTTTCAACAACGGCAACATTTTCAACGACAACATTTTCAACGACGACAACATTTTCAACGACGACAACATTTGCAACGACGACAACATTTTCAACGACGACAACATTTTAAACGACGATAACATTTTCAACGACGACAACATTTTGAACGACGACAACATTTTCAACGATTACAACATTTTCAATAGCGACAACATTTTCAAAAACGACAACATTTTAAAAAACGACAACCTTTTCAAGAACGACAACATTTTCAACAACGGCAACATTTTCAACCACAACAACATTTTCAACGACGACTACATTTTCAACGATGACAACATTTTCAACGACGAAACATTTTCAACAGCGACAACATTTTCAACAACCTCAACATTTTCAAAAACGACAACATGTTCAAAAACGACAACATTTTCAACAACGACAACATTTTCAACAACGACAACATTTTCAAAAATGACAACATGTTTAAAAACGAAAACATTTTCAAAAACGACAACATTTTCAACAATGACAACATTTTCAAGAACGACAGCTTTTCAACAACGGAACAATTTTCAACAACGGCAACATTTTCAACAACGGCAACATTTTAAACGACGACATCCATTATCTCAACAACAAAAATATTTAATACAATAACAACATTTTCAACAACAACAACTATTTGAATAACAATAACATTTTCAACAAACAACAACAACAACAACATTTTAAACAACAACAACAACATTTTAAACAACAACAAAAACATTTTCCACTACAACAAAAATAACAAAACTTTCAGCAACAACAACAACATTTTGTACAACAAAAACAACATTATTTTCAACAACAACAACATTTTCAACAACAACAACACTTTAACAACGACAACATTGTCAACAACGACAGCATTTTCAAAAACGACAATATTTTCAACAACGACGTCATTTACAAGAACGACAACAGTTTCAACAACGGCAAAATTTTCAACAACGGCAATGTTTTCAACTACGGCAACATTTTCAACAACGGCAATGTTTTCAACGAAAACATTTTCAACAACGACAACCTTTTCAACGACGACAACATTTTCAACGACGACAACATTTTCAACGACGACAACATTTTCAACAACGACAACTTTTTCAACAACGACAACATTTTCAACAACGACAACGTTTTCAACAACGACAACATTTTCAACAACGGCAACATTTTCAACAACGGCATCATCTTCAACAACGGCAACATTTTGAACAACGGCCACATTTTCAACAACGGCAACATTTTACACAACGGCAACATTTACAACGACAACATTTTCAACGACGACAACATTTTCTGCGATTACAACATTTTGAACGACCACAACATTTTCAACGACGACAACATTTTCAACGACGACAACATCTTCAACGACGGCAACATTTAGAACGACGACAACATTTTCAACAATGACAACATTTTCAAGAACGACAATATTTTCAACGACGACAACATTTTCAATGACGACAACATTTTCAACCACGACAACATTTTAAAGGACGACAATATTTTCTACGATGACAACATTTTCAACAACGGCAACATTTTCAACTACGACAACATTTTCAACGACAACATTTTCAATGACGACAATATTTTCAACGACAACTACATTTTCAACGACGACAACATTTTCAACGATGGCAAAATTTTCAACGACGACAACATTTACAACGACGTCAAACTTTTAAACGACGACAACATTTTCAACAACGAAAATATTTTCAATAACGACAACATTTTCAACGACGACAACATTTTCAACGACGACAACATTTTCAACGACGACAACTTTTTCAACGACGACAATATTTTCAACGACGACGACATTTTCAAAAACGACAACATTTTCAAAAACGACAAAATTTTCAACAACGGCAACATTTTCAACAACGGCAACATTTTCAACTACGCAACATTTTCAACAAAAACAACATTTTCAACGACAACATTTTCAACAACGACAACAATTTCAACGACGACAAAATTTTCAACGTCGACAACATTTTCAACGAAGACAACATTTTAAAGACGACAACATTTTCAACGGCGACAAATTTTCAACAACGACATTTTCAACAACAAAAACATTTTCAAAAACGACAACAATTTCAACAACGACAACATTTTCAAAAACGACAACATTTTCAAAACGACAACATTTTTAACCAACGAGAATATTTTCAACAACGACAACATTTTAAAATACGACAACATTTTCAACAACGACAACATTTTTACAACGAAAACATTTTTATCAACGACAACATTTTCAAAAACGACAACATTTTCAACAACGACAACATTTACAAGAACGACAACATTTTCAACAACGGCAACATTTTCAACGACAACATTTTCAACGACGACAACATTTTCAAAGACGACAAAATTTTCAACGACGACAACATTTTCAGCGACGAAAACATTTTCAACAACGATAATATTTTCAACGACGACAACATTTTGAACGACGACAATATTTTCAACAATGACAACATTTTCAACAACGACAACATTTTCAAAAACGACAACATTTCAAAAACGACAACATTTTCAAGAACGACAACATTTTCAACAACGGCAACATTTTCAACTACAACAACATTTTCAACGACGACAACATTTTCAACGATGACAACATTTTGAACGACGACAACATTTTCAACAGCGACAACATTTTCAACGACGTCAACATTTTCAAAAACGACAACATGTTCAAAAACGACAACATTTTCAAAAACGACAACATTTTCAACAACGACAACATTTTCAAGAACGACAGCTTTTCAACTACGGCACATTTTCAACAATGAAAACATTTTCAACAACGAGAACATTTTCAACGACGACAACAATTTCAACGACGACAACATTTTCAACGACGAAACATTTTCAACGAAGACAACATTTTCAACGAACACAACATTTTCAACGATGATAACATTTTCAACGACGACAACATTTTCAACGACGACAACATTTTTAACGACGACAACATTTTCAAAGACGACAACATTTTCAAAGACGACAACATTTTCAACGGCGACAAATTTTCAACAACGACATTTTCAACAACAAAAACATTTTCAAAAACGACAACATTTTTAACCAACGAGAATATTTTCAACAACGACAACATTTTAATACACGGCAACATTTTCAACAACGACAACATTTTTACAACGAAAACATTTTCATCAACGACAACATTTTCAAAAACGACAACATTTTCAACAATGACAACATTTACAAGAACGACAACATTTTCAACAACGGAACATTTTCAACGACAACATTTTCAACGACGGCAACATTTTCAAAGACGACAACATTTTCAACGACGACAATATTTTCAGCGACGAAAACATTTTCTACAACGATAACATTTTCAACGACGACAACATTTTGAACGACGACAATATTTTCAACAATGACAACATTTTCAACAACGACAACATTTTCAAAAACGACAACATTTCAAAAACGACAACATTTTCAAGAACGACAACATTTTCAACAATGGCAACATTTTAAACTACAACAACATTTTCAACGACGTCAACATTTTCAACGACGACAACATTTTGAACGACGACAATATTTTCAACAACGTCAACATTTTCAAAAACGACAACATATTCAAAAACGACAACATTTTCAAAAACGACAACATATTCAACAACGACAACATTTTCAACGAAGACAACATTTTCAACGATGATAACATTTTCAACGACGACAACATTTTCAACGACGACAACATTTTTAACGACGACAACATTTTCAAAGACGACAACATTTTCAAAGACGACAACATTTTCAACGGCGACAAATTTTCAACAACGACATTTTCAACAACAAAAACATTTTCAAAAACGACAACATTTTCAACAACGACAACATTTTCAAAAACGACAACATTTTCAAAAACGACAACATTTTCAACCAACGAGAATATTTTCAACAACGACAACATTTTAATACACGGCAACATTTTCAACAACGACAACATTTTCAACGATGACAACATTTTCAACGACGACAACATTTTCAACAGCGACCACATTTTCAACAAGGTCAACATTTTCAAAAACGACAACATGTTCAAAAACGACAACATTTTCAAAAACGACAAAATTTTCAACAATGACAACATTTTCAAGAACGACAGCTTTTCAACAACGGCACATTTTCAACAACGAAAATATTTTCAACAACGACAACATTTTCAACAACGACACCATTTTCAACAACGACAACTTTTTCAACAACGACAGCTTTTCAAATACGGCACATTTTCAACAACGAGAACATTTTCAACAACGACAACATTTTCAACAACGACAACATTTTCAAAAATGACAACATGTTTAAAAACGACAACATTTTCAAAAACGACAACATTTTCAGCAACGACAACATTTTCAACAGCGGCAATATTTTCAACAACGGCAACATTTTCTACAGCGGCAACATTTTCAACAACGGCAACATTTTCAACAACGGCAACGTTTTCAATAACGACAACATTTTCAACGACGACAACATTTTCAACGACGACAACATTTAGAACGACGACATCAATTTCAACAACGACAACATTTTCAAAAACGACAACCTTTTCAAAAATGACAACATTTTCAAAAACGACAACATTTTCAAGAACGACAACATTTTCAACAACGGCAACATTTTCAATCACAACAATATTTTCAACGACGACTACATTTTCAACAATGACAACATTTTCAACGACGACAACATTTTCAACAGCGACAACATTTTCAACAACGTCAACATTTTCAAAAACGACAACATGTTCAAAAACGACAAAATTTTTGAAAACCACAACATTTTCAACAACGACAACATTTTCAAGAACGACAGCTTTTCAACAATGGCGCATTTTCAACAACGAAAACAATTTCAAAAACGACCACTTTTTCAACAACGACAACATTTTCAACGACAACATTTTCAAAAACGACAACATTTTCAAAAACGACAACATTTTTAACCAACGAGAATATTTTCAACAACGACAACATTTTAAACTACGACAACATTTTGAACAATGACAACATTTTTACAACGAAAACATTTTCATCAACGACAACATTTTCAAAAACGACAACATTTTCAACAACGACAACATTTAAAAGAACGACAACATTTTCAACAACGGCAACATTTTCAACGACAACATTTTCAACGACGACAACATTTTCAAAGACGACAACATTTTCAACGACGACAACATTTTCAGCGACGAAAACATTTTCAACAACGATAACATTTTCAACGACGATCACATTTTGAACGACGACAATATTTTCAACAATGACAACATTTTCAACAACGACAACATTTTCAAAAACGACAACATTTCAAAAACGACAAAATTTTCAAGAACGACAACATTTTCAACAACGGCAACATTTTCAACTACAACAACATTTTCAACGACGACAACATTTTCAACGATGACAACATTTTGAACGACGACAACATTTTCAACAGCGACAACATTTTCAACGACGTCAACATTTTCAAAAACGACAACATGTTCAAAAACGACAACATTTTCAAAAACGACAACATTTTCAACAACGACAACATTTTCAAGATCGACAGCTTTTCAACTACGGCACATTTTCAACAACGAAAACATTTTCAACAACGAGAACATTTTCAACGACGACAACAATTTCAACGACGACAACATTTTCAACGACGAAACATTTTCAACGAAGACAACATTTTCAACGATGATAACATTTTCAACGACGACAACATTTTCAACGACGACAACATTTTTAACGACGACAACATTTTCAAAGACGACAACATTTTCAAAGACGACAACATTTTCAACGGCGACAAATTTTCAACAACGACATTTTCAACAACAAAAACATTTTCAAAAACGACAACATTTTCAACAACGACAACATTTTCAAAAACGACAACATTTTCAAAAACGACAACATTTTCAACCAACGAGAATATTTTCAACAACGACAACATTTTAATACACGGCAACATTTTCAACAACGACAACATTTTCAACGATGACAACATTTTCAACGACGACAACATTTTCAACAGCGACCACATTTTCAACAAGGTCAACATTTTCAAAAACGACAACATGTTCAAAAACGACAACATTTTCAAAAACGACAAAATTTTCAACAATGACAACATTTTCAAGAACGACAGCTTTTCAACAACGGCACATTTTCAACAACGAAAATATTTTCAACAACGACAACATTTTCAACAACGACACCATTTTCAACAACGACAACATTTTCAACAACGACAGCTTTTCAAATACGGCACATTTTCAACAACGAGAACATTTTCAACAACGACAACATTTTCAAAAATGACAACATGTTTAAAAACGACAACATTTTCAAAAACGACAACATTTTCAGCAACGACAACATTTTCAACAGCGGCAATATTTTCAACAACGGCAACATTTTCTACAGCGGCAACATTTTCAACAACGGCAACATTTTCAACAACGGCAACGTTTTCAATAACGACAACATTTTCAACGACGACAACATTTTCAACGACGACAACATTTAGAACGACGACATCAATTTCAACAACGACAACATTTTCAAAAACGACAACCTTTTCAAAAATGACAACATTTTCAAAAACGACAACATTATCAAGAACGACAACATTTTCAACAACGGCAACATTTTCAATCACAACAATATTTTCAACGACGACTACATTTTCAACAATGACAACATTTTCAACGACGACAACATTTTCAATAGCGACAACATTTTCAACAACGTCAACATTTTCAAAAACGACAACATGTTCAAAAACGACAAAATTTTTGAAAACCACAACATTTTCAACAACGACAACATTTTCAAGAACGACAGCTTTTCAACAATGGCGCATTTTCAACAACGAAAACAATTTCAAAAACGACCACTTTTTCAACAACGACAACATTTTCAACGACAACATTTTCAAAAACGACAACATTTTCAAAAACGACAACATTTTTAACCAACGAGAATATTTTCAACAACGACAACATTTTAAACTACGACAACATTTTGAACAATGACAACATTTTTACAACGAAAACATTTTCATCAACGACAACATTTTCAAAAACGACAACATTTTCAACAACGACAACATTTAAAAGAACGACAACATTTTCAACAACGGCAACATTTTCAACGACAACATTTTCAACGACGACAACATTTTCAAAGACGACAACATTTTCAACGACGACAACATTTTCAGCGACGAAAACATTTTCAACAACGATAACATTTTCAACGACGATCACATTTTGAACGACGACAATATTTTCAACAATGACAACATTTTCAACAACGACAACATTTTCAAAAACGACAACATTTCAAAAACGACAAAATTTTCAAGAACGACAACATTTTCAACAACGGCAACATTTTCAACTACAACAACATTTTCAACGACGACAACATTTTCAACGATGACAACATTTTGAACGACGACAACATTTTCAACAGCGACAACATTTTCAACGACGTCAACATTTTCAAAAACGACAACATGTTCAAAAACGACAACATTTTCAAAAACGACAACATTTTCAACAACGACAACATTTTCAAGATCGACAGCTTTTCAACTACGGCACATTTTCAACAACGAAAACATTTTCAACAACGAGAACATTTTCAACGACGACAACAATTTCAACGACGACAACATTTTCAACGACGAAACATTTTCAACGAAGACAACATTTTCAACGATGATAACATTTTCAACGACGACAACATTTTCAACGACGACAACATTTTTAACGACGACAACATTTTCAAAGACGACAACATTTTCAAAGACGACAACATTTTCAACGGCGACAAATTTTCAACAACGACATTTTCAACAACAAAAACATTTTCAAAAACGACAACATTTTCAACAACGACAACATTTTCAAAAACGACAACATTTTCAAAAACGACAACATTTTCAACCAACGAGAATATTTTCAACAACGACAACATTTTAATACACGGCAACATTTTCAACAACGACAACATTTTTACAACGAAAACATTTTCATCAACGACAACATTTTCAAAAATGACAACATTTTCAACAACGACAACATTTACAAGAACGACAACATTTTCAACAACGGCAACATTTTCAACGAAAACTATTTCAGCGACGACAACATTTTCAAAGACGACAACATTTTCAATGACGACAATATTTTCAGCGACGAAAACATTTTCAACAACGATAACATTTTCAACGACGACAACATTTTGAACGACGACAATATTTTCAACAATGACAACATTTTCAACAACGACAACATTTTCAAAAACGACAACATTTCAAAAACGACAACATTTTCAAGAACGACAACATTTTCAACAACGGCAACATTTTCAACTACAACAACATTTTCAACGACGACAACATTTTCAACGATGACAACATTTTGAACGACGACAAAATTTTCAACGACCACAACATTTTCAACGACGACAAAATTTTCAACGACGCCAAAATTTTCAACGACGACAACATTTTACACAACGACAACTTTTTCAACAACGACAACATTTTCAACAACGACAACATTTTCAACAACGACAACATTTTCAACAGCGGCAATATTTTCAACAACGGCAACATTTTCTACAGCGGCAACATTTTCAACAACGGCAACATTTTCAACAACGGCAACATTTTCAACAACGACAACATTTTCAACGACGACAACATTTTCAACGACGACAAAATTTTCAACGACGACATCATTTTTATGACGACAACATTTTCAACAACGACAACATTTTCAACAACGACACCATTTTCAACAACGACAACATTTTCAACAACGACAGCTTTTCAAATACGGCACATTTTCAACAACGAGAACATTTTCAACAACGACAACATTTTCAACAACGACAACATTTTCAAAAATGACAACATGTTTAAAAACGACAACATTTTCAAAAACGACAACATTTTCAGCAACGACAACATATTCAACAGCGGCAATATTTTCAACAACGGCAACATTTTCTACAGCGGCAACATTTTCAACAACGGCAACATTTTCAACAACGGCAACGTTTTCAATAACGACAACATTTTCAACGACGACAACATTTTCAACGACGACAACATTTAGAACGACGACATCAATTTCAACAACGACAACATTTTCAAAAACGACAACCTTTTCAAAAATGACAACATTTTCAAAAACGACAACATTTTCAAGAACGACAACATTTTCAACAACGGTAACATTTTCAATCACAACAATATTTTCAACGACGACTACATTTTCAAAAATGACAACATTTTCAACGACGACAACATTTTCAACAGCGACAACATTTTCAACAACGTCAACATTTTCAAAAACGACAACATGTTCAAAAACGACAAAATTTTTGAAAACCACAACATTTTCAACAACGACAACATTTTCAAGAACGACAGCTTTTCAACAACGGCGCATTTTCAACAACGAAAACAATTTCAAAAACGACCACTTTTTCAACAACGACCACATTTTCAACGACAACATTTTCAAAAACGACAACATTTTCAAAAACGACAACATTTTTAACCAACGAGAATATTTTCAACAACGACAACATTTTAAACTACGACAACATTTTCATCAACGACAACATTTTCAAAAACGACAACATTTTCAACAACGACAACATTTAAAAGAACGACAACATTTTCAACAACGGCAACATTTTCAACGACAACATTTTCAACGACGACAACATTTTCAAAGACGAACACATTTTCAACGACGACAACATTTTCAGCGACGAAAACATTTTCAACAACGATAACATTTTCAACGACGACAACATTTTGAACGACGACAATATTTTCAACAATGACAACATTTTCAACAACGACAACATTTTCAAAAACGACAACATTTCAAAAACGACAACATTTTCAAGAACGACAACATTTTCAACAACGGCAACATTTTCAACTACAACAACATTTTCAACGACGACAACATTTTCAACGATGACAACATTTTGAACGACGACAACATTTTCAACAGCGACAACATTTTCAACGACGTCAACATTTTCAAAAACGACAACATGTTCAAAAACGACAACATTTTCAAAAACGACAACATTTTCAACAACGACAACATTTTCAAGAACGACAGCTTTTCAACTACGGCACATTTTCAACAACGAAAACATTTTCAACAACGAGAATATTTTCAACGACGACAACAATTTCAACGACGACAACATTTTCAACGACGAAACATTTTTAACGAAGACAACATTTTCAACGATGATAACATTTTCAACGACGACAACATTTTCAACGACGACAACATTTTTAACGACGACAACATTTTCAAAGACGACAACATTTTCAAAGACGACAACATTTTCAACGGCGACAAATTTTCAACAACGACATTTTCAACAACAAAAACATTTTCAAAAACGACAACATTTTCAACAACGACAACAATTTCAAAAACGACAACATTTTCAAAAACGACAACATTTTCAACCAACGAGAATATTTTCAACAACGACAACATTTTAATACACGGCAACATTTTCAACAACGACAACATTTTTACAACGAAAACATTTTCATCAACGGCAACATTTTCAAAAGCGACAACATTTTCAACAACGACAACATTTACAAGAACGACAACATTTTCAACAACGGCAACATTTTCAACGACAACATTTTCAGCGACGACAACATTTTCAAAGACGACAACATTTTCAACGACGACAATATTTTCAGCGACGAAAACATTTTCAACCACGATAACATTTTCAACGACGACAACATTTTGAACGACGACAATATTTTCAACAATGACAACATTTTCAACAACGACAACATTTTCAAAAACGACAACATTTCAAAAACGACAACATTTTCAAGAACGACAACATTTTCAACAACGGCAACATTTTCAACTACAACAACATTTTCAACGACGACAACATTTTCAACGATGACAACATTTTGAACGACGACAAAATTTTCAACGACGACAACATTTTCAACGACGACAAAATTTTCAACGACGCCAAAATTTTCGACGACGACAACATTTTACACAACGACAACTTTTTCAACAACGACAACATTTTCAACAACGACAACATTTTCAACAACGACAACATTTTCAACAGCGGCAATATTTTCAACAACGGCAACATTTTCTACAGCGGCAACATTTTCAACAACGGCAACATTTTTACAACGGCAACATTTTCAACAACGACAACATTTTCAACGACGACAACATTTTCAACGACGACAAAATTTTCAACGAAGACATCATTTTTATGACGACAACATTTTCAACAACGACAACATTTTCAACGACGACATCATTAAGAACGACGACAACAATTTCAACAATGACAACATTTACAACAACGACAACATTTTCAAAAACGACAACCTTTTCAAAAACGACAACATTTTCAAAAACGACAACATTTTCAAGAACGACAACATTTTCAACAACGGCAACATTTTCAATCACAACAATATTTTCAACGACAACAACATTTTCAACGATGACAACATTTTCAACGACGACAACATTTTCAACAGCGACAACATTTTCAACAACGTCAACATTTTCAAAAACGACAACATGTTCAAAAACGACAACATTTTCGAAAACCACAACATTTTCAACAACGACAACATTTTCAAGAACGACAGTTTTTCAACAACGGCGCATTTTCAACAACGAAAACAATTTCAAAAACGACAAAATTTTCCAACAACGACAACATTGACAAGAACGACAACATTTTCAACAACGGCAACATTTTCAACGACAACATTTTCAACGACGACAACATTTTCAACGACGACAACATTTGCAACGACGACAACATTTTCAACGACGACAACATTTAAAACGACGATAACATTTTCAACGACGACAACATTTTGAACGACGACAACATTTTCAACGATTACAACATTTTCAATAGCGACAACATTTTCAAAAACGACAACATTTTTAAAAACGACAACATTTTCAAGAACGACAACATTTTCAACAACGGCAACATTTTCAACCACAACAAAATTTTCAACGACGACAACATTTTCAACGATGACAACATTTTCAACGACGAAACATTTTCAACAGCGACAACATTTTCAAAAACGACAACATTTTCAACAACGACAGCTTTTCAACAACGGAACAATTTGAAACAACGGCAACATTTTCAACTACAGCATAAATTTCTACAACGACAACATTTTCTACGACGACAACATTTTCAACGACGACAACATTTTCAACGACGACAACATTCTCAACAACGGCAACATTTTAAACGACGACATCCATTATCTCAACAACAACAATATTTAATACAATAAAACATTTTCAACAACAACAACTATTTGAATAACAATAACATTTTCAACAAACAACAACAACAACAACATTTTAAACAACAACAACAACATTTTCAACAACAACAAAAACATTTTCAACTACAACAAAAATTACAAAACTTTCAACAACAACAACAACATTTTCTACAACAAAAACAACATTATTTTCAACAACAACAACATTTTCAACAATAACAACACTTTTACAACGACAACATTGTCAACAACGACAGCATTTTCAAAAACGACAACATTTTCAACAAAAACGTCATTTACAAGAACGACAACAGTTTCAACAACGGCAAAATTTTCAACAACGGCAATATTTTCAACTACGGCAACATTTTCAACAACGGCAATATTTTCAACGAAAACATTTTCAACAACGACAATCTTTTCAACGACGACAACATTTTCAACGACGACAACATTTTCAACGACGACAACATTTTCAACGACGACCACATTTTCAACAACGAAAACTTTTTCAACAACGACAACATTTTCAAAAACGACAACATTTTCAACAACGACAACATTTTCAAGAATGACAGCTTTTCAACAACGGCAACATTTTCAACAACGTCAACATTTTCAACAACGGCAACATTTTCAACAACAGCATAATTTTCAACAACGACAACATTTTCAACGACGACAACATTTTCAACGACGACAACATTTTTAACAACGACAACATTTTCAACGAGGAGTACATTTTCAACAACGACAAAATTTGAACAAAGACAACATTATTAACAACGTCAAAATTTTCAACAACGACAAATTTTTCAACAACGACAAAATTTTCAAAAACGACAACATTTTTAACAACGAACTCATTTGAAGAACGACAACGTTTTAAACAACGGCAACCTTTTCAACAACGGCAAAATTTTCAAAAACGACAATATTTTCAAGAACGACAACATTTTCAACAACGGCAACATTTTCAACCACAACAACATTTTCAACGACGACAACATTTTCAACGGTGACAACATTTTCAACGACGAAACATTTTCAACAGCGACAACATTTTCAAAAACGACAACATTTTCAACAACGACAGCTTTTCATCAACGGAACAATTTGAAACAACGGCAACATTTTCAACTACAGCATAAATTTCTACAACGACAACATTTTCTACGACGACAACATTTTCAACGACGACAACATTTTCAACGACGACAACATTCTCAACAACGGCAACATTTTAAACGACGACATCCATTATCTCAACAACAACAATATTTAATACAATAAAACATTTTCAACAACAACAACTATTTGAATAACAATAACATTTTCAACAAACAACAACAACAACAACATTTTAAACAACAACAACAACATTTTCAACAACAACAAAAACATTTTCTACAACAAAAACAACATTATTTTCAACAACAACAACATATTCAACAACAACAACGTTTGTACAACGACAACATTGTCAACAACGACAGCCTTTTCAAAAACGACAACATATTCAACAACGACGTCATTTACAAGAACGACAACAGTTTCAACAACGGCAAAATTTTCAACAACGGCAATATTTTCAACTACGGCAACATTTTCAACAACGGCAATATTTTCAACGAAAACATTTTCAACAACGACAACCTTTTCAACGACGACAAAATTTTCAACGACGACAACATTTTCAACGACGACCACATTTTCAACAACGACAACTTTTTCGATAACGACAACATTTTCAACAACGACAACGTTTTCAACAACGACAACATTTTCAACAACGGCATCATTTTCAACAACGGCAACATTTTCAAAAACGGCAACATTTTCAACAACGGCAACATTTTACACAACGGCAACATTTTCAACGACAACATGTTCAACGACGACAACATTTTCTGCGATTACAACATTTTCAACGACCACAACATTTTCAACGACGACAACATTTTCAACGACGACAACATCTTCAACAACGGCAAAATTTAGAACGACGACCACATTTTCAACAATGACAACATTTTCAAGAACGACAACATTTTCAACAAAGGCAACATTTTCAACCACAACAATATTTTCAACGACGAAAACATTTTCAACGATGACAACATTTTCAACGACGACAACATTTTCAACAGCGACCACATTTTCAACAACGTCAACATTTTCAAAAACAACAACATGTTCAAAAACGACAACATTTTCAAAAACGACAACATTTTCAACAATGACAACATTTTCAAGAACGACAGCTTTTCAACAACGGCACATTTTCAACAACGAAAATATTTTCAACAACGACAACATTTTCAACAACGACACCATTTTCAAAAACGACAACATTTTCAAGAACGACAACATTTTCAACAACGACAGCTTTTCAACTACGGCACATTTTCAAAAACCAGAACATTTTCAACAACGACAACATTTTCAACAACGACAACATTTTCAAAAATGACAACATGTTTAAAAACGACAACATTTTCAAAAACGACAACATTTTCAACAACGACAACATTTTCAACAGCGGCAATATTTTCAACAACGGCAACATTTTCTACAGCGGCAACATTTTCAACAACGGCAACATTTTCAACAACGGCAACATTTTCAATAACGACAACATTTTCAACGACGACAACATTTTCAACGACGACAACATTTAGAACGACGACAACAATTTCAAGTGTGACAACATTTACAACAACGACAACATTTTCAAAAACGACAACCTTTTCAAAAATGACAACATTTTCAAAAACGACAACATTTTCAAGAACGACAACATTTTCAACAACGGCAACATTTTCAATCACAACAATATTTTCAACGACGACTACATTTTCAACAATGACAACATTTTCAACGACGACAACATTTTCAACAGCGACAACATTTTCAACAACGTCAACATTTTCAAAAACGACAAAATGTTCAAAAACGACAACATTTTTGAAAACCACAACATTTTCAACAACGACAACATTTTCAAGAACGACAGCTTTTCAACAACGGCGCATTTTCAACAACGAAAACAATTTCAAAAACGACCACTTTTTCAACAACGACAACATTTTCAACGACAACATTTTCAACTACGACTCCATTTTAAACAACGACAACATTTTTACAACGACAACATTTTCAACAACGACAACATTTTCAAAAACGACAAAATTTTCAACAACGACAACATTGACAAGAACGACAACATTTTCAACAACGGCAAAATTTTCAACGACAACATTTTCAACGACGACAACATTTTCAACGACGACAACATTTGCAACGACGACAACATTTTCAACGACGACAACATTTTAAACGACGATAACATTTTCAACGACGACAACATTTTGAACGACGACAACATTTTCATCGATAACAACATTTTCAACAGACAACATTTTCAAAAAAAACAACATTTTCAAAAACGACAATATTTTCAAGAACGACAACATTTTCAACAACGGCAACATTTTCAACCACAACAACATTTTCAACGACGACAACATTTTCAACGATGACAACATTTTCAACGAGTAAACATTTTCAACAGCGACAACATTTTCAACAACCTCAACATTTTCAAAAACGACAACATATTCAAAAACGACAACATTTTAAACAACGACAACATTTTCAACAACGACAGCTTTTTAACTACGGCACATTTTCAACAACGAGAACATTTTCAACAACGACAACATTTTCAACAACGACAACATTTTCAAAAATGACATCATGTTTAAAAACGACAACATTTTCAAAAACGACAACATTTTCAACAATGACAACATTTTCAAGAACGACAGCTTTTCAACAACGGCAACATTTTCAACTACAGCATAAATTTCAACAACGACAACATTTTCAACGACGACAACATTCTCAACAAGGACAACATTTTCAACACCGACAACATTTTCAACAACGACAACATTTTCAACAACGACAACATTTTCAACAACGACAACATTTTCAACAACGACAAAATTTTCAAAAACGACAACATTTTTAACAAAGATCTCATTTTCAAGAACAACAACATTTTAAACAACGGAACATTTTCAACAACGGCAACATTTTCAACAACGGCAACATTTTAAACGACGACATCAATTTTCTCAACAACAACAATATTTAATACAATAAAACATTTTCAACAACAACAACTATTTGAATAACAATAACATTTTCAACAAATAACAACAACAACAACATTTTAAACAACAACAACAACATTTTCAATAACAACAAAAACATTTTCAACTACAACAAAAATAACAAAACTTTCAACAACAACAACAACATTTTGTACAACAAAAACAACATTATTTTCAACAACAACAACATTTTCAACAATAACAACACTTTTACAACGACAACATTGTCAACAACGACAGTATTTTCAAAAACGACAACATTTTCAACAAAAACGTCATTTACAAGAACGACAACAGTTTCAACAACGGCAAAATTTTCAACAACGGCAATATTTTCAACTACGGCAACATTTTCAACAACGGCAATATTTTCAACGAAAACATTTTCAACAACGACAACCTTTTCAACGACGACAACATTTTCAACGACGACAACATTTTCAACGACGACAACATTTTCAACGACGACCACATTTTCAACAACGAAAACTTTTTCAACAACGACAACATTTTCAAAAACGACAACATTTTCAACAACGACAACATTTTCAAGAATGGCAGCTTTTCAACAACGGCAACATTTTCAACAACGTCAACATTTTCAACAACGGCAACATTTTCAACAACAGCATAATTTTCAACAACGACAACATTTTCAACGACGACAACATTTTCAACGACGACAACATTTTTAACAACGACAACATTTTCAACGAGGACAACATTTTCAACAACGACAAAATTTAAACAAAGACAACATTATTAACAACGTCAACATTTTCAACAACGACAAATTTTTCAACAACGACAACATTTTCAAAAACGACAACATTTTTAACAACGAACTCATTTTCAAGAACGACAACGTTTTAAACAACGGCAACCTTTTCAACAACGGCAACATTTTCAAAAACGACAATATTTTCAAGAACGACAACATTTTCAACAACGGCAACATTTTCAACCACAACAACATTTTCAACGACGACAACATTTTCAACGATGACAACATTTTCAACGACGAAACATTTTCAACAGCGACAACATTTTCAAAAACGACAACATTTTCAACAACGACAACATTTTCAACAACGACAGCTTTTCAACTACGGCACATTTTCAACAACGAGAACATTTTCAACAACGACAACATTTTCAACAACGACAACATTTTCAAAAATGACAACATGTTTAAAAACGACAACATTTTCAAAAACGACAACATTTTCAACAATGACAACATTTTCAAGAACGACAGCTTTTCAACAACAGAACAATTTTCAACAACGGCAACATTTTCAACTACAGCATAAATTTCAACAACGACAACATTTTCTACGACGACAACATTTTCAACGACGACAACATTTTCAACGACGACAACATTCTCAACAACGACAACATTTTCAACACCAACAACATTTTCAACAACGACAACATTTTCAACGACGAAACATTTTCAACAGCGACAACATTTTCAAAAACGACAACATTTTCAACAACGACAACATTTTCAACAACGACAGCTTTTCAACTACGGCACATTTTCAACAACGAGAACATTTTCAACAACGGCAACATTTTCAACAACGGCAACATTTTAAACGACGACATCAATTATCTCAACAACAACAATATTTAATACAATAAAACATTTTCAACAACAACAACTATTTGAATAACAATAACATTTTCAACAAACAACAACAACAACAACATTTTAAACAACAACAACAACATTTTCAATAACAAAAAAAACATTTTCAACTACAACAAAAATAACAAAACTTTCAACAACAACAACAACATTTTGTACAACAAAAACAACATTATTTTCAACAACAACAACATTTTCAACAATAACAACACTTTTACAACGACAACATTGTCAACAACGACAGCATTTTCAAAAACGACAACATTTTCAACAAAAACGTCA
Organism: Ischnura elegans; assembly: GCF_921293095.1. NCBI lineage: Eukaryota > Metazoa > Arthropoda > Insecta > Odonata > Coenagrionidae > Ischnura > Ischnura elegans. The sequence goes on from NC_060247.1 coordinate 29,289,784, forward strand.
TTTACAAGAACGACAACAGTTTCAACAACGGCAAAATTTTCAACAACGGCAATATTTTCAACTACGGCAACATTTTCAACAACGGCAATATTTTCAACGAAAACATTTTCAACAACGACAACCTTTTCAACGACGACAACATTTTCAACGACGACAACATTTTCAACGACGACAACATTTTCAACGACGACCACATTTTCAACAACGAAAACTTTTTCAACAACGACAACATTTTCAAAAACGACAACATTTTCAACAACGACAACATTTTCAAGAATGACAGCTTTTCAACAACGGCAACATTTTCAACAACGTCAACATTTTCAACAACGGCAACATTTACAACAACAGCATAATTTTCAACGACAACATTTTCAACGACGACAACATTTTCAACGACGACAACATTTTTAACAACGACAACATTTTCAACGAGGACAACATTTTCAACAACGACAACATTTTCAACAAAGACAACATTATTAACAACGTCAACATTTTCAACAACGACAAATTTTTCAACAACGACAACATTTTCAAGAACGACAACATTTTTAACAACGAACTCATTTTCAAGAACGACAACGTTTTAAACAACGGCAACCTTTTCAACAACGGCAACATTTTCCACAACGGCAACATTTTCAACTACGGCAACATTGTCAACAACGGCAATATTATCAACGAAAACATTTTCAACAACGACAAAATTTTCAACGACGACAACATTTTCAACGACGACAACATTTTCAACGACGACAACATTTTCAACAACGGCAACATTTGAACAACGACAATATTTTCAACGACGACAAAATTTTCAACGACGACATCATTTTTACGACGACAGCATTTTCAACAACGACAATATTTTCAACGACGACAACATTTAGAACGACGACAACAATGTCAACAATGACAACATTTACAACAACGACAACATTTTCAAGAACGACAACATTTTCAACAACGGCTAATTTTCAATCACAACAATATTTTCAACGACGACAACATTGTCAACGATGACAACATTTTCAACGACTACAACATTTTCAACAGCGACAACATTTTCAACAACGTCAACATTTTCAAAAACGACAACATGTTCAAAAACGACAACATTTTCAAAAACCACAACATTTTCAACAACGACCACATTTTCAAGAACGACAGCTTTTCAACAGCGGCACATTTTCAACAACGAAAACAATTTCAAAAACGACCACTTTTTCAACAACGACAACATTTTCAACAACGACAACATTTTCAAAAACGAACACATTTTTAACCAACGAGAATATTTTCAACAACGACAACATTTTCAACTACGACTACATTTTCACAACGACAACATTTTTACAACGACAACATTTTCAACAACGACAACATTTTCAAAAACGACAACATTTTCAACAACGCAACATTGACAAGAACGACAACATTTTCAACAACGGCAACATTTTCAACGACAACATTTTCATCGACGACCTCATTTTCAACGACGATAACATTTGCAACGACGACAACATTTTCAACGACGGCAACATTTTCAACGACGATAACATTTTCAACGACGACAACATTTTTTACGACGACAACATTTTCAACGATGACAACATTTTCAACAACGGCAATATTTTCAACGAAAACATTTTCAACAACGACAACCTTTTCAACGACGACAACATTTTCAACGACGACAACATTTTCAACGACGACAACATTTTCAACAACGACAACTTTTTCAACAACGACAACATTTTCAACAACGACAACGTTTTCAACAACGACAACATTTTCAACAACGGCAACATTTTCAACAACGGCATCATTTTCAACAACGGCAACATTTTCAACAACGGCAACATTTTCAACAACGGCAACATTTTACACAACGGCAACATTTTCAACGACAACATTTTCAACGACGACAACATTTTCTGGGATTACAACATTTTCAACGACGACAACATTTTCAACGACGACAACATTTTCAACGACGACAACATCTTCAACGACGGCATCATTTAGAACGACGACAACATTTTCAACAATGACAACATTTTCAAGAACGACAACATTTTCAACAAAGGCAACATTTTCAACCACAACAATATTTTCAACGACGACAACATTTTCAACGATGACAACATTTTCAACGACGACAACATTTTCAACAGCGACCACATTTTCAACAACGTCAACATTTTCAAAAACGACAACATGTTCAAAAACGACAACATTTTCAAAAACGACAACATTTTCAACAATGACAACATTTTCAAGAACGACAGCTTTTCAACAACGGCACATTTTCAACAACGAAAACATTTTGAACAACGACAACATTTTCAACAACGACACCATTTTCAAAAACGACAACATGTTCAAAAACGACAACATTTTCAAAAACGACAACATTGTGGCGATTACACGGCAATATAACGGAGATGTTCCGACTCGCAACGGCGCACCGCGCGCCCTCTGCGGACGTCCATGGAACTCCCCGGAAAACAACGGCGAAGCGATGCGCGCAAGTTCCCGAGGGAGTTGCTCGTGAAGGAGTTGTGCAGGCAGTCAGTCTCGCACAGTCATCGAAGTCGCTTGTTACGCCCGTCGGTGCTACATCGAAACGCTGGTTTTTTTTTGTACAGTTTAACCGACCAAATAAAATATAGTAAATCGTGCCTGTGTGTTACTATCACCTCCGCGAGCGTACGAAAGTACCTATCCTACAAAGTGGTGACCCCGACGTGATCGGCGAAGAGTGTGATTCCGCAGATTACGTGTGCACGAGTCGGACATCTTGAAGCGGCCATGACGACGGACGCAGTTTCGATGGCTGGAAACCGCATCGCCATGCTCGTAACGGCGTTCTGGCCCGATAAACCGGCCCTATGGTTCGCGCAGCTCGACGGGCTCTTTAGAACGAACGGAATTACGGACGACGAAAGCAAGTTTTGGCACGTCGTCAGTAATTTGGACAACGCGCACGCGGCCGAGGTGGAAGACGTCATTACTAACCCTCCTGCGGAAGGGAAGTACCTGCGCTTAAAGGAGGAACTTATTAAGCGACTCTCCGCGTCGCGGGAGCAGAGGATCCGGCAGCTCATAGAAAGAGAAGAAATGGGGGACCGGAAGCCCGCGCAGTTCCTCCGGCATCTAAGGAGCCTCGCCGGAACGTCCGTCCCGAACGAATTCCTCCGTGCGCTGAGGATCGCCCGACTGCCCGCCCACCTTCCGCCAATATTGACCACCCAAGAAGGTATGCCCCTTGATAAGTTGGCGGAATTGGCTGACAGGGTATTTGAAGTTACCCCGCGTCCTCAGGTCGCGACCGCTTCAGCCAGCGACCCCCTGATGGCCACATTACTCCAGCGAGTGGAGGACCTGACCCGGCAAGTCGCCGCCCTCTCCGCAGCCTGTGACGCACGCTCACGTTCCCGAGGAAGGTCTCGCGGCAGCAGCCGGAGGAGCTCCCGCAACAGTTCCCCGCACTCAACCGACGATCGCCTGTGCTGGTACCATCGCCGTTTCGGTGCCAGGGCGAGCAAGTGCAGGGAGCCTTGCTCGTACAGGCCATCACCGCACGAAAACCCTTAGGGCGTTCGGTCGATGCGGCCGCCGAATCCTGCCCCAAAACCTGCCACCTGTTTATAACCGACCGGTCATCTCACCAGTGTTTCCTTGTGGACACCGGGTCCGACCTATGTGTATTCCCCCGGAGACTAGTGAAGGGCCCCCGCGTACGAACGACTTATGAATTGTGCGCTGCCAACAACTCCACCATACATACGTATGGCTGGGTCTCTTTGACCCTGAAAATAGGACTCCGCCGCGACTTTACATGGCGATTCGTCGTCGCCGACGTGTCTCAACCAATAATTGGCGCCGATTTTTTAAAGCATTACGGGTTGTTGGTTGATGTGCGGAACAAGTGTTTGGTGGATCCCCTTACGACGCTATCCGCCCATGGTCGCGTGATGGCATCTTTTGGCGAAAGTGTGAAAGCAATCAGTGGTGACGGCCCGTATTACGCTCTCCTACGTGAGTACCCCGAAATAACACGACCCGCAGGATACCCCAAGCCCAGTGTTCATCACGTGGTACACTTTCTACACACCACCCCTGGTCCACCCGTGACATGTAAGCCTCGGCGGCTCGCCCCGTACAAGTTGGTCGCCGCCAAGCGCGAGTTCGACGAAATGCTAAGACTGGGGATAGTGCGGCCATCCAAAAGTGCTTGGTCTTCTCCACTTCACCTCGTGACGAAGAAAACCGGTGAGTGGCGACCATGCGGGGATTATCGTGCCCTCAATGCACGTACTACCAGTGACCGCTACCCCGTCCCGCATATCCAGGACTTCTCGCAGGCTTTGCAGGGTAAGAAGATCTTCTCTACAATCGATCTAGTACGTGCATATCATCAAATCCCTATCAATCCCCCCGACGTCCCGAAAACAGCTGTGACAACACCTTTCGGGTTGTTTGAGTTCCCCCAGATGTCGTTTGGGCTCAAAAACGCCGCTCAGACTTTTCAGCGGTTCATGGACGAGGTAGTGAGGGGTCTGGATTTTTGTTATGTATACATTGACAATGTGCTAGTGGCATCTGCGACCGAGGAAGAACACGTCACACATCTCCGTGAGCTTTTCACTCGATGCGAGAAGTACGGCATACTTATCAACTCTTCGAAATGTGTCTTAGGTGTCCCTGAAGTGCAATTTTTAGGCCACTTAGTCACGGAAAATGGAATCCGCCCGTTGGAAGATAAGATATCAGCTATCCATAGTTTCCCCGAACCATACTCAGTGAAGGAGCTTCGACGATTCTTAGGCATGGTAAATTTCTATCGCAGGTTTATACCCAACGCGGCCACCTTGCAAGCTCCCCTCCATAGCGCGCTCACGGACAAAGTGAAAGGTAAACTCCCCGTCGAGTGGAACCCCGAGAGGCGGAAGGCGTTCACCGACTGCAAGGAGAGCCTTTCACAAGCAGCTGTTTTAGCTTTCCCGGAACCCACTGCACCCCTCGCCATTGTATCTGACGCCTCCGACGTCGCCATCGGCGCCGTCCTTCAACAACGCCTTGGTGGTGGGTGGCAGCCATTGGGATTCTTCTCATCTAAGCTTTCCTCCGCTGAAAAAAAATATAGCGCTTACGACCGTGAGTTAATGGCTATTTACAGAGCTATCCGCCACTTTCGGCATATGGTCGAGGGCAGACCATTTACAGTGTTGACGGACCATAAACCATTAGTTTATGCCTTCTGTCAAAAGAGTGACAAGTGCACCCCCAGGCAGTTCCGCTATTTAGATTTTATCTCTCAGTTCACGACGGACATTCGTCATGTGGCCGGGGCTGAAAACGTCGTCGCGGACGCCTTGTCGCGGGTGGAGGAAGTCTCCGCCGCGGTGCCCCATTCTACCCTCGCTTCTGCTCAGGAGGATGATCCCGAGTTGAAAGCCCTCATAGACGACAATAACTCCTCCCTTGTATTTCGGAAAATATCTCTCCCCGATACCGGAATGGAAGTGTATTGCGACATTTCAACCTCTATTGCACGCCCGTTCGTGCCGAGTGCTTTGCGGAGACAGGTGTTTGAATCACTCCACTCCCTCAGCCACCCCGGCATTAAGGCATCGGCCAAGCTCGTATCGGAACGTTTTGTGTGGCCATCGCTAAAAAAAGACTGCCGAAATTGGGCGCGTGAGTGTGTTGCATGCCAGCGTTCAAAGGTGACGCGTCACGTGACGTCACCAGTCGGAAAATTTAGTGTTCCTGGGTCCCGTTTTGAACATATACACCTGGACATTGTGGGCCCCCTCCCCTTTTCCCGAGGTTATAAATACTGCCTAACAGTAATCGACCGCTTTACGCGGTGGCCGGAGGCCTTTCCACTGCAGGACATCACCGCCGAAACTGTGGCCAGAGCCTTCTTCCTGGGGTGGATCGCCCGCTACGGAACTCCGTTCCGCATAACTACGGACCAGGGGCGGCAGTTTGAGAGCCGGTTGTTTAATCAGCTGTCGCGCTTGTGCGGCGCCACCCATTTCCGTACTGCAGCGTACATCCCGGCGGCCAACGGAATGGTGGAACGCTTTCACAGGCAATTGAAGGCAGCCATCCGTTGCCACAGCACCCTAAGCTGGGTCGACGTTCTACCCGGCATCCTCCTCGGAATCCGCGCCAGTTGGAGGGACGACATCGCCTGCACTGCAGCCGAAATGGTCTTCGGCGAGCCGCTGAGACTCCCTGGGGAGTTTCTGTGCCCGTCCCCACACACTACCATGGAGGATCAGACGGAATTTTTGGTTCAGCTTCGAACCCACATCCGGAGGATCAGTACAACGCCAGCCACGCAGCACGGGAGCAAGAAAATATTTATTTTTAAAGATCTCCCTTCCTCTCCTAGCGTCTTCGTGAGGAGCGACGGCGCTCACAAGTCGCTGCTTCCTCCCTATGACGGTCCTTTTCAGGTTTTGCAACGTCGGGAGAAAGACTACCTTGTCCGCATAAGGGGGCGCGACGTTTGGGTGGCCATCAATCGCCTCAAGCCAGCGTTCGTTGTCAACAAGGATGCGGAAAGCGGAGCCGACGCAACGCTCGAGGACAGCGATCTCTTCGTTCTTCCAGAGCCTGCCGGCGGACGACCCGAGTCAACAGAGGACCGCATGATTCAGCCCAGGCCCGCCCCTGTACGACGCGATGCCGCGGACCAGCCACCACCGCCTCCCGCGCCGAGGACCACCAGATCTGGACGGCGCGTGCGTTTTCCAGCGCACCTGGCGGATTACATAACATAATTTTTTCGATTTTTTTTTCTTCTTTCGTTTATTTATCTACGCAGGTTTGAATGCAGGAAGGGGGGTGCTGTGGCGATTACACGGCAATATAACGGAGATGTTCCGACTCGCAACGGCGCACCGCGCGCCCTCTGCGGACGTCCATGGAACTCCCCGGAAAACAACGGCGAAGCGATGCGCGCAAGTTCCCGAGGGAGTTGCTCGTGAAGGAGTTGTGCAGGCAGTCAGTCTCGCCCAGTCATCGAAGTCGCTTGTTACGCCCGTCGGTGCTACATCGAAACGCTGGTTTTTTTTTTTGTACAGTTTAACCGACCAAATAAAATATAGAAATCGTGCCTGTGTGTTACTATCACCTCCGCGAGCGTACGAAAGTACCTATCCTACAACATTTTCAACAACGACAACATTTTCAAGAACGACAGCTTTTCAACAACGGCAACACTTTCAACAACGGCAACATTTTCAGCAACGGCAACATTTTCAACAACGGCAACATTTTCAACAGCGTAATTTTCAACAACGACAACATTTTCAACGACGACAACATTTTCAACGACGACAACATTTTCACCGACCACGACATTTTCAACGACGAAAACATTTTCAACGACGACAACATTTTCAAAAACGACAACATTTTCAACAACGACAAAATTTTCAAGTACGACAGCTTTTCAACTACGGCACATTTTCAACAACGAGAACATTTTCAACAACGACAACATTTTCAACGACGACAACATTTTCAACGACGACAACATTTTCAACAACGACAACATTTTCAACGACGACAACATTTTCAACGACGACAAGATTTTCAAGAACGGCAACATTTTCAACAACGGCAACATTATCAACAACGACAACATTTTTAAAAACGACAACACTTTTAACAACGACAACATTTTCAAGAACGACAACATTTTAAACAACGGTAAAATTTTCAACAACGGCAACATTTTCAACAACGGCAACATTTTAAACGACGACAACATTTTCAACGACGACATCCATTATCTCAACAACAACAATATTTAATACAACAACAACATTTTCAAACGCAATAACTATTTGAACAACAATAACATTTTCAACAAACAACAACAACAACAACAATTTGAACAACAACAACAACAACATTTTCAACAATTAATAACAACAACAATATTTTCAACAACAACAAAAAAAACATTTTCAACTACTAAAACAACAACAAAATTTTCAACAACAACAACAACAACATTTTCAACAACAAAAACAACAACATTTTCAATAACAACAACATTTTCAACAACAACAACATTTATACAACGACAAAATTTTTAACAACGACAACATTTTCAAAAACGACAACATTTTCAACAACGACAACATTTACAAGAACGACAACAATTTCAACGACGGCAAAATTTTCAACAATGGCAACATTTTCAACTACGGCAACATTTTCAACAACGGCAACATTTTCAACAACGGCAAAATTTTCAACGAAAACATTTTCAACAACGACAACATTTTCGACGACGACAAAATTTTCAACGACGACAACATTTTCAGCGACGATAACATTTTCAACAACGAAAACTTTTTCAACAACGACAACATTTTCAAAAACGACAACATTTTCAACAACGACAACATTTTCAAAAACGGCAACATTTTCAACAACGGCAACATTTTCAACAACGGCAACATTTTCAACGACGACAACATTTTCAACGACGACAACATTTTCAACGACGACAACATTTTCAACGACGACAACATTTTCAACGAAGACAACATTTTCAACGACGACAACATTTTCAACTACGACAACATTTTCAACAACGACAACCTTTTTACAACGAAAACATTTTCATCAACGACAAAATTTTCAAAAACGACAACATTTTCAACAACGACAACATTTACAAGAACGACAACATTTTCAACAACGGCAACATTTTCAAAGACAACATTTTCAACGACGACAACATTTTCAAAGACGACAACATTTTCAACGACGACAACATTTTCAGCGACGACAACATTTTCAACGACGACAACATTTTCAACGACGACAACATTTTGAACGACGAGAACATTTTCAACAATGACAACATTTTCAACAACGACAAAATTTTCAAAAACGACAACATTTTCAAAAACGACAACATTTTCAAGAACGAGAATATTTTCAACAACGGCAACATTTTCAACTACAACAACATTTTCAACGACGACAACATTTTCTACGATGACAACATTTTCAACGACAACAACATTTTCAACAGCAACAACATTTTCAACAACGTCAACATTTTCAAAACCGAGAACATGTTCAAAAACGACAACATTTTCAAAAACGACAGCATTTTCAACAACGACAACATTTTCAAGAACGACAGCTTTTCAACTACGGCGAATTTTCAACAACGAAAACATTTTTAGCAACGAGAATATTTTCAACGACGACAACATTTTAAAAAACGACAACATTTGCAAGAATGACAGCTTTTCAACAACGGCAACATTTTCAACAACGTCAACATATTCAACAACGGCAACATTTTCAACAACGACAACATTTTCAACGAGGACAACATTTTCAACAACGACAACATTTTCAACAAAGACAACATTATTAACAACGTCAACATTTTCAACAACGACAAATTTTTCAACAACGACAACATTTTCAAAAACGACAACATTTTTAACAACGAACTCATTTTCAAGAACGACAACGTTTTAAACAACGGCAACCTTTTCAACAACGGCAACATTTTCAACAACGGCAACATTTTCAACTACGGCAACGTTGTCAACAACGGCAATATTATCAACGAAAACATTTTCAACAACGACAAAATTTTCAACGACGACAACATTTTCAACGACAACATTTTCAACGACGAAAAATATTCAACAACGGCAACATTTGAACAACGACAATATTTTCAACGACGACAAAATTTTCAACGACGACATCATTTTTACGACGACAGCATTTTCAACAACGACAACATTTTCAACGACGACAACATTTAGAACGACGACAACAATGTCAACAATGACAACATTTATTACAACGACAACATTTTCAAAAACGACAACATTTTCAAAAACGACAACATTTTCAAGAACGACAACATTTTCAAATACGGCTAATTTTCAATCACAACAATATTTTCAACGACGACAACATTGTCAACGATGACAACATTTTCAACGACTACAACATTTTCAACAGCGACAACATTTTCAACAACGTCAACATTTTCAAAAACGACAACATGTTCAAAAACGACAACATTTTCAAAAACCACAACATTTTCAACAACGACAACATTTTCAAGAACGACAGCTTTTCAACAGCGGCACATTTTCAACAACGAAAACAATTTCAAAAACGACCACTTTTTCAACAACGACAACATTTTAAACAACGACAAAATTTTCAAAAACGAACACATTTTTAACCAACGAGAATATTTTCAACAACGACCACATTTTCAACTACGACTACATTTTCAACAACGACAACATTTTTACAACGACAACATTTTCAACAACGACAACATTTTCAAAAACGACAACATTTTCAACAACGCAACATTGACAAGAACGACAACATTTTCAACAACGGCAACATTTTCAACGACAACATTTTCAACGACGACAACATTTTCAACGACGACAACATTTGCAACGACGACAACATTTTCAATGACGACAACATATTCAACGACGATAACATTTTCAACGATGACTACATTTTTTACGACGACAACATTTTCAACGATGACAACATTTTCAACAACGACAACATTTTCAAATACGACAACATTTTCAAAAACGACAACATTTTCAAGAACGACAACATTTTCAACAACGGCAACATTTTCAACCACAACAACATTTTCAACTACGACAACATTTTCAACGATGACAACATTTTACACGACGAAAACATTTTCAACAGCGACAACATTTTCAACAACCTCAACATTTTCAAAAACGACAACATGTTCAAAAACGACAACATTTTCAACAACGACAACATTTTCAACAACGACAGCTTTCCAACTACGGCACTTTTTCAACAACGAGAACATTTTCAACAACGACAACATTTTCAACAACGACAACATTTTCAACGACGACAACATGTTTAAAAACGACAACATTTTCAAAAACGACAACATTTTCAACAACGACAACATTTTCAAGAACGACAACATGTTTAAAAACGACAACATTTTCAAAAACGACAACATTTTCAACGATGACAACATTTTCAACGACAACAACATTTTCAACGATGACAACATTTTCAACGACGACAACATTTTCAACAGCGACAACATTTTCAACAACGTCAACATTTTCAAAAACCACAACATTTTCAACAACGACAACATTTTCAAGAACGACAGCTTTTCATCAGCGGCACATTTTCAACAACGAAAACAATTTCAAAAACGACCACTTTTTCAACAACGACAACATTTTCAACAACGACAACATTTTCAAAAACGAACGCATTTTTAACCAACGAGAATATTTTCAACAACGACAACATTTTCAACGACGACTACATTTTCACAACGACAACATTTTTACAACGACAACATTTTCAACAACGACAACATTTTCAAAAACGACAACATTTTCAACAACGCAACATTGACAAGAACGACAACATTTTCAACAACGGCAACATTTTCAACGACAACATTTTCAACGACGACAACATTTTCAACGACGACAACATTTGCAACGACGACAACATTTTCAACGACGGCAACATTTTCAACGACGATAACATTTTCAACGACGACAACATTTTTTACGACGACAACATTTTCAACGATGACAACATTTTCAACAACGACAACATTTTCAAAAACGACAGCATTTTCAAAAACGACAACATTTTCAAGAACGACAACATTTTCAACAACGGCAACATTTTCAACCTAAACAACATCTTCAACGACGACAACATTTTCAACGATGACAACATTTTCAACGACGATATCATTTTCAACAGCGACAACATTTTCAACAACCTCAACATTTTTAAAACGATAACATGTTTAAAAAAGGACAACATTTTCAACAACGACAACATTTTCAACAACGACAGCTTTCCAACTACGGCACATTTTCATTAACGAGAACATTTTCAACAACGACAACATTTTCAACAACGACAACATTTTCGAAAACGACAATATGTTTAAAAACGACAACATTTTCAAAAACGACAACATTTTCAACAACGAGAACATTTTCAAGAACGACAGCTTTTCAACAACGGAACAATTTTCAACAACGGCAACATTTTCAACAACAGCATAAATTTTAACAACGAACACATTTTCAACGACGACAACATTTTCAACGACGACAACATTCTCAACAACGACAACATTTTCAAAAACGACAGCATTTTCAACAACGACAACATTTTCAACGACAACATTTTACACGACGACAACATTTGCAACGACGACAACATTTTCAACGACGACAACATTTTCAACAACGACAACATTTTCAACTACGACAACATTTTCAACAACGACAACATTTTTACAACGAAAACATTTTCAAAAACGACAACATTTTCAACTACGACAACATTTACAAGAACGACAACAGCGGCGACAAAATTTTCAACGACGATAACATTTTCAACGACGACAACATTTTCAACGACGAGAACATTTTCAACAATGACAACATTTTCAACAACGACAACATTTTCAAAAACGACAACATTTTCAAAAACGACAACATTTTCAAGAACGACAACATTTTCAACAACGGCAACATTTTCAACTACAACAACATTTTCAACGATGACAACATTTTCTACGACGACAACATTTTCAACGACGACAACATTTTCAACGACGACAACATTTTCAAGAACGGCAACATTTTCAACAACGGCAACTTTATCAACAACGACAACATTTTTAAAAACGACAACACTTTTAACAACGACAACATTTTCAAGAACGACAACATTTTAAACAACGGTAAAATTTTCAACAACGGCAATATTTTCAACAACGGCAACATTTTAAACGACGACAACATTTTCAACGACGACATCCATTATCTCAACTACAACAATATTTAATACAACAACAACATTTTCAAACGCAATAACTATTTGAACAACAATAACATTTTCAACAAACAACAACAACAACAACAATTTGAACAACAACAACAACAACATTTTCAACAATTAATAACAACAACAATATTTTCAACAACAACAAAAAAAACATTTTCAACTACTAAAACAACAACAAAATTTTCAACAACAACAACAACAACATTTTCAACAACAAAAACAACAACATTTTCAATAACAACAACATTTTCAACAACAACAACATTTATACAACGACAAAATTTTTAACAACGACAACATTTTCAAAAACGACAACATTTTCAACAACGACAACATTTACAAGAACGACAATAATTTCAACGACGGCAAAATTTTCAACAATGGCAACATTTTCAACTACGGCAACATTTTCAACAACGGCAACATTTTCAACAACGGCAAAATTTTCAACGAAAACATTTTCAACAACGACAACATTTTCGACGACGACAAAATTTTCAACGACGACAACATTTTCAGCGACGATAACATTTTCAACAACGAAAACTTTTTCAACAACGACAACATTTTCAAAAACGACAACATTTTCAACAACGACAACATTTTCAAAAACGGCAACATTTTCAACAACGGCAACATTTTCAACAACGGCAACATTTTCAACGACGACAACATTTTCAACGACGACAACATTTTCAACGACGACAACATTTTCAACGACGACAACATTTTCAACGAAGACAACATTTTCAACGACGACAACATTTTCAACTACGACAACATTTTCAACAACGACAACCTTTTTACAACGAAAACATTTTCATCAACGACAACATTTTCAAAAACGACAACATTTTCAACAACGACAACATTTACAAGAACGACAACATTTTCAACAACGGCAACATTTTCAAAGACAACATTTTCAACGACGACAACATTTTCAAAGACGACAACATTTTCAACGACGACAACATTTTCAGCGACGACAACATTTTCAACGACGACAACATTTTCAACGACGACAACATTTTGAACTACGAGAACATTTTCAACAATGACAACATTTTCAACAACGACAAAATTTTCAAAAACGACAACATTTTTAAAAACGACCACATTTTTAAGAACGAGAATATTTTCAACAACGGCAACATTTTCAACTACAACAACATTTTCAACGACGACAACATTTTCTACGATGACAACATTTTCAACGACAACAACATTTTCAACAGCAACAACATTTTCAACAACGTCAACATTTTCAAAACCGAGAACATGTTCAAAAACGACAACATTTTCAAAAACGACAGCATTTTCAACAACGACAACATTTTCAAGAACGACAGCTTTTCATCTACGGCGAATTTTCAACAACGAAAACATTTTTAGCAACGAGAATATTTTCAACGACGACAACATTTTAAAAAACGACAACATTTGCAAGAATGACAGCTTTTCAACAACGGCAACATTTTCAACAACGTCAACATATTCAACAACGGCAACATTTTCAACAACAGCATAATTTTCAACAACGACTACGTTTTCAACGACGACAAAATTTTCAACGACGACAACATTTTTAACAACGACAACATTTTCAACGAGGACAACATTTTCAACAACGACAACATTTTCAACAAAGACAACATTATTAACAACGTCAACATTTTCAACAACGACAAATTTTTCAACAACGACAACATTTTCAAAAACGACAACATTTTTAACAACGAACTCATTTTCAAGAACGACAACGTTTTAAACAACGGCAACCTTTTCAACAACGGCAACATTTTCAACAACGGCAACATTTTCAACTACGGCAACATTGTCAACAACGGCAATATTATCAACGAAAACATTTTCAACAACGACAAAATTTTCAACGACGACAACATTTTCAACGACAACATTTTCAACGACGAAAAATTTTCAACAACGGCAACATTTGAACAACGACAATATTTTCAACGACGACAAAATTTTCAACGACGACATCATTTTTACGACGACAGCATTTTCAACAACGACAACATTTTCAACGACGACAACATTTAGAACGACGACAACAATGTCAACAATGACAACATTTATTACAACGACAACATTTTCAAAAACGACAACATTTTCAAAAACGACAACATTTTCAAGAACGACAACATTTTCAACAACGGCTAATTTTCAATCACAACAATATTTTCAACGACGACAACATTGTCAACGATGACAACATTTTCAACGACTACAACATTTTCAACAGCGACAACATTTTCAACAACGTCAACATTTTCAAAAACGACAACATGTTCAAAAACGACAACATTTTCAAAAACCACAACATTTTCAACAACGACAACATTTTTAAGAACGACAGCTTTTCAACAGCGGTACATTTTCAACAACGAAAACAATTTCAAAAACGACCACTTTTTCAACAACGACAACATTTTGAACAACGACAAAATTTTCAAAAACGAACACATTTTTAACCAACGAGAATATTTTCAACAACGACCACATTTTCAACTACGACTACATTTTCAACAACGACAACATTTTTACAACGACAACATTTTCAACAACAACAACATTTTCAAAAACGACAACATTTTCAACAACGCAACATTGACAAGAACGACAACATTTTCAACAACGGCAACATTTTCAACGACAACATTTTCAACGACGACAACATTTTCAACGACGACAACATTTGCAACGACGACAACATTTTCAATGACGACAACATATTCAACGACGATAACATTTTCAACGATGACTACATTTTTTACGACGACAACATTTTCAACGATGACAACATTTTCAACAACGACAACATTTTCAAATACGACAACATTTTCAAACACGACAACATTTTCAAGAACGACAACATTTTCAACAACGGCAACATTTTCAACCACAACAACATTTTCAACGACGACAACATTTTCAACGATGACAACATTTTACACGACGAAAACATTTTCAACAGCGACAACATTTTCAACAACCTCAACATTTTCAAAAACGACAACATGTTCAAAAACGACAACATTTTCAACAACGACAACATTTTCAACAACGACAGCTTTCCAACTACGGCACTTTTTCAACAACGAGAACATTTTCAACAACGACAACATTTTCAAGAACGACAACATGTTTAAAAACGACAACATTTTCAAAAACGACAACATTTTCAACGATGACAACATTTTCAACGACAACAACATTTTCAACGATGACAACATTTTCAACGACGACAACATTTTCAACAGCGACAACATTTTCAACAACGTCAACATTTTCAAAAACCACAACATTTTCAACAACGACAACATTTTCAAGAACGACAGCTTTTCATCAGCGGCACATTTTCAACAACGAAAACAATTTCAAAAACGACCACTTTTTCAACAACGACAACATTTTCAACAACGACAACATTTTCAAAAACGAACACATTTTTAACCAACGAGAATATTTTCAACAACGACAACATTTTCAACGACGACTACATTTTCACAACGACAACATTTTTACAACGACAACATTTTCAACAACGACAACATTTTCAAAAACGACAACATTTTCAACAACGCAACATTGACAAGAACGACAACATTTTCAACAACGGCAACATTTTCAACGACAACATTTTCAACGACGACAACATTTTCAACGACGACAACATTTGCAACGACGACAACATTTTCAACGACGGCAACATTTTCAACGACGATAACATTTTCAACGACGACAACATTTTTTACGACGACAACATTTTCAACGATGACAACATTTTCAACAACGACAACATTTTCAAAAACGACAGCATTTTCAAAAACGACAACATTTTCAAGAACGACAACATTTTCAACAACGGCAACATTTTCAACCTAAACCACATCTTCAACGACGACAACATTTTCAACGATGACAACATTTTCAACGACGACATCATTTTCAACAGCGACATTATTTTCAACAACCTCAACATTTTTAAAACGATAACATGTTTAAAAAAGGACAACATTTTCAACAACGACTACATTTTCAACAACGACAGCTTTCCAACTACGGCACATATTCATTAACGAGAACATTTTCAACAACGATACATTTTTAACAACGACAACATTTTCGAAAACGACAACATGTTTAAAAACGACAACATTTTCAAAAACGACAACATTTTCAACAACGAGAACATTTTCAAGAACGACAGCTTTTCAACAACGGAACAATTTTCAACAACGGCAACATTTTCAACAACAGCATAAATTTTAACAACGAACACATTTTCAACGACGACAACATTTTCAACGACGACAACATTCTCAACAACGACAACATTTTCAAAAACGACAGCATTTTCAACAACGACAACATTTTCAACGACAACATTTTACACGACGACAACATTTGCAACGACGACAACATTTTCAACGACGACAAAATTTTCAACAACGACAACATTTTCAACCTAACAACATTTTCAACAACGACAACATTTTTACAACGAAAACATTTTCAAAAACGACAACATTTTCAACTACGACAACATTTACAAGAACGACAACAGCGGCGACAACATTTTCAACCACGATAACATTTTCAACGACGACAACATTTTCAACGACGAGAACATTTTCAACAATGACAACATTTTCAACAACGACAACATTTTCAAAAACGACAATATTTTCAAAAACGACAACATTTTCAAGAACGACAACATTTTCAACAACGGCAACATTTTCAACTACAACAACATTTTAACGATGACAACATTTTCTACGATGACAACATTTTCAACCACGACAACATTTTCAACAGCGACAACATTTTCAACAACGACAACATTTTCAACAACGACAACATTTTCAAGAACGACAGCTTTTCAACTACGGCAAATTTTCAACCACGACAACATTTTCAACGACGACAACATTTTTAACCCTTTCGCGCCGGACCTTCGTTGAAGGAAATTCTTCCTCAATACGAGTCTCTTGAAAGTTTTCTTTACTCCTCTGTACGAAGCCTTTCCGCGTCGACTAAAGGCAGTGGGTCCCTCCCTAACCTTTTTTGGACCCAACTCAGAGGGCACCGATCCCTTTCCTCTGCCTCTGTCCCAGACCCTAGAAGGATTATAAGCCCCTTCCTAGAACGAGTTCGCGGTCAACTGGCTAAAATGTTAATGCAAAATATATGAAAGTATTGGTTGCTCGCACCGATTTTTTTACATTCAAAATGAATTTTGTGTTTTGTTTCTGAGCGTGCAGAAATTTTAAACGAAGTTCTAACTTTGATTTAGACGGATTTAATGTATTTACTGGTTGTTCTATAACTCCGTTGAGATTAACGTTAGAATTTTGTTTGAAATTTCCATGTGGTCAGCAAAAAAAGACGAATGCATTTCTAGCATTGAATTTCAAAAATACGCAACAAATATTTTTTTGGAAAACACACTGCAAATAACAGTAGTTGACCGCGTGGAGAGGATAGGATAGGGTCGACCTGAGCGGCCGAAGAAGGGACTGGGCTTGCGCTAAGGCGGATCACAAGGGACGACCGCGTCCGTAGGTCTATTGTGTCCGCCACGGTCACTTTTTTCGACCTTTGCCGCACAGGCGCGGCATTCGTTGGTTAGGGTAAGAACATTCAGGACGCACTGGTGTGGCATTCGTAGTTGAGGAAAAAAATTCCTCGCCGCACAGGTGCGGGATTCGGCGCGAAAGGGTTAACAACGACAACATTTTCAACGCCGACAACATTTTCAACAACGACATCATTTTCAACAACGACAACATTATTAACAACGTCAACATTTTCAACAACGACAAATTTTTCAACAACGACAAAATTTTCAAAAACGACAATATTTTTAACAACGAACTCATTTTCAAGAACAACGTTTTAAACAACGGCAACATTTTCAACAACGACAAAATATTCAACGACGGGAACATTTTCAACTACGGCAACATTGTCAACAACGGCAATATTTTCAACGAAAACATTTTCAACAACGACAACATTTTCAACGACGACAACATTTTCAACGACGACAACATTTTCAACGACGACAAAATTTTCAACGACGACAACATTTTACACGACAACTTTTTCAACAACGACAACATTTTCAACAACGACAACATTTTCAACAACGACAACATTTTCAACAGCGGCAATATTTTCAACAACGGCAACATTTTCTACAACGGCAACATTTTCAACAACGTCAACATTTTCAACATCGGCAACATTTTCAACAACGACAACATTTTCAACGACGACATTTTCAACGACGACAAAATTTTAAACGACGACATCATTTTTACGACTACAACATTTTCAACATTGACAACATTTTCAACGACGACAGCATTTTCAACGACGACAACATTTAGAACGACGACAACAATTTCAACAATGACAACATTTACAACAACGACAACATTTTCAAAAACGACAACATTTTCAAAAACGACAACATTTTCAAGAACGACAACATTTTCAACAACGGCAACATTTTCAATCACAACAATATTTTCAACGACGACAACATTTTCAACGATGACAACATTTTCAACGACGACAACATTTTCAACAGCGACAACATTTTCAACAACGTCAACATTTTCAAAAACGACAACATTTAAAAAAACGACAATATTTTCAAAAACGACAACATTTTCAACAACGACAGCTTTCCAACTACGGAACATTTTCAGCAACGAGAACATTTTCAACGACGACAACATTTTTACAACGAAGACATTTTCAAAAACGACAACATTTTCAACAACGACAACATTTACAAGAACGACGACATTTTTAACAACGGCAACATTTTCAACGACAACATTTTCAACGACGAGAACATTTTCAACAACGTCAACATTTTCAACATCGGCAACATTTTCAACAAGGACAACATTTTCAACGACGACATTTTCAACGACGACAAAATTTTAAACGACGACATCATTTTTACGACTACAACATTTTCAACAACGACAACATTTTCAACGACGACAACATTTTAACGACGACAACATTTAGAACGACGACAACAATTTCAACAATGACAACATTTACAACAACGAAAACATTTTCAAAAACGACAACATTTTCAAAAACGACAACATTTTCAAGAACGACAACATTTTTAACAAAGGCAACATTTTCAATCACAACAATATTTTCAACGACGACAACATTTTCAACGACGATAACTTTTTCAACGACGACAACATTTTCAACGACGAGAATATTTTCAACAATGACAACATTTTCAACAACGACAACATTTTCAAAAACGACAACATTTTAAAAAACGACAACATTTTCAAAAACGACAACATTTTCAACAACGACAACTTTCCAACTACGGAATATTTTCAGCAGCGAGAACATTTTCAACGACGACAACATTCTCAACAACGACAACATTTTTAACACCGACAACATTTTCAACAACGACAACATTTTCACCAACGACAACATTTTCAACGACAACATTTTACACGACGAAAACATTTTCAACGACGACAACATTTTCAACGACGACAAAATTTTCAACAACGAAAACATTTTCAACTACGACAACATTTTCAACAACGACAGCTTTCCAACTACGGCACATTTTCAGCAACGAGAACATTTTCAACAACGACAACATTTTCAACAACGACAACATTTTCAAAAACGACAACATGTTTAAAAATGACAACATTTTCAAAAACGACAACATTTTAAACAACGACAACATTTTCAAGAACGACAGCTTTTCAACAACGGAACAATTTTCAACATCGGCAACATTTTCAACCACAGCATAAATTTTAACAACGACAACATTTTCAACGACGACAATATTTTCAACGACGACAACATTCTCAACAACGACAACATTTTTAACACCGACAACATTTTCAACAACGACAACATTTTAAACAACGACAACATTTTCAACGACAACATTTTACACGACGACAACATTTTCAACGACGACAACATTTTCAACGACGACAAAATTTTCAACAACGACAACATTTTCAACTACGACAACATTTTCAACAACGACAACTTTTTTACAACGAAAACATTTTCAAAATCGACAACATTTTCAACAACGACAACATTTACAAGAACGACAACATTTTCAACAACGACAACATTTTCAACGACAACATTTTACACGACGACAACATTTTCAACGACGACAACATTTTCAACGACGACAAAATTTTCAACAACGACAACATTTTGAACTACGACAACATTTTCAACAACGACAACATTTTTACAACGAAAACATTTTCAAAAACGACAATATTTTCAACAACGGCAACATTTTCAACAACGACAACATTTTCAAAAACGACAACATGTTTAAAAACGACAACATTTTCAAAAACGACAACATTTTAAACAACGACAACATTTTCAAGAACGACAGCTTTTCAACAACGGAACAATTTTCAACAACGGCAACATTTTCAACAACAGCATAAATTTTAACAACGACAACATTTTCAACGACGACAATATTTTCAACGACGACAACATTCTCAACAACGACAACATTTTTAAAACCGACAACATTTTCAACAACGACAACATTTTAAACAACGACAACATTTTCAACGACAACATTTTACACGACGACAACATTTTCAACGACGACAACATTTTCAACGACGACAAAATTTTCAACAACGACAACATTTTCAACTACGACAACATTTTCAACAACGACAACTTTTTTACAACGAAAACATTTTCAAAATCGACAACATTTTCAACAACGACAACATTTACAAGAACGACAACATTTTCAACAACGACAACATTTTCAACGACAACATTTTACACGACGACAACATTTTCAACGACGACAACATTTTCAACGACGACAAAATTTTCAACAACGACAACATTTTGAACTACGACAACATTTTCAACAACGACAACATTTTTACAACGAAAACATTTTCAAAAACGACAATATTTTCAACAACGGCAACATTTTCAACAACGACAACATTTTCAAAAACGACAACATGTTTAAAAACGACAACATTTTCAAAAACGACAACATTTTAAACAACGACAACATTTTCAAGAACGACAGCTTTTCAACAACGGAACAATTTTCAACAACGGCAACATTTTCAACAACAGCATAAATTTTAACAACGACAACATTTTCAACGACGACAATATTTTCAACGACGACAACATTCTCAACAACGACAACATTTTTAAAACCGACAACATTTTCAACAACGACAACATTTTAAACAACGACAACATTTTCAACGACATTATTTTACACGACGACAACATTTTCAACGACGACAACATTTTCAACGACGAGAAAATTTTCAACAACGACAACATTTTCAACTACGACAACATTTTCAACAACGACAACATTTTTACAACGAAAACATTTTCAAAATCGACAACATTTTCAACAACGACAACATTTACAAGAACGACAACATTTTCAACAACGACAACATTTTCAACGACAACATTTTACACGACGACAACATTTTCAACGACGACAACATTTTCAACGACGACAAAATTTTCAACAACGACAACATTTTCAAGAACGACAGCTTTTCAACGACAACATTTTCAACGACGACAACATTTTCAAAGACGACATCATTTTCAACGACGACAACATTTTCAACAACGACAACATTTTTACAACGAAAACATTTTCAAAAACGACAACATTTTCAACAACGACAACATTTACAAGAACGACAACATTTTCAACAACGACAACATTTTCAACGACAACATTTTCAACGACGACAATATTTTCAAAGACGACATCATTTTCAACGACGACAACATTTTCAGCGGCGACAACATTTTCAACGACGATAACATTTTCAACGACGACAACATTTTCAACGACGAGAACATTTTCAACAATGACAACATTTTCAACAACGACAACATTTTCAAAAACGACAACATTTTCAAAAACGACAACATTTTCAAAAACGACAACATTTTCAACAACGACAACATTTTCAACAACGACAACATTTTCAAGAACGACAGCTTTTCAACAACGGAACAATTTTCAACAACGGCAACATTTTCAACAACAGCATAAATTTTAACAACAACAACATTTTCAACGACGACAACATTTTCAACGACGACAACATTATCAACAACGACAACATTTTCAACACCGACAACATTTTCTACAACGACAACATTTTTAACAACGACAACATTTTCAACGACAACATTTTACACGACGACAACATTTTCAACGACGACAACATTTTCAACGACGACAAAATTTTCAACAACGACAACATTTTCAACTACGATCACATTTTCAACAACGACAACATTTTTAAAACGAAAACATTTTCAAAAACGACAACATTTTCAACAACGACAACATTTACAAGAACGACAACATTTTCAACAACGACAACATTTTCAACGACAACATTTTACACGACGACAACATTTTCAACGACGACAACATTTTCAACGACGACAAAATTTTCAACAACGACAACATTTTCAACTACGACAACATTTTCAACAACGACAACATTTTTACAACGAAAACATTTTCAAAAACGACAACATTTTCAACAACGACAACATTTACAAGAACGACAACATTTTCAACAACGGCAACATTTTCAACGACAACATTTTCAACATCGGCAACATTTTCAACAACGACAACATTTTCAACGACGACATTTTCAACGACGACAAAATTTTAAACGACGACATCATTTTTACGACTACAACATTTTCAACGACAACATTTTCAACGACGACAGCATTTTCAACGACGACAACATTTAGAACGACGACAACATTTTCAACGACGACAACATTTTCAACGACGACAAAATTTTCAACGACGACAACATTTTACACGACAACTTTTTCAACAACGACAACATTTTCCACAACGACAACATTTTCAAACACGACAACATTTACAACAGCGGCAATATTTTCAACAACGGCAAAATTTTCTACAACGGCAACATTTTCAGCAACGTCAACATTTTCAACATCGGCAACATTTTCAACAACGACAACATTTTCAACGACGACATTTTCAACGACGACAAAATTTTAAACGACGACATCATATTTACGACTACAACATTTTCAACAACGACAACATTTTCAACGACGACGGCATTTTCAACGACGACGGCAATTTCAACGACGACAACATTTAGAACGACGACAACAATTTCAACAATGACAACATTTACAACAACGACAACATTTTCAAAAACGACAACATTTTCAAAAACGACAACATTTTCAAGAACGACAACATTTTCAACAACGGCAACATTTTCAATCACAACAATATTTTCAACGACGACAACATTTTCAACGATGACAACATTTTCAACGACGACAACATTTTCAACAGCGACAACATTTTCAACAACGTCAACATTTTCAAAAACGACACCATTTTCAAAAAGGACAACATTTTCAAAAACGACAACATTTTCAACAACGACAGCTTTCCAACTACGGAACATTTTCAGCAACGAGAACATTTTCAACGACGACAACATTTTTACAACGAAAACGTTTGCAAAAACGACAACATTTTCAACAACGACAACATTTACAAGAACGAAAACATTTTCAACAACGGCAACATTTAAACGACAACATTTTCAACGACGAGAACATTTTCAACAACGTCAACATTTTCAACATCGGCAACATTTTCAACAACGACAACATTTTCAACGACGACATTTTCAACGACAACATTTTCAACGACGAGAACATTTTCAACAACGACAACATTTTCAACATCGGCAACATTTTCAACAACGACAACATTTTCAACGAGGACAACATTTTCAACAACGACAACATTTTCAACAAAGACAACATTATTAACAACGTCAACATTTTCAACAACGACAAATTTTTCAACAACGACAACATTTTCAAAAACGACAACATTTTTAACAACGAACTCATTTTCAAGAACGACAACGTTTTAAACAACGGCAACCTTTTCAACAACGGCAACATTTTCAACAACGGCAACATTTTCAACAACGGCAACATTTTCAACTACGGCAACATTGTCAACAACGGCAATATTATCAACGAAAACATTTTCAACAACGACAAAATTTTCAACGACGACAACATTTTCAACGACGACTACATTTTCAACGACGAAAAATTTTCAACAACGGCAACATTTGAACAACGACAATATTTTCAACGACGACAAAATATTCAACGACGACATCATTTTTACGACGACAGCATTTTCAACAACGACAACATTTTCAACGACGACAACATTTAGAACGACGACAACAATGTCAACAATGACAACATTTACAACAACGACAACATTTTCAAAAACGACAACATTTTCAAAAACGACAACATTTTCAAGAACGACAACATTTTCAACAACGGCTAATTTTCAATCACAACAATATTTTCAACGACGACAACATTGTCAACGATGACAACATTTTCAACGACTACAACATTTTCAACAGCGACAACATTTTCAACAACGTCAACATTTTCAAAAACGACAGCTTTTCAACAGCGGCACATTTTCAACAACGAAAACAATTTCAAAAACGACCACTTTTTCAACAACGACAACATTTTCAACAACGACAACATTTTCAAAAACGAACACATTTTTAACCAACGAGAATATTTTCAACAACGACAACATTTTCTACTACGACTACATTTTCACAACGAATACATTTTTACAACGACAACATTTTCAACAACGACAACATTTTCAAAAACGACAACATTTTCAACAACGCAACATTGACAAGAACGACAACATTTTCAACAACGGCAACATTTTCAACGACAACATTTTCAACGACGACAACATTTTCAACGACGACAACATTTGCATCGACGACAACATTTTCAACGACGGCAACATTTTCAACGACGATAACATTTTCAACGACGACATCATTTTCAAGAACGACAACATTTTCAACAACGGCAACATTTTCAACCACAACAACATTTTCAACGACGACAACATTTCAACGATGACAACATTTAGAACGACGACAACAATTTCAACAATGACAACATTTACAACAACGACAACATTTTCAAAAACGACAACATTTTCAAAAACGACAACATTTTCAAGAACGACAACATTTTCAACAACGGCAACATTTTCAATCACAACAATATTTTCAACGACGACAACATTTTCAACGATGACAACATTTTCAACGACGACAACATTTTCAACAGCGACAACATTTTCAACAACGTCAACATTTTCAAAAACGACACCATTTTCAAAAAGGACAACATTTTCAAAAACGACAACATTTTCAACAACGACAGCTTTCCAACTACGGAACATTTTCAGCAACGAGAACATTTTCAACGACGACAACATTTTTACAACGAAAACGTTTGCAAAAACGACAACATTTTCAACAACGACAACATTTACAAGAACGAAAACATTTTCAACAACGGCAACATTTAAACGACAACATTTTCAACGACGAGAACATTTTCAACAACGTCAACATTTTCAACATCGGCAACATTTTCAACAACGACAACATTTTCAACGACGACATTTTCAACGACAACATTTTCAACGACGAGAACATTTTCAACAACGTCAACATTTTCAACATCGGCAACATTTTCAACAACGACAACATTTTCAACGAGGACAACATTTTCAACAACGACAACATTTTCAACAAAGACAACATTATTAACAACGTCAACATTTTCAACAACGACAAATTTTTCAACAACGACAACATTTTCAAAAACGACAACATTTTTAACAACGAACTCATTTTCAAGAACGACAACGTTTTAAACAACGGCAACCTTTTCAACAACGGCAACATTTTCAACAACGGCAACATTTTCAACAACGGCAACATTTTCAACTACGGCAACATTGTCAACAACGGCAATATTATCAACGAAAACATTTTCAACAACGACAAAATTTTCAACGACGACAACATTTTCAACGACGACTACATTTTCAACGACGAAAAATTTTCAACAACGGCAACATTTGAACAACGACAATATTTTCAACGACGACAAAATATTCAACGACGACATCATTTTTACGACGACAGCATTTTCAACAACGACAACATTTTCAACGACGACAACATTTAGAACGACGACAACAATGTCAACAATGACAACATTTACAACAACGACAACATTTTCAAAAACGACAACATTTTCAAAAACGACAACATTTTCAAGAACGACAACATTTTCAACAACGGCTAATTTTCAATCACAACAATATTTTCAACGACGACAACATTGTCAACGATGACAACATTTTCAACGACTACAACATTTTCAACAGCGACAACATTTTCAACAACGTCAACATTTTCAAAAACGACAGCTTTTCAACAGCGGCACATTTTCAACAACGAAAACAATTTCAAAAACGACCACTTTTTCAACAACGACAACATTTTCAACAACGACAACATTTTCAAAAACGAACACATTTTTAACCAACGAGAATATTTTCAACAACGACAACATTTTCTACTACGACTACATTTTCACAACGAATACATTTTTACAACGACAACATTTTCAACAACGACAACATTTTCAAAAACGACAACATTTTCAACAACGCAACATTGACAAGAACGACAACATTTTCAACAACGGCAACATTTTCAACGACAACATTTTCAACGACGACAACATTTTCAACGACGACAACATTTGCATCGACGACAACATTTTCAACGACGGCAACATTTTCAACGACGATAACATTTTCAACGACGACATCATTTTCAAGAACGACAACATTTTCAACAACGGCAACATTTTCAACCACAACAACATTTTCAACGACGACAACATTTCAACGATGACAACATTTTCAACGACGACAACATTTTCAACAGCGACAACATTTTCAACAACCTCAACATTTTCAAAAACGATAACATGTTCAAAAACGACAACATTTTCAACAACGACAACATTTTCAACAACGACAGCTTTCCAACTACGGCACATTTTCAGCAACGAGAACATTTTCAACAACGACAACATTTTCAACAACGACAACATTTTCAAAAACGACAACATGTTTAAAAACGACAACATTTTCGAAAACGACAACATTTTCAACAACGACAACATTTTCAAGAACGACAGCTTTTCAACAACGGAACAATTGTCAACAACGGCAACATTTTCAACAACAGCATAAATTTTAACAACGACAACATTTTCAACGACGACAACATTTTCAACGACGACAACATTTTCAACAACGACAACATTTTCAACACCGACAACATTTTCAACGACGACAACATTTTCAAAAACGACAACATTTTCAACGACAACATTTTACACGACGACCACATTTTCAACGACGACAACATTTTTAACGACGACGAAATTTTCAACAACGATCACATTTTCAACTACGACAACATTTTTACAACGAAAACATTTTCAAAAACGACAACATTTTCAAAAACGATAACATGTTCAAAAACGACAACATTTTCATCAACGACAACATTTTCAACGACAACATTTTCAACGACGACAACATTTTCAAAGACGACATTATTTTCAACGACGACAACATTTTCAGCGGCGACAACATTTTCAACGACGACAACATTTTCAACGACTAGAATATTTTCAACAATGACAACATTTTCAACAACGACAACATTTTCAAAAACGACAACATTTTCAAAAACGACAACATTTTCAAGAACGACAACATTTTCAACAACGGCAACATTTTCAACTACAACAACATTTTCAACGACGACAACATTTTCTACGATGACAACATTTTCAACCACGACAACATTTTCAACAGCGACAACATTTTCAACAACGTCAACATTTTCAAAAACGAGAACATGTTCAAAAACGACAACATTTTCAAAAACGACAACATTTTCAACAACGACAACATTTTCAAGAACGACAGCTTTTCAACTACGGCGAATTTTCAACAACGAAAACATTTTCAACAACGAGAACATTTTCAACGACGACAACATTTTCAAAAACGACAACATGTTCAAAAAAGACATTTTCAAAAACGACAACATTTTCAACAACGACAACATTTTCAAGAATGACAGCTTTTCAACAACGGCAACATTTTCAACAACGTCAACATTTTCAACAAACGGCAACATTTTCAACAACAGCATAATTTTCAACTACGACAACATTTTCAACGACGACAACATTTTTAACCCTTTCGTGCCGGACCTTTGTTGAAGGAAATTCTTCCTCAATACGAGTCTCTTGAAAGTTTTCTTTACTCCTCTGTACGAAGCCTTTCCGCGTCGACTAAAGGCAGTGGGTCCCTCCCTAACCTTTTTTGGACCCAACTCAGAGGGCACCGATCCCTTTCCTCTGCCTCTGTCCCAGACCCTAGAAGGATTATAAGCCCCTTCCTAGAACGAGTTCGCGGTCAACTGGCTAAAATGTTAATGCAAAATATATGAAAGTATTGGTTGCTCGCACCGATTTTTTTACATTCAAAATGAATTTTGTGTTTTGTTTCTGAGCGTGCAGAAATTTTAAACGAAGTTCTAACGTTGATTTAGACGGATTTAATGTATTTACTTGTTGTTCTATAACTCCGTTGAGATTAACGTTAGAATTTTGTTTGAAATTTCCATGTGGTCAGAAAAAAAAGACGAATGCATTTCTAGCATTGAATTTCAAAAATACGCAACAAATACTTTTTTGGAAAACACACTGCAAATAACAGTAGTTGACCGCGTGGAGAGGATAGGAAAGGGTCGACTTGAGCGGCCGAAGAAGGGACTGGGCTTGCGCTAAGGCGGATCACAAGGGACGACCGCGTCCGTAGGTCTATTGTGTCCGCCACGGTCACTTTTTTCGACCTTTGCCGCACAGGCGCGGCATTCGTTGGTTAGGGTAAGAACATTCAGGACGCACTGGTGTGGCATTCGTAGTTGAGGAAAAAAAATCCTCGCCGCACAGGTGCGGGATTCGGCGCGAAAGGGTTAACAACGACAACATTTTCAACAACGACAACATTTTCAAACACGACAACATTTACAACAGCGGCAATATTTTCAACAACGGCAAAATTTTCTACAACGGCAACATTTTCAGCAACGTCAACATTTTCAACATCGGCAACATTTTCAACAACGACAACATTTTCAACGACGACATTTTCAACGACGACAAAATTTTAAACGACGACATCATATTTACGACTACAACATTTTCAACAACGACAACATTTTCAACGACGACGGCATTTTCAACGACGACGGCAATTTCAACGACGACAACATTTAGAACGACGACAACAATTTCAACAATGACAACATTTACAACAACGACAACATTTTCAAAAACGACAACATTTTCAAAAACGACAACATTTTCAAGAACGACAACATTTTCAACAACGGCAACATTTTCAATCACAACAATATTTTCAACGACGACAACATTTTCAACGATGACAACATTTTCAACGACGACAACATTTTCAACAGCGACAACATTTTCAACAACGTCAACATTTTCAAAAACGACAACATTTTCAAAAAGGACAACATTTTCAAAAACGACAACATTTTCAACAACGACAGCTTTCCAACTACGGAACATTTTCAGCAACGAGAACATTTTCAACGACGACAACATTTTTACAACGAAAACATTTGCAAAAACGACAACATTTTCAACAACGACAACATTTACAAGAACGAAAACATTTTCAACAACGGCAACATTTAAACGACAACATTTTCAACGACGAGAACATTTTCAACAACGTCAACATTTTCAACATCGGCAACATTTTCAACAACGACAACATTTTCAACGACGACATTTTCAACAACAACATTTTCAACGACGAGAACATTTTCAACAACGTCAACATTTTCAACATCGGCAACATTTTCAACAACGACAACATTTTCAACGAGGACAACATTTTCAACAACGACAACATTTTCAACAAAGACAACATTATTAACAACGTCAACATTTTCAACAACGACAAATTTTTCAACAACGACAACATTTTCAAAAACGACAACATTTTTAACAACGAACTCATTTTCAAGAACGACAACGTTTTAAACAACGGCAACCTTTTCAACAACGGCAACATTTTCAACAACGGCAACATTTTCAACAACGGCAACATTTTCAACTACGGCAACATTGTCAACAACGGCAATATTATCAACGAAAACATTTTCAACAACGACAAAATTTTCAACGACGACAACATTTTCAACGACGACTACATTTTCAACGACGAAAAATTTTCAACAACGGCAACATTTGAACAACGACAATATTTTCAACGACGACAAAATATTCAACGACGACATCATTTTTACGACGACAGCATTTTCAACAACGACAACATTTTCAACGACGACAACATTTAGAACGACGACAACAATGTCAACAATGACAACATTTACAACAACGACAACATTTTCAAAAACGACAACATTTTCAAAAACGACAACATTTTCAAGAACGACAACATTTTCAACAACGGCTAATTTTCAATCACAACAATATTTTCAACGACGACAACATTGTCAACGATGACAACATTTTCAACGACTACAACATTTTCAACAGCGACAACATTTTCAACAACGTCAACATTTTCAAAAACGACAACATGTTCAAAAACGACAACATTTTCAAAAAACACAACATTTTCAACAACGACAACATTTTCAAGAACGACAGCTTTTCAACAGCGGCACATTTTCAACAACGAAAACAATTTCAAAAACGACCACTTTTTCAACAACGACAACATTTTCAACAACGACAACATTTTCAAAAACGAACACATTTTTAACCAACGAGAATATTTTCAACAACGACAACATTTTCTACTACGACTACATTTTCACAACGAATACATTTTTACAACGACAACATTTTCAACAACGACAACATTTTCAAAAACGACAACATTTTCAACAACGCAACATTGACAAGAACGACAACATTTTCAACAACGGCAACATTTTCAACGACAAAATTTTCAACGACGACAACATTTTCAACGACGACAACATTTGCATCGACGACAACATTTTCAACGACGGCAACATTTTCAACGACGATAACATTTTCAACGACGACATCA
Organism: Ischnura elegans; assembly: GCF_921293095.1. Taxonomy (NCBI): domain Eukaryota; kingdom Metazoa; phylum Arthropoda; class Insecta; order Odonata; family Coenagrionidae; genus Ischnura; species Ischnura elegans. The sequence goes on from NC_060247.1 coordinate 29,322,014, forward strand.
TTTTCAAGAACGACAACATTTTCAACAACGGCAACATTTTCAACCACAACAACATTTTCAACGACGACAACATTTCAACGATGACAACATTTTCAACGACGACAACATTTTCAACAGCGACAACATTTTCAACAACCTCAACATTTTCAAAAACGATAACATGTTCAAAAACGACAACATTTTCAACAACGACAACATTTTCAACAACGACAGCTTTCCAACTACGGCACATTTTCAGCAACGAGAACATTTTCAACAACGACAACATTTTCAACAACGACAACATTTTCAAAAACGACAACATGTTTAAAAACGACAACATTTTCGAAAACGACAACATTTTCAACAACGACAACATTTTCAAGAACGACAGCTTTTCAACAACGGAACAATTGTCAACAACGGCAACATTTTCAACAACAGCATAAATTTTAACAACGACAACATTTTCAACGACGACAACATTTTCAACGACGACAACATTCTCAACAACGACAACATTTTCAACACCGACAACATTTTCAACAACGACAACATTTTCAACAACGACAACATTTTCAACGACAACATTTTACACGACGACCACATTTTCAACGACGACAACATTTTTAACGACGACGAAATTTTCAACAACGATCACATTTTCAACTACGACAACATTTTTACAACGAAAACATTTTCAAAAACGACAACATTTTCATCTACGACAACATTTACAAGAACGACAACATTTTCAACAACGGCAACATTTTCAACGACAACATTTTCAACGACGACAACATTTTCAAAGACGACATTATTTTCAACGACGACAACATTTTCAGCGGCGACAACATTTTCAACGACGACAACATTTTCAACGACTAGAATATTTTCAACAATGACAACATTTTCAACAACGACAACATTTTCAAAAACGACAACATTTTCAAAAACGACAACATTTTCAAGAACGACAACATTTTCAACAACGGCAACATTTTCAACTACAACAACATTTTCAACGACGACAACATTTTCTACGATGACAACATTTTCAACCACGACAACATTTTCAACAGCGACAACATTTTCAACAACGTCAACATTTTCAAAAACGAGAACATGTTCAAAAACGACAACATTTTCAAAAACGACAACATTTTCAACAACGACAACATTTTCAAGAACAACAGCTTTTCAACTACGGCGAATTTTCAACAACGAAAACATTTTCAACAACGAGAACATTTTCAACGACGACAACATTTTCAAAAACGACAACATGTTCAAAAAAGACATTTTCAAAAACGACAACATTTTCAACAACGACAACATTTTCAAGAATGACAGCTTTTCAACAACGGCAACATTTTCAACAACGTCAACATTTTCAACAAACGGCAACATTTTCAACAACAGCATAATTTTCAACTACGACAACATTTTCAACGACGACAACATTTTTAACCCTTTCGTGCCGGACCTTTGTTGAAGGAAATTCTTCCTCAATACGAGTCTCTTGAAAGTTTTCTTTACTCCTCTGTACGAAGCCTTTCCGCGTCGACAAAAGGCAGCGGGTCCCTCCCTAACCTTTTTTGGACCCAACTCAGAGGGCACCGATCCCTTTCCTCTGCCTCTGTCCCAGACCCTAGAAGGATTATAAGCCCCTTCCTAGAACGAGTTCGCGGTCAACTGGCTAAAATGTTAATGCAAAATATATGAAAGTATTGGTTGCTCGCACCGATTTTTTTACATTCAAAATGAATTTTGTGTTTTGTTTCTGAGCGTGCAGAAATTTTAAACGAAGTTCTAACGTTGATTTAGACGGATTTAATGTATTTACTTGTTGTTCTATAACTCCGTTGAGATTAACGTTAGAATTTTGTTTGAAATTTCCATGTGGTCAGCAAAAAAAGACGAATGCATTTCTAGCATTGAATTTCAAAAATACGCAACAAATACTTTTTTGGAAAACACACTGCAAATAACAGTAGTTGAGCGCGTGGAGAGGATAGGAAAGGGTCGACCTGAGCGGCCGAAGAAGGGACTGGGCTTGCGCTAAGGCGGATCACAAGGGACGACCGCGTCCGTAGGTCTATTGTGTCCGCCACGGTCACTTTTTTCGACCTTTGCCGCACAGGCGCGGCATTCGTTGGTTAGGGTAAGAACATTCAGGACGCACTGGTGTGGCATTCGTAGTTGAGGAAAAAAAATCCTCGCCGCACAGGTGCGGGATTCGGCGCGAAAGGGTTAACAACGACAACATTTTCAACGCCGACAAGATTTTCAACAACGACATCATTTTCAACAACGACAACATTATTAACAACGTCAACATTTTCAACAACGACAAATTTTTCAACAACGACAAAATTTTCAAAATCGATAACATTTTCAACAACGACAACATTTTCAAGAACGACAACGTTTTAAACAACGGCAACATATTCAACAACGGCAACATTTTCAACGACGGCAACATTTTCAACTACGGCAACATTGTCAACAACGGCAATATTTTCAACGAAAACATTTTCAACAACGACAACATTTTCAACGACGACAACATTTTCAACGACGACAAAATTTTCAACGACGACAACATTTTACACGACAACTTTTTCAACAACGACAACATTTTCAACAACGACAACATTTTCAACAACGACAACATTTTCAACAGCGGCAATATTTTCAACAACGGCAACATTTTCTACAACGGCAACATTTTCAACAACGTCAACATTTTCAACATCGGCAACATTTTCAACAACGACAACATTTTCAACGACGACATTTTCAACGACGACAAAATTTTCAAAAACGAAAACATTTTCAAAATCGATAACATTTTCAACAACGACAACATTTACAAGAACGACAACATTTTCAACAACGACAACATTTTCAACGACAACATTTTACACGACGGCAACATTTTCAACGACGACAACATATTCAACGACGACAAAATTTTCAACAACGACAACATTTTCAAGAACGACAGCTTTTCAACTACGACAACATTTTTACAACGAAAACATTTTCAAAAACGACAACATTTTCAACAACGACAACATTTACAAGAACGACAACATTTTCAACAACGGCAACATTTTCAACGACAACATTTTCAACGACGACAACATTTTCAAAGACGACATCATTTTCAACGACGACAACATTTTCAGCGGCGACAACATTTTCAACGACGAGAACATTTTCAACAATGACAACATTTTCAACAACGACAACATTTTCAAAAACGACAACATTTTCAAAAACGACAACATTTTCAAAAACGACAACATTTTCAACAACGACAACATTTTCAAGAACGACAGCTTTTCAACAACGGAACAATTTTCAACAACGGCAACATTGTCAACGATGACAACATTTTCAACGACTACAACATTTTCAACAGCGACAACATTTTCAACAACGTCAACATTTTCAAAAACGACAACATGTTCAAAAACGACAACATTTTCAAAAAACACAACATTTTCAACAACGACAACATTTTCAAGAACGACAGCTTTTCAACAGCGGCACATTTGCAACAACGAAAACAATTTCAAAAACGACCACTTTCTCAACAACGACAACATTTTCAACAACGACAACATTTTCAAAAACGAACACATTTTTAACCAACGAGAATATTTTCAACAACGACAACATTTTCTACTACGACTACATTTTCACAACGAATACATTTTTACAACGACAACATTTTCAACAACGACAACATTTTCAAAAACGACAACATTTTCAACAACGCAACATTGACAAGAACGACAACATTTTCAACAACGGCAACATTTTCAACGACAAAATTTTCAACGACGACAACATTTTCAACGACGACAACATTTGCATCGACGACAACATTTTCAACGACGGCAACATTTTCAACGACGATAACATTTTCAACGACGACATCATTTTCAAGAACGACAACATTTTCAACAACGGCAACATTTTCAACCACAACAACATTTTCAACGACGACAACATTTCAACGATGACAACATTTTCAACGACGACAACATTTTCAACAGCGACAACATTTTCAACAACCTCAACATTTTCAAAAACGATAACATTTTCAAAAACGACAACATTTTCAACAACGACAACATTTTCAACAACGACAGCTTTCCAACTACGGCACATTTTCAGCAACGAGAACATTTTCAACAACGACAACATTTTCAACAACGACAACATTTTCAAAAACGACAACATGTTTAAAAACGACAACATTTTCGAAAACGACAACATTTTCAACAACGACAACATTTTCAAGAACGACAGCTTTTCAACAACGGAACAATTGTCAACAATGGCAACATTTTCAACAACAGCATAAATTTTAACAACGACAACATTTTCAACGACGACAACATTTTCAACGACGACAACATTCTCAACAACGACAACATTTTCAACACCGACAACATTTTCAACAACGACAACATTTTCAACAACGACAACATTTTCAACGACAACATTTTACACGACGACAACATTTTCAACGACGACAACATTTTTAACGACGACGAAATTTTCAACAACGATCACATTTTCAACTACGACAACATTTTTACAACGAAAACATTTTCAAAAACGACAACATTTTCATCTACGACAACATTTACAAGAACGACAACATTTTCAACAACGGCAACATTTTCAACGACAACATTTTCAACGACGACAACATTTTCAAAGACGACATTATTTTCAACGACGACAACATTTTCAGCGGCGACAACATTTTCAACGACGACAACATTTTCAACGACTAGAATATTTTCAACAATGACAACATTTTCAACAACGACAACATTTTCAAAAACGACAACATTTTCAAAAACGACAACATTTTCAAGAACGACAACATTTTCAACAACGGCAACATTTTCAACTACAACAACATTTTCAACGACGACAACATTTTCAACGACGACAACATTTTCAACCACGACAACATTTTCAACAGCGACAACATTTTCAACAACGTCAACATTTTCAAAAACGAGAACATGTTCAAAAACGACAACATTTTCAAAAACGACAACATTTTCAACAACGACAACATTTTCAAGAACAACAGCTTTTCAACTACGGCGAATTTTCAACAACGAAAACATTTTCAACAACGAGAACATTTTCAACGACGACAACATTTTCAAAAACGACAACATGTTCAAAAAAGACATTTTCAAAAACGACAACATTTTCAACAACGACAACATTTTCAAGAATGACAGCTTTTCAACAACGGCAACATTTTCAACAACGTCAACATTTTCAACAAACGGCAACATTTTCAACAACAGCATAATTTTCAACTACGACAACATTTTCAACGACGACAACATTTTTAACCCTTTCGTGCCGGACCTTTGTTGAAGGAAATTCTTCCTCAATACGAGTCTCTTGAAAGTTTTCTTTACTCCTCTGTACGAAGCCTTTCCGCGTCGACAAAAGGCAGTGGGTCCCTCCCTAACCTTTTTTGGACCCAACTCAGAGGGCACCGATCCCTTTCCTCTGCCTCTGTCCCAGACCCTAGAAGGATTATAAGCCCCTTCCTAGAACGAGTTCGCGGTCAACTGGCTAAAATGTTAATGCAAAATATATGAAAGTATTGGTTGCTCGCACCGATTTTTTTACATTCAAAATGAATTTTGTGTTTTGTTTCTGAGCGTGCAGAAATTTTAAACGAAGTTCTAACGTTGATTTAGACGGATTTAATGTATTTACTTGTTGTTCTATAACTCCGTTGAGATTAACGTTAGAATTTTGTTTGAAATTTCCATGTGGTCAGCAAAAAAAGACGAATGCATTTCTAGCATTGAATTTCAAAAATACGCAACAAATACTTTTTTGGAAAACACACTGCAAATAACAGTAGTTGAGCGCGTGGAGAGGATAGGAAAGGGTCGACCTGAGCGGCCGAAGAAGGGACTGGGCTTGCGCTAAGGCGGATCACAAGGGACGACCGCGTCCGTAGGTCTATTGTGTCCGCCACGGTCACTTTTTTCGACCTTTGCCGCACAGGCGCGGCATTCGTTGGTTAGGGTAAGAACATTCAGGACGCACTGGTGTGGCATTCGTAGTTGAGGAAAAAAAATCCTCGCCGCACAGGTGCGGGATTCGGCGCGAAAGGGTTAACAACGACAACATTTTCAACGCCGACAAGATTTTCAACAACGACATCATTTTCAACAACGACAACATTATTAACAACGTCAACATTTTCAACAACGACAAATTTTTCAACAACGACAAAATTTTCAAAAACGACAACATTTTTAACAACGAACTCATTTTCAAGAACGACAACGTTTTAAACAACGGCAACATATTCAACAACGAAACATTTTCAACGACGGCAACATTTTCAACTACGGCAACATTGTCAACAACGGCAATATTTTCAACGAAAACATTTTCAACAACGAAAACATTTTCAACGACGACAACATTTTCAACGACGACAAAATTTTCAACGACGACAACATTTTACACGACAACTTTTTCAACAACGACAACATTTTCAACAACGACAACATTTTCAACAACGACAACATTTTCAACAGCGGCAATATTTTCAACAACGGCAACATTTTCTACAACGGCAACATTTTCAACAACGTCAACATTTTCAACATCGGCAACATTTTCAACAACGACAACATTTTCAACGACGACATTTTCAACGACGACAAAATTTTCAAAAACGAAAACATTTTCAAAATCGATAACATTTTCAACAACGACAACATTTACAAGAACGACAACATTTTCAACAACGACAACATTTTCAACGACAACATTTTACACGACGGCAACATTTTCAACGACGACAACATATTCAACGACGACAAAATTTTCAACAACGACAACATTTTCAAGAACGACAGCTTTTCAACTACGACAACATTTTTACAACGAAAACATTTTCAAAAACGACAACATTTTCAACAACGACAACATTTACAAGAACGACAACATTTTCAACAACGGCAACATTTTCAACGACAACATTTTCAACGACGACAACATTTTCAAAGACGACATCATTTTCAACGACGACAACATTTTCAGCGGCGACAACATTTTCAACGACGAGAACATTTTCAACAATGACAACATTTTCAACAACGACAACATTTTCAAAAACGACAACATTTTCAAAAACGACAACATTTTCAAAAACGACAACATTTTCAACAACGACAACATTTTCAACAACGACAACATTTTCAAGAACGACAGCTTTTCAACAACGGAACAATTTTCAACAACGGCAACATTTTCAACAACAGCATAAATTTTAACAACGACAACATTTTCAACGACGACAACATTTTCAACGACGACAACATTATCAACAACGACAACATTTTCAACACCGACAACATTTTCAACAACGACAACATTTTCAACAACGACAACATTTTCAACGACAACATTTTACACGACGACCACATTTTCAACGACGACAACATTTTTAACGACGACGAAATTTTCAACAACGATCACATTTTCAACTACGACAACATTTTTACAACGAAAACATTTTCAAAAACGACAACATTTTCATCTACGACAACATTTACAAGAACGACAACATTTTCAACAACGGCAACATTTTCAACGACAACATTTTCAACGACGACAACATTTTCAAAGACGACATTATTTTCAACGACGACAACATTTTCAGCGGCGACAACATTTTCAACGACGACAACATTTTCAACGACTAGAATATTTTCAACAATGACAACATTTTCAACAACGACAACATTTTCAAAAACGACAACATTTTCAAAAACGACAACATTTTCAAGAACGACAACATTTTCAACAACGGCAACATTTTCAACTACAACAACATTTTCAACGACGACAACATTTTCTACGATGACAACATTTTCAACCACGACAACATTTTCAACAGCGACAACATTTTCAACAACGTCAACATTTTCAAAAACGAGAACATGTTCAAAAACGACAACATTTTCAAAAACGACAACATTTTCAACAACGACAACATTTTCAAGAACAACAGCTTTTCAACTACGGCGAATTTTCAACAACGAAAACATTTTCAACAACGAGAACATTTTCAACGACGACAACATTTTCAAAAACGACAACATGTTCAAAAAAGACATTTTCAAAAACGACAACATTTTCAACAACGACAACATTTTCAAGAATGACAGCTTTTCAACAACGGCAACATTTTCAACAACGTCAACATTTTCAACAAACGGCAACATTTTCAACAACAGCATAATTTTCAACTACGACAACATTTTCAACGACGACAACATTTTTAACCCTTTCGTGCCGGACCTTTGTTGAAGGAAATTCTTCCTCAATACGAGTCTCTTGAAAGTTTTCTTTACTCCTCTGTACGAAGCCTTTCCGCGTCGACAAAAGGCAGCGGGTCCCTCCCTAACCTTTTTTGGACCCAACTCAGAGGGCACCGATCCCTTTCCTCTGCCTCTGTCCCAGACCCTAGAAGGATTATAAGCCCCTTCCTAGAACGAGTTCGCGGTCAACTGGCTAAAATGTTAATGCAAAATATATGAAAGTATTGGTTGCTCGCACCGATTTTTTTACATTCAAAATGAATTTTGTGTTTTGTTTCTGAGCGTGCAGAAATTTTAAACGAAGTTCTAACGTTGATTTAGACGGATTTAATGTATTTACTTGTTGTTCTATAACTCCGTTGAGATTAACGTTAGAATTTTGTTTGAAATTTCCATGTGGTCAGCAAAAAAAGACGAATGCATTTCTAGCATTGAATTTCAAAAATACGCAACAAATACTTTTTTGGAAAACACACTGCAAATAACAGTAGTTGAGCGCGTGGAGAGGATAGGAAAGGGTCGACCTGAGCGGCCGAAGAAGGGACTGGGCTTGCGCTAAGGCGGATCACAAGGGACGACCGCGTCCGTAGGTCTATTGTGTCCGCCACGGTCACTTTTTTCGACCTTTGCCGCACAGGCGCGGCATTCGTTGGTTAGGGTAAGAACATTCAGGACGCACTGGTGTGGCATTCGTAGTTGAGGAAAAAAAATCCTCGCCGCACAGGTGCGGGATTCGGCGCGAAAGGGTTAACAACGACAACATTTTCAACGCCGACAACATTTTCAACAACGACATCATTTTCAACAACGACAACATTATTAACAACGTCAACATTTTCAACAACGACAAATTTTTCAACAACGACAAAATTTTCAAAAACGACAACATTTTTAACAACGAACTCATTTTCAAGAACGACAACGTTTTAAACAACGGCAACATATTCAACAACGGCAACATTTTCAACGACGGCAACATTTTCAACTACGGCAACATTGTCAACAACGGCAATATTTTCAACGAAAACATTTTCAACAACGACAACATTTTCAACGACGACAACATTTTCAACGACGACAAAATTTTCAACGACGACAACATTTTACACGACAACTTTTTCAACAACGACAACATTTTCAACAACGACAACATTTTCAACAACGACAACATTTTCAACAGCGGCAATATTTTCAACAACGGCAACATTTTCTACAACGGCAACATTTTCAACAACGTCAACATTTTCAACATCGGCAACATTTTCAACAACGACAACATTTTCAACGACGACATTTTCAACGACGACAAAATTTTCAAAAACGAAAACATTTTCAAAATCGATAACATTTTCAACAACGACAACATTTACAAGAACGACAACATTTTCAACAACGACAACATTTTCAACGACAACATTTTACACGACGGCAACATTTTCAACGACGACAACATATTCAACGACGACAAAATTTTCAACAACGACAACATTTTCAAGAACGACAGCTTTTCAACTACGACAACATTTTTACAACGAAAACATTTTCAAAAACGACAACATTTTCAACAACGACAACATTTACAAGAACGACAACATTTTCAACAACGGCAACATTTTCAACGACAACATTTTCAACGACGACAACATTTTCAAAGACGACATCATTTTCAACGACGACAACATTTTCAGCGGCGACAACATTTTCAACGACGAGAACATTTTCAACAATGACAACATTTTCAACAACGACAACATTTTCAAAAACGACAACATTTTCAAAAACGACAACATTTTCAAAAACGACAACATTTTCAACAACGACAACATTTTCAAGAACGACAGCTTTTCAACAACGGAACAATTTTCAACAACGGCAACATTGTCAACGATGACAACATTTTCAACGACTACAACATTTTCAACAGCGACAACATTTTCAACAACGTCAACATTTTCAAAAACGACAACATGTTCAAAAACGACAACATTTTCAAAAAACACAACATTTTCAACAACGACAACATTTTCAAGAACGACAGCTTTTCAACAGCGGCACATTTGCAACAACGAAAACAATTTCAAAAACGACCACTTTCTCAACAACGACAACATTTTCAACAACGACAACATTTTCAAAAACGAACACATTTTTAACCAACGAGAATATTTTCAACAACGACAACATTTTCTACTACGACTACATTTTCACAACGAATACATTTTTACAACGACAACATTTTCAACAACGACAACATTTTCAACAACGACAACATTTTCAACAACGCAACATTGACAAGAACGACAACATTTTCAACAACGGCAACATTTTCAACGACAAAATTTTCAACGACGACAACATTTTCAACGACGACAACATTTGCATCGACGACAACATTTTCAACGACGGCAACATTTTCAACGACGATAACATTTTCAACGACGACATCATTTTCAAGAACGACAACATTTTCAACAACGGCAACATTTTCAACCACAACAACATTTTCAACGACGACAACATTTCAACGATGACAACATTTTCAACGACGACAACATTTTCAACAGCGACAACATTTTCAACAACCTCAACATTTTCAAAAACGACAACATTTTCAAAAACGACAACATTTTCAACAACGACAACATTTTCAACAACGACAGCTTTCCAACTACGGCACATTTTCAGCAACGAGAACATTTTCAACAACGACAACATTTTCAACAACGACAACATTTTCAAAAACGACAACATGTTTAAAAACGACAACATTTTCGAAAACGACAACATTTTCAACAACGACAACATTTTCAAGAACGACAGCTTTTCAACAACGGAACAATTGTCAACAATGGCAACATTTTCAACAACAGCATAAATTTTAACAACGACAACATTTTCAACGACGACAACATTTTCAACGACGACAACATTCTCAACAACGACAACATTTTCAACACCGACAACATTTTCAACAACGACAACATTTTCAACAACGACAACATTTTCAACGACAACATTTTACACGACGACAACATTTTCAACGACGACAACATTTTTAACGACGACGAAATTTTCAACAACGATCACATTTTCAACTACGACAACATTTTTACAACGAAAACATTTTCAAAAACGACAACATTTTCATCTACGACAACATTTACAAGAACGACAACATTTTCAACAACGGCAACATTTTCAACGACAACATTTTCAACGACGACAACATTTTCAAAGACGACATTATTTTCAACGACGACAACATTTTCAGCGGCGACAACATTTTCAACGACGACAACATTTTCAACGACTAGAATATTTTCAACAATGACAACATTTTCAACAACGACAACATTTTCAAAAACGACAACATTTTCAAAAACGACAACATTTTCAAGAACGACAACATTTTCAACAACGGCAACATTTTCAACTACAACAACATTTTCAACGACGACAACATTTTCTACGATGACAACATTTTCAACCACGACAACATTTTCAACAGCGACAACATTTTCAACAACGTCAACATTTTCAAAAACGAGAACATGTTCAAAAACGACAACATTTTCAAAAACGACAACATTTTCAACAACGACAACATTTTCAAGAACAACAGCTTTTCAACTACGGCGAATTTTCAACAACGAAAACATTTTCAACAACGAGAACATTTTCAACGACGACAACATTTTCAAAAACGACAACATGTTCAAAAAAGACATTTTCAAAAACGACAACATTTTCAACAACGACAACATTTTCAAGAATGACAGCTTTTCAACAACGGCAACATTTTCAACAACGTCAACATTTTCAACAAACGGCAACATTTTCAACAACAGCATAATTTTCAACTACGACAACATTTTCAACGACGACAACATTTTTAACCCTTTCGTGCCGGACCTTTGTTGAAGGAAATTCTTCCTCAATACGAGTCTCTTGAAAGTTTTCTTTACTCCTCTGTACGAAGCCTTTCCGCGTCGACAAAAGGCAGTGGGTCCCTCCCTAACCTTTTTTGGACCCAACTCAGAGGGCACCGATCCCTTTCCTCTGCCTCTGTCCCAGACCCTAGAAGGATTATAAGCCCCTTCCTAGAACGAGTTCGCGGTCAACTGGCTAAAATGTTAATGCAAAATATATGAAAGTATTGGTTGCTCGCACCGATTTTTTTACATTCAAAATGAATTTTGTGTTTTGTTTCTGAGCGTGCAGAAATTTTAAACGAAGTTCTAACGTTGATTTAGACGGATTTAATGTATTTACTTGTTGTTCTATAACTCCGTTGAGATTAACGTTAGAATTTTGTTTGAAATTTCCATGTGGTCAGCAAAAAAAGACGAATGCATTTCTAGCATTGAATTTCAAAAATACGCAACAAATACTTTTTTGGAAAACACACTGCAAATAACAGTAGTTGAGCGCGTGGAGAGGATAGGAAAGGGTCGACCTGAGCGGCCGAAGAAGGGACTGGGCTTGCGCTAAGGCGGATCACAAGGGACGACCGCGTCCGTAGGTCTATTGTGTCCGCCACGGTCACTTTTTTCGACCTTTGCCGCACAGGCGCGGCATTCGTTGGTTAGGGTAAGAACATTCAGGACGCACTGGTGTGGCATTCGTAGTTGAGGAAAAAAAATCCTCGCCGCACAGGTGCGGGATTCGGCGCGAAAGGGTTAACAACGACAACATTTTCAACGCCGACAAGATTTTCAACAACGACATCATTTTCAACAACGACAACATTATTAACAACGTCAACATTTTCAACAACGACAAATTTTTCAACAACGACAAAATTTTCAAAAACGACAACATTTTTAACAACGAACTCATTTTCAAGAACGACAACGTTTTAAACAACGGCAACATATTCAACAACGAAACATTTTCAACGACGGCAACATTTTCAACTACGGCAACATTGTCAACAACGGCAATATTTTCAACGAAAACATTTTCAACAACGAAAACATTTTCAACGACGACAACATTTTCAACGACGACAAAATTTTCAACGACGACAACATTTTACACGACAACTTTTTCAACAACGACAACATTTTCAACAACGACAACATTTTCAACAACGACAACATTTTCAACAGCGGCAATATTTTCAACAACGGCAACATTTTCTACAACGGCAACATTTTCAACAACGTCAACATTTTCAACATCGGCAACATTTTCAACAACGACAACATTTTCAACGACGACATTTTCAACGACGACAAAATTTTCAAAAACGAAAACATTTTCAAAATCGATAACATTTTCAACAACGACAACATTTACAAGAACGACAACATTTTCAACAACGACAACATTTTCAACGACAACATTTTACACGACGGCAACATTTTCAACGACGACAACATATTCAACGACGACAAAATTTTCAACAACGACAACATTTTCAAGAACGACAGCTTTTCAACTACGACAACATTTTTACAACGAAAACATTTTCAAAAACGACAACATTTTCAACAACGACAACATTTACAAGAACGACAACATTTTCAACAACGGCAACATTTTCAACGACAACATTTTCAACGACGACAACATTTTCAAAGACGACATCATTTTCAACGACGACAACATTTTCAGCGGCGACAACATTTTCAACGACGAGAACATTTTCAACAATGACAACATTTTCAACAACGACAACATTTTCAAAAACGACAACATTTTCAAAAACGACAACATTTTCAAAAACGACAACATTTTCAACAACGACAACATTTTCAACAACGACAACATTTTCAAGAACGACAGCTTTTCAACAACGGAACAATTTTCAACAACGGCAACATTTTCAACAACAGCATAAATTTTAACAACGACAACATTTTCAACGACGACAACATTTTCAACGACGACAACATTATCAACAACGACAACATTTTCAACACCGACAACATTTTCAACAACGACAACATTTTCAACAACGACAACATTTTCAACGACAACATTTTACACGACGACAACATTTTCAACGACGACAACATTTTCAACGACGACAAAATTTTCAACAACGACAACATTTTCAACTACGATCACATTTTCAACAACGACAACATTTTTAAAACGAAAACATTTTCAAAAACGACAACATTTTCAACAACGACAACATTTACAAGAACGACAACATTTTCAACAACGACAACATTTTCAACGACAACATTTTACACGACGACAACATTTTCAACGACGACAACATTTTCAACGACGACAAAATTTTCAACAACGACAACATTTTCAACTACGACAACATTTTCAACAACGACAACATTTTTACAACGAAAACATTTTCAAAAACGACAACATTTTCAACAACGACAACATTTACAAGAACGACAACATTTTCAACAACGGCAACATTTTCAACGACAACATTTTCAACATCGGCAACATTTTCAACAACGACAACATTTTCAACGACGACATTTTCAACGACGACAAAATTTTAAACGACGACATCATTTTTACGACTACAACATTTTCAACGACAACATTTTCAACGACGACAGCATTTTCAACGACGACAACATTTAGAACGTCGAAAACATTTTCAACGACGACAACATTTTCAACGACGACAAAATTTTCAACGACGACAACATTTTACACGACAACTTTTTCAACAACGACAACATTTTCAACAACGACAACATTTTCAAACACGACAACATTTACAACAGCGGCAATATTTTCAACAACGGCAAAATTTTCTACAACGGCAACATTTTCAACAACGTCAACATTTTCAACATCGGCAACATTTTCAACAACGACAACATTTTCAACGTTGACATTTTCAACGACGACAAAATTTTAAACGACGACATCATATTTACGACTACAACATTTTCAACAACGACAACATTTTCAACGACGACGGCATTTTCAACGACGACGGCAATTTCAACGACGACAACATTTAGAACGACGACAACAATTTCAACAATGACAACATTTACAACAACGACAACATTTTCAAAAACGACAACATTTTCAAAAACGACAACATTTTCAAGAACGACAACATTTTCAACAACGGCAACATTTTCAATCACAACAATATTTTCAACGACGACAACATTTTCAACGATGACAACATTTTCAACGACGACAACATTTTCAACAGCGACAACATTTTCAACAACGTCAACATTTTCAAAAACGACAACATTTTTAAAAAGGACAACATTTTCAAAAACGACAACATTTTCAACAACGACAGCTTTCCAACTACGGAACATTTTCAGCAACGAGAACATTTTCAACGACGACATCATTTACAAGAACGACAACATTTTCAACAACGGCAACATTTTCAACGACGACATCATTTACAAGATCGACAACATTTTCAACAACGGCAACATTTTCAACGACAACATTTTCAACGACGAGAACATTTTCAACAACGTCAACATTTTCAACATCGGCAACATTTTCAACAACGACAACATTTTCAACGAGGACAACATTTTCAACAACGACAACATTTTCAACAAAGACAACATTATTAACAACGTCAACATTTTCAACAACGACAAATTTTTCAACAACGACAACATTTTCAAAAACGACAACATTTTTAACAACGAACTCATTTTCAAGAACGACAACGTTTTAAACAACGGCAACCTTTTCAACAACGGCAACATTTTCAACAACGGCAACATTTTCAACTACGGCAACATTCACAACAACGGCAATATTATCAACGAAAACATTTTCAACAACGACAAAATTTTCAACGACGACAACATTTTCAACGACGACTACATTTTCAACGACGAAAAATTTTCAACAACGACAACATTTTCAACTACGACAACATTTTCAACAACGACAACATTTTTACAACGAAAACATTTTCAAAAACGACAATATTTTCAACAACGACAACATTTACAAGAACGACAACATTTTCAACAACGGCAACATTTTCAACGACAACATTTTCAACATCGGCAACATTTTCAACAACGACAACATTTTCAACGACGACATTTTCAACGACGACAAAATTTTAAACGACGACATCATTTTTACGACTACAACATTTTCAACGACAACATTTTCAACGACGACAGCATTTTCAACGACGACAACATTTAGAACGACGAAAACATTTTCAACAACGACAACATTTTCAACGACGACAAAATTTTCAACGACGACAACATTTTACACGACAACTTTTTCAACAACGACAACATTTTCAACAACGACAACATTTTCAAACACGACAACATTTACAACAGCGGCAATATTTTCAACAACGGCAAAATTTTCTACAACGGCAACATTTTCAACAACGTCAACATTTTCAACATCGGCAACATTTTCAACAACGACAACATTTTCATAGTTGACATTTTCAACGACGACAAAATTTTAAACGACGACGGCATTTTCAACGACGACGGCAATTTCAACGACGACAACATTTAGAACGACGACAACAATTTCAACAATGACAACATTTACAACAACGACAACATTTTCAAAAACGACAACATTTTCAAAAACGACAACATTTTCAAGAACGACAACATTTTCAACAACGGCAACATTTTCAATCACAACAATATTTTCAACGACGACAACATTTTCAACGATGACAACATTTTCAACGACGACAACATTTTCAACAGCGACAACATTTTCAACAACGTCAACATTTTCAAAAACGACAACATTTTTAAAAAGGACAACATTTTCAAAAACGACAACATTTTCAACAACGACAGCTTTCCAACTACGGAACATTTTCAGCAACGAGAACATTTTCAACGACGACATCATTTACAAGAACGACAACATTTTCAACAACGGCAACATTTTCAACGACAACATTTTCAACGACGACATCATTTACAAGAACGACAACATTTTCAACAACGGCAACATTTTCAACGACAACATTTTCAACGACGAGAACATTTTCAACAACGTCAACATTTTCAACATCGGCAACATTTTCAACAACGACAACATTTTCAACGACGACATTTTCAACGACAACATTTTCAACGACGAGAACATTTTCAACAACGACAACATTTTCAACGAGGACAACATTTTCAACAACGACAACATTTTCAACAAAGACAACATTATTAACAACGTCAACATTTTCAACAACGACAAATTTTTCAACAACGACAACATTTTCAAAAACGACAACATTTTTAACAACGAACTCATTTTCAAGAACGACAACGTTTTAAACAACGGCAACCTTTTCAACAACGGCAACATTTTCAACAACGGCAACATTTTCAACTACGGCAACATTGTCAACAACGGCAATATTATCAACGAAAACATTTTCAACAACGACAAAATTTTCAACGACGACAACATTTTCAACGACGACTACATTCTCAACTACGAAAAATTTTCAACAACGGCAACATTTGAACAACGACAATATTTTCAACGACGACAAAATTTTCAACGACGACATCATTTTTACGACGACAGCATTTTCAACAACGAAAACATTTTCAACGACGACAACATTTAGAACGACGACAACAATGTCAACAATGACAACATTTACAACAACGACAACATTTTCAAAAACGAACACATTTTCAAAAACGACAACATTTTCAAGAACGACAACATTTTCAACAACGGCTAATTTTCAATCACAACAATATGTTCAACGACGACAACATTGTCAACGATGACAACATTTTCAACGACTACAACATTTTCAACAGCGACAACATTTTCAACAACGTCAACATTTTCAAAAACGACAACATGTTCAAAAATGACAACATTTTCAAAAACCACAACATTTTCAACAACGACAACATTTTCAAGAACGACAGCTTTTCAACAGCGGCACATTTTCAACAACGAAAACAATTTCAAAAACGACCACTTTTTCAACAACGACAACATTTTCAACAACGACAACATTTTCAAAAACGAACACATTTTTAACCAACGAGAATATTTTCAACAACGACAACATTTTCTACTACGACTACATTTTCACAACGAATACATTTTTACAACGACAACATTTTCAACAACGACAACATTTTCAAAAACGACAACATTTTCAACAACGCAACATTGACAAGAACGACAACATTTTCAACAACGGCAACATTTTCAACGACAACATTTTCAACTACGACAACATTTTCAACGACGACAACATTTGCAACGACGACAA
The DNA here is from genome assembly GCF_921293095.1 of Ischnura elegans. Lineage (NCBI taxonomy): Eukaryota > Metazoa > Arthropoda > Insecta > Odonata > Coenagrionidae > Ischnura > Ischnura elegans. The sequence goes on from NC_060247.1 coordinate 29,340,629, forward strand.
CATTTTCAACGACGGCAACATTTTCAACGACGATAACATTTTCAACGACGACATCATTTTCAAGAACGACAACATTTTTAACAACGGCAACATTTTCAACCACAACAACATTTTCAACGACGACAACATTTCTACGATGACAACATTTTCAACGACGACAACATTTTCAACAGCGACAACATTTTCAACAACCTCAACATTTTCAAAAACGATAACATGTTCAAAAACGACAACATTTTCATCAACGACAACATTTTCAACAACGACAGCTTTCCAACTACGGCACATTTTCAGCAACGAGAACATTTTCAACAACGACAACATTTTCAACAACGACAACATTTTCAAAAACGACAACATGTTTAAAAACGACAACATTTTCGAAAACGACAACATTTTAACAACGACAACATTTTCAAGAACTACAGCTTTTCAACAACGGAACAATTGTCAACAACGGCAACATTTTCAACAACAGCATAAATTTTAACAACGACAACATTTTCAACGACGACAACATTTTCAACGACGACAACATTCTCAACAACGACAACATTTTCAACACCGACAACATTTTCAACAACGACAACATTTTCAACAACGACAACATTTTCAACGACAACATTTTACACGACGACCACATTTTCAACGACGACAACATTTTTAACGACGACAAAATTTTCAACAACGATCACATTTTCAACTACGACAACAATTTTACATCGAAAACATTTACAAAAACGACAACATTTTCAACTACGACAACATTTACAAGAACGACAACATTTTCAACAACGGCAACATTTTCAACGACAACATTTTCAACGACGACAACATTTTCAAAGACGACATTATTTTCAACGACGACAACATTTTCAGCGGCGATAACATTTTCAACGACGACAACATTTTCAACGACGAGAATATTTTCAACAATGACAACATTTTCAACAACGACAACATTTTCAAAAACGACAACATTTTCAAAAACGACAACATTTACAAGAACGACAACATTTTCAACAACGGCAACATTTTCAACTACAACAACATTTTCAACGACGACAACATTTTCTACGATGACAACATTTTCAACCACGACAACATTTTCAACAGCGACAACATTTTCAACAACGTCAACATTTTCAAAAACGAGAACATGTTCAAAAACGACAACATTTTCAAAAACGACAACATTTTCAACAACGACAACATTTTCAAGAACGACAGCTTTTCAACTACGGCGAATTTTCAACAACGAAAACATTTTCAACAACGAGAACATTTTCAACGACGACAACATTTTCAAAAACGACAACATGTTCAAAAAAGACATTTTCAAAAACGACAACATTTTCAACAACGACAACATTTTCAAGAATGACAGCTTTTCAACAACGGCAACATTTTCAACAACGTCAACATTTTCAACAAACGGCAACATTTTCAACAACAGCATAATTTTCAACTACGACAACATTTTCAACGACGACAACATTTTTAACCCTTTCGTGCCGGACCTTTGTTGAATGAAATTCTTCCTCAATACGAGTCTCTTGAAAGTTTTCTTTACTCCTCTGTACGAAGCCTTTCCGCGTCGACTAAAGGCAGTGGGTCCCTCCCTAACCTTTTTTGGACCCAACTCAGAGGGCACCGATCCCTTTCCTCTGCCTCTGTCCCAGACCCTAGAAGGATTATAAGCCCCTTCCTAGAACGAGTTCGCGGTCAACTGGCTAAAATGTTAATGCAAAATATATGAAAGTATTGGTTGCTCGCACCGATTTTTTTACATTCAAAATGAAATTTGTGTTTTGTTTCTGAGCGTGCAGAAATTTTAAACGAAGTTCTAACGTTGATTTAGACGGATTTAATGTATTTACTTGTTGTTCTATAACTCCGTTGAGATTAACGTTAGAATTTTGTTTGAAATTTCCATGTGGTCAGCAAAAAAAGACGAATGCATTTCTAGCATTGAATTTCAAAAATACGCAACAAATACTTTTTTGGAAAACACACTGCAAATAACAGTAGTTGAGCGCGTGGAGAGGATAGGAAAGGGTCGACCTGAGCGGCCGAAGAAGGGACTGGGCTTGCGCTAAGGCGGATCACAAGGGACGACCGCGTCCGTAGGTCTATTGTGTCCGCCACGGTCACTTTTTTCGACCTTTGCCGCACAGGCGCGGCATTCGTTGGTTAGGGTAAGAACATTCAGGACGCACTGGTGTGGCATTCGTAGTTGAGGAAAAAAAATCCTCGCCGCACAGGTGCGGGATTCGGCGCGAAAGGGTTAACAACGACAACATTTTCAACGCCGACAAGATTTTCAACAACGACATCATTTTCAACAACGACAACATTATTAACAACGTCAACATTTTCAACAACGACAAAATTTTCAAAAACGACAACATTTTTAACAACGAACTCATTTTCAAGAACGACAACGTTTTAAACAACGGCAACATATTCAACAACGGCAACATTTTCAACGACGGCAACATTTTCAACTACGGCAACATTGTCAACAACGGCAATATTTTCAACGAAAACATTTTCAACAACGACAACATTTTCAACGACGACAACATTTTCAACGACGACAAAAATTTCAACGACGACAACATTTTACACGACAACTTTTTCAACAACGACAACATTTTCAACAACGACAAAATTTTCAACAACGACAACATTTTCAACAGCGGCAATATTTTCAACAACGGCAACATTTTCTACAACGGCAACATTTTCAACAACGTCAACATTTTCAACATCGGAAACATTTTCAACAACGACAACATTTTCAACGACGACATTTTCAACGACGACAAAATTTTCAACGACGACATCATTTTTACGACTACAACATTTTCAACAACGACAACATTTTCAACGACGACTACATTTTAAACGACGACAACATTTAGAACGACGACAACAATTTCAACAATGACAACATTTACAACAACGACAACATTTTCAAAAACGACAACATTTTCAAAAACGACAACATTTTCAAGAACGACAACATTTTCAACAACGGCAACATTTTCAATCACAACAATATTTTCAACGACGACAACATTTTCAACGATGACAACATTTTCAACGACGACAATATTTTCAACAGCGACAACATTTTCAACAACGTCAAAATTTTCAAAAACGACAACATATTCAAAAACGACAACATTTTCAAAAACCAAAACATTTTTAACAACGACAACATTTTCAAGAACGACAGCTTTTCAACAGCAGCACATTTTCAACAACGAAAACAATTTCAAAAACGACCACTTTTTCAACAACGACAACATTTTCAACAACGACAAAATTTTCAAAAACGAACACATTTTTAACCAACGAGAATATTTTCAACAACGACAACATTTTCAACTACGACTACATTTTCAACAACGACAACATTTTTACAACGACAACATTTTCAACAACGACAACATTTTCAAAAACGACAACATTTTCAACAACGCAACATTGACAAGAACGACAACATTTTCAACAACGGCAACATTTTCAACGGAAACATTTTCAACGACGACAACATTTTCAACGACGACAACATTTGCAACGACGACAACATTTTCAACGATGACAACATATTCAACGACGATAACATTTTCAACGATGACTACATTTTTTACGACGACAACATTTTCAACGATGACAACATTTTCAACAACGACAACATTTTCAAATACGACAGCATTTTCAAAAACAACAACATTTTCAAGAACGACAACATTATCAACAACGGCAACATTTTCAACCACAACAACATTTTCAACGACGACAAAATTTTCAAGGATGACATCATTTTACACGACGACAACATTTTCAACAGCGACAACATTTTCAACAACCTCAACATTTTCAAAAACGACAACATGTTCAAAAACCACAACATTTTCAACAACGACAACATTTTCAACAACGACAGCTTTCCAACTACGGCACTTTTTCAACAACGAGAACATTTTCAACAACGAAAACATTTTCAACAACGACAACATTTTCAACGACGACAACATGTTTAAAAAAGACAACATTTTCAAAAACGACAATATTTTCAACAACGACAACATTTTCAAGAACGACAACATGTTTAAAAACGACAACATTTTCAAAAACGACAATATTTTCAACGATGACAACATTTTCAACGACGACAACATTTTCAACAGCGACAACATTTTCAACAACGTCAACATTTTCAAAAACCACAACATTTTCAACAACGACAACATTTTCAAGAACGACAGCTTTTTATCAGCGGCACATTTTCAACAACGAAAACAATTTCAAAAACGACCACTTTTTCAACAACGACAACATTTTCAACAACGACAACATTTTCAAAAACGAAATAATTTTTAACCAACGAGAATATTTTCAACAACGACAACATTTTCAACGACGACTACATTTTCACAACGACAACATTTTTACAACGACAACATTTTCAACAACGACAACATTTTCAAAAACGACAACATTTTCAAGAACGCAACATTGACAAGAACGACAAAATTTTCAACAACGGCAACATTTTCAACGACAACATTTTCAACGACGACAACATTTTCAACGACGACAACATTTTCAACGACGACAACATTTGCAACGACGACAACATTTTCAACGACGGCAACATTTTCAACGACGATAACATTTTCAACGACGACAACATTTTTTACGACGACAACATTTTCAACGATGACAACATTTTCAACAACGACAACATTTTCAAAAACGACAGCATTTTCAAAAACGACAACATTTTCAAGAACGACAACATTTTCAACAACGGCAACATTTTCAACCTAAACAACATCTTCAACGACGACAACATTTTCAACGATGACAACATTTTCAACGACGACAACATTTTCAACATCGACAACATTTTCAACAACCTCAACATTTTCAAAAACGATAACATGTTTAAAAAAGGACAACATTTTCAACAACGACAACATTTTCAACAACGACAGCTTTCCAACTACGGCAAATTTTCAGCAACGAGAACATTTTCAACAACGACAACATATTCAACAACGATAACATTTTCAAAAACGACAACATGTTTAAAAACGACAACATTTTCAAAAACGACAACATTTTCAACAACGAGAACATTTTCAAGAACGACAGCTTTTCAACAACGGAACAATTTTCAACAACGGCAACCATTTCAACAACAGCATAAATTTTAACAACGAACACATTTTCAACGACGACAACATTCTCAACAACGACAACATTTTCAAAAACGACAGCATTTTCAACAACGACAACATTTTCAACGACAACATTTTACACGACGACAACATTTGCAACGACGACAACATTTTCAACGACGACAAAATTTTCAACAACGACAACATTTTCAACTACGACAACATTTTCAACAACGACAACATTTTTACAACGAAAACATTTTCAAAAACTACAACATTTTCAACTACGACAACATTTACAAGAACGACAACAGCGGCGACAACATTTTCAACGACGATAACATTTTCAACGACGACAACATTTTCAACGACGAGAACATTTTCAACAATGACAACATTTTCAACAACGACAACATTTTCAAAAACGACAACATTTTCAAAAACGACAACATTTTCAAGAACGACAACATTTTCAACAACGGCAACATTTTCAACTACAACAACATTTTCAACGATGACAACATTTTCTACGATGACAACATTTTCAACCACGACAACATTTTCAACAGCGACAACATTTTCAACAACGTCAACATTTTCAAAAACGAGAACATGTTCAAAAACGACAACATTTTCAAAAACGACAACATTTTCTACAACGACAACATTTTCAAGAACGACATCTTTTCAACTACGGCAAATTTTCAACAACGACAACATTTTCAACGACGACAACATTTTTAACCCTTTTGCGCCGGACCTTCGTTGAAGGAAATTCTTCCTCAATACGAGTCTCTTGAAAGTTTTCTTTACTCCTCTGTACGAAGCCTTTTCGCGTCGACTAAAGGCAGTGGGTCCCTCCCTAACCTTTTTTGGACCCAACTCAGAGGGCACCGATCCCTTTCCTCTGCCTCTGTCCCAGACCCTAGAAGGATTATAAGCCCCTTCCTAGAACGAGTTCGCGGTCAACTGGCTAAAATGTTAATGAGAAATATATGAAAGTATTGGTTGCTCGCACCGATTTTTTTACATTCAAAATGAATTTTGTGTTTTGTTTCTGAGCGTGCAGCAATTTTAAACGAAGTTCTAACTTTGATTTAGACGGATTTAATGTATTTACTTGTTGTTCTATAACTCCGTTGAGATTAACGTTAGAATTTTGTTTGAAATTTCCATGTGGTCAGCAAAAAAAGACGAATGCATTTCTAGCATTGAATTTCAAAAATACGCAACAAATATTTTTTTGGAAAACACACTGCAAATAACAGTAGTTGACCGCGTGGAGAGGATAGGAAAGGGTCGACCTGAGCGGCCGAAGAAGGGACTGGGCTTGCGCTAAGGCGGATCACAAGGGACGACCGCGTCCGTAGGTCTATTGTGTCCGCCACGGTCACTTTTTTCGACCTTTGCCGCACAGGCGCGGCATTCGTTGGTTAGGGTAAGAACATTCAGGACGCACTGGTGTGGCATTCGTAGTTGAGGAAAAAAAATCCTCGCCGCACAGGTGCGGGATTCGGCGCGAAAGGGTTAACAACGACAACATTTTCAACGCCGACAACATTTTCAACAACGACATCATTTTCAACAACGACAACATTATTAACAACGTCAACATTTTCAACAACGACAAATTTTTCAACAACGACAAAATTTTCAAAAACGACAATATTTTTAACAACGAAATCATTTTCAAGAACGACAGCGTTTTAAACAACGGCAACATTTTCAACAACGGCAAAATTTTCAACGACGGGAACTATTTCAACTACGGCAACATTGTCAACAACGGCAATATTTTCAACGAAAACATTTTCAACAACGACAACATTTTCAACGACGACAACATTTTCAACGACGACAAAATTTTCAACGACGACAACATTTTACATGACAACTTTTTCAACAACGACAACATTTTCAACAACGACAACATTTTCAACAACGACAACATTTTCAACAGCGGCAATATTTTCAACAACGGATACATTTTCTACAACGGCAACATTTTCAACAACGTCAACATTTTCAACATCGGCAACATTTTCAACAACGACAACATTTTCAACGACGACATTTTCAACGACGACAAAATTTTAAACGACGACATCATTTTTACGACTACAACATTTTCAACAACGACAACATTTTCAACGACGACAGCATTTTCAACGACGACAACATTTAGAACGACGACAACAATTTCAACAATGACAACATTTACAACAACGACAACATTTTCAAAAACGACAACATTTTCAAAAACGACAACATTTTCAAGAACGACAACATTTTCAACAACGGCAACATTTTCAATCACAACAATATTTTCAACGACGACAACATTTTCAACGATGACAACATTTTCAACGACGACAACATTTTCAACAACGTCAACATTTTCAAAAACGACAACATTTTCAAAAACGACAACATTTTCAAAAACGACAACATTTTCAACAACGACAGCTTTCCAGTTACGGAACATTTTCAGCAAAGAGAACATTTTCAACGACGACAACATTTTTACAACGAAGACATTTTCAAAAAGGACAACATTTTCAACAACGACAACATTTACAAGAACGACAACATTTTTAACAACGGCATCATTTTCAACGACAACAATTTCAACGACGAGAACATTTTCAACAACGTCAACATTTTCAACATCGGACACATTTTCAACAACGACAACATTTTCAACGACGACATTTTCAACGACGACAAAATTTTAAACGACGACATCATTTTTACGACTACAACATTTTCAACAACGACAACATTTTTAACGACGACAACATTTTCAACGACGACAACATTTAGAACGACGACAACAATTTCAACAATGTCAACATTTACAACAACGAAAACATTTTCAAAAACGACAACATTTTCAAAAACGACAACATTTTCAAGAACGACAACATTATCAACAACGGCAACATTTTCAACCACAACAACATTTTCAACGACGACAAAATTTTCAAGGATGACATCATTTTACACGACGACAACATTTTCAACAGCGACAACATTTTCAACAACCTCAACATTTTCAAAAACGACAACATGTTCAAAAACCACAACATTTTCAACAACGACAACATTTTCAACAACGACAGCTTTCCAACTACGGCACTTTTTCAACAACGAGAACATTTTCAACAACGAAAACATTTTCAACAACGACAACATTTTCAACGACGACAACATGTTTAAAAAAGACAACATTTTCAAAAACGACAATATTTTCAACAACGACAACATTTTCAAGAACGACAACATGTTTAAAAACGACAACATTTTCAAAAACGACAATATTTTCAACGATGACAACATTTTCAACGACGACAACATTTTCAACAGCGACAACATTTTCAACAACGTCAACATTTTCAAAAACCACAACATTTTCAACAACGACAACATTTTCAAGAACGACAGCTTTTTATCAGCGGCACATTTTCAACAACGAAAACAATTTCAAAAACGACCACTTTTTCAACAACGACAACATTTTCAACAACGACAACATTTTCAAAAACGAAATAATTTTTAACCAACGAGAATATTTTCAACAACGACAACATTTTCAACGACGACTACATTTTCACAACGACAACATTTTTACAACGACAACATTTTCAACAACGACAACATTTTCAAAAACGACAACATTTTCAAGAACGCAACATTGACAAGAACGACAAAATTTTCAACAACGGCAACATTTTCAACGACAACATTTTCAACGACGACAACATTTTCAACGACGACAACATTTTCAACGACGACAACATTTGCAACGACGACAACATTTTCAACGACGGCAACATTTTCAACGACGATAACATTTTCAACGACGACAACATTTTTTACGACGACAACATTTTCAACGATGACAACATTTTCAACAACGACAACATTTTCAAGAACGACAACATTTTCAACAACGGCAACATTTTCAACCTAAACAACATCTTCAACGACGACAACATTTTCAACGATGACAACATTTTCAACGACGACAACATTTTCAACATCGACAACATTTTCAACAACCTCAACATTTTCAAAAACGATAACATGTTTAAAAAAGGACAACATTTTCAACAACGACAACATTTTCAACAACGACAGCTTTCCAACTACGGCAAATTTTCAGCAACGAGAACATTTTCAACAACGACAACATATTCAACAACGACAACATTTTCAAAAACGACAACATGTTTAAAAACGACAACATTTTCAAAAACGACAACATTTTCAACAACGAGAACATTTTCAAGAACGACAGCTTTTCAACAACGGAACAATTTTCAACAACGGCAACCATTTCAACAACAGCATAAATTTTAACAACGAACACATTTTCAACGACGACAACATTTTCAACGACGACAACATTCTCAACAACGACAACATTTTCAAAAACGACAGCATTTTCAACAACGACAACATTTTCAACGACAACATTTTACACGACGACAACATTTGCAACGACGACAACATTTTCAACGACGACAAAATTTTCAACAACGACAACATTTTCAACTACGACAACATTTTCAACAACGACAACATTTTTACAACGAAAACATTTTCAAAAACTACAACATTTTCAACTACGACAACATTTACAAGAACGACAACAGCGGCGACAACATTTTCAACGACGATAACATTTTCAACGACGACAACATTTTCAACGACGAGAACATTTTCAACAATGACAACATTTTCAACAACGACAACATTTTCAAAAACGACAACATTTTCAAAAACGACAACATTTTCAAGAACGACAACATTTTCAACAACGGCAACATTTTCAACTACAACAACATTTTCAACGATGACAACATTTTCTACGATGACAACATTTTCAACCACGACAACATTTTCAACAGCGACAACATTTTCAACAACGTCAACATTTTCAAAAACGAGAACATGTTCAAAAACGACAACATTTTCAAAAACGACAACATTTTCTACAACGACAACATTTTCAAGAACGACATCTTTTCAACTACGGCAAATTTTCAACAACGACAACATTTTCAACGACGACAACATTTTTAACCCTTTTGCGCCGGACCTTCGTTGAAGGAAATTCTTCCTCAATACGAGTCTCTTGAAAGTTTTCTTTACTCCTCTGTACGAAGCCTTTTCGCGTCGACTAAAGGCAGTGGGTCCCTCCCTAACCTTTTTTGGACCCAACTCAGAGGGCACCGATCCCTTTCCTCTGCCTCTGTCCCAGACCCTAGAAGGATTATAAGCCCCTTCCTAGAACGAGTTCGCGGTCAACTGGCTAAAATGTTAATGAGAAATATATGAAAGTATTGGTTGCTCGCACCGATTTTTTTACATTCAAAATGAATTTTGTGTTTTGTTTCTGAGCGTGCAGCAATTTTAAACGAAGTTCTAACTTTGATTTAGACGAATTTAATGTATTTACTTGTTGTTCTATAACTCCGTTGAGATTAACGTTAGAATTTTGTTTGAAATTTCCATGTGGTCAGCAAAAAAAGACGAATGCATTTCTAGCATTGAATTTCAAAAATACGCAACAAATATTTTTTTGGAAAACACACTGCAAATAACAGTAGTTGACCGCGTGGAGAGGATAGGAAAGGGTCGACCTGAGCGGCCGAAGAAGGGACTGGGCTTGCGCTAAGGCGGATCACAAGGGACGACCGCGTCCGTAGGTCTATTGTGTCCGCCACGGTCACTTTTTTCGACCTTTGCCGCACAGGCGCGGCATTCGTTGGTTAGGGTAAGAACATTCAGGACGCACTGGTGTGGCATTCGTAGTTGAGGAAAAAAAATCCTCGCCGCACAGGTGCGGGATTCGGCGCGAAAGGGTTAACAACGACAACATTTTCAACGCCGACAACATTTTCAACAACGACATCATTTTCAACAACGACAACATTATTAACAACGTCAACATTTTCAACAACGACAAAATTTTCAAAAACGACAATATTTTTAACAACGAACTCATTTTCAAGAACGACAGCGTTTTAAACAACGGCAACATTTTCAACAACGGCAAAATTTTCAACGACGGGAACTATTTCAACTACGGCAACATTGTCAACAACGGCAATATTTTCAACGAAAACATTTTCAACAACGACAACATTTTCAACGACGACAGCATTTTCAACGACGACAAAATTTTCAACGACGACAACATTTTACATGAAAACTTTTTCAACAACGACAACATTTTCAACAACGACAACATTTTCAACAACGACAACATTTTCAACAGCGGCAATATTTTCAACAACGGATACATTTTCTACAACGGCAACATTTTCAACAACGTCAACATTTTCAACATCGGCAACATTTTCAACAACGACAACATTTTCAACGACGACATTTTCAACGACGACAAAATTTTAAACGACGACATCATTTTTACGACTACAACATTTTCAACAACGACAACATTTTCAACGACGACAGCATTTTCAACGACGACAACATTTAGAACGACGACAACAATTTCAACAATGACAACATTTACAACAACGACAACATTTTCAAAAACGACAACATTTTCAAAAACGACAACATTTTCAAGAACGACAACATTTTCAACAACGGCAACATTTTCAATCACAACAATATTTTCAACGACGACAACATTTTCAACGATGACAACATTTTCAACGACGACAACATTTTCAACAACGTCAACATTTTCAAAAACGACAACATTTTCAAAAACGACAACATTTTCAACAAGGACAGCTTTCCAGTTACGGAACATTTTCAGCAAAGAGAACATTTTCAACGACGACAACATTTTTACAACGAAGACATTTTCAAAAAGGACAACATTTTCAACAACGACAACATTTACAAGAACGACAAAATTTTTAACAACGGCATCATTTTCAACGACAACAATTTCAACGACGAGAACATTTTCAACAACGTCAACATTTTCAACATCGGCAACATTTTCAACAACGACAACATTTTCAACGACGACATTTTCAACGACGACAAAATTTTAAACGACGACATCATTTTTACGACTACAACATTTTCAACAACGACAACATTTTCAACGACGACAACATTTTCAACGACGACAACATTTAGAACGACGACAACAATTTCAACAATGACAACATTTACAACAACGAAAACATTTTCAAAAACGACAACATTTTCAAAAACGACAACATTTTCAAGAACGACAACATTTTCAACAACGGCAACATTTTCAATCACAACAATATTTTCAACGACGACAACATTTTCAACGACGATAACTTTTTCAACGACGACAACATTTTCAACGACGAGAATATTTTCAACAATGACAACATTTTCAACAAAGACAACATTTTCAAAAACGACAACATTTTCAAAAAACGACAACATTTTCAAAAACGACAACATTTTCAACAACGACAGCTTTCCAACTACGGAATATTTTCAGCAACGAGAACATTTTCAACGACGACAACATTCTCAACAACGACAACATTTTCAACACCGACAACATTTTCAACAACGACAACATTTTCACCAACGACAACATTTTCAACGACAACATTTTACACGACGACAACATTTTCAACGACGACAACATTTTCAACGACGACAAAATTTTCAACAACGACAACATTTTCAACTACGACAACATTTTCAACAACGACAACATTTTTACAACGAAAACATTTACAAAAACGACAACATTTTCAACAAGGACAGCTTTCCAACTACGGCACATTTTCAGCAACGAGAACATTTTCAACAACCACAACATTTTCAACAACGACAACATTTTCATAAACGACAACATGTTTAAAAACGACAACATTTTCAAAAACGACAACATTTTAAACAACGACAACATTTTCAAGAACGACAGCTTTTCAACAACGGAACAATTTTCAACAACGGCAACATTTTCAACAACAGCATAAATTTTAACAACGACAACATTTTCAACGACGACAACATTTTCAACGACGACAACATTCTCAACAACGACAACATTTTTAACACCGAACACATTTTCAACAACGACAACATTTTAAACAACGACAACATTTTCAACGACAACATTTTACACGATGACAACATTTTCAACGACGACAACATTTTCAACGACGACAAAATTTTCAACAACGACAACGTTTTCAACTACGACAACATTTTCAACAACGACAACATTTTTACAACGAAAACATTTTCAAAATCGACAACATTTTCAACAACGACAACATTTACAAGAACGACAACATTTTCAACAACGACAACATTTTCAACGACAACATTTTACACGACGACAACATTTTCAACGACGACAACATTTTCAACGACGACAAAATTTTCAAGTACGACAACATTTTCAACTACGACAACATTTTCAACAACGACAACATTTTTACAACGAAAACATTTTCGAAAACGACAACATTTTCAACAACGACAACATTTACAAGAACGACAACATTTTCAACAACGGCAACATTTTCAACGACAACATTTTCAACGACGACAACATTTTCAAAGACGACATCATTTTCAACGACGACAACATTTTCAGCGGCGACAACATTTTCAACGACGATAACATTTTCAACGACGACAACATTTTCAACAACGAGAACATTTTCAACAATGACAACATTTTCAACAACGACAACATTTTCAAAAACGACAACATTTTCAAAAACGACAACATTTTCAAAAACGACAACATTTTCAACAACGACAACATTTTCAACAACGACAACATTTTCAAGAACGACAGCTTTTCAACAACGGAACAATTTTCAACAACGGCAACATTTTCAACAACAGCATATATTTTAACAACGACAACATTTTTAACGACGACAACATTTTCAACGACGACAACATTATCAACAACGACAATTTTTTCAACACCGACAACATTTTCAACAACGACAACATTTTCAACAACGACAACATTTTCAACGACAACATTTTACACGACGACAACATTTTCAACGACGACAACATTTTCAACGACGGCAAAATTTTCAACAACGACAACATTTTCAACTACGATTACATTTTCAACAACGACAACATTTTTAAAACGAAAACATTTTCAAAAACGACAACATTTTCAACAACGACAACATTTACAAGAACGACAACATTTTCAACAACGACAACATTTTCAACGACAACATTATACACGACGACAACGTTTTCAACGACGACAACATTTTCAACGACGACAAAATTTTCAACAACGACAACATTTTCAACTACGACAACATTTTCAACAACGACAACATTTTTACAACGAAAACATTTTCAAAAACGACAACATTTTCAACAACGACAACATTTACAAGAACGACAACATTTTCAACAACGGCAACATTTTCAACGACAACATTTTCAACATCGGCAACATTTTCAACAACGACAACATTTTCAACGACGACATTTTCAACGACGACAAAATTTTAAACGACGACATCATTTTTACGACTACAACATTTTCAACGACATCATTTTCAACGACGACAGCATTATCAACAACGACAACATTTAGAACGACGACAACATTTTCAACGACGACAACATTTTCAACGACGACAAAATTTTCAACGACGACAACATTTTACACGACAACTTTTTCAACAACGACAACATTTTCAACAACGACAACATTTTCAAACACGACAACATTTACAACAGCGGCAATATTTTCAACAACGGCAACATTTTCTACAACGGCAACATTTTCAACAACGTCAACATTTTCAGCATCGGCAACATTTTCAACAACGACAACATTTTCAACGACGACATTTTCAACGACGACAAAATTTTAAACGACGACATCATTTTTACGACTACAACATTTTCAACAACGACAACATTTTCAACGACGACAGCATTTTCAACGTCGAACACATTTAGAACGACGACAACAATTTCAACAATGACAACATTTACAACAACGACAACATTTTCAAAAACGACAACATTTTCAAAAACGACAACATTTTCAAGAACGACAACATTTTCAACAACGGCAACATTTTCAATCACAACAATATTTTCAACGACGACAACATTTTCAACGATGACAATATTTTCAACGACGACAACATTTTCAACAGCGACAACATTTTCAACAACGTCAACATTTTCAAAAACGACAACATTTTCAAAAACGACAACATTTTCAAATACGACAACATTTTCAACGACAGCTTTCCAACTACGGAACATTTTCAGCAACGAGAACATTTTCAACGACGACAACATTTTTACAACGAAAACATTTTCAAAAACGACAACATTTTCAACAACGACAACATTTACAAGAACGACAACATTTTCAACAACGACAACATTTTCAACGACGACATTTTCAACGACGACAAAATTTTAAACGACGACATCATTTTTACGACTACAACATTTTCAACAACGACAACCTTTTCAACGACGACAACATTTTCAACGACGACAACATTTAGAACGACGACAACAATTTCAACAATGACAACATTTACAACAACGACAACATTTTCAAAATCGACAACATTTTCAAAAACGACAACATTTTCAAGAACGACAACATTTTCAACAACGGCAACATTTTTAATCACAACAATATTTTCAACGACGACAACATTTTCAACGATGATAACATTTTCAACGACGACAACATTTTCAACGACGAGAACATTTTGAACAATGACAACATTTTCAACAACGACAACATTTTCAAAAACGACAACATTTTCAAAAACGACAACATTTTCAAAAATGACAACATTTTCAACAACGACAGCTTTCCAACTACGGAATATTTTCAGCAACCAGAACATTTTCAACGACGACAACATTCTCAACAACGACAACATTTTCAACACCGACAACATTTTTAACAACGACAACATTTTCAACAACGACAACATTTTCAACGACAACATTTTACACGACGACAACATTTTCAACGACGACAACATTTTCAACGACGACAAAATTTTCAACAACGACAACATTTTCAACTACGACAACATTTTCAACAACGACAACATTTTTACAACGAAAACATTTTCAAAAACGACAACATTTTCTACAACGACAGCTTTCCAACTACGGCACATTTTCAGCAACGAGAACATTTTCAACAAAGACAACATTTTCAACGACAACATTTTCATAAACGACAACATGTTTAAAAACGACAACATTTTCAAAAACGACAACATTTTCAACAACGACAACATTTTCAAGAACGACAGCTTTTCAACAACGGAACAATTTTCAACAACGGCAACATTTTCAACAACAGTATAAATTTTAACAACGACAACATTTTCAACGACGACAACATTTTCAACGACGACAACATTTTCAACAACGTCAACATTTTCAAAAACGACAACATTTTCAAAAACGACAACATTTTCAAAAACGACAACATTTTCAACAACGACAGCTTTATAACTACGGAACATTTTCAGCAACGAGAACATTTTCAACGACGACAACATTTTTACAACGAAAACATTTTCAAAAACGACAACATTTTCAACAACGACAACATTTACAAGAACGACAACGTTTTCAACAACGGCAACATTTTCAACGACAACTTTTTCAATGACGAGAACATTTTCAACAACGTAAACATTTTCAACATCGGCAACATTTTCAACAACGACAACATTTTCAACGACGACAACATTTTCAACGACGACAACATTTAGAACGACGACAACAATTTCAACAATGACAACATTTACAACAACGACAAAATTTTCAAAAACGACAACATTTTCAAAAACGACAACATTTTCAAGAACGACAACATTTTCAACAACGGCAACATTTTTAATCACAACAATATTTTCAACGACGACAACATTTTCAACGATGATAACATTTTCAACGACGACAACATTTTCAACGACGAGAACATTTTGAACAATGACAACATTTTCAACAACGACAACATTTTCAAAAACGACAACATTTTCAAAAACGACAACATTTTCAAAAATGACAACATTTTCAACAACGACAGCTTTCCAACTACGGAATATTTTCAGCAACCAGAACATTTTCAACGACGACAACATTCTCAACAACGACAACATTTTCAACACCGACAACATTTTTAACAACGACAACATTTTCAACAACGACAACATTTTCAACGACAACATTTTACACGACGACAACATTTTCAACGACGACAACATTTTCAACGACGACAAAATTTTTACAACGAAAACATTTTCAAAAACGACAACATTTTCTACAACGACAGCTTTCCAACTACGGCACATTTTCAGCAACGAGAACATTTTCAACAACGAAAACATTTTCAACGACAACATTTTCATAAACGACAACATGTTTAAAAACGACAACATTTTCAAAAATGACAACATTTTCAACAACGACAACATTTTCAAGAACGACAGCTTTTCAACAACGGAACAATTTTCAACAACGGCAACATTTTCAACAACAGTATAAATTTTAACAACGACAACATTTTCAACGACGACAACATTTTCAACGACGACAACATTTTCAACAACGTCAACATTTTCAAAAACGACAACATTTTCAAAAACGACAACATTTTCAAGAACGACAACATTTTCAACAACGACAGCTTTATAACTACGGAACATTTTCAGCAACGAGAACATTTTCAACGACGACAACATTTTTACAACGAAAACATTTTCAAAAACGACAACATTTTCAACAACGACAACATTTACAAGAACGACAACGTTTTCAAAGACGACAACATTTTCAACGACAACATTTTCAATGACGAGAACATTTTCAACAACGTAAACATTTTCAACATCGGCAACATTTTCAACAACGACAACATTTAGAACGACGACAACAATTTCAACAATGACAACATTTACAACAACGACAAAATTTTCAAAAACGACAACATTTTCAAAAACGACAACATTTTCAAGAACGACATTATTTTCAACAACGGCAACATTTTCAATCACAACAATATTTTCAACGACGACAACATTTTCAACGACGATAACATTTTCAACGACGACAACATTTTCAACGACGAGAACATTTTCAACAATGACAACATTTTCAACAACGACAACATTTTCAAAAACGACAACATTTTCAAAAACGACAATATTTTCAACAACGACAGCTTTCCAACTACGGAATATTTTCAGCAACGAGAACATTTTAAACGACGACAACATTCTCAACAACGACAACATTTTCAACACCGACAACATTTTCAACAACGACAACATTTTCAACAATGACAACATTTTCAACGACAACATTTTACACGACGACAACATTTTCAACGACGACAACATTTTTAACGACGACAAAATTTTCAACAACGACAATATTTTCAATTACGACAACATTTTCAATAACGACAACATTTTTACAACGAAAACATTTTCAAAAACGACAACATTTTCAACAACGAAAGCTTTCCAACAACGGCACATTTTCAGCAACGAGAAGATTTTCAACAACGACAACATTTTCAACAACGACAACATTTTCAAAAACGACAACATGTTTAAAAACGACAACATTTTCAAAAACGACAACATTTTCAACAACGACAACATTTTCAAGAACGACAGCTTTTCAACAACGGAACAATTTTCAACAACGGCAACATTTTCAACAACAGCATAAATTTTAACAACAACATTTTCAACGACGACAACATTTTCAACGACGACAACATATTCAACAACGACAACAATTTTAACACCGACAATATTTTCAACAACGACAACATTTTCAACAACGACAACATTTTCAACGACAACATTTTACACGACGACAACATTTTCAACGACGACAACATTTTCAACGACGACAAAATTTTCAACAACGACAACATTTTCAACTACGACAACATTTTCAACAACGACAACATTTTTACAACGAAAACATTTTCAAAAACGACAACATTTTCAACAACGACAACATTTACAAGAACGACAACATTTTCAACAACGACAACATTTTCCACGACAACATTTTACACGACGACAACATCATCAACGACGACAACATTTTCAACGACGACAAAATTTTCAACAACGACAACATTTTCAACTACGACAACATTTTCAACAACGACAACATTTTTACAACGAAAACATTTTCAAAAACGACAACATTTTAAACAACGACAACATTTACAAGAACGACAACATTTTCAACAACGGCAACATTTTCAACGACAACATTTTCAACGACGACAACATTTTCAAAGACGACATCATTTTCAACGACGACAACATTTTCAGCGGCGACAACATTTTCAACGACGATAACATTTTCAACGACGACAACATTTTCAACGACGAGAACATTTTCAACAATGACAACATTTTCAACAACGACAACATTTTCAAAAACGACAACATTTTCAAAAACGACAACATTTTCAAGAACGACAACATTTTCAACAACGGCAACATTTTCAACTACAACAACATTTTCAACGACGACAACATTTTCTACGATGACAACATTTTCAACGACGACAACATTTAGAACGACGAGAACAATTTCAACAATGACAACATTTTCAACGACAACATTTTACACGACGACAACATTTTCAACGACGACATCATTTTCAACGACGACAAAACTTTCAACAACGACAACATTTTCAACTACGACAACATTTTCAACAACGACAACATTTTTACAACGAAAAATTTTCAAAAACGACTACATTTTCAACAACGACAACATTTACAAGAACGACAACATTTTCAACAACGACAACATTTTCAACGACAACATTTTACACGACGAAACAATTTTCAACGACGACAACATTTTCAACGACGACAAAATTTTCAACAACGACAACATTTTCAACTACGACAACATTTTCAACAACGACAACATTTTTACAACGAAAACATTTTCAAAAACGACAACATTTTCAACAACGGCAACATTTTCAACGACAACATTTTCAACGACGACACTATTTTCAAAGACGACATCATTTTCAACGACGACAACTTTTTCAGGGGCGACAACATTTTCAACGACGATAACATTTTCAACGACGACAACATTTTCAACGACGAGAACATTTTCAACAATGACAACATTTTCAACAACGACAACATTTTCAAAAACGACAACATTTTCAAAAACGACAACATTTTCAAGAACGACAACATTTTCAACAACGGCAACATTTTCAACTACAACAACATTTTCACCGACGACAACATTTTCTACGACGACAAAATTTTCAACCGCTACAACATTTTCAACAGCGACAACATTTTCAACAACGTCAACATTTTCATAAACGACAACATTTTCAACATCGACAACATTTTCAAGAACGACAACATGTTTAAAAACGACAACATTTTCAAAAACGACAACATTTTCAACGATGACAACATTTTCAACAATGACAACATTTTCAACGACAACATTTTACACGACGACAACATTTTCAACGACGACAACATTTTTAACGACGACAAAATTTTCAACAACGACAATATTTTCAATTACGACAACATTTTCAATAACGACAACATTTTTACAACGAAAACATTTTCAAAAACGACAACATTTTCAACAACGAAAGCTTTCCAACAACGGCACATTTTCAGCAACGAGAAGATTTTCAACAACGACAACATTTTCAACAACGACAACATTTTCAAAAACGACAACATGTTTAAAAACGACAACATTTTCAAAAACGACAACATTTTCAACAACGACAACATTTTCAAGAACGACAGCTTTTCAACAACGGAACAATTTTCAACAACGGCAACATTTTCAACAACAGCATAAATTTTAACAACAACATTTTCAACGACGACAACATTTTCAACGACGACAACATATTCAACAACGACAACAATTTTAACACCGACAATATTTTCAACAACGACAACATTTTCAACAACGACAACATTTTCAACGACAACATTTTACACGACGACAACATTTTCAACGACGACAACATTTTCAACGACGACAAAATTTTCAACAACGACAACATTTTCAACTACGACAACATTTTCAACAACGACAACATTTTTACAACGAAAACATTTTCAAAAACGACAACATTTTCAACAACGACAACATTTACAAGAACGACAACATTTTCAACAACGACAACATTTTCCACGACAACATTTTACACGACGACAACATCATCAACGACGACAACATTTTCAACGACGACAAAATTTTCAACAACGACAACATTTTCAACTACGACAACATTTTCAACAACGACAACATTTTTACAACGAAAACATTTTCAAAAACGACAACATTTTAAACAACGACAACATTTACAAGAACGACAACATTTTCAACAACGGCAACATTTTCAACGACTACATTTTCAACGACGACAACATTTTCAAAGACGACATCATTTTCAACGACGACAACATTTTCAGCGGCGACAACATTTTCAACGACGATAACATTTTCAACGACGACAACATTTTCAACGACGAGAACATTTTCAACAACGGCAACATTTTCAACAACGACAACATTTTCAAAAACGACAACATTTTCAAAAACGACAACATTTTCAAGAACGACAACATTTTCAACAACGGCAACATTTTCAACTACAACAACATTTTCAACGACGACAACATTTTCTACGATGACAACATTTTCAACGACGACAACATTTAGAACGACGAGAACAATTTCAACAATGACAACATTTTCAACGACAACATTTTACACGACGACAACATTTTCAACGACGACATCATTTTCAACGACGACAAAACTTTCAACAACGACAACATTTTCAACTACGACAACATTTTCAACAACGACAACATTTTTACAACGAAAAATTTTCAAAAACGACTACATTTTCAACAACGACAACATTTACAAGAACGACAACATTTTCAACAACGACAACATTTTCAACGACAACATTTTACACGACGAAACAATTTTCAACGACGACAACATTTTCAACGACGACAAAATTTTCAACAACGACAACATTTTCAACTACGACAACATTTTCAACAACGACAACATTTTTACAACGAAAACATTTTCAAAAACGACAACATTTTCAACAACGGCAACATTTTCAACGACAACATTTTCAACGACGACACTATTTTCAAAGACGACATCATTTTCAACGACGACAACTTTTTCAGGGGCGACAACATTTTCAACGACGATAACATTTTCAACGACGACAACATTTTCAACGACGAGAACATTTTCAACAATGACAACATTTTCAACAACGACAACATTTTCAAAAACGACAACATTTTCAAAAACGACAACATTTTCAAGAACGACAACATTTTCAACAACGGCAACATTTTCAACTACAACAACATTTTCACCGACGACAACATTTTCTACGACGACAAAATTTTCAACCGCTACAACATTTTCAACAGCGACAACATTTTCAACAACGTCAACATTTTCATAAACGACAACATTTTCAACATCGACAACATTTTCAAGAACGACAACATGTTTAAAAACGACAACATTTTCAAAAACGACAACATTTTCAACGATGACAACATTTTCAACGACGACAACATTTCTAACAGCGACAACATTTTCAACAACCTCAACATTTTCAAAAACGATAACATGTTCAAAAACGACAACATTTTCAACAACGACAACATTTTCAACAACGACAGCTTTCCAACTACGGCACATTTTCAGCAACGAGAACATTTTCAATAACGAACACATTTTCAACAACGACAACATTTTCAAAAACGACTACATGTTTAAAAACGACAACATTTTTACAACGAAAACATTTTCAACAACGACAACATTTTCAAAAACGACCACATTTTCAACAACGACAACATTTACAAGAACGACAACATATTCAACAACGGCAACATTTTCAACGACAACATTTTCAACGACGACTAAATTATCAAAGAAGACAACATTTTCAACGACGACAACATTTTCAGCGGCGACAACATTTTCAACGACGATAACATTTTCAACGACGACAATATTTTGAACGACGAGAACATTTTCAACAATGAAAACATTTTCAACAACGACAACATTTTCAAAAACGACAACATTGTCAAAAACGACAACATTTTCAAGAACGACAACATTTTCAACGACGACAACATTTTCAACGATGATAATATTTTCAACGACGACAACATTTTCAACGACGAGAACATTTTGAACAATGACAACATTTTCAACAACGACAACATTTTCAAAAACGACAACATTTTCAAAAACGACAACATTTTCAAAAATGACAACATTTTCAACAACGACAGCTTTCCAACTACGGAATATTTTCAGCAACCAGAACATTTTAAACGACGACAACATTCTCAACAACGACAACATTTTCAACACCGACAACATTTTTAACAACGACAACATTTTCAACAACGACAATATTTTCAACGACAACATTTTACACGACGACAACATTTTCAACGACGACAACATTTTCAACGACGACAAAATTTTCAACAACGACAACATTTTCAACTACGACAACATTTTCAACAACGACAACATTTTTACAACGAAAACATTTTCAAAAACGACAACATTTTCTACAACGACAGCTTTTTAACTACGGCACATTTTCAGCAACGAGAATATTTTCAACAACGACAACATTTTCAACGACAACATTTTCATAAACGACAACATGTTTAAAAACGACAACATTTTCAAAAACGACAACATTTTCAACAACGACAACATTTTCAAGAACGACAGCTTTTCAACAACGGAACAATTTTCAACAACGGCAACATTTTCAACAACAGTATAAATTTTAACAACGACAACATTTTCAACGACGACAACATTTTCAACAACGTCAACATTTTCAAAAACGACAACATTTTCAAAAACGACAACATTTTCAAAAACGACAACATTTTCAACAACGACAGCTTTATAACTACGGAACATTTTCAGCAACGAGAACATTTTCAACGACGACAACATTTTTACAACGAAAACATTTTCAAAAACGACAACATTTTCAACAACGACAACATTTACAAGAACGACAACGTTTTCAACAACGGCAACATTTTCAACGACAACATTTTCAATGACGAGAACATTTTATACAACGTAAACATTTTCAACATCGGCAACATTTTCAACAACGACAACCTTTTCAACGACGACAACATTTTCAACGACGACAACATTTAGAACGACGACAACAATTTCAACAATGACAACATTTACAACAACGACAAAATTTTCAAAAACGACAACATTTTCAAAAACGACAACATTTTCAAGAACGACATTATTTTCAACAACGGCAACATTTTCAATCACAACAATATTTTCAACGACGACAACGTTTTCAACGACGATAACATTTTCAACGACGACAACATTTTCAACGACGAGAACATTTTCAACAATGACAACATTTTCAACAACGACAACATTTTCAAAAACGACAACATTTTCAAAAACGACAATATTTTCAACAACGACAGCTTTCCAACTACGGAATATTTTCAGCAACGAGAACATTTTAAACGACGAAAACATTCTCAACAACGGCAACATTTTCAACACCGACAACATTTTCAACAACGACAACATTTTTAACAATGACAACATTTTCAACGACAACATTTTACACGACGACAACATTTTCAACGACGACAACATTTTTAACGACGACAAAATTTTCAACAACGACAATATTTTCAACTACGACAACATTTTCAACAACGACAACATTTTTACAACGAAAACATTTTCAAAAACGACAACATTTTCAACAACGAAAGCTTTCCAACTACGGCACATTTTCAGCAACGAGAACATTTTCAACAACGACAACATTTTCAACAACGACAACATTTTCAAAAACGACAACATGTTTAAAAACGACAACATTCTCAAAAACGACAACATTTTCAACAACGACAACATTTTCAAGAACGACAGCTTTTCAACAACGGAACAATTTTCAACAACGGCAACATTTTCAACAACAGCATAAATTTTAACAACGACAACATTTTCAACGACGACAACATTTTCAACGACGACAACATATTCAACAACGACAACAATTTTAACACCGACAGTATTTTCAACAACGACAACATTTTCAACAACGACAACATTTTCAACGACAACATTTTACACGACGACAACATTTTCAACGACGACAACATTTTCAACGACGACAAAATTTTCAACAACGACAACATTTTCAACTACGACAACATTTTCAACAACGACAACATTTTTACAACGAAAACATTTTCAAAAACGACAACATTTTCAACAACGACAACATTTACAAGAACGACAACATTTTCAACAACGACAACATTTTCCACGACAACATTTTACACGACGACAACATCATCAACGACGACAACATTTTC
Source organism: Ischnura elegans (assembly GCF_921293095.1). NCBI lineage: Eukaryota > Metazoa > Arthropoda > Insecta > Odonata > Coenagrionidae > Ischnura > Ischnura elegans. Next base: position 29,366,331 of record NC_060247.1, read on the forward strand.
AACGACGACAAAATTTTCAACAACGACAACATTTTCAAGTACGACAACATTTTCAACAACGACAACATTTTTACAACGAAAACATTTTCAAAAACGACAACATTTTCAACAACGACAACATTTACAAGAACGACAACATTTTCAACAACGGCAACATTTTCAACGACAACATTTTCAACGACGACAACATTTTCAAAGACGACATCATTTTCAACGACGACAACATTTTCAGCGGCGACAACATTTTCAACGACGATAACATTTTCAACGACGACAACATTTTCAACGACGAGAACATTTTCAACAATGACAACATTTTCAACAACGACAACATTTTCAAAAACGACAACATTTTCAAAAACGACAACATTTTCAAGAACGACAACATTTTCAACAACGGCAACATTTTCAACTACAACAACATTTTCAACGACGACAACATTTTCTACGATGACAACATTTTCAACGACGACAACATTTAGAACGACGAGAACAATTTCAACAATGACAACATTTTCAACGACAACATTTTACACGACGACAACATTTTCAACGACGACATCATTTTCAACGACGACAAAACTTTCAACAACGACAACATTTTCAACTACGACAACATTTTCAACAACGACAACATTTTTACAACGAAAACATTTTCAAAAACGACTACATTTTCAACAACGACAACATTTACAAGAACGACAACATTTTCAACAACGACAACATTTTCAACGACAACATTTTACACGACGAAACAATTTTCAACGACGACAACATTTTCAACGACGACAAAATTTTCAACAACGACAACATTTTCAACTACGACAACATTTTCAACAACGACAACATTTATACAACGAAAACATTTTCAAAAACGACAACATTTTCAACAACGGCAACATTTTCAACGACAACATTTTCAACGACGACACTATTTTCAAAGACGACATCATTTTCAACGACGACAACATTTTCAGGGGCGACAACATTTTCAACGACGATAACATTTTCAACGACGACAACATTTTCAACGACGAGAACATTTTCAACAATGACAACATTTTCAACAACGACAACATTTTCAAAAACGACAACATTTTCAAAAACGACAACATTTTCAAGAACGACAACATTTTCAACAACGGCAACATTTTCAACTACAACAACATTTTCACCGACGACAACATTTTCTACGATGACAACATTTTCAACCGCGACAACATTTTCAACAGCGACAACATTTTCAACAACGTCAACATTTTCATAAACGACAACATTTTCAACATCGACAACATTTTCAAGAACGACAACATGTTTAAAAACGACAACATTTTCAAAAACGACAACATTTTCAACGATGACAACATTTTCAACGACGACAACATTTCTAACAGCGACAACATTTTCAACAACCTCAACATTTTCAAAAACGATAACATGTTCAAAAACGACAACATTTTCAACAACGACAACATTTTCAACAACGACAGCTTTCCAACTACGGCACATTTTCAGCAACGAGAACATTTTCAATAACGAACACATTTTCAACAACGACAACATTTTCAAAAACGACTACATGTTTAAAAACGACAACATTTTTACAACGAAAACATTTTCAACAACGAAAACATTTTCAAAAACGACCACATTTTCAACAACGACAACATTTACAAGAACGACAACATATTCAACAACGGCAACATTTTCAACGACAACATTTTCAACGACGACTAAATTATCAAAGAAGACAACATTTTCAACGACGACAACATTTTCAGCGGCGACAACATTTTCAACGACGATAAAATTTTCAACGACGACAATATTTTGAACGACGAGAACATTTTCAACAATGACAACATTTTCAACAACGACAACATTTTCAAAAACGACAACATTTTCAAAAACGACAACATTTTCAAGAACGACAACATTTTCAACGACGACAACATTTTCAACGATGATAACATTTTCAACGACGACAACATTTTCAACGACGAGAACATTTTGAACAATGACAACATTTTCAACAACGACAACATTTTCACAAACGACAACATTTTCAAAAACGACAACATTTTCAAAAATGACAACATTTTCAACAACGACAGCTTTCCAACTACGGAATATTTTCAGCAACCAGAACATTTTCAACGACGACAACATTCTCAACAACGACAACATTTTGCAACACCGACAACATTTTTAACAACGACAACATTTTCAACAACGACAACATTTTCAACGACAACATTTTACACGACGACAACATTTTCAACGACGACAACATTTTCAACGACGACAAAATTTTCAACGACAACATTTTCAACTACGACAACATTTTCAACAACGACAACATTTTTACAACGAAAACATTTTCAAAAACGACAACATTTTCTACAACGACAGCTTTCCAACTACGGCACATTTTCAGCAACGAGAATATTTTCAACAACGACAACATTTTCAACGACAACATTTTCATAAACGACAACATGTTTAAAAACGACAACATTTTCAAAAACGAACACATTTTCAACAACGACAACATTTTCAAGAACGACAGCTTTTCAACAACGGAACAATTTTCAACAACGGCAACATTTTCAACAACAGTATAAATTTTAACAACGACAACATTTTCAACGACGACAACATTTTCAACGACGACAACATTTTCAACAACGTCAACATTTTCAAAAACGACAACATTTTCAAAAACGACAACATTTTCAACAACGACAGCTTTATAACTACGGAACATTTTCAGCAATGAGAACATTTTCAACGACGACAACATTTTTACAACGAAAACATTTTCAAAAACGACAATATTTTCAACAACGACAACATTTACAAGAACGACAACGTTTTCAACAACGGCAACATTTTCAACGACAACATTTTCAATGACGAGAACATTTTCAACAACGTAAACATTTTTAACATCGGCAACATTTTCAACAACGACAACCTTTTCAACGACGACAACATTTTCAACGACGACAACATTTAGAACGACGACAACAATTTCAACAATGACAACATTTACAACAACGACAAAATTTTCAAAAACGACAACATTTTCAAAAACGACAACATTTTCAAGAACGACATTATTTTCCACAACGGCAACATTTTCAATCACAACAATATTTTCAACGACGACAACATTTTCAACGACGATAACATTTTCAACGACGACAACATTTTCAACGACGAGAACATTTTCAACAATGACAACATTTTCAACGACAACATTTTCAAAAACGACAACATTTTCAAAAACGACAATATTTTCAACAACGACAGCTTTCCAACTACGGAATATTTTCAGCAACGAGAACATTTTAAACGACGACAACATTCTCAACAACGACAACATTTTCAACACCGACAACATTTTCAACAACGACAACATTTTCAACAATGACAACATTTTCAACGACAACATTTTACACGACGACAACATTTTCAACGACGACAACATTTTTAACGACGACAAAATTTTCAACAACGACAATATTTTCAACTACGACAACATTTTCAACAACGACAACATTTTTACAACGAAAACATTTTCAAAAACGACAACATTTTCAACAACGAAAGCTTTCCAACTACGGCACATTTTCAGCAACGAGAACATTTTCAACAACGACAACATTTTCAACAACGACAACATTTTCAAAAACGACAACATGTTTAAAAACGACAACATTTTCAAAAACGACAACATTTTCAACAACGACAACATTTTCAAGAACGACAGCTTTTCAACAACGGAACAATTTTCAACAACGGCAACATTTTCAACAACAGCATAAATTTTAACAACGACAACATTTTCAACGACGACAACATTTTCAACGACGACAACATATTCAACAACGACAACAATTTTAACACCGACAATATTTTCAACAACGACAACATTTTCAACAACGACAACATTTTCAACGACAACATTTTACACGACGACAACATTTTCAACGACGACAACATTTTCAACGACGACAAAATTTTCAACAACGACAACATTTTCAAATACGACAACATTTTCAACAACGACAACATTTTTACAACGAAAACATTTTCAAAAACGACAACATTTTCAACAACGACAACATTTACAAGAACGACAACATTTTCAACAACGACAACATTTTCCACGACAACATTTTACACGACGACAACATCATCAACGACGACAACATTTTCAACGACGACAAAATTTTCAACAACGACAACATTTTCAACTACGACAATATTTTCAACAACGACAACATTTTTACAACGAAAACATTTTCAATAACGACAACATTTTCAACAACGAGAACATTTACAAGAACGACAACATTTTCAACAACGGCAACATTTTCAACGACAACATTTTCAACGACGACAACATTTTTCAAAGACGACATCATTTTCAACGACGACAACATTTTCAGCGGCGACAACATTTTCATCGACGATAACATTTTCAACGACGACAACATTTTCAACGACGAGAACATTTTCAACAATGACAACATTTTCAACAACGACAACATTTTCAAAAACGACAACATTTTCAAAAACGACAACATTTTCAAGAACGACAATATTTTCAACAACGGCAACATTTTCAACTACAACAACATTTTCAACGACGACAACATTTTCTACGATGACAACATTTTCAACGACGACAACATTTAGAACGACGAGAACAATTTCAACAATGACAACATTTTCAACGACAACATTTTACACGACGACAACATTTTCAACGACGACATCATTTTCAACGACGACAAAATTTTCAACAACGACAACATTTTCAACTACGACAACATTTTCAACAACGACAACATTTTTACAACGAAAACATTTTCAAAAACGACTACATTTTCAACAACGACAACATTTACAAGAACGACAACATTTTCAACAACGACAACATTTTCAACGACAACATTTTACACGACGAAACAATTTTCAACGACGACAACATTTTCAACGACGACAAAATTTTCAACAACGACAACATTTTCAACTACGACAACATTTTCAACAACGATAACATTTTTACAACGAAAACATTTTCAAAAACGACAACATTTTCAACAACGGCAACATTTTCAACGACAACATTTTCAACGACGACACTATTTTCAAAGACGACATCATTTTCAACGACGACAACATTTTCAGGGGCGACAACATTTTGAACGACGATAACATTTTCAACGACGACAACATTTTCAACGACGAGAACATTTTCAACAATGACAACATTTTCAACAACGACAACATTTTCAAAAACGACAACATTTTCAAAAACGACAACATTTTCAAGAACGACAACATTTTCAACAACGGCAACATTTTCAACTACAACAACATTTTCACCGACGACAACATTTTCTACGATGACAACATTTTCAACCGCGACAACATTTTTAACAGCGACAACATTTTCAACAACGTCAACATTTTCATAAACGACAACATTTTCAACATCGACAACATTTTCAAGAACGACAACATGTTTAAAAACGACAACATTTTCAAAAACGACAACATTTTCAACGATGACAACATTTTCAACGACGACAACATTTCTAACAGCGACAACATTTTCAACAACCTCAACATTTTCAAAAACGATAACATGTTCAAAAACGACAACATTTTCAACAACGACAACATTTTCAACAACGACAGCTTTCCAACTACGGCACATTTTCAGCAACGAGAACATTTTCAATAACGAACACATTTTCAACAACGACAACATTTTCAAAAACGACTACATGTTTAAAAACGACAACATTTTTACAACGAAAACATTTTCAACAACGACAACATTTTCAAAAACGACCACATTTTCAACAACGACAACATTTACAAGAACGACAACATATTCAACAACGGCAACATTTTCAACGACAACATTTTCAACGACGACTAAATTATCAAAGACGACAACATTTTCAACGACGACAACATTTTCAGCGGCGACCACATTTTCAACGACGATAACATTTTCAACGACGACAATATTTTGAACGACGAGAACATTTTCAACAATGACAACATTTTCAACAACGACAACATTTTCAAAAACGACAACATTTTCAAAAACGACAAAATTTTTAAGAACGACAACATTTTCAACAACGGCAACATTTTCAACTACAAAAACATTTTCAACGATGACAACATTTTCAAGGACGACAACATTTTCAACAGCGACAACATTTTCAACAACGTCAACATTTTCAAAAAGCACAACATTTTCAAAAACGACAACATTTTCAACAACGAGAACATGTTCAACGACGACAACATTTTCAGAAACGACAACATGTTCAAAAACGACAACATTTTCAAAAACGACAACATTTTCAACAACGACAACATTTTCAAAAACGACAGTTTTTCAAAACGGCAAAATTTTCAACAACGGCAACATTTTCAACATCGGCAACATTTTCAACAACGGTAACATTTTTCAACTACAGCATAATTTTCAACAACGACAACATTTTCAACGACGACAACATATTCAACGACGACAACATTTTCAGCTACAACAACATTTTCAACGACGACAACATTTTCAAGAACGACAACATTTTCAACAACGGCAACATTTTCAACTACTACAACATTTTCAACGACGACAACATTTTCTACGATGACAACATTTTCAACCACGACAACATTTTCAACAGCGACAACATTTTCAACAACGTCAACATTTTCAAAAACGACAACATTTTCAACAAGGACAACATTTTCAAGAACGACAACATGTTTAAAAACGACAACATTTTAAAAAACGACAACATTTTCAACGATGACAATATTTTCAACGACGACAACATTTTCAACAGCGACAACATTTTCAACAACCTCAACATTTTCAAAAACGATAACATATTCAAAAACGACAACATTTTACACAACGACAACATTTTCAACAACGACAGCTTTCCAACTACGGCACATTTTCAGCAACGAGAACATTTTCAACAACGACAACATTTTCAACAACGACAACATTTTCAAAAACGACAAAATGTTTAAAAACGACAACATTTTTACAACGATAACATTTTCAACAACGACAACATTTTAAAAAAAACAACATTTTCAACAACGACAACATTTACAAGAACGACAACATATTCAACAACGGCAACATTTTCAACGACAACATTTTCAACCACGACAACATTATCAAAGACGACAACATTTTCAACGACGACAACATTTTCAGCGGCGACAACATTTTCAACGACGATAACATTTTCAACGACGACAATATTTTGAACGACGAGAACATTTTCAACAATGACAACATTTTCAAAAACGACAACATTTTCAAAAACGACAACATTTTCAAAAACGACAACATTTTCAACAGCGACAACATTTTCAACAACGTCAACATTTTCAACAACGAGAACATTTTCAACGACGACAACATTTTCAGAAACGACAACATGTTCAAAAACGACAACATTTTCAAAAACGACAATATTTTCAACAACGACAACATTTTCAAAAACGACAGTTTTTCAAAACGGCAACATTTTCAACAACGGCAACATTTTCAACACCGACAACATTTTCAACAACGACAACATTTTCAACAACGACAACATTTTCAACGACAACATTTTACACGACGACAACATTTTCAACGACGACAACATTTTCAACGACGACAAAATTTTCAACAACGACAACATTTTCAACTACGACAACATTTTCAACAACGTTAACATTTTTACAACGAAAACATTTTCAAAAACGACAACATTTTCAACAACGACAGCTTTCCAACTACGGCACATTTTCAGCAACGAGAACATTTTCAACAACGACAACATTTTCAACGACGACAACATTTTCAACGACGACAACATTCTCAACAACGACAACATTTTCAACACCGACAACATTTTCAACAACGACAACATTTTCAACAACGACAACATTTTCAACGGCAACATTTTACACGACGACAACATTTTCAAAAACGACAACATTTTCAACAACGACAACATTTTCAAGAACGACAACATTTTCAACAACGACAACAATTGCTAGAACGAAAACATTTTCAACAACGGCAACATTTTCAACGACAATATTTTCAACGACGACAACATTTTCAAAGACGACATCATTTTCAACGACGATAACATTTTCAACGACGAACACATTTTCAACGACGAGAACATTTTCAACAATGACAACATTATCAACAACGACAACATTTCCAAAAACGACAACATTTTCAAAAACGACAACATTTTCAAGAACGACAACATTTTCAACAACGGCAACATTTTCAACTACAACAACATTTTCAACGACGACAACATTTTCTACGATGACAACATTTTCAACCGCGACAACATTTTCAACAGCGACAACATTTTCAACAACGTCAACATTTTCAAAAACGACAACATTTTCAACAACGACAACATTTTCAAGAACGACAACAGGTTTAAAAACGACAACATTTTCAAAAACGACAACATTTTCAACGATGACCACATTTTCAACGACGACAACATTTTCAACAGCGACAACATTTTCAACAACCTCAACATTTTCAAAAACGATAACATGTTCAAAAACGACAACATTTTCAACAACGACAACATTTTCAACAACGACAGCTTTCCAACTACGGCACATTTTCAGCAACGAAAACATTTTCAACAACGACAACATTTTCAACAACGACAACATTTTCAAAAACGACAACATGTTTAAAAACGACAACATTTTTACAACGAAAACATTTTCAACAACGACAACATTTTCAAAAACGACAACATTTTCAACAACGACAACATTTACAAGAACGACTAAATATTCAACAACGGCAACATTTTCAACGACAACATTTTCAACGACGACTACATTATCAAAGACGACAATTTTTTCAACGACGACAACATTTTCAGCGGCGACAACATTTTCAACGACGATAACATTTTCAACGACGACAATATTTTGAACGACGACAACATTTTCAACAATGACAACATTTTCAACAACGACAACATATTCAAAAACGACAACATTTTCAAAAACGACAACATTTTCAAGAACGACAACATTTTCAACAACGGCAACATTTTCAACTACAAAAACATTTTCAACGGCGACAACATTTTCAACGATGACAACATTTTCAAGGACGACAACATTTTCAACAGCGACAACATTTTCAACAACGTCAACATTTTCAAAAAGCACAACATTTTCAAAAACGACAACATTTTCAACAACGAGAACATGTTCACCGACGACAACATTTTCAGAAACGACAACATGTTCAAAAACGACAACATTTTAAAAAACGACAACATTTTCAACAACGACAACATTTTCAAAAACGACAGTTTTTCAAAACGGCAACATTTTCAACAACGGCAACATTTTCAACATCGGCAACATTTTCAACAACGGTAACATTTTTCAACTACAGCATAATTTTCAACAACGACAATATTTTCAACGACGACAACATATTCAACGACGACAACATTTTCAGCGACGACAAAATTTTCAACGACGACAACATTTTCAAGAACGACAACATTTTCAACAACGGTAACATTTTCAACTACAACAACATTTTCAACGACGACAATATTTTCTACGATGACAACATTTTCAACCACGACAACATTTTCAACAGCGACAACATTTTCAACAACGTCAACATTTTCAAAAACGACAACATTTTCAACAACGACAACATTTTCAAGAACGATAACATGTTTAAAAACAACAACATTTTCAAAAACGACAACATTTTCAATGATGACAACATTTTCAACGACGACAACATTTTCAAAAGCGACAACATTTTCAACAACCTCAACATTTTCAAAAACGATAACATGTTCAAAAACGACAACATTTTCAACAACGACAACATTTTCAACAACGACAGCTTTCCAACTACGGCACATTTTCAGCAACGAGAACATTTTCAACAACGACAACATTTTCAACGACGACAACATTTTCAACTACGACAACATTTTCAACAACGACAACATTTTTACAACGAAAACATTTTCAAAAACGACAACATTTTCAACAACGACAGCTTTCCAACTACGGCACATTTTCAGCAACGAGAACATTTTCAACAACGACAACATTTTCAACAACGACAGTATTTTCAAAAACGACAACATGTTTAAAAACGACATTATTTTCAAAAACGACAACATTTTCAACAACGACAACATTTTCAAGAACGACAGCTTTTCAACAACGGAACAATTTTCAACAACGGCAACATTTTCAACAACAGCATAAATTTTAACAACGACAACATTTTCAACGACGACAACATTTTCAACGACGACAACATTCTCAACAACGACAACATTTTTAACACCGACAACATTTTCAACAACGACAACATTTTAAACAACGACAACATTTTCAACGACAACATTTTACACGACGACAACATTTTCAACGACGACAACATTTTCAACGACGACAAAATTTTCAACAACGACAACGTTTTCAACCACGACAACATTTTCAACTACGACAACATTTTTACAACGAAAACATTTTCAAAATCGACAACATTTTCAACAACGACAACATTTACAAGAACGACAACATTTTCAACAACGACAACATTTTCAACGACAACATTTTACACGACGACAACATTTTTAACGACGACAACATTTTCAACGACGACAAAATTTTCAACAACGACAACATTTTCAACTACGACAACATTTTCAACAACGACAACATTTTTACAACGAAAACATTTTCAAAAACGACAACATTTTCAACAACGACAACATTTACAAGAACGACAACATTTTCAACAACGGCAACATTTTCAACGACAACATTTTCAACATCGGCAACATTTTCAACAACGACAACATTTTCAACGACGACATTTTCAACGACGACAAAATTTTAAACGACGACATCATTTTTACGACTACAACATTTTCAACGACAACATTTTCAACGACGACAGCATTTTCAACGACGACAACATTTAGAACGACGACAACATTTTCAACGACGACAACATTTTCAACGACGACAAAATTTTCAACGACGACAACATTTTACACGACAACTTTTTCAACAACGACAACATTATCAACAACGACATCATTTTCAAACACGACAACATTTACAACAGCGGCAATATTTTCAACAACGTCAACATTTTCAACAACGTCAACATTTTCAGCATCGGCAACATTTTCAACAACGACAACATTTTCAACGACGACATTTTCAACGACGACAAAATTTTAAACGACGACATCATTTTTACGACTACAACATTTTCAACAAGGACAACATTTTCAACGACGACAACGTTTTCAACTACGACAACATTTTCAACAACGACAACATTTTTACAACGAAAACATTTTCAAAATCGACAACATTTTCAACAACGACAACATTTACAAGAACGACAACATTTTCAACAACGACAACATTTTCAACGACAACATTTTACACGACGACAACATTTTCAACGACGACAACATTTTCAACGACGACAAAATTTTCAACAACGACAACATTTTCAACTACGACAACATTTTCAACAACGACAACATTTTTACAACGAAAACATTTTAAAAAACGACAACATTTTCAACAACGACAACATTTACAAGAACGACAACATTTTCAACAACGGCAACATTTTCAACGACAACATTTTCAACGACGACAACATTTTCAAAGACGACATCATTTTCAACGACGACAACATTTTCAGCGGCTACAACATTTTTAACGACGATAACATTTTCAACGACGTTAACATTTTCAACGACGAGAACATTTTCAACAATGACAACATTTTCAACAACGAAAACATTTTCAAAAACGACAACATTTTCAAAAACGACAACATTTTCAAAAACGACAACATTTTCAACAACGACAACATTTTCAATAACGACAACATTTTCAAGAACGACAGCTTTTCAACAACGGAACAATTTTCAACAACGGCAACATTTTCAACAACAACATAAATTTTAACAACGACAACATTTTCAACGACGACAACATTTTCAACGACGACAACATTATCAACAACGACAATTTTTTCAACACCGACAACATTTTCAACAACGACAACATTTTCAACAACGACAACATTTTCAACGACAACATTTTACACGACGACAACATTATCAACGACGACAACATTTTCAACGACGACAAAATTTTCAACAACGACAACATTTTCAACTACGTTTACATTTTCAACAACGACAACATTTTTAAAACGAAAACATTTTCAAAAACGACAACATTTTCAAGAACGACAACATTTACAAGAACGAAAACATTTTCAACAACGACAACATTTTCAACGACAACATTTTAAACGACGACAACGTTTTCAAAGACGACAACATTTTCAACGACGACAAAATTTTCAACAACGACAACATTTTCAACTACGACAACATTTTCAACAACGACAACATTTTTACAACGAAAACATTTTCAAAAACGACAACATTTTCAACAACGACAACATTTACAAGAACGACAACATTTTCAACAACGGCAACATTTTCAACGACAACATTTTCAACATCGGCAACATTTTCAACAACGACAACATTTTCAACGACGACATTTTCAACGACGACAAAATTTTAAACGACGACATCATTTTTACGACTACAACATTTTCAACGACAACATTTTCAACGACGACAGCATTTTCAACGACGACAACATTTAGAACGACGACAACATTTTCAACGACGACAACATTTTCAACGACGACAAAATTTTCAACGACGACAACGCTTTACACGACAACTTTTTCAACAACGACAACATTTTCAACAACGACAACATTTTCAAACACGACAACATTTACAACAGCGGCAATATTTTCAACAACGTCAACATTTTCAACAACGTCAACATTTTCAGCATCGGCAACATTTTCAACAACGACAACATTTTCAACGACGACATTTTCAACGACGACAAAATTTTAAACGACGACATCATTTTTACGACTACATCATTTTCAACAACGACAACATTTTCAACGACGACAGCATTTTCAACGATGACAACATTTAGAACGACGACAACAATTTCAACAATGACAACATTCACAACAACGACAACATTTTCAAAAACGACAACATTTTCAAAAACGACAACATTTTCAAGAACGACAACATTTTCAACAACGGCAACATTTTCAAAAACGACAACATTTTCAGCAACGACAGCTTTCCAACTACGGAATATTTTCAGCAACGAGAACATTTTCAACGACGACAACATTCTCAACAACGACAACATTTTCAACACCGACAACATTTTCAACAACGACAACATTTTCACCAACGACAACATTTTCAACGACAACATTTTACACGACGACAACATTTTTAACGACAACAACATTTTCAACGACGACAACATTTTCAACGACGACAAAATTTTGAACAACGACAACGTTTTCAACTACGACAACATTTTCAACAACGACAACATTTTTACAACGAAAACATTTTCAAAATCGACAACATTTTCAACAACGACAACATTTACAAGAACGACAACATTTTCAACAACGACAACATTTTCAACGACAAAATTGTACACGACGACAACATTTTCAACGACGACAACATTTTCAACGACGACAAAATTTTCAAGTACGACAACATTTTCAACTACGACAACATTTTCAACAACGACAACATTTTTACAACGAAAATATTTTCAAAAACGACAACATTTTCAACAACGACAACATTTACAAGAACGACAACATTTTCAACAACGGCAAAATTTTCAACGACAACATTTTCAACGACGACAACATTTTCAAAGACGACATCATTTTCAACGACGACAACATTTTCAGCGGCGACAACATTTTCAACGACGATAACATTTTCAACGACGACAACATTTTCAACGACGAGAACATTTTCAACAATGACAACATTTTCAACAACGACAACATTTTCAAAAACGACAACATTTTCAAAAACGACAACATTTTCAAAAACGACTACATTTTCAACAACGACAACATTTTCAACAACGACAACATTTTCAAGAACGACAGCTTTTCAACAACGGAACAATTTTCAACAACGGCAACATTTTCAACAACAGCATATATTTTAACAACGACAACATTTTCAACGACGACAACATTTTCAACGACGACAACATTATCAACAACGACAATTTTTTCAACACCGACAACATTTTCAACAACGACAACATTTTCAACAACGACAACATTTTCAACGACAACATTTTACACGACGACAACATTTTCAACGACGACAACATTTTCAACGACGACAAAATTTTCAACAACGACAACATTTTCAACTACGATTACATTTTCAACAACGACAACATTTTTAAAACGAAAACATTTTCAAAAACGACAACATTTTCAACAACGAAACATTTACAAGAACGACAACATTTTCAATAACGACAACATTTTCAACGACAACATTATACACGACGACAACGTTTTCAACGACGACAACATTTTCAACGACGACAAAATTTTCAACAACGACAACATTTTCAACTACGACAACATTTTCAACAACGACAACATTTTTACAACGAAAACATTTTCAAAAACGACAACATTTTCAAAAACGACAACATTTACAAGAACGACAACATTTTCAACAACGGCAACATTTTCAACGACAACATTTTCAACATCGGCAACATTTTCAACAACGACAACATTTTCAACGACGACATTTTCAACGACGACAAAATTTTAAACGACGACATCATTTTTACGACTACAACATTTTCAACGACAACATTTTCAACGACGACAGCATTTTCAACAACGACAACATTTAGAACGACGACAACATTTTCAACGACGACAACATTTTCAACGACGACAAAATTTTCAACGACGACAACATTTTACACGACAACTTTTTCAACAACGACAACATTTTCAACAACGACAACATTTTCAAACACGACAACATTTACAACAGCGGGAATATTTTCAACAACGGCAACATTTTCTACAACGGCAACATTTTCAACAACATCAACATTTTCAGCATCGGCAACATTTTCAACAACGACAACTTTTTCAACGACGACATTTTCAACGACGACAAAATTTGAAACGACGACATTATTTTTACGACTACAACATTTTCAACAACGACAACATTTTCAACGACGAAGGCATTTTCAACGACGACAACATTTAGAACGACGACAACAATTTCAACAATGACAACATTTACAACAACGACAACATTTTCAAAAACGACAACATTTTCAAAAACGACAACATTTTCAAGAACGACAACATTTTCAACAACGGCAACATTTTCAATCACAACAATATTTTCAACGACGACAACATTTTCAACGATGACAACATTTTCAACGACGACAACATTTTCAACAGCGACAACATTTTCAACAACGTCAACATTTTCAAAAACGACAACATTTTCAAAAACGACAACATTTTCAAAAACGACAACATTTTCAACAACGACAGCTTTCCAACTACGGAACATTTTCAGCAACGAGAACATTTTCAACGACGATAACATTTTTACAACGAAAACATTTTAAAAACGACAACATTTTCAACAACGACAACATTTACAAGAACGACAACATTTTCAACAACGGCAACATTTTCGACGAGAACATTTTCAACAACGTCAACATTTTCAACATCGGCAACATTTTCAACAACGACAACATTTTCAACGACGACATTTATAACGACGACAAAATTTTAAACGACGACATCATTTTTACGACTACAACATTTTCAACAACGACAACCTTTTCAACGACGACAACATTTTCAACGACGACAACATTTAGAACGACGACAACAATTTCAACAATGACAACATTTACAACAACGACAACATTTTCAAAAACGACAACATTTTCAAAAACGACAACATTTTCAAGAACGACAACATTTTCAACAACGGCAACATTTTTAATCACAACAATATTTTCAACGACGACAACATTTTCAACGATGATAACATTTTCAACGACGACAACATTTTCAACGACGAGAACATTTTGAACAATGATAACATTTTCAACAACGACAACATTTTCAAAAACGACAACATTTTCAAAAACGACAACATTTTCAAAAATGACAACATTTTCAACAACGACAGCTTTCCAACTACGGAATATTTTCAGCAACCAGAACATTTTCAACGACGACAACATTCTCAACAACGACAAAATTTTCAACACCGACAACATTTTTAACAACGACAACATTTTCAACAACGACAACATTTTCAACGACAACATTTTACACGACGACAACATTTTCAACGACGACAACATTTTTAACAAAGACAAAATTTTCAACAACGACAACATTTTCAACTACGACAACATTTTCAACAACGACAACATTTTTACAACGAAAACATTTTCAAAAACGATAACATTTTCTACAACGACAGCTTTCCAACTACGGCACATTTTCAGCAACGAGAACATTTTCAACAACGACAACATTTTCAACGACAACATTTTCATAAACGACAACATGTTTAAAAACGACAACATTTTCAAAAACGACAACATTTTCAACAACGACAACATTTTCAAGAACGACAGCTTTTCAACAACGGAACAATTTTCAACAACGGCAACATTTTCAACAACAGTATAAATTTTAACAACGACAACATTTTCAACGACGACAACATTTTCAACGACGACAACATTTTCAACAACGTCAACATTTTCAAAAACGACAACATTTTCAAAAACGACAACATTTTCAAAAACGACAACATTTTCAACAACGACAGCTTTATAACTACGGAACATTTTCAGCAACGAGAACATTTTCAACGACGACAACATTTTTACAACGAAAACATTTTCAAAAACGACAACATTTTCAACAACGACAACATTTACAAGAACGACAACGTTTTCAACAACGGCAACATTTTCAACGACAACATTTTCAATGACGAGAACATTTTCAACAACGTAAACATTTTCAACAACGACAATCTTTTCAACAACGACAACCTTTTCAACGACGACAACATTTAGAACGACGACAACAATTTCAACAATGACAACATTTACAACAACGAAAAAATTTTCAAAAACGACAACATTTTCAAAGACGACAACATTTTCAAGAACGACATTATTTTAAACACCGGCAACATTTTCAATCACAACAATATTTTCAACGACGACAACATTTTCAACGACGATAACATTTTCAACGACGACAACATTTTCAACGACGAGAACATTTTCAACAATGACAACATTTTCAACAACGACAACATTTTCAAAAACGACAACATTTTCAACAACGACAGCTTTCCAACTACGGAATATTTTCAGCAACGAGAACATTTTCAACGACGACAACATTCTCAACAACGACAACATTTTCAACACCGACAACATTTTCAACAACGACAACATTTTCAACAATGACAACATTTTCAACGACAACATTTTACACGACGACAACATTTTCAACGACGACAACATTTTTAACGACGACAAAATTTTCAACAACGACAATATTTTCAACTACGACAACATTTTCAACAACGACAACATTTTAACAACGAAAACATTTTCAAAAACGACAACATTTTCAACACTGATAGCTTTCCAACTACGGCACATTTTCAGCAACGAGAACATTTTCAACAACGACAACATTTTCAACAACGACAACATTTTCAAAAACGACAACATGTTTAAAAACGACAACATTTTCAAAAACGACAACATTTTCAACAACGACAACATTTTCAAGAACGACAGCTTTTCAACAACGGAACAATTTTCAACAACGGCAACATTTTCAACAACAGCATAAATTTTAACAACGACAACATTTTCAACGACGACAACATTTTCAACGACAACAACATATTCAACAACGACAACAATTTTAACACCGACAATATTTTCAACAACGACAACATTTTCAACAACGACAACATTTTCAACGACAACATTTTACACGATGACAACATTTTCAATGACGAACACATTTTCAACGACGACAAAATTTTCAACAACGACAACATTTTCAACTACGACAACATTTTCAACAACGACAACATTTTTACAACGAAAACATTTTCAAAAACGACAACATTTTCAACAACGACAACATTTA
This sequence comes from Ischnura elegans, assembly GCF_921293095.1. Lineage (NCBI taxonomy): Eukaryota > Metazoa > Arthropoda > Insecta > Odonata > Coenagrionidae > Ischnura > Ischnura elegans. Next base: position 29,384,614 of record NC_060247.1, read on the forward strand.
CAAGAACGACAACATTTTCAACAACGACAACATTTTCCACGACAACATTTTACACGACGACAACATCATCAACGACGACAACATTTTCAACGACGACAAAATTTTCAACAACGACAACATTTTCAACTACGACAACATTTTCAACAACGACAACATTTAAACAACGAAAATATTTTCAAAAACGACAACATTTTCAACAACGACAACATTTACAAGAACGACAACATTTTCAACAACGGCAACATTTTCAACGACAACATTTTCAACGACGACAACATTTTCAAAGACGACATCATTTTCAACGACGACAACATTTTCAGCGGCGACAACATTTTCAACGACGATAACATTTTCAACGACGACAACATTTTCAACGACGAGAACATTTTCAACAATGACAACATTTTCAACAACGACAACATTTTCAAAAACGACAACATTTTCAAAAACGACAACATTTTCAAGAACGACAACATTTTCAACAACGGCAACATTTTCAACTACAACAACATTTTCAACAACGACAACATTTTCAAAAACGACAACATTTTCAAAAACGACAACATTTTCAAGAACGACAACATTTTCAACAACGGCAACATTTTCAACTACAACAACATTTTCACCGACGACAACATTTTCTACGATGACAACATTTTCAACCGCGACAACATTTTCAACAGCGACAACATTTTTAACAACGTCAACATTTTCATAAACGACAACATTTTCAACATCGACAACATTTTCAAGAACGACAACATGTTTAAAAACGACAACATTTTCAAAAACGACAACATTTTCAACGATGACAACATTTTCAACGACGATAACATTTTCAACAGCGAAAACATTTTCAACAACCTAAACATTTTCAAAAACGATAACATGTTCAAAAACGACAACATTTTCAACAACGACAACATTTTCAACAACGACAGCTTACCAACTACGGCACATTTTCAGCAACGAGAACATTTTCAATAACGAACACATTTTCAGCAACGACAACATTTTCAAAAACGACTACATGTTTAAAAACGACAACATTTTTACAACGAAAACATTTTCAACAACGACAACATTTTCAAAAACGACCACATTTTCAACAACGACAACATTTACAAGAACGACAACATATTCAACAACGGCAACATTTTCAACGACAACATTGTCAACGACGACTAAATTATCAAAGACGACAACATTTTCAACGACGACAACATTTTCAGCGGCGACAACATTTTCAACGACGATAACATTTTCAACGACGACAATATTTTGAACGACGAGAACATTTTCAACAATTACAACATTTTCAACAACGACAACATTTTCAAAAACGACAACATTTTCAAAAACGACGACATTTTCAAGAACGACAACATTTTCAACAACGGCAACATTTTCAACTACAAAAACATTTTCAACGGCGACAACATTTTCAACGATGACAACATTTTCAAGGACGACAACATTTTCAACAGCGACAACATTTTCAACAACGTCAACATTTTCAAAAAGCACAACATTTTCAAAAACGACAACATTTTCAACAACGAGAACATGTTCAACGACGACAACATTTTCAGAAACGACAACATGTTCAAAAACGACAACATTTTCAAAAACGACAACATTTTCAACAACGACAACATTTTCAAAAACGACAGTTTTTCAAAACGGCAACATTTTCAACAACGGCAACATTTTCAACATCGGCAACATTTTCAACAACGGTAACATTTTTCAACTACAGCATAATTTTAAACAACGACAACATTTTCAACGACGACAACATATTCAACGACGACAACATTTTCAGCGACAACAACATTTTCAACGACGACAACATTTTCAAGAACGACAACATTTTCAACAACGGCAACATTTTCAACTACAACAACATTTTCAACGACGACAACATTTTCTACGATGACAACATTTTCAACCACGACAACATTTTCAACAGCGACAACATTTTCAACAACGTCAACATTTTCAAAAATGACAACATTTTCAACAACGACAACATTTTCAAGAACGACAACATGTTTAAAAACGACAACATTTTAAAAAACGACAACATTTTCAACGATGACAACATTTTCAACGACGACAACATTTTCAACAGCGACAACATTTTCAACAACCTCAACATTTACAAAAACGATAACATATTCAAAAACGACAACATTTTACACAACGACAACATTTTCAACAACGACAGCTTTCCAACTACGGCACATTTTCAGCAACGAGAACATTTTCAACAACGACAACATTTTCAACAACGACAACATTTTCAAAAACGACAATTTGTTTAAAAACGACAACATTTTTACAACGATAACATTTTCAACAACGACAACATTTTCAAAAACGACAACATTTTCAACAACGACAACATTTACAAGAACGACAACATATTCAACAACGGCAACATTTTCAACACCGACAACATTTTCAACAACGACAACATTTTCAACAACGACAACATTTTCAACGACAACATTTTACACGACGAAAACATTTTCAACGACGACAACATTTTCAACGACGACAAAATTTTCAACAACGACAACATTATCAACTACGACAACATTTTCAACAACGACAACATTTTTACAACGAAAAAATTTTCAAAAACGACAACATTTTCAACAACGACAGCTTTCCAACTACGGCACATTTTCAGCAACGAGAACATTTTCAACAACGACAACATTTTCAACAACGACAACATTTTCAAAAACGACAACATGTTTACAAACGACAACATTTTCAAAAACGACAACATTTTCAACGACAACATTTTCAAGAACGACAGCTTTTCAACAACGGAACTATTTTCAACAACGGCAACATTTTCAACAACAGCATAAATTTTAACAACGACAACATTTTCAACGACGACAACATTTTCAACGACGACAACATTCTCAACAACGACAACATTTTCAACACCGACAACATTTTCAACAACGACAACATTTTCAACAACGACAACATTTTCAACGGCAACATTTTACACGAAGACAACATTTTCAAAAACGACAACGTTTTCAACAACGACAACATTTTCAAGAACGACAACATTTTCAACAACGACAACAAATGCAAGAACGACAACATTTTCAACAACGGCAACATTTTCAACGACAATATTTTCAACGACGACAACATTTTCAAAGACGACATCATTTTCAACGACGATAACATTTTCAACGACGAACACATTTTCAACGACGAGAACATTTTCAACAATGACAACATTTTAAACAACGACAACATTTCCAAAAACCACAACATTTTCAAAAACGACAACATTTTCAAGAACGACAACATTTTCAACAACGGCAACATTTTCAACTACAACAACATTTTCAACGACGACAACATTTTCTACGATGACAACATTTTCAACCGCGACAACATTTTCAACAGCGACAACATTTTCAACAACGTCAACATTTTCAAAAACGACAACATTTTCAACTACGACAACATTTTCAAGAACGACAACAGGTTTAAAAACGACAACATTTTCAAAAACGACAACATTTTCAACGATGACCACATTTTCAACGACGACAACATTTTCAACAGCGACAACATTTTCAACAACCTCAACATTTTCAAAAACGATAACATGTTCAAAAACGACAACATTTTCAACAACGACAACATTTTCAACAACGACAACATTTTCAACAACGACAGCTTTCCAACTACGGCACATTTTCAGCAACGAAAACATTTTCAACAACGACAACATTTTCAACAACGACAACATTTTCAAAAACGACAACATTTTCAACAACGACAACATTTACAAGAACGACAAAATATTCAACAACGGCAACATTTTCAACGACAACATTTTCAACGACGACTACATTATCAAAGACGACAACATTTTCAACGACGACAACATTTTCAGCGGCGACAACATTTTCAACGACGATAACATTTTCAACGACGACAACATTTTCAACATTGACAAAATTTTAACAACGACAACATTTTCAAAAACGACAACATTTTCAACGATGACAACATTTTCAACGACGACAACATTTTCAACAGCGACATCATTTTCAACAACCTCAACATTTTCAAAAACGATAACATGTTCAAAAACGAACACATTTTCAACAACGACAACATTTTCAACAACGACAGCTTTCCAACTACGGCACATTTTCAGCAACGAGAACATTTTCAACAACGACAACATTTTCAACGACGACAACATTTTCAACGACGACAACATGTTTAAAAACGACCACATTTTTACAACGATAACATTTTCAACAACGACAACATTTTCAAAAACGACAACATTTTCAACAAATACAAAATTTACAAGAACGACAACATATTCAACAACGGCAACATTTTCAACGACAACATTTTCAACGACGACAACATTATCAAAGACGACAACATTTTCAACGATGACAACATTTTCAGCGGCGACAACATTTTCAACGACGATAACATTTTCAACGACGACATTATTTTGAACGACGAGAACATTTTCAACAATGACAACATTTTCAACAACGACAACATTTTCAAAAACGACAACATTTTCAAAAACGAAAACATTTTCAAGAACGACAACATTTTCAACAACGGCAACATTTTCAACTACAAAAACATTTTCAACGGCGACAACATTTTCAACGATGACAACATTTTCAAGGACGACAACATTTTCAACAGCGACAACATTTTCAACAACGTCAACATTTTCAACAACGAGAACATTTTCAACGACGACAACATTTTCAGAAACGACAACATGTTCAAAAACGACAACATTTTCAAAAACGACAATATTTTCAACAACGACAACATTTAAAAAAACGACAGTTTTTCAAAACGGCAACATTTTCAACAACGGCAACATTTTCAACACTGACAACATTTTCAACTACGACAACATTTTCAACAACGACAACATTTTCAACGACAACATTTTACACGACGACAACATTTTCAACGACGACAACATTTTCAACGACGACAAAATTTTCAACAACGACAACATTTTCAACTACGACAACATTTTCAACAACGACAACATTTTTACAACGAAAACATTTTCAAAAACGACAACATTTTCAACAACGACAGCTTTCCAACTACGGCACATTTTCAGCAACGAGAACATTTTCAACAACGACAACATTTTCAACAACGACAATATTTTCAAAAACGACAACATGTTTAAAAACGACATTATTTTCAAAAACGACAACATTTTCAACAACGACAACATTTTCAAGAACGACAGCTTTTCAACAACGGAACAATTTTCAACAACGGCAACATTTTCAACAACAGCATAAATTTTAACAACGACAACATTTTCAACGACGACAACATTTTCCACGACGACAACATTCTCAACAACGACAACATTTTCAACACCGACAACATTTTCAACAACGACAACATTTTCAACAACGACAACATTTTCAACGACAACATTTTACATGAAGACAACATTTTCAAAAACGACAACATTTTCAACAACGACAACATTTTCAAAAACGACAGTTTTTCAAAACGGCAACATTTTCAACAACGGCAACATTTTCATCATCGGCAACATTTTCAACAACGGTAACATTTTTCAACTACAGCATAATGTTCAACAACGACAACATTTTCAACGAAGACAACATTTTCAGCGACGAGAACATTTTCAACGACGACAACATTTTCAAAAACGACAACATTTTCAACAACGGCAACATTTTCAACTACAACAACATTTTCAACGATGACAACATTTTCTACGATGACAACATTTTCAACCACGACAACATTTTCAACAGCGACAACATTTTCAACAACGTCAACATTTTCAAAAACGACAACATTTTCAACAACGACAACATTCTCAAGAACGACAACATATTTAAAAACGACAACATTTTCAAAAACGACAACATTTTCAACGATGACAACATTTTCAACGACGAAACATTTTCAACAGCGACAACATTTTCAACAACCTCAACATTTTCAAAAACGATAACATGTTCAAAAACGACAACATTTTCAACAACGACAACATTTTGTACAATGACAGCTTTCCAACTACGGCACATTTTCAGCAACGAGAACATTTTCAACAACGACAACATTTTCAACAACGACAACATTTTCAAAAACGACAACATGTTTAAAAACGACAACATTTTTACAACGATACATTTTCAACAACGACAACAATTTCAAAAACGACAACATTTTCAACGACGAAAACATTTACAAGAACGACAACATATTCAACAACGGCAACATTTTCAACGACAACATTTTCAACGACGACAACATTATCAAAGACGACAACATTTTCAACGACGACGACATTTTCAGCGGCGACAACATTTTCAACGACGATAACATTTTCAACGACGACAATATTTTGAACGACGAGAACATTTTCAACAATGACAACATTTTCAACAACGACAAAATTTTCAACAACGACAAAATTTTCAAAAACGACAACATTTTCAAAAACGACAACATTTTTAAGAACGACAACATTTTCAGCAACGGCAACATTTTCAACTACAAAAAATTTTTCAACGGCGACAACATTTTCAACGATGACAACATTTTCAAGGACGACAACATTTTCAACAGCGACAACATTTTCAACAACGTCAACATTTTCAACAACGAGAACATTTTCATCGACGACAACATTTTCAGAACCGACAACATGTTCAAAAACGACAACATTTTCAAAAACGACAATATTTTCAACAATGACAACATTTTCAAAAACGACAGTTTTTCAAAACGGCAACATTTTCAACAACGGCAACATTTTCAACACCGACAACATTTTCAACAACGACAACATTTTCAACAACGACAACATTTTCAACGACAACATTTTACACGACGACAACATTTTCAACGACGACAACATTTTCAACGACGACAAAATTTTCAATAACGACAACATTTTCAACTACGACAACATTTTCAACAACGAGTACATTTTTACAACGAAAACATTTTCAAAAACGACAACATTTTCAACAACGACAGCTTTCCAACTACGGCACATTTTCAGCAACGAGAACATTTTCAACAACGACAACATTTTCAACAACGACAACATTTTCAAAAACGACAACATGTTTAAAAACGATCCCATTTTCAAAAACGACAACATTTTCAACAACGACAACATTTTCAAGAACGACAGCTTTTCAACAACGGAACAATTTTCAACAACGGCAACATTTTCAACAACAGCATAAATTTTAACAACGACAACATTTTCAACGACGACAACATTTTCAACGAAGACAACATTCTCACAACGACAGCATTTTCAACACCGACAACATTTTCAACAACGACAACATTTTCAACAACGACAACATTTTCAACGACAACATTTTACACGACGACAACATTTTCAACGACGACAACATTTTCAACGACGACAAAATTTTCTACAACGACAACATTTTCAACTACGACATTATTTTCAACAACGACAACATTTTTACAACGAAAACATTTTCAAAAACGACAACATTTTCAACAACGACAACATTTACAAGAACGACAACATTTTCAACAACGGCAACTTTTTCAACGACAACATTTTCAACGACGACAACATTTTCAAAGACGACATCATTTTCAACGACGATCACATTTTCAGCTACGACAACATTTTCAACGACGACAACATTTTTACAACGAAAACATTTTCAAAAACGACAACATTTTCAACAACGACAGCTTTTCAACTACGGCACATTTTCAGCAACGAGAACATTTTCAACAACGACAACATTTTCAACAACGACAACATTTTCAAAAACGACAACATGTTTAAAAACGACAACAGTTTTACAACGATAACATTTTCAACAACGACAACAATTTCAAAAACGGCAACATTTTCAACAACGACAACATTTACAAGAACGACAACATATTCAACAACGGCAACATTTTCAACGACAACATTTTCAAAAAGGACAACATTATCAAAGACGACAACATTTTCAACGACGACGACATTTTCAGCGGCGACAACATTTTCAACGACGATAACATTTTCAACGACGACAATATTTTGAACAACGAGAACATTTTCAACAATGACAACATTTTCAACAACGACAACATTTTCAAAAACGACAACATTTTCAAAAACGACAACATTTTCAAGAACGACAACATTTTCAACAACGGCAACATTTTCAACTACAAAAAATTTTTCAACGGCGACAACATTTTCAACGATGACAACATTTTCAAGGACGACAACATTTTCAACAGCGACAACATTTTCAAAAACGTCAACATTTTCAACAACGAGAACATTTTCAACGACGACAACATTTTCAGAAACGACAACATGTTCAAAAACGACAACATTTTCAAAAACGACAATATTTTCAACAACGACAACATTTTCAAAAACGACAGTTTTTCAAAACGGCAACATTTTCAACAACGGCAACATTTTCAACACCTACAACATTTTCCACAACGACAACATATTTTTCAACGACAACATTTTCAACGACAACATTTTACACGACGACAACATTTTCAACGACGACAACATTTTCAACGACGACAAAATTTTCAACAACGACAACATTTTCAACTACGACAACATTTTCAACAACGACAACATTTTTACAACGAAAACATTTTCAAAAACGACAACATTTTCAACAACGACAGCTTTTCAACTACGGCACATTTTCAGCAACGAGAACATTTTCAACAACGACAACATTTTCAACAACGACATTATTTTCAAAAACGACAACATGTTTAAAAACGACAACATTTTTACAACGAAAACATTTTCAACAACGTCAACATTTTCAAAAACGACAACATTTTCAACAACGACAACATTTACAAGAACGACAACATATTCAACAACGGCAACATTTTCAACGACAACATTTTCAACGACGACAACATTATCAAAGACGACAACATTTTCAACGACGACAACATTTTCAGCGGCGACAACATTTTCAACGACGATAACATTTTCAACGACGAAAATATTATGAACGACGAGAACATTTTCAACAATGACAACATTTTCAACAACGACAACATTTTCAAAAACGACAATATTTTCAAAAACGACAACATTTTCAAGAACGACAACATTTTCAACAACGGCAACATTTTCCACTACAAAAACATTATCAACGGCGACAACATTTTCAACGATGACAACATTTTCAAGGACGAAAACATTTTCAACAGCGACAACATTTTCAACAACGTCAACATTTTCAAAAAGCACAACATTTTCAAAAACGACAACATTTTCAACAACGAGAACATTTTCAACGACGACAACATTTTCAGAAACGACAACATGTTCAAAAAAAAAACATTTTCAACAACGGCAACATTTTCATCATCGACAACATTTTCAACAACGGTAACATTTTTCAACTACAGCATAATTTTCAACAACGACAACATTTTCAACGAAGACAACATATTCAACGACGACAACATTTTCAGCGTCGAGAACATTTTCAACGACAACAACATTTTCAAGAACGACAACATTTTCAACAACGGCAACATTTTCAACTTCAACAACATTTTCAACGACGACAACATTTTCTACGATGACAACATTTTCAACCACGACAACATTTTCAACAGCGACAACATTTTCAACAACGTCAACATTTTCAAAAACGACAACATTTTCAACAACGACAACATTTTCAAAAACGACAACATTTTCAACGATGACAACATTTTCAACGACGAAACATTTTCAACAGCGACAACATTTTCAACAACCTCAACATTTTCAAAAACGATAACATGTTCAAAAACGACAACATTTTCAACAACGACAACATTTTCAACAACGACATCTTTCCAACTACGGCACATTTTCAGCAACGAGAACATTTTCGCCAACGAGACCATTTTCAACAACGACAACATTTTCAAAAACGACAACATGTTTAAAAACGACAACAGTTTTACAACGATAACATTTTCAACAACGACAACAATTTCAAAAACGACAACATTTTCAACAACGACAACATTTACAAGAACGACAACATATTCAACAACGGCAACATTTTCAACGACAACATTTTCAACGAGGACAACATTATCAAAGACGACAACATTTTCAACGACGACGACATTTTCAGCGGCGACAACATTTTCAACGACGGTAACATTTTCAACGACGACAATATTTTGAACAACGAGAACATTTTCAACAATGACAACATTTTCAACAACGACAACATTTTCAAAAACGACAACATTTTCAAAAACGACAACATTTTCAAGAAATACAACATTTTCAACAACGGCAACATTTTCAACTACAAAAAATTTTTCAACGGCGACAACATTTTCAACGATGACAACATTTTCAAGGACGACAACATTTTCAACAGCGACAACATTTTCAAAAACGTCAACATTTTCAACAACGAGAACATTTTCAACGACGACAACATTTTCAGAAACGACAACATGTTCAAAAACGACAACATTTTCAAAAACGACAATATTTTCAACAACGACAACATTTTCAAAAACGACAGTTTTTCAAAACGGCAACATTTTCAACAACGGCAACATTTTCAACACCTACAACATTTTCCACAACGACAACATATTTTTCAACGACAACATTTTCAACGACAACATTTTACACGACGACAACATTTTCAACGACGACAACATTTTCAACGACGACAAAATTTTCAACAACGACAACATTTTCAACTACGACAACATTTTCAACAACGACAACATTTTTACAACGAAAACATTTTCAAAAACGACAACATTTTCAACAACGACAGCTTTTCAACTACGGCACATTTTCAGCAACGAGAACATTTTCAACAACGACAACATTTTCAACAACGACAACATTTTCAAAAACGACAACATGTTTAAAAACGACAACATTTTCAAAAACGACAACATTTTCAACAACGACAACATTTTCAAGAACGACAGCTTTTCAACAACGGAACAATTTTCAACAACGGCAACATTTTCAACAACAGCATAAATTTTAACAATGACAACATTTTCAACGACGACAACATTTTCAACGACTACAACATTTTCAACGACGACAACATTCTCAACAACGACAGCATTTTCAACACCGACAACATTTTCAACAACGACAACATTTTCAACAACGACAACATTTTCAACGACAACATTTTACACGGCGACAACATTCACAACGACGACAACATTTTCAACGACGACAAAATTTTCAACAACGACAACAATTTCAACTACGTCAACATTTTCAACAACGACAACAATTTTACAACGAAAACCTTTTCAAAAACGACAACGTTTTCAACAACGAACCCACTTACAAGAACGACAACATTTTCAACAACGACAACATTTTCAACGACAACATTTTACACGACGACAACATTTTCAACGTCGACAACATTTTCAACGACGACAAAATTTTCAACAACGACAACATTTTCAACTACGACAACATTTTCAACAACGACAACATTTTTACAACGAAAACATTTTCAAGAACGACAACATTTTCAACAAAGACAACATTTACAAGAACGACAACATTTTCAACAACGGCAACATTTTCAACGACAACATTTTCAACGACGACAACATTTTCAAAGACGACATCATTTTCAACGACGACAACATTTTCAGCGACGACAACATTTTCAACGACGATAAAATTTTCAACGACGACAACATTTTCAACGACGAGAACATTTTCAACAATGACAACATTTTCAACAACGACAACATTTTCAAAAACGACAACATTTTCAAAAACGATAACATTTTCAAAAACGACAACATTTTCAACAACGACAACATTTTCAAGAACGACAGCTTTTCAACAACGGAACAATTTTCAACAACGGAAACATTTTCAACAACAGCATAAATTTTAACAACGACAACATTTTCAACGACGACTACATTTTCAACGACGACAACATTCTCAACAACGACAACATTTTCAACACCGACAACATTTTCAACAACGACAACATTTTCAACAACGACAACATTTTCAACGACAACATTTTACACGACGCAAACATTTTCAACGACGACAACATTTTCAACGACGACAAAATTTTCAAAAACGACAACATTTTCAACTACGACAACATTTTCAACAACGACAACATTTTTACAACGAAAACATTTTTACAACGAAAACATTTTCAAAAACGACAACATTTTCAACAACGACAACATTTACAAGAACGACAACATTTTCAACAACGACAACATTTTCAACGACAACATTTTACACGACGACAACATTTTCAACGACGACAACATTTTCAACGACGACAAAATTTTCAACAACGACAACATTTTCAACTACGACAACATTTTCAACAACGACAACATTTTTACAACGAAAACATTTTCAAAATCGACAACATTTTCAACAACGACAACATTTACAAGAACGACAACATTTTCAACAACGGCAACATTTTCAACGACAACATTTTCAACGACGACAACATTTTCAAAGACGACATCATTTTCAACGACGACAACATTTTCAGCGGCGACAACATTTTCAACGACGATAACATTTTCAACGACGACAACATTTTCAAAAACGACAACATTTTCAAAAACGACAACATTTTCTACGATGACAACATTTTCAACCACGACATCATTTTCAACAGCGACAACATTTTCAACAACGTCAACATTTTCAAAAACGACAACATTTTCAACAACGACAACATTTTCAAGAACGACAACATGTTTAAAAACAACAACATTTTCAAAAACGACAACATTTTCAACGATGACAACATTTTCAACGACGACAACATTTTCAACAGCGACAACATTTTCAACAACCTCGACATTTTCAAAAACGATAACATGTTCAAAAACGACAACATTTTTAACAACGACAACAATTTCAACAACGACAGCTTTCCAACTACGGCACATTTTCAGCAACGAGAACATTTTCAACAACGACAACATTTTCAACAACGACATTATTTTCAAAAACGACAACATGTTTAAAAACGACAACATTTTTACAACGAAAACATTTTCAACAACGTCAACATTTTCAAAAACGACAACATTTTCAACAACGACAACATTTACAAGAACGACAACATATTCAACAACGGCAACATTTTCAACGACAACATTTTCAACGACGACAACATTATCAAAGACGACAACATTTTCAACGACGACAACATTTTCAGCGGCGACAACATTTTCAACGACGATAACATTTTCAACGACGAAAATATTTTGAACGACGAGAACATTTTCAACAATGACAACATTTTCAACAACGACAACATTTTCAAAAACGACAACATTTTCAAAAACGACAACATTTTCAAGAACGACAACATTTTCAACAACGGCAACATTTTCCACTACAAAAACATTATCAACGGCGACAACATTTTCAACGATGACAACATTTTCAAGGACGACAACATTTTCAACAGCGACAACATTTTCAACAACGTCAACATTTTCAAAAAGCACAACATTTTCAAAAACGACAACATTTTCAACAACGAGAACATTTTCAACGACGACAACATTTTCAGAAACGACAACATGTTCAAAAAAAAAACATTTTCAACAACGGCAACATTTTCATCATCGGCAACATTTTCAACAACGGTAACATTTTTCAACTACAGCATAATTTTCAACAACGACAACATTTTCAACGAAGACAACATATTCAACGACGACAACATTTTCAGCGTCGAGAACATTTTCAACGACAACAACATTTTCAAGAACGACAACATTTTCAACAACGGCAACATTTTCAACTTCAACAACATTTTCAACGACGACAACATTTTCTACGATGACAACATTTTCAACCACGACAACATTTTCAACAGCGACAACATTTTCAACAACGTCAACATTTTCAAAACGACAACATTTTCAACAACGACAACATTTTCAAAAACGACAACATTTTCAACGATGACAACATTTTCAACGACGAAACATTTTCAACAGCGACAACATTTTCAACAACCTCAACATTTTCAAAAACGATAACATGTTCAAAAACGACAACATTTTCAACAACGACAACATTTTCAACAACGACATCTTTCCAACTACGGCACATTTTCAGCAACGAGAACATTTTCGCCAACGAGACCATTTTCAACAACGACAACATTTTCAAAAACGACAACATGTTTAAAAACGACAACAGTTTTACAACGATAACATTTTCAACAACGACAACAATTTCAAAAACGACAACATTTTCAACAACGACAACATTTACAAGAACGACAACATATTCAACAACGGCAACATTTTCAACGACAACATTTTCAACGAGGACAACATTATCAAAGACGACAACATTTTCAACGACGACGACATTTTCAGCGGCGACAACATTTTCAACGACGGTAACATTTTCAACGACGACAATATTTTGAACAACGAGAACATTTTCAACAATGACAACATTTTCAACAACGACAACATTTTCAAAAACGACAACATTTTCAAAAACGACAACATTTTCAAGAAATACAACATTTTCAACAACGGCAACATTTTCAACTACAAAAAATTTTTCAACGGCGACAACATTTTCAACGATGACAACATTTTCAAGGACGACAACATTTTCAACAGCGACAACATTTTCAAAAACGTCAACATTTTCAACAACGAGAACATTTTCAACGACGACAACATTTTCAGAAACGACAACATGTTCAAAAACGACAACATTTTCAAAAACGACAATATTTTCAACAACGACAACATTTTCAAAAACGACAGTTTTTCAAAACGGCAACATTTTCAACAACGGCAACATTTTCAACACCTACAACATTTTCCACAACGACAACATATTTTTCAACGACAACATTTTCAACGACAACATTTTACACGACGACAACATTTTCAACGACGACAACATTTTCAACGACGACAAAATTTTCAACAACGACAACATTTTCAACTACGACAACATTTTCAACAACGACAACATTTTTACAACGAAAACATTTTCAAAAACGACAACATTTTCAACAACGACAGCTTTCCAACTACGGCACATTTTCAGCAACGAGAACATTTTCAACAACGACAACATTTTCAACAACGACAACATTTTCAAAAACGACAACATATTTAAAAACGACAACATTTTCAAAAACGACAACATTTTCAACAACGAACACATTTTCAAGAACGACAGCTTCTCAACAACGGAACAATTTTCAACAACGGCAACATTTTCAACAACAGCATAAATTTTAACAACGACAACATTTTCAACGACGACAACATTTTCAACGACGACAACATTTTCAACGACGACAACATTCTCAACAACGACAGCATTTTCAACACCGACAACATTTTCAACAACGACAACATTTTCAACAACGACAACATTTTCAACGACAACATTTTACACGACGACAACATTCACAACGACGACAACATTTTCAACGACGACAAAATTTTCAACAACGACAACATTTTCAACAACAGCATAAATTTTAACAACGACAACATTTTCAACGACGACTACATTTTCAACGACGACAACATTCTCAACAACGACAACATTTTCAACACCGACAACATTTTCAACAACCACAACATTTTCAACAACGACAACATTTTCAACGACAACATTTTACACGAGGACAACATTTTCAACGACGACAACATTTTCAACGACGACAAAATTTTCAACAACGACAACATTTTCAACAACGACAACATTTTTACAACGAAAACATTTTCAAAAACGACAACATTTTCAACAACGACAACATTGACAAGAACGACAACATTTTCAACAACGACAACATTTTCAACGACAACATTTTACACGACGACAACATTTTCAACGACGACATTATTTTCAACGACGACAAAATTTTCAACAACGACAACATTTTCAACTACGATAACATTTTCAACAACGACAACATTTTTACAACGAAAACATTTTCAAAAACGACAACATTTTCAACAACGACAACATTTACAAGAACGACAACATTTTCAACAACGGCAACATTTTCAACGACAACATTTTCAACGACGACAACATTTTCAAAGACGACATCATTTTCAACGACGACAACATTTTCAGCGGCGACAACATTTTCTACGACGATAACATTTTCAACGACGACAACATTTTCAAAAACGACAACATTTTCAAAAACGACAACATTTTCAAGAACGACAACATTTTCAACAACGGCAACATTTTCTACTACAACAACATTTTCAACGACGATAACATTTTCAACGACGACAACATTTTCAACGACGAGAACATTTTCAACAATGACAACATTTTCAACAACGACAACATTTTCAAAAACGACAACATTTTCAAAAATGACAACATTTTCAAAAACGACAACATTTTCAACAACGACAACATTTTCAAGAACGACAGCTTTTCAACAACGGAACAATTTTCAACAACGGCAACATTTTCAACAACAGCATAAATTTTAACAACGACAACATTTTCAACGACGACAACATTTTCAACGACGACAACATTCTCAACAACGACAACATTTTCAACACCGTCAACATTTTCAACAACGACAACATTTTCAACGACAACATTTTACACGACGACAACATTTTTAACGACGACAACATTTTCAGCGACGACAAAATTTTCAACAACGACAACATTTTCAACTACGACAACATTTTTAACAACGACAACATTTTTACAACGAAAACATTTTCAAAAACGACAACATTTTCAACAACGACAACATTTACAAGAACGACAACATTTTCAACAACGACAACATTTTCAACGACAACATTTTACACGACGACAACATTTTCAACGACGACATTATTTTCAACGACGACAAAATTTTCAACAACGACAACATTTTCAACTACGACAACTTTTTCAACAACGACAACATTTTTACAACGAAAACATTTTCAAAAACGACAACATTTTCAACAACGACAACATTTACAAGAACGACAACATTTTCAACAACGGCAACATTTTCAACGACAACATTTTCAACGAGGACAACATTTTCAAATACGACATCATTTTCAACGACGACAACATTTTCAGCGGCGACAACATTTTCAACGACGATAACATTTTCAACGACGACAACATTTTCAAAAACGACAACATTTTCAAAAATGACAACATTTTCAAGAACGACAACATTTTCAACAACGGCAACATTTTCAACTACAACAACATTTTCAACGACGACAACATTTTCTACGATGACAACATTTTCAACCACGACAACATTTTCAACAGCGACAACATTTTCAACAACGTCAACATTTTCAAAAACGACAACTTTTATAACAACGACAACATTTTCAAGAACGACAACATGTTTAAAAACGACAACATTTTCAAAAACGACAACATTTTCAACGATGACAACATTTTCAACGACGACAACATTTTCAACAGCGAACACATTTTCAACTACGACAACATTTTCAAAAACGATAACATGTTCAAAAACGACAACATTTTCAACAACGACAACATTTTCAAGAACGACAGCTTTCCAACTACGGCACATTTTCAGCTACGAGAACATTTTCAACAACGACAACATTTTCAACAACGACAACATTTTCAAAAACGACAACATGTTTAAAAACGACAACATTTTTACAACGAAAATATTTTCAACAACGACAACATTTGCAAAAACGACAACATATTCAACAACGACAACATTTACAAGAACGACAACATATTCAAAAACGACAACATTTTCAAAAATGACAACATTTTCAAAAACGACATTATTTTCAACAACGACAACATTTTCAAGAACGACAGCTTTTCAACAACGGAACAATTTTCAACAACGGCAACATTTTCAACAACAGCATAAATTTTAACAACGACAACATTTTCAACGACGACAACATTTTCAACGACGACAACATTCTCAACAACGACAATATTTTCAACACCGTCAACATTTTCAACAACGACAACATTTTCAACGACAAAATTTTACACGACGACAACATTTTTAACGACGACAACATTTTCAACGACGACAAAATTTTCAACAACGACAACATTTTCAACTACGACAACATTTTTAACAACGACAACATTTTTACAACGAAAACATTTTCAAAAACGACAACATTTTCAACAACGACAACATTTACAAGAACGACAACATTTTCAACAACGACAACATTTTCAACGACAACATTTTACACGACGACAACATTTTCAACGACGACATTATTTTCAACGACGACAAAATTTTCAACAACGACAACATTTTCAACTACGACAACATTTTCAACAACGACAACATTTTTACAACGAAAACATTTTCAAAAACGACAACATTATCAACAACGACAACATTTACAAGAACGACAACATTTTCAACAACGGCAACATTTTCAACGACAACATTTTCAACGAGGACAACATTTTCAAATACGACATCATTTTCAACGACGACAACATTTTCAGCGGCGACAACATTTTCAACGACGATAACATTTTCAACGACGACAACATTTTCAAAAACGACAACATTTTCAAAAATGACAAAATTTTCAAGAACGACAACATTTTCAACAACGGCAACATTTTCAACTACAACAACATTTTCAACGACGACAACATTTTCTACGATGACAACATTTTCAACCACGACAACATTTTCAACAGCGACAACATTTTCAACAACGTCAACATTTTCAAAAACGACAACTTTTATAACAACGACAACATTTTCAAGAACGACAACATGTTTAAAAACGACAACATTTTCAAAAACGACAACATTTTCAACGATGACAACATTTTCAACGACGACAACATTTTCAACAGCGACAACATTTTCAACTACGACAACATTTTCAAAAACGATAACATGTTCAAAAACGACAACATTTTCAACAACGACAACATTTTCAAGAACGACAGCTTTCCAACTACGGCACATTTTCAGCAACGAGAACATTTTCAACAACGACAACATTTTCAACAACGACAACATTTTCAAAAACGACAACATGTTTAAAAACGACAACATTTTTACAACGAAAATATTTTCAACAACGACAACATTTTCAAAAACGACAACATATTCAACAACGACAACATTTACAAGAACGACAACATATTCAACAACGGCAACATTTTCAACGACAACATTTTCAACGACGACAACATTATCAAAGACGACAACATTTTCAACGACGACAACATTTTCAGCGGCGACAACATTTTCAACGACGATAACATTTTCAACGACGACAATATTTTGAACGACGAGAACATTTTCAACAATGACAACATTTTCAACAACGACAACATTTTCAAAAACGACAACATTTTCAAAAACGACAACATTTTCAAGAACGACAACATTTTCAACAACGGCAACATTTTCAACTACAAAAAATTTTTCAACGGCGACAACATTTTCAACGATGACAACATTTTCAAGGACGACAACATTTTCAACAGCGACAACATTTTCAACAACGTCAACATTTTCAACAACAAGAACATTTTCAACGACGACAACATTTTCAGAAACGACAACATGTTCAAAAACGACAACATTTTCAAAAACGACAATATTTTCAACAACGACAACATTTTCAAAAACGACAGTTTATCAAAACGGCAACATTTTCAACAACGGCAACATTTTCAACACCTACAACATTTTCCACAACGACAACATATTTTTCAACGACAACATTTTCAACGACAACATTTTACACGACGACAACATTTTCAACGACGACAACATTTTCAACGACGACAAAATTTTCAACAACGACAACATTTTCAACTACGACAACATTTTCAACAACGACAACATTTTTACAACGAAAACATTTTCAAAAACGACAACATTTTCAACAACGACAGCTTTCCAACTACGGCACATTTTCAGCAACGAGAACATTTTCAACAACGACAACATTTTCAACAACGACAACATTTTCAAAAACGACAACATGTTTAAAAACGACAACATTTTCAAAAACGACAACATTTTCAACAACGACAACATTTTCAAGAACGACAGCTTTTCAACAACGGAACAATTTTCAACAACGGCAACATTTTCAACAACAGCATAAATTTTAACAACGACAACATTTTCAACGACGACAACATTTTCAACGACGACATTATTTTCAACGACGACAAAATTTTCAACAACGACAACATTTTCAACTACGACAACATTTTCAACAACGACAACATTTTTACAACGAAAACATTTTCAAAAACGACAACATTATCAACAACGACAGCTTTCCAACTACGGCACATTTTCAGCAACGAGAACATTTTCAACAACGACAACATTTTCAACAACGACAACATTTTCAAAAACGACAACATGTTTAAAAACGACAACATTTTCAAAAACGACAACATTTTCAACAACGACAACATTTTCAAGAACGACAGCTTTTCAACAACGGAACAATTTTCAACAACGGCAACATGTTCAACAACAGCATAAATTTTAACAACGACAACATTTTCAACGACGACAACATTTTCAACGACGACAACATTCTCAACAACGACAGCATTTTCAACACCGACAACATTTTCAACAAAGACAACATTTTCAACAACGACAACATTTTCAACGACAACATTTTACACGACGACAACATTTTCAACGACGACAACATTTTCAACGACGACAAAATTTTCAACAACGACAACATTTTCAACAACGTCAACATTTTCAACAACGACAACCATTTTACAACGAAAACATTTTCAAAAACGACAACGTTTTCAACAACGACAACATTTACAAGAACGACAACATTTTCAACAACGACAACATTTTCAACGACAACATTTTACACGACGACAACATTTTCACCGTCGACAACATTTTCAACGACGACAAAATTTTCAACAACGACAACATTTTCAACTACGACAACGTTTTCAACAACGACAACATTTTTACAACGAAAACATTTTCAAAAACGACAACATTTTCAACAACGACAACATTTACAAGAACGACAACATTTTCAACAACGGCAACATTTTCAACGACAACATTTTCAACGACGACAACATTTTCAAAGACGACATCATTTTCAACGACGACAACATTTTCAGCGACGACAACATTTTCAACGACGATAAAATTTTCAACGACGACAACATTTTCAACGACGAGAACATTTTCAACAATGACAACATTTTCAACAACGACAATATTTTCAAAAACGACAACATTTTCAAAAACGACAACATTTTCAAAAACGACAACATTTTCAACAACGACAACATTTTCAAGAACGACAGCTTTTCAACAACGGAACAATTTTCAACAACGGCAACATTGTCAACAACAGCATAAATTTTAACAACGACAGCATTTTCAACGACGACAACATTTTCAACGACGACAACATTCTCAACAACGACAACATTTTCAACACCGACAACATTTTCAACAACGACAACATTTTCAACAACGACAACATTTTCAACGACAACATTTTACACGACGACAACATTTTCAACGACGACAACATTTTCAACGACGACAAAATTTTCAACAACGACAACATTTTCAACAACGACAACATTTTTACAACGAAAACATTTTCAAAAACGACAACATTTTCAACAACGACAACATTGACAAGAACGACAACATTTTCAACAACGACATTATTTTCAACGACAACATTTTACACGACGACAACATTTTCAACGACGACATTATTTTCAACGACGACAAAATTTTCAACAACGACAACATTTTCAACTACGACAACATTTTCAACAACGACAACATTTTTACAACGAAAACATTTTCAAAAACGACAACATTTTCAACAACGACAACATTTACAAGAACGACAACATTTTCAACAACGGTAACATTTTCAACGACAACATTTTCAACGACGACAACATTTTCAAAGACGACATCATTTTCAATGAAGACAACATTTTCAGCGGCGACAACATTTTCTACGACGATAACATTTTCAACGACGACAACATTTTCAAAAACGACAACATTTTCAAAAACGACAACATTTTCAAGAACGACAACATTTTCAACAACGGCAACATTTTCAACTACAACAACATTTTCAACGACGATAACATTTTCAACGACGACAACATTTTCAACGACGAGAACATTTTCAACAATGACAACATTTTCAACAACGACAACATTTTCAAAAACGACAACATTTTCAAAAATGACAACATTTTCAAAAACGACAACATTTTCAACAACGACAACATTTTCAAGAACGACAGCTTTTCAACAACGGAACAATTTTCAACAACGACAACATTTTCAACAACGACAACATTTTCAACGACAACATTTTACACGACGACAACATTTTCACCGTCGACAACATTTTCAACGACGACAAAATTTTCAACAACGACAACATTTTCAACAACGACAACATTTTCAACAACGACAACATTTTTACAACGAAAACATTTTCAAAAACGACAACATTTTCAACAACGACAACATTTACAAGAACGACAACATTTTCAACAACGGCAACATTTTCAACGACAACATTTTCAACGACGACAACATTTTCAAAGACGACATCATTTTCAACGACGACAACATTTTCAGCGACGACAACATTTTCAACGACGATAAAATTTTCAACGACGACAACATTTTCAACGACGAGAACATTTTCAACAATGACAACATTTTCAACAACGACAACATTTTCAAAAACGACAACATTTTCAAAAACGACAACATTTTCAAAAACGACAACATTTTCAACAACGACAACATTTTCAAGAACGACAACATTTTCAACAACGGCAACATTTTCAACGACAACATTTTCAACGAGGACAACATTTTCAAATACGACATCATTTTCAACGACGACAACATTTTCAGCGGCGACAACATTTTCAACGACGATAACATTTTCAACGACGACAACATTTTCAAAAACGACAACATTTTCAAAAATGACAACATTTTCAAGAACGACAACATTTTCAACATTGGCAACATTTTCAACTACAACAACATTTTCAACGACGACAACATTTTCTACGATGACAACATTTTCAACCACGACAACATTTTCAACAGCGACAACATTTTCAACAACGTCATTATTTTCAAAAACGACAACTTTTTCAACAACGACAACATTTTCAAGAACGATAACATGTTTAAAAACGACAACATTTTCAAAAACGACAACATTTTCAACGATGACAACATTTTCAACGACGACAACATTTTCAACAGCGACAACATTTTCAACTACGACAACATTTTCAAAAACGATAACATGTTCAAAAACGACAACATTTTCAACAACGACAACATTTTCAAGAAAGACAGCTTTCCAACTACGGCACATTTTTAGCAACGAGAACATTTTCAACAACGACAACATTTGCAACAACGACAACATTTTCAAAAACGATAACATGTTTAAAAACGACAACATTTTTACAACGAAAACATTTTCAACAACGACAACATTTTCAAAAACGACAACATATTCAACAACGACAACATTTACAAGAACGACAACATATTCAACAACGGCAACATTTTCAACGACAACATTTTCAACGACGACAACATTATCAAAGACGACAACATTTTCAAGAACGACAACATTTTCAACAATGGCAACATTTTCAACTACAAAAACATTTTCAACGGCGACAACATTTTCAACGATGACAACATTTTCAACGACGAAAATATTTCGAACGACGAGAACATTTTCAACAATGACAACATTTTCAAAAACGACATTATTTTAAAAAACGACAACATTTTCAAGAACGACAACATTTTCAACAACGGCAACATTTTCAACTACAAAAACATTTTCAACGGCGACAACATTTTCAACGATGACAACATTTTCAAGGACGACAACATTTTCAACAGCGACAACATTTTCAACAACGTCAACATTTTCAAAAAGCACAAAATTTTCAAAAACGACAACATTTTCAACAACGAGAACATTTTCAACGACGACAACATTTTCAGAAACGAGAACATGTTCAAAAACGACAACATTTATTAAAACGACAACATTTTCAGCGGCGACAACATTTTCAACGACGATAACATTTTCAACGACGAAAATATTTTGAACGACGAGAACATTTTCAACAATGACAACATTTTGAACAACGACAACATTTTCAAAAACGACAACATTTTCAAAAACGACAACATTTTCAAGAACGACAACATATTCAACAACGGCAACATTTTCAACTACAAAAACATTTTCAACGGCGACAACATTTTCAACGATGACAACATTTTCAAGGACGACAACATTTTCAACAGCGACAACATTTTCAACAACGTCAACATTTTCAAAAAGCACAACATTTTCAAAAACGACAACATTTTCAACAACGAGAACATTTTCAACGACGACAACATTTTCAGAAACGACAACATGTTTAAAAACGACAACATTTATTAAAACGACAACATTTTCAACAACGACAACATTTTCAACAACGACAACATTTTCAAAAACGACAGTTTTTCAAAACGGCAACATTTTCAACAACGGCAACATTTTCAACATCGGCAACATTTTCAACAACGGTAACATTTTTCAACTAGAGCATAATTTTCAACAACGACAACATTTTCAACGACGACAACATATTCAACGGCGACAACATTTTCAGCGACGACAACATTTTCAACGACGACAACATTTTCAAGAACGAAAACATTTTCAACAACGGCAACATTTTCAACGACAACATTTTCAACGACGACAACATTTTGAAGACGACATCATTTTCAACGAAGACAACATTTTCAGCGGCGACAACATTTTCTACGACGATAACATTTTCAACGACGACAACATTTTCAAAAACGACAACATTTTCAAAAACGACAACATTTTCAAGAACGACAACATTTTCAACAACGGCAACATTTTCAACTACAACAACATTTTCAACGACGATAACATTTTCAACGACGACAACATTTTCAACGACGAGAACATTTTCAACAATGACAACATTTTCAACAACGACAACATTTTCAAAAACGACAACATTTTCAAAAATGACCACATTTTCAAAAACGACAACATTTTCAACAACGACAACATTTTCAAGAACGACAGCTTTTCAACAACGGAACAATTTTCAAACACGGCAACATTTTCAACAACAGCATAAATTTTAACAACGACAAAATTTTCAACGACGACAACATTTTCAACGACGACAACATTCTCAACAACGACAACATTTTCAACGACGTCAACATTTTCAACAACGACAACATTTTCAACGACAACATTTTACACGACGACAACATTTTCAACGACGACAACATTTTCAACAACGACAACATTTTCAAGTACGACAACATTTTTACAACGAAAACATTTTCAAAAACGACAACAATTTCAACCACGACAACATTTACAAGAACGACAACATTTTTAACAACGACAACATTTTCAACGACAACATTTTACACGACGACAACATTTTCAACGACGACATTATTTTCAACGACGACAAAATTTTCAACAACGACAACATTTTCAACTACGACAACATTTTCAACAACGACAACATTTTTACAACGAAAACATTTTCAAAAACGACAACATTGTCAACAACGACAACATTTACAAGAACGACAACATTTTCAACAACGGCAACATTTTCAACGACAACATTTTCAACGAGGACAACATTTTCAAATACGACATCTTTTTCAACGACGACAACATTTTCAGCGGCGACAACATTTTCAACGACGATAACATTTTCAACGACGACAACATTTTCAAAAACGACAACATTTTCAAAAATGACAACATTTTCAAGAACGACAACATTTTCAACATTGGCAACATTTTCAACTACAACAACATTTTCAACGACGACAACATTTTCTACGATGACAACATTTTCAACCACGACAACATTTTCAACAGCGACAACATTTTCAACAACGTCATTATTTTCAAAAACGACAACTTTTTCAACAACGACAACATTTTCAAGAACGATAACATGTTTAAAAACGACAACATTTTCAAAAACGACAACATTTTCAACGATGACAACATTTTCAACGACGACAACATTTTCAACAGCGACAACATTTTCAACTACGACAACATTTTCAAAAACGATAACATGTTCAAAAACGACAACATTTTCAACAACGACAACATTTTCAAGAACGACAGCTTTCCAACTACGGCACATTTTTAGCAACGAGAACATTTTCAACAACGACAACATTTGCAACAACGACAACATTTTCAAAAACGACAACATGTTTAAAAACGACAACATTTTTACAACGAAAACATTTTCAACAACGACAACATTTTCAAAAACGACAACATATTCAACAACGACAACATTTACAAGAACGACAACATATTCAACAACGGCAACATTTTCAACGACAACATTTTCAACGACGACAACATTATCAAAGACGACAACATTTTCAAGAACGACAACATTTTCAACAACGGCAACATTTTCAACTACAAAAACATTTTCAACGGCGACAACATTTTCAACGATGACAACATTTTCAACGACGAAAATATTTCGAACGACGAGAACATTTTCAACAATGACAACATTTTCAAAAACGACATTATTTTCAAAAACGACAACATTTTCAAGAACGACAACATTTTCAACAACGGCAACATTTTCAACTACAAAAACATTTTCAACGGCGACAACATTTTCAACGATGACAACATTTTCAAGGACGACAACATTTTCAACAGCGACAACATTTTCAACAACGTCAACATTTTCAAAAAGCACAAAATTTTCAAAAACGACAACATTTTCAACAACGAGAACATTTTCAACGACGACAACATTTTCAGAAACGACAACATGTTCAAAAACGACAACATTTATTAAAACGACAACATTTTCAGCGGCGACAACATTTTCAACGACGATAACATTTTCAACGACGAAAATATTTTGAACGACGAGAACATTTTCAACAATGACAACATTTTCAACAACGACAACATTTTCAAAAACGACAACATTTTCAAAAACGACAACATTTTCAAGAACGACAACATATTCAACAACGGCAACATTTTCAACTACAAAAACATTTTCAACGGCGACAACATTTTCAACGATGACAACATTTTCAAGGACGACAACATTTTCAACAGCGACAACATTTTCAACAACGTCAACATTTTCAAAAAGCACAACATTTTCAAAAACGACAACATTTTCAACAACGAGAACATTTTCAACGACGACAACATTTTCAGAAACGACAACATGTTCAAAAACGACAACATTTATTAAAACGACAACATTTTCAACAACGACAACATTTTCAACAACGACAACATTTTCAAAAACGACAGTTTTTCAAAACGGCAACATTTTCAACAACGGAAACATTTTCAACATCGGCAACATTTTCAACAACGGTAACATTTTTCAACTAGAGCATAATTTTCAACAACGACAACATTTTCAACGACGACAACATATTCAACGGCGACAACATTTTCAGCGACGACAACATTTTCAACGACGACAACATTTTCAAGAACGAAAACATTTTCAACAACGGCAACATTTTCAACGACAACATTTTCAACGACGACAACATTTTGAAGACGACATCATTTTCAACGAAGACAACATTTTCAGCGGCGACAACATTTTCTACGACGATAACATTTTCAACGACGACAACATTTTCAAAAACGACAACATTTTCAAAAACGACAACATTTTCAAGAACGACAACATTTTCAACAACGGCAACATTTTCAACTACAACAACATTTCCAACGACGATAACATTTTCAACGACGACAACATTTTCAACGACGAGAACATTTTCAACAATGACAACATTTTCAACAACGACAACATTTTCAAAAACGACAACATTTTCAAAAATGACCACATTTTCAAAAACGACAACATTTTCAACAACGACAACATTTTCAAGAACGACAGCTTTTCAACAACGGAACAATTTTCAAACACGGCAACATTTTCAACAACAGCATAAATTTTAACAACGACAAAATTTTCAACGACGACAACATTTTCAACGACGACAACATTCTCAACAACGACAACATTTTCAACGACGTCAACATTTTCAACAACGACAACATTTTCAACGACAACATTTTACACGACGACAACATTTTCAACGACGACAACATTTTCAACAACGACAACATTTTCAAGTACGACAACATTTTTACAACGAAAACATTTTCAAAAACGACAACAATTTCAACCACGACAACATTTACAAGAACGACAACATTTTTAACAACGACAACATTTTCAACGACAACATTTTACACGACGACAACATTTTCAACGACGACATTATTTTCAACGACGACAAAATTTTCAACAACGACAACATTTTCAACTACGACAACATTTTCAACAACGACAACATTTTTACAACGAAAACATTTTCAAAAACGACAACATTGTCAACAACGACAACATTTACAAGAACGACAACATTTTCAACAACGGCAACATTTTCAACGACAACATTTTCAACGAGGACAACATTTTCAAATACGACATCATTTTCAACGACGACAACATTTTCAGCGGCGACAACATTTTCAACGACGATAACATTTTCAACGACGACAACATTTTCAAAAACGACAACATTTTCAAAAATGACAACATTTTAAAGAACGACAACATTTTCAACATTGGCAACATTTTCAACTACAACAACATTTTCAACGACGACAACATTTTCTACGATGACAACATTTTCAACCACGACAACATTTTCAACAGCGACAACATTTTCAACAACGTCATTATTTTCAAAAACGACAACTTTTTCAACAACGACAACATTTTCAAGAACGATAACATGTTTAAAAACGACAACATTTTCAAAAACGACAACATTTTCAACGATGACAACATTTTCAACGACGACAACATTTTCAACAGCGACAACATTTTCAACTACGACAACATTTTCAAAAACGATAACATGTTCAAAAACGACAACATTTTCAACAACGACAACATTTTCAAGAACGACAGCTTTCCAACTACGGCACATTTTCAGCAACGAGAACATTTTCAACAACGACAACATTTGCAACAACGACAACATTTTCAAAAACGACAACATGTTTAAAAACGACAACATTTTTACAACGAAAACATTTTCAACAACGACAACATTTTCAAAAACGACAACATATTCAACAACGACAACATTTACAAGAACGACAACATATTCAACAACGGCAACATTTTCAACGACAACATTTTCAACGACGACAACATTATCAAAGACGACAACATTTTCAAGAACGACAACATTTTCAACAACGGCAACATTTTCAACTACAAAAACATTTTCAACGGCGACAACATTTTCAACGATGACAACATTTTCAACGACGAAAATATTTTGAACGACGAGAACATTTTCAACAATGACAACATTTTCAAAAACGACAACATTTTCAAAAACGACAACATTTTCAAGAACGACAACATTTTCAACAACGGCAACATTTTCAACTACAAAAACATTTTCAACGGCGACAATATTTTCAACGATGACAACATTTTCAAGGACGACAACATTTTCAACAGCGACAACATTTTCAACAACGTCAACATTTTCAAAAAGCACAAAATTTTCAAAAACGACAACATTTTCAACAACGAGAACATTTTCAACAACGACAACATTTTCAGAAACGACAACATGTTCAAAAACGACAACATTTATTAAAACGACAACATTTTCAGCGGCGACAACATTTTCAACGACGATAACATTTTCAACGACGAAAATATTTTGAACGACGTGAACATTTTCAACAATGACAACATTTTGAACAACGACAACATTTTCAAAAACGACAACATTTTCAAAAACGACAACATTTTCAAGAACGACAACATATTCAACAACGGCAACATTTTCAACTACAAAAACATTTTCAACGGCGACAACATTTTCAACGATGACAACATTTTCAAGGACGACAACATTTTCAACAGCGACAACATTTTCAACAACGTCAACATTTTCAAAAAGCACAACATTTTCAAAAACGACAACATTTTCAACAACGAGAACATTTTCAACGACGACAACATTTTCAGAAACGACAACATGTTCAAAAACGACAACATTTATTAAAACGACAACATTTTCAACAACGACAACATTTTCAACAACGACAACATTTTCAAAAACGACAGTTTTTCAAAACGGCAACATTTTCAACAACGGCAACATTTTCAACATCGGCAACATTTTCAACAACGGTAACATTTTTCAACTAGAGCATAATTTTCAACAACGACAACATTTTCAACGACGACAACATATTCAACGGCGACAACATTTTCAGCGACGACAACATTTTCAACGACGACAACATTTTCAAGAACGACAACATTTTCAACAACGGCAACATTTTCAACTACAACAACAATTTCAACGACGACAACATTTTCTACGATGACAACATTTTCAACCACGACAACATTTTCAACAGCGACAACATTTTCAACAACGTCAACATTTTCAAAAACGACAACATTTTCAACAACGACAACATTTTCAAGAACGACAACATGTTTAAAAACGACAACATTTTCAAAAACGACAACATTTTCAACGATGACAACATTTTCAACGACGACAACATTTTCAACAGCGACAACATTTTCAACAACCTCAACATTTTCAAAAACGATAACATGTTCAAAAACGACAACATTTTCAACAACGACAACATTTTCAACAACGACAGCTTTCCAACTACGGTATATTTTCAGCAACGAGAACATTTTCAACAACGACAACATTTTCAACAACGACAACATTTTCAAAAACGACAACATGTTTAAAAACGACAACATTTTTACAACGAAAACATGTTCAACAACGACAACATTTTCAAAAACGACAACATTTTCAACAACGACAACATTTACAAGAACGACAACATATTCAACAACGGCAACATTTTCAACGACAACATTTTCAACGACGACAACATTATCAAAGACGACAACATTTTCAACGACGACAACATTTTCAGCGGCGACAACATTTTCAACGACGATAACATTTTCAACGACGAAAATATCTTGAACGACGAGAACATTTTCAACAATGACAACATTTCCAACAACGACAACATTTTCAAAAACGACAACATTTTCAAAAACGACAACATTTTCAAGAACGACAACATTTTCAACAACGGCAACATTTTCAACTACAAAAACATTTTCAACGGCGACAACATTTTCAACGATGACAACATTTTCAAGGACGACAACATTTTCAACAGCGACAACATTTTCAACAACGTCAACATTTTCAAAAAGCACAACATTTTCAAAAACGACAACATTTTCAACAACGAGAACATTTTCAACGACGACAACATTTTCAGAAACGTTAACATGTTCAAAAACGACAACATTTTCAAAAGCGACAACATTTTCAGCAATGACAACATTTTCAACAACGACAACATTTTCAAAAACGACAGTTTTTCAAAACGGCAACATTTTCAACAACGGCAACATTTTCAACATCGGCAACATTTTCAACAACGGTAACATTTTTCAACTAGAGCATAATTTTCAACAACGACAACATTTTCAACGACGACAACATATTCAACGACGACAACATTTTCAGCGATGACAACATTTTCAACGACGACAACATTTTCAAGAAAAACAACATTTTCAACAACGGCAAAATTTTCAACTACAACAACATTTTCAACGACGACAACATTTTCTACGATGACAACATTTTCAACCACGACAACATTTTCAACAGCGACAACATTTTCAACAACGTCAACATTTTCAATTACGACAACATTTTCAACAACGACAACATTTTCAAGAAAGACAACATTTTCAACAACGACAGCTTTCCAACTACGGCACATTTTCAGCAACGAGAACATTTTCAACAACGACAACATTTTCAACAACGACAACATTTTCAAAAACGACAATATGTTTAAAAACGACAACATTTTTACAACGAAAACATTTTCAACAACGACAACATTTTCAAAAACGACAACATTTTCAACAACGACAACATTTACAAGAACGACAACATATTCACCAACGGCAACATTTTCAACGAAAACATTTTCAACGACGACAACATTATCAAAGACGACAACATTTTCAACGACGACAACATTTTCAGCGGCGACAACATTTTCAACGACGATAACATTTTCAACGACGAAAATATTTTGAACGAGGAGAACATTTTCAACAATGACAACATTTTCAACAACGACAACATTTTCAAAAACGACAACATTTTCAAAAACGACAACATTTTCAACGGCGACAACATTTTCAACGATGACAATATTTTCAAGGACGACAACATTTTCAACAGCGACAACATTTTCAACAACGTCAACATTTTCAAAAAGCACAACATTTTCAAAAACGACAACATTTTCAACAACGAGAACATTTTCAACGACGACAACATTTTCAGAAACGACAACATGTTCAAAAACGACAACATTTTTTAAAACGACAACATTTTCAACAACGACAACATTTTCAAAAACGACAGTTTTTCAAAAACGACAACATTTTCAACAACGACAACATTTTCAAGAACGACAACATGTTTAAAAACGACAACATTTTCAAAAACGACAACATTTTCAACGATGACAACATTTTCAACGACGACAACATTTTCAACAGCGACAACATTTTCAACAACCTCAACATTTTCAAAAACGATAACATGTTCAAAAACGACAACATTTTCAACAACGACAACATTTTCAACAACGACAGCTTTCTAACTACGGTATATTTTCAGCAACGAGAACATTTTCAACAACAATAACATTTTCAACAACGACAACATTTTCAAAAACGACAACATGTTTAAAAACGACAACATTTTTACAACGAAAACATTTTCAACAACGACAACATTTTCAAAAACGACAACATTTTCAACAACGACAACATTTACAAGAACGACAACATATTCAACAACGGCAACATTTTCAACGACAACATTTTCAACGACGACAACATTATCAAAGACGACAACATTTTCAACGACGACAACATTTTCAGCGGCGACAACATTTTCAACGACGATAACATTTTCAACGACGAAAATATCTTGAACGACGAGAACATTTTCAACAATGACAACATTTTCAACAACGACAACATTTTCAAAAACGACAACATTTTCAAAAACGACAACATTTTCAAGAACGACAACATTTTCAACAACGGCAACATTTTCAACTACAAAAACGATTTCAACGGCGACAACATTTTCAACGATGAACACATTTTCCAGGACGACAACATTTTCAACAGCGACAACATTTTCAACAACGTCAACATTTTCAAAAAGCACAACATTTTCAAAAACGACACCATTTTCAACAACGAGAACATTTTCAACGACGACAACATTTTCAGAAACGTTAACATGTTCAAAAACGACAACATTTTCAAAAGCGACAACATTTTCAGCAATGACAACATTTTCAACAACGACAACATTTTCAAAAACGACAGTTTTTCAAAACGGCAACATTTTCAACAACGGCAACATTTTCAACATCGGCAACATTTTCAACAACGGTAACATTTTTCAACTAGAGCATAATTTTCAACAACGACAACATTTTCAACGACGACAACATATTCAACGACGACAACATTTTCAGCGATGACAACATTTTCAACGACGACAACATTTTCAAGAAAAACAACATTTTCAACAACGGCAACATTTTCAACTACAACAACATTTTCAACGACGACAACATTTTCTACGATGACAACATTTTCAACCACGACAACATTTTCAACAGCGACAACATTTTCAACAACGTCAACATTTTCAATTACGACAACATTTTCAACAACGACAACATTTTCAAGAAAGACAACATGTTTAAAAACGACAACATTTTCAAAAATGACAACATTTTCAACGATGACAACATTTTCAACGACGACAACATTTTCAACAGCGACAACATTTTCAACAACCTCAACATTTTCAAAAACGATAACATGTTCAAATACGACAACATTTTCAACAACGACAACATTTTCAACAATGACAACATTTTCAACAACGACAACATTTTCAAAAACGACAACATTTTCAAAAACGACAACATTTTCAACGGCGACAACATTTTCAACGATGACAACATTTTCAAGGACGACAACATTTTCAACAGCGACAACATTTTCAACAACGTCAACATTTTCAAAAAGCACAACATTTTCAAAAACGACAACATTTTCAACAACGAGAACATTTTCAACGACGACAACATTTTCAGAAACGACAACATGTTCAAAAACGACAACATTTTTTAAAACGACAACATTTTCAACAACGACAACATTTTCAAAAACGACAGTTTTTCAAAAACGACAACATTTTCAACAACGACAACATTTTCAAGAACGACAACATGTTTAAAAACGACAACATTTTCAAAAACGACAACATTTTCAACGATGACAACATTTTCAACGACGCCAACATTTTCAACAGCGACAACATTTTCAACAACCTCAACATTTTCAAAAACGATAACATGTTCAAAAACGACAACATTTTCAACAACGACAACATTTTCAACAACGACAGCTTTCCAACTACGGTATATTTTCAGCAACGAGAACATTTTCAACAACGACAACATTTTCAACAACGACAACATTTTCAAAAACGACAACATGTTTAAAAACGACAACATTTTTACAACGAAAACATTTTCAACAACGACAACATTTTCAAAAACGACAACATTTTCAACAACGACAACATTTACAAGAACGACAACATATTCAACAACGGCAACATTTTCAACGACAACATTTTCAACGACGACAACATTATCAAAGACGACAACATTTTCAACGACGACAACATTTTCAGCGGCGACAACATTTTCAACGACGATAACATTTTCAACGACGAAAATATCTTGAACGACGAGAACATTTTCAACAATGACAACATTTTCAACAACGACAACATTTTCAAAAACGACAACATTTTCAAAAACGACAACATTTTCAAGAACGACAACATTTTCAACAACGGCAACATTTTCAACTACAAAAACATTTTCAACGGCGACAACATTTTCAACGATGAACACATTTTCAAGGACGACAACATTTTCAACAGCGACAACATTTTCAACAACGTCAACATTTTCAAAAAGCACAACATTTTCAAAAACGACAACATTTTCAACAACGAGAACATTTTCAACGACGACAACATTTTCAGAAACGTTAACATGTTCAAAAACGACAACATTTTCAAAAGCGACAACATTTTCAGCAATGACAACATTTTCAACAACGACAACATTTTCAAAAACGACAGTTTTTCAAAACGGCAACATTTTCAACAACGGCAACATTTTCAACATCGGCAACATTTTCAACAACGGTAACATTTTTCAACTAGAGCATAATTTTCAACAACGACAACATTTTCAACGACGACAACATATTCAACGACGACAACATTTTCAGCGATGACAACATTTTCAACGACGACAACATTTTCAAGAAAAACAACATTTTCAACAACGGCAACATTTTCAACTACAACAACATTTTCAACGACGACAACATTTTCTACGATGACAACATTTTCAACCACGACAACATTTTCAACAGCGACAACATTTTCAACAACGTCAACATTTTCAATTACGACAACATTTTCAACAACGACAACATTTTCAAGAAAGACAACATGTTTAAAAACGACATAATTTTCAAAAATGACAACATTTTCAACGATGACAACATTTTCAACGACGACAACATTTTCAACAGCGACAACATTTTCAACAACCTCAACATTTTCAAAAACGATAACATGTTCAAATACGACAACATTTTCAACAACGACAACATTTTCAACAACGACAGCTTTCCAACTACGGCACATTTTCAGCAACGAGAACATTTTCAACAACGACAACATTTTCAACAAAGACAACATTTTCAAAAACGACAATATGTTTAAAAACGACAACATTTTTACAACGAAAACATT
The DNA here is from genome assembly GCF_921293095.1 of Ischnura elegans. Lineage (NCBI taxonomy): Eukaryota > Metazoa > Arthropoda > Insecta > Odonata > Coenagrionidae > Ischnura > Ischnura elegans. The sequence goes on from NC_060247.1 coordinate 29,420,970, forward strand.
TTCAACAACGACAACATTTTCAAAAACGACAACATTTTCAACAACGACAACATTTACAAGAACGACAACATATTCAACAACGGCAACATTTTCAACGAAAACATTTTCAACGACGACAACATTATCAAAGACGACAACATTTTCAACGACGACAACATTTTCAGCGGCGACAACATTTTCAACGACGATAACATTTTCAACGACGAAAATATTTTGAACGACGAGAACATTTTCAACAATGACAACATTTTCAACAACGACAACATTTTCAAAAACGACAACATTTTCAAAAACGACAACATTTTCAACGGCGACAACATTTTCAACGATGACAACATTTTCAAGGACGACAACATTTTCAAAAAGCACAACATTTTCAAAAACGACAACATTTTCAACAACGAGAACATTTTCAACGACGACAACATTTTCAGAAACGACAACATGTTCAAAAACGACAACATTTTTTAAAACGACAACATTTTCAACAACGACAACATTTTCAAAAACGACAGTTTTTCAAAACGGCAACATTTTCAACAACGGCAACATTTTTAACATCGGCAACATTTTCAACAACGGTAACAATTTTCAACTACAGCATAATTTTCAACAACGACAACATTTTACACGACGACAACATATTCAACGACGACAAGATTTTCAGCGACGACAACATTTTCAACGACGACAACATTTTCAACAATGGCAACATTTTTCAACTACAGCATAATTTTCAACGACGAACACATTTTCAACGACGACAACATATTCAAATAACGACAACTTTTTCAGCGACGACAACATTTTCAACGACGACAACATTTTCAACAACGGCAACATTTTCAAAATCGGTACCATTTTAAACGATAACAACATTTTCAAATACGACAGTTTTTCAAAACGGCAACATTTTCAACAACGGCAACATTTTTCAACTACAGCATAATTTTCAACGACAACATTTTCAACGACGACAACATTTTCAACGACGACAACATTTTCAACGACGACAACATTTTCAACGACGACAACATTTAGAACACGACAACAATTTCAACAATGACAACATTCACAACAACGACAACATTTTCAAAAACGACAACATATTCAAAAACGATAACATTTTCAAGAACGACAACATTTTCAACAACGGCAACATTTTCATTAACAACAATATTTTCAACGACGACAACATTTTCAACAACGACAACATTTTCAAAAACGACAACATTTTTAACAACGACAACATTTTCAATAACGACAACATTTTAAACAACTGCCACATTTACAACAACGGCTACATTTTCAACAACGGCAACATTTTAAACGAAGACAACATTTTCAATCACGACATCCATATTCTCAACAACAACAATATTTAATACAACAACAACATTTTCAACAACAACAACTATTTGAACAACAATAACATTTACAACAAACAACAACAACAAACACATTTTGAACATCACAAACAAAAACATTTTCATCAACATCAAGAATAACAACATTGTCATCAACAACAACAACATTTTCAACTACAACTACAACAACAACATTTCCAACATCAACAACAACAACAACAACATTTTCAACAACAAAAACAAAAACATTTTTAACAACAAAAACATTTTCAACAACAACATTTCCAACAACGACAACATTTTCAACAACGACAACATTTTCGACAACGACAACATTTTCAACGACGACAACATTTTCAACAACGACAACATTTTCAAAAACGACAACATTTTTAACAACGACAACATTTTCAAGAACGACATCATTATAAACAACGGAACATTTTCAACAATGGCTACATTTTTAACAACGGCAACATTTTACACAACGGCAACATTTTCAACAACGGAACATTTTTAACAACAGAACATTTTTAGTGATAACATTTTCAACAACGACAACATTTTCAACGACGACAACATTTTCAACCACGACAGCATTATCAACGACGACTACATTTTCAACGACGATACTTTTTCATCGACGACAACATTTTCAACGACGACAACATTTTCAACAACGACAACATATTCAAAAACGGAAACATTTTAGACTAGGGCAACATTTTCAACAACTGCATCATTTTCAGCGATAACATTTTCAACAACGACAAAATTTTCAACGACGATCACATTTTCAACGACGACAACATTTTCAACCACGACAACATTTTCAACGACGACAACTTTTTCAACGACGACAATATTTTCAACGACGACAACATTTTCAACGACGAACACATTTTCAACTACGACAACATTTTCAACCACGACAACATTTTCAACGACGAATACATTTTCAACGACGACAACTTTTTCAACGACGACAACATTTTCAACGACGACAACTTTTTCAACGACGACAACATTTTCAACGACGACAACATTTTCAACGGCGACATCATTTTCAAAGAAGACAACATTTTCAACGACGACAACATTTTCAACGACGACAACTTTTTCAACGACGACAACATTTTTAACGACGACAATATTTTCAACAACGACAACATTTTCAACAACGGCAACATTTTCAACATCGGTACCATTTTAAACGACAACATTTTCCACGACGACAACATTTTCTACGACGACAAAATTTTCAACGAACACAACATTTTCAATGACGACAACATTTTCAACGTCAACAACATTGTCAACGACGACAACATTTTCAACAACGACAACATTTTCAACAACGACAACATTTTCAACAACGACAACCTTTTCAAGAACGACAAAATTTTCATCAACGGCAACATTTTCAACAAACGGCAACTTTTTCAACAACGGCAACATTTTCAACGACGACAAGATTTTCAACGACGACAACATTTTCAACGACGTCAACAAATTCAACGACGACAACTTTTTCAACGACGACAACATTTTCAACGACGACAACTTTTTCAACGACGACAACATTTTCAACGACGACAACATTTTCAACGACGACAACTTTTTCAACGACGACAACTTTTTCAACGACGACAACATTTTCAACGACGTGAACATTTTCAACGACGAGAACATTTTCAAAGACGACAACATTTTTAACCACGACAACATTTTCAACGACGACTACATTTTCAACGACGACAACTTTTTCAACGACGACAACATTTTCAACGACGACAACATTTTCAACGACGACAACATTTTGAAAGAAGACAACATTTTAAACAACGGTAAAATTTTAAACAACGGCAACATTTTCAACAACGGCAACATTTTCAACGTCAGCAAATTTTTTAACGACGACAACATTTTCAACAACGACAACATTTTCAAAAACGACAACATTTTCAGCAACGACAACATTTTCAAGAACGACAAAACTTTCATCAACGGCAACATTTTCAACAACGGCAACTTTTTCAACAACGGCAACATTTTCAATGACGACAAGATTTTCAACGACGACAACATTTTCAACTACGACAACATTTTCAACCACGACAACATTTTCAACGACGACTACATTTTCAACGACGACAACTTTTTCAACGACGACAACATTTTCAACGACGACAACTTTTTCAACGACGACGACATTTTCAACGACGTCAACATTTTCAACGACGACATCATTTTCAAAGAAGACAACATTTTCAACGACGACAACATTTTCAACGACGACAACTTTTTCAACGACGACAACATTTTTAACGTCGACAATATTTTCAACAACGACAACATTTTCAACAACGGCAACATTTTCAACATCGGTACCATTTTAAACGACAACAACATTTTCAACGACGTCAACATTTTCAACGACGACAACATTTTCAACGAACACAACATTTTCAATGACAACATTTTCAACGTCAACAACATTTTCAACGACGACAACATTTTCAACGACAACATTTTCAACAACGACAACATTTTCAACAACGACAACATTTTCAAGAACGACAAAATTTTCAACGACGACAACTTTTTCAACGACGACAATATTTTCAACGACGACAACATTTTCAACGACGAACAAATTTTCAACTACGACAACATTTTCAACCACGACAACATTTTCAACGACGAATACATTTTCAACGACGACAACTTTTTCAACGACGACAACATTTTCAACGACGACAACTTTTTCAACGACGACAACATTTTCAACGACGACAACATTTTCAACGGCGACATCATTTTCAAAGAAGACAACATTTTCAACGACGACAACATTTTCAACGACGACAACTTTTTCAACGACGACAACATTTTTAACGACGACAATATTTTCAACAACGACAACATTTTCAACAACGGCAACATTTTCAACATCGGTACCATTTTAAACGACAACATTTTCCACGACGACAACATTTTCTACGACGACAAAATTTTCAACGAACACAACATTTTCAATGACGACAACATTTTCAACGTCAACAACATTTTCAACGACGACAACATTTTCAACAACGACAACATTTTCAACAACGACAACATTTTCAACAACGACAACCTTTTCAAGAACGACAAAATTTTCATCAACGGCAACATTTTCAACAAACGGCAACTTTTTCAACAACGGCAACATTTTCAACGACGACAAGATTTTCAACGACGACAACATTTTCAACGACGTCAACAAATTCAACGACGACAACTTTTTCAACGACGACAACATTTTCAACGACGACAACATTTTCAACGACGACAACTTTTTCAACGACGACAACTTTTTCAACGACGACAACATTTTCAACGACGTGAACATTTTCAACGACGAGAACATTTTCAAAGACGACAACATTTTTAACCACGACAACATTTTCAACGACGACTACATTTTCAACGACGACAACTTTTTCAACGACGACAACATTTTCAACGACGACAACATTTTCAACGACGACAACATTTTGAAAGAAGACAACATTTTCAACGACGACAACTTTTTCAAGAACGACAACATTTTAAACAACGGTAAAATTTTAAACAACGGCAACATTTTCAACAACGGCAACATTTTCAACGTCAGCAAATTTTTTAACGACGACAACATTTTCAACAACGACAACATTTTCAAAAACGACAACATTTTCAACAACGACAACATTTTCAAGAACGACAAAACTTTCATCAACGGCAACATTTTCAACAACGGCAACTTTTTCAACAACGGCAACATTTTCAATGACGACAAGATTTTCAACGACGACAACATTTTCAACTACGACAACATTTTCAACCACGACAACATTTTCAACGACGACTACATTTTCAACGACGACAACTTTTTCAACGACGACAACATTTTCAACGACGACAACTTTTTCAACGACGACGACATTTTCAACGACGTCAACATTTTCAACGACGACAACTTTTTCAACGACGACAACATTTTTAACGTCGACAATATTTTCAACAACGACAACATTTTCAACAACGGCAACATTTTCAACATCGGTACCATTTTAAACGTCAACAACATTTTCAACGACGTCAACATTTTCAACGACGACAACATTTTCAACGAACACAACATTTTCAATGACAACATTTTCAACGTCAACAACATTTTCAACGACGACAACATTTTCAACGACAACATTTTCAACAACGACAACATTTTCAACAACGACAACATTTTCAAGAACGACAAAATTTTCATCAACGGCAACATTTTCAACAAACTGCAACTTTTTCAACAACGGCAACATTTTCAACGACGACAAGATTTTCAACGACAACATTTTCAACGACGTCAACAAATTCAACGACGACAACTTTTTCAACGACGACAACATTTTCAACGACGACAACATTTTCAACGACGACAACTTTTTCAACGACGACAACTTTTTCAACGACGACAACATTTTCAACGACGTGAACATTTTTAACGACGAGAACATTTTCAAAGACGACAACATTTTCAACCACGACAACATTTTCAACGACGACTACATTTTCAACGACGACAACTTTTTCAACGACGACAACATTTTCAACGACGACAACATTTTCAACGACGACAACATTTTGAAAGAAGACAACATTTTCAACGAAGACAACTTTTTCAAGAACGACAACATTTTAAACAACGGTAAAATTTTCAACAACGGCAACATTTTCAACGTCAGCAACATTTTTAACGACGACAACATTTTCAACAACGACAACATTTTCAAAAACGACAACATTTTCAACAACGACAACATTTTCACGAACGACAAAATTTTCATCAACGGCAACATTTTCAACAACGGCAACTTTTTCAACAACGCTTACATTTTCAACGACGACAAGATTTTCAACGACGACAACATTTTCAACGTCGACAACAAATTCAACGACGAAAACTTTTTCAACGACGACAACATTTTCAACGACGACAACATTTTCAACGACGACAAATTTTTCAACGACGACAACATTTTCAACGATGACAACATTTTCAACGACGACAACATTTTCAACGACATGAACATTTTCAACGACGAGAACATTTTCAAAGACGACAACATTTTCAACGACGACAACATTTTCAACGACGACAACATTTTCAACGACGACAACATTTTCAAGAACGGCAACATTTTCAACAACGGCAACATTATCAACAACGACAACATTTTCAAAAACGACAACACTTTTAACAACGACAACATTTTCAAGAACGACAACATTTTAAACAACGGTAAAATTTTCAACAACGGCAACATTTTCAACAACGGCATCATTTTAAACGACGACAACATTTTCAACGACGACATCCATTATCTCAACAACAACAATATTTAATACAACAACAACATTTTCAAACGCAATAACTATTTGGGCAACAATAACATTTTCAACAAACAACAACAACAACAACAACAATTTGAACAACAACAACAACATTTTTAACAATTATTTAAACAACAACAATATTTTCACCACAAAAAAAAAACATTTTCAACTACTACAACAAAAACAAAATGATCAACAACAACAACAACAACAACATTTTCAACAACAAAAACAACAACATTTTCAACAACAACAACATTTTCAACAACAACAACATTTATACAACGACAAAATTTTCAACAACGACAACATTTTCAAAAACGACAACATTTTCAAAAACGACAACATTTACAAGAACGACAATAATTTCAACAACGGCAAAATTTTCATCAACGGAAACATTTTCAACTACGGTAACATTTTCAACAACGGCAACATTTTCAACAACGGCAAAATTTTCAACGAAAACATTTTCAACAACGACAAAATTTTCGACGACGACAAAATTTTCAACGACGACAACATTTTACACTACAACTTTTTCAACAACGACAACATTTTCGACAACGACAACATTTTCAACGACGACAACATTTTCAACAACGACAACATTTTCAAAAACGACAACATTTTTAACAACGACAACATTTTCAAGAACGACATCATTATAAACAACGGAACATTTTCAACAACGGCTACATTTTCAACAACGGCAACATTTTACACAACGGATACATTTTCAACAACGGAACATTTTTAACAACAGAACATTTTTAGCGATAACATTTTCAACAACGACAACATTTTCAACGACGAACACATTTTCAACGACGACAACATTTTCAACCACGACAGCATTATCAACGACGACTACATTTTCAACGACGACAACATTTTCAACGAACACAACATTTTCAATGACAACATTTTCAACGTCAACAACATTTTCAACGACGACAACATTTTCAACGACAACATTTTCAACATCAACAACAACAACAACAACATTTTCAACAACAAAAACAAAAACATTTTTAACAACAAAAACATTTTCAACAACAACAACAACAACATTCTCAACGACAACATTTTAAATAACAACAACAACATTTTCAACGACAACATTTCCAACAACGACAACATTTTCAACAACGACAACATTTTCGACAACGACAACATTTTCAACGACGACAACATTTTCAACAACGACAACATTTTCAAAAACGACAACATTTTTAACAACGACAACATTTTCAAGAACGACATCATTATAAACAACGGAACATTTTCAACAACGGCTACATTTTTAACAACGGCAACATTTTACACAACGGCAACATTTTCAACAACGGAACATTTTTAACAACAGAACATTTATAGTGATAACATTTTCAACAACGACAACATTTTCAACGACGACAACATTTTCAACCACGACAGCATTATCAACGACGACTACATTTTCAACGACGATACTTTTTCATCGACGACAACATTTTCAACGACGACAACATTTTCAACAACGACAACATATTCAAAAACGGAAACATTTTAGACTAGGGCAACATTTTCAACAACTGCATCATTTTCAGCGATAACATTTTCAACAACGACAAAATTTTCAACGACGATCACATTTTCAACGACGACAACATTTTCAACCACGACAACATTTTCAACGACGCTAACTTTTTCAACGACGACAATATTTTCAACGACGACAACATTTTCAACGACGACAACATTTTCAACTACGACAACATTTTCAACCACGACAACATTTTCAACGACGAATACATTTTCAACGACGACAACTTTTTCAACGACGACAACATTTTCAACGACGACAACTTTTTCAACGACGACAACATTTTCAACGACGACAACATTTTCAACGGCGACATCATTTTCAAAGAAGACAACATTTTCAACGACGACAACATTTTCAACGACGACAACTTTTTCAACGACGACAACATTTTTAACGACGACAATATTTTCAACAACGACAACATTTTCAACAACGGCAACATTTTCAACATCGGTAACATTTTAAACGACAACAACATTTTCCACGACGACAACATTTTCTACGACGACAAAATTTTCAACGAACACAACATTTTCAATGACGACAACATTTTCAACGTCAACAACATTGTCAACGACGACAACATTTTCAACAACGACAACATTTTCAACAACGACAACATTTTCAACAACGACAACCTTTTCAAGAACGACAAAATTTTCATCAACGGCAACATTTTCAACAAACGGCAACTTTTTCAACAACGGCAACATTTTCAACGACGACAAGATTTTCAACGACGACAACATTTTCAACGACGTCAACAAATTCAACGACGACAACTTTTTCAGCGACGACAACATTTTCAAAGACGACAACATTTTCAACGACGACAACTTTTTCAACGACGACAACTTTTTCAACGACGACAACATTTTCAACGACGTGAACATTTTCAACGACGACAACTTTTTCAACGACGACAACATTTTCAACGACGTGAACATTTTCAACGACGAGAACATTTTCAAAGACGACAACATTTTCAACGACGACTACATTTTCAACGACGACAACATTTTGAAAGAAGACAACATTTTCAACGACGACAACTTTTTCAAGAACGACAACATTTTAAACAACGGTAAAATTTTAAACAACGGCAACATTTTCAACAACGGCAACATTTTCAACGTCAGCAAATTTTTTAACGACGACAACATTTTCAACAACGACAACATTTTCAAAAACGACAACATTTTCAACAACGACAACATTTTCAAGAACGACAAAACTTTCATCAACGGCAACATTTTCAACAACGGCAACTTTTTCAACAACGGCAACATTTTCAATGACGACAAGATTTTCAACGACGACAACATTTTCAACTACGACAACATTTTCAACCACGACAACATTTTCAACGACGACTACATTTTCAACGACGACAACTTTTTCAACGACGACAACATTTTCAACGACGACAACTTTTTCAACGACGACGACATTTTCAACGACGTCAACATTTTCAACGACGACATCATTTTCAAAGAAGACAACATTTTCAACGACGACAACATTTTCAACGACGACAACTTTTTCAACGACGACAACATTTTTAACGTCGACAATATTTTCAACAACGACAACATTTTCAACAACGGCAACATTTTCAACATCGGTACCATTTTAAACGACAACAACATTTTCAACGACGTCAACATTTTCAACGACGACAACATTTTCAACGAACACAACATTTTCAATGACAACATTTTCAACGTCAACAACATTTTCAACGACGACAACATTTTCAACGACAACATTTTCAACAACGACAACATTTTCAACAACGACAACATTTTCAAGAACGAATAAATTTTCATCAACGGCAACATTTTCAACAAACGGCAACTTTTTCAACAACGGCAACATTTTCAACGACAAGATTTTCAACGACAACATTTTCAACGACGTCAACAAATTCAACGACGAAAACTTTTTCAACGACGACAACATTTTCAACGACGACAACATTTTCAACTACGACAACTTTTTCAACGACGACAACTTTTTCAACGACGACAACATTTTCAACGACGTGAACATTTTTAACGACGAGAACATTTTCAAAGACGACAACATTTTCAACCACGACAACATTTTCAACGACGACTACATTTTCAACGACGACAACTTTTTCAACGACGACAACATTTTCAACGACGACAACATTTTCAACGACGACAACATTTTGAAAGAAGACAACATTTTCAACGAAGACAACTTTTTCAAGAACGACAACATTTTAAACAACGGTAAAATTTTCAACAACGGCAACATTTTCAACGTCAGCAACATTTTTAACGACGACAACATTTTCAACAACGACAACATTTTCAAAAACGACAACATTTTCAACAACGACAACATTTTCACGAACGACAAAATTTTCATCAACGGCAACATTTTCAACAATGGCAACTTTTTCAACAACGCTTACATTTTCAACGACGACAAGATTTTCAACGACGACAACATTTTCAACGTCGACAACAAATTCAACGACGAAAACTTTTTCAACGACGACAACATTTTCAACGACGACAACATTTTCAACGACGACAAATTTTTCAACGACGACAACATTTTCAACGATGACAACATTTTCAACGACGACAACATTTTCAACGACATGAACATTTTCAACGACGAGAACATTTTCAAAGACGACAACATTTTCAACGACGACAACATTTTCAACGACGACAACATTTTCAACGACGACAACATTTTCAAGAACGGCAACATTTTCAACAACGGCAACATTATCAACAACGACAACATTTTCAAAAACGACAACACTTTTAACAACGACAACATTTTCAAGAACGACAACATTTTAAACAACGGTAAAATTTTCAACAACGGCAACATTTTCAACAACGGCATCATTTTAAACGACGACAACATTTTCAACGACGACATCCATTATCTCAACAACAACAATATTTAATACAACAACAACATTTTCAAACGCAATAACTATTTGGGCAACAATAACATTTTCAACAAACAACAACAACAACAACAACAATTTGAACAACAACAACAACATTTTTAACAATTAATTAAACAACAACAATATTTTCACCACAAAAAAAAAACATTTTCAACTACTACAACAAAAACAAAATGATCAACAACAACAACAACAACAACATTTTCAACAACAAAAACAACAACATTTTCAACAACAACAACATTTTCAACAACAACAACATTTATACAACGACAAAATTTTCAACAACGACAACATTTTCAAAAACGACAACATTTTCAAAAACGACAACATTTACAAGAACGACAATAATTTCAACAACGGCAAAATTTTCATCAACGGAAACATTTTCAACTACGGCAACATTTTCAACAACGGCAACATTTTCAACAACGGCAAAATTTTCAACGAAAACATTTTCAACAACGACAAAATTTTCGACGACGACAAAATTTTCAACGACGACAACATTTTACACTACAACTTTTTCAACAACGACAACATTTTCGACAACGACAACATTTTCAACGACGACAACATTTTCAACAACGACAACATTTTCAAAAACGACAACATTTTTAACAACGACAACATTTTCAAGAACGACATCATTATAAACAACGGAACATTTTCAACAACGGCTACATTTTCAACAACGGCAACATTTTACACAACGGCAACATTTTCAACAACGGAACATTTTTAACAACAGAACATTTTTAGCGATAACATTTTCAACAACGACAACATTTTCAACGACGAACACATTTTCAACGACGACAACATTTTCAACCACGACAGCATTATCAACGACGACTACATTTTCAACGACGATACTTTTTCATCGACGACAACATTTTCAACGAAGACAACATTTTCAACAACGACAACATTTTCAAAAACGGAAACATTTTACACAAGGGCAACATTTTCAACAACTGCATCATTTTCAGCGATAACATTTTCAACAACGACAACATTTTCAACGACGACAACATTTTCAACGACGACAACATTTTCAACCACGACAACATTTTCAACGACGACAACTTTTTCAACGACGACAATATTTTCAACGACGACAACATTTTCAACGACGACAACATTTTCAACAACGACAACATTTTCAACCACGACAATATTTCAACGACGACTACATTTTCAACGACGACAACTTTTTCAACGACGACAACATTTTCAACGACGACAACTTTTTCAATAACGACAACATTTTCAACGACGACAACATTTTCAACGACGACATCATTTTCAACGACGACAATATTTTCAACAATGACAACATTTTCAACAACGACAACATTTTCAACGACGACAACATTTTCAACGACGAGAACATTTTCAACAATGACAACATTTTCAACAACGACAACATTTTCAAAAACGACAACATTTTCAAAAACGACAACATTTTCAAGAACGACAACATTTTCAACAACGGCAACATTTTCAACTACAACAACATTTTCAACGACGACAACATTTTCTACGATGACAAAATTTTCAACAACGACAACATTTTCAACAGCGAAAACATTTTCAAAAACGTCAACATTTTCAAAAACGACAACATTTTCAACAACGACAACATTTTGAAGAACGACAACATGTTTAAAAACTACAACATTTTCAAAAACGACAACATTTTCAACGATGACAACATTTTCAACGACGACAACATTTTCAACGACGTCAACAAATTCAACGACGACAACTTTTTCAACGACAACAACATTTTCAACGACGACAACATTTTCAACGACGACAACTTTTTCAACGACGACAACTTTTTCAATGACGACAACATTTACAACGACGTGAACATTTTCAACGACGAGAACATTTTCAAAGACGACAACATTTTCAACCACGACAACATTTTCAACGACGACTACATTTTCAACGCCGACAACTTTTTCAACGACGACAACATTTTCAACGACGACAACATTTTCAACGACGAAAACATTTTGAAAGAAGACAACATTTTCAACGACGACAACTTTTTCAAGAACGACAACATTTTAAACAACGGTAAAATTTTCAACAACGGCAACATTTTCAATGTCAGCAACATTTTTAACGACGACAACATTTTCAACAACGACAACATTTTCAAAAACGACAACATTTTCAACAACGACAACATTTTCAAGAACGACAAAATTTTCATCAACGGTAACATTTTCAACAACGGCAACTTTTTCAACAATGGCAACATTTTCAACGACGACAAGGTTTTCAACGACGACAACATTTTCAACGTCGACAACAAATTCAACGACGACAAGTTTTTCAACGACGACAACATTTTCAACGACGACAACATTTTCAACGACGACAACTTTTTCAACGACGACAACATTTTCAACGATGACAACATTTTCAACGACGACAACATTTTCAACGACATGAACATTTTCAACGACGACGACATTTTCAACGACGACAACATTTTCAAGAACGGCAACATTTTCAACAACGGCAACATAATCAACAACGACAACATTTTCAAAAACGACAACACTTTTAACAACGACAACATTTTCAAGAACGACAACATTTTAAACAACGGTAAAATTTTCAACAACGGCAACATTTTCAACAACGGCATCATTTTAAACGACGACAACATTTTCAACGACGACATCCATTATCTCAACAACAACAATATTTAATACAACAACAACATTTTCAAACGCAGTAACTATTTGAGCAAAAATAACATTTTCAACAAACAACAACAACAACAACAACAATTTGAACAACAACAACAACATTTTTAACAATTTATTAAACAACAACAATATTTTCATCACAAAAAAAAACATTTTCATATACTACAACAAAAACAAAATGATCAACAACAACAACAACAACATTTTCAACAACAAAAACAACAACATTTTCAACAACAACAACATTTTCAACAACAACAACATTTATACAACGACAAAATTTTCAACAACGACAACATTTTCAAAAACGACAACATTTTCAACAACGACAACATTTTCAAGAACGGCAACATTTTCAACAACGGCAACATTATCAACAACGACAACATTTTTAAAAACGACAACACTTTTAACAACGACAACATTTTCAAGAACGACAACATTTTAAACAACGGTAAAATTTTCAACAACGGCAACATTTTCAACAACGGCATCATTTTAAACGACGACAACATTTTCAACGACGACATCCATTATCTCAACAACAACAATATTTAATACAACAACAACATTTTCAAACGCAATAACTATTTGGGCAACAATAACATTTTCAACAAACAACAACAACAACAACAACAATTTGAACAACAACAACAACATTTTTAACAATTAATTAAACAACAACAATATTTTCACCACAAAAAAAAAACATTTTCAACTACTACAACAAAAACAAAATGATCAACAACAACAACAACAACAAGATTTTCAACAACAAAAACAACAACATTTTCAACAACAACAACATTTTCAACAACAACAACATTTATACAACGACAAAATTTTCAACAACGACGACATTTTCAAAAACGACAACATTTTCAAAAACGACAACATTTACAAGAACGACAATAATTTCAACAACGGCAAAATTTTCATCAACGGAAACATTTTCAACGACGACTACATTTTCAACGACGACAACTTTTTCAACGACGACAACATTTTCAACGACGACAACATTTTCAACGACGACAACATTTTGAAAGAAGACAACATTTTCAACGAAGACAACTTTTTCAAGAACGACAACATTTTAAACAACGGTAAAATTTTCAACAACGGCAACATTTTCAACGTCAGCAACATTTTTAACGACGACAACATTTTCAACAACGACAACATTTTCAAAAACGACAACATTTTCAACAACGACAACATTTTCACGAACGACAAAATTTTCATCAACGGCAACATTTTCAACAATGGCAACTTTTTCAACAACGCTTACATTTTCAACGACGACAAGATTTTCAACGACGACAACATTTTCAACGTCGACAACAAATTCAACGACGAAAACTTTTTCAACGACGACAACATTTTCAACGACGACAACATTTTCAACGACGACAAATTTTTCAACGACGACAACATTTTCAACGATGACAACATTTTCAACGACGACAACATTTTCAACGACATGAACATTTTCAACGACGACAACATTTTCAAAGACGACAACATTTTCAACGACGACAACATTTTCAACGACGACAACATTTTCAACGACGACAACATTTTCAAGAACGGCAACATTTTCAACAACGGCAACATTATCAACAACGACAACATTTTCAAAAACGACAACACTTTTAACAACGACAACATTTTCAAGAACGACAACATTTTAAACAACGGTAAAATTTTCAACAACGGCAACATTTTCAACAACGGCATCATTTTAAACGACGACAACATTTTCAACGACGACATCCATTATCTCAACAACAACAATATTTAATACAACAACAACATTTTCAAACGCAATAACTATTTGGGCAACAATAACATTTTCAACAAACAACAACAACAACAACAACAATTTGAACAACAACAACAACATTTTTAACAATTAATTAAACAACAACAATATTTTCACCACAAAAAAAAAACATTTTCAACTACTACAACAAAAACAAAATGATCAACAACAACAACAACATTTTCAACAACAAAAACAACAACATTTTCAACAACAACAACATTTTCAACAACAACAACATTTATACAACGACAAAATTTTCAACAACGACAACATTTTCAAAAACGACAACATTTTCAAAAACGACAACATTTACAAGAACGACAATAATTTCAACAACGGCAAAATTTTCATCAACGGAAACATTTTCAACTACGGCAACATTTTCAACAACGGCAACATTTTCAACAACGGCAAAATTTTCAACGAAAACATTTTCAACAACGACAAAATTTTCGACGACGACAAAATTTTCAACGACGACAACATTTTACACTACAACTTTTTCAACAACGACAACATTTTCGACAACGACAACATTTTCAACGACGACAACATTTTCAACAACGACAACATTTTCAAAAACGACAACATTTTTAACAACGACAACATTTTCAAGAACGACATCATTATAAATAACGGAACATTTTCAACAACGGCTACATTTTCAACAACGGCAACATTTTACACAACGGCAACATTTTCAACAACGGAACATTTTTAACAACAGAACATTTTTAGCGATAACATTTTCAACAACGACAACATTTTCAACGACGAACACATTTTCAACGACGACAACATTTTCAACCACGACAGCATTATCAACGACGACTACATTTTCAACGACGATACTTTTTCATCGACGACAACATTTTCAACGAAGACAACATTTTCAACAACGACAACATTTTCAAAAACGGAAACATTTTACACAAGGGCAACATTTTCAACAACTGCATCATTTTCAGCGATAACATTTTCAACAACGACAACATTTTCAACGACGACAACATTTTCAACGACGACAACATTTTCAACGACGACAACATTTTCAACGACGACAACTTTTTCAACGACGACAATATTTTCAACGACGACAACATTTTCAACGACGACAACATTTTCAACAACGACAACATTTTCAACCACGACAATATTTCAACGACGACTACATTTTCAACGACGACAACTTTTTCAACGACGACAACATTTTCAACGACGACAACTTTTTCAATGACGACAACATTTTCAACGACGACAACATTTTCAACGACGACATCATTTTCAACGACGACAATATTTTCAACAATGACAACATTTTCAACAACGACAACATTTTCAAAGACGACAACATTTTCAACGACGAGAACATTTTCAACAATGACAACATTTTCAACAACGACAACATTTTCAAAAACGACAACATTTTCAAAAACGACAACATTTTCAAGAACGACAACATTTTCAACAACGGCAACATTTTCAACTACAACAACATTTTCAACGACGACAACATTTTCTACGATGACAAAATTTTCAACAACGACAACATTTTCAACAGCGACAACATTTTCAAAAACGTCAACATTTTCAAAAACGACAACATTTTCAACAACGACAACATTTTGAAGAACGACAACATGTTTAAAAACTACAACATTTTCAAAAACGACAACATTTTCAACGATGACAACATTTTCAACGACGACAACATTTTGAACGACGTCAACAAATTCAACGACGACAACTTTTTCAACGACAACAACATTTTCAACGACGACAACATTTTCAACGACGACAACTTTTTCAACGACGACAACTTTTTCAATGACGACAACATTTACAACGACGTGAACATTTTCAACGACGAGAACATTTTCAAAGACGACAACATTTTCAACCACGACAACATTTTCAACGACGACTACATTTTCAACGCCGACAACTTTTTCAACGACGACAACATTTTCAACGACGACAACATTTTCAACGACGAAAACATTTTGAAAGAAGACAACATTTTCAACGACGACAACTTTTTCAAGAACGACAACATTTTAAACAACGGTAAAATTTTCAACAACGGCATCATTTTCAACAACGGCAACATTTTCAATGTCAGCAACATTTTTAACGACGACAACATTTTCAACAACGACAACATTTTCAAAAACGACAACATTTTCAACAACGACAACATTTTCTAGAACGACAAAATTTTCATCAACGGTAACATTTTCAACAACGGCAACTTTTTCAACAATGGCAACATTTTCAACGACGACAAGGTTTTCAACGACGACAACATTTTCAACGTCGACAACAAATTCAACGACGACAAGTTTTTCAACGACGACAACATTTTCAACGACGACAACATTTTCAACGACGACAACTTTTTCAACGACGACAACATTTTCAACGATGACAACATTTTCAACGACGACAACATTTTCAACGACATGAACATTTTCAACGACGACGACATTTTCAACGACGACAACATTTTCAAGAACGGCAACATTTTCAACAACGGCAACATAATCAACAACGACAACATTTTCAAAAACGACAACACTTTTAACAACGACAACATTTTCAAGAACGACAACATTTTAAACAACGGTAAAATTTTCAACAACGGCAACATTTTCAACAACGGCAACATTTTAAACGACGACAACATTTTCAACGACGACATCCATTATCTCAACAACAACAATATTTAATACAACAACAACATTTTCAAACGCAGTAACTATTTGAGCAAAAATAACATTTTCAACAAACAACAACAACAACAACAACAATTTGAACAACAACAACAACATTTTTAACAATTAATTAAACAACAACAATATTTTCATCACAAAAAAAAACATTTTCAACTACTACAACAAAAACAAAATGATCAACAACAACAACAACAACATTTTCAACAACAAAAACAACAACATTTTCAACAACAACAACATTTTCAACAACAACAACATTTATACAACGACAAAATTTTCAACAACGACAACATTTTCAAAAACGACAACATTTTCAACAACGACAACATTTTCAAGAACGGCAACATTTTCAACAACGGCAACATTATCAACAACGACAACATTTTTAAAAACGACAACACTTTTAACAACGACAACATTTTCAAGAACGACAACATTTTAAACAACGGTAAAATTTTCAACAACGGCAACATTTTCAACAACGGCATCATTTTAAACGACGACAACATTTTCAACGACGACATCCATTATCTCAACAACAACAATATTTAATACAACAACAACATTTTCAAACGCAATAACTATTTGGGCAACAATAACATTTTCAACAAACAACAACAACAACAACAACAATTTGAACAACAACAACAACATTTTTAACAATTAATTAAACAACAACAATATTTTCACCACAAAAAAAAAACATTTTCAACTACTACAACAAAAACAAAATGATCAACAACAACAACAACAACAAGATTTTCAACAACAAAAACAACAACATTTTCAACAACAACAACATTTTCAACAACAACAACATTTATACAACGACAAAATTTTCAACAACGACGACATTTTCAAAAACGACAACATTTTCAAAAACGACAACATTTACAAGAACGACAATAATTTCAACAACGGCAAAATTTTCATCAACGGAAACATTTTCAACTACGGCAACATTTTCAACAACGGCAAAATTTTCAACGAAAACATTTTCAACAACGACAAAATTTTCGACGACGACAAAATTTTCAACGACGACAACATTTTACACTACAACTTTTTCAACAACGACAACATTTTCGACAACGACAACATTTTCAACGACGACAACATTTTCAACAACGACAACATTTTCAAAAACGACAACATTTTTAACAACGACAACATTTTCAAGAACGACATCATTATAAACAACGGAACATTTTCAACAACGGCTACATTTTCAACAACGGCAACATTTTACACAACGGCAACATTTTCAACAACGGAACATTTTTAACAACAGAACATTTTTAGCGATAACATTTTCAACAACGACAACATTTTCAACGACGAACACATTTTCAACGACGACAACATTTTCAACCACGACAGCATTATCAACGACGACTACATTTTCAACGACGATACTTTTTCATCGACGACAACATTTTCAACGAAGACAACATTTTCAACAACGACAACATTTTCAAAAACGGAAACATTTTACACAAGGGCAACATTTTCAACAACTGCATCATTTTCAGCGATAACATTTTCAACAACGACAACATTTTCAACGACGACAACATTTTCAACGACGACAACATTTTCAACCACGACAACATTTTCAACGACGACAACTTTTTCAACGACGACAATATTTTCAACGACGACAACATTTTCAACGACGACAACATTTTCAACAACGACAACATTTTCAACCACGACAATATTTCAACGACGACTACATTTTCAACGACGACAACTTTTTCAACGACGACAACATTTTCAACGACGACAACTTTTTCAATGACGACAACATTTTCAACGACGACAACATTTTCAACGACGACATCATTTTCAACGACGACAATATTTTCAACAATGACAACATTTTCAACAACGACAACATTTTCAAAGACGACAACATTTTCAACGACGAGAACATTTTCAACAATGACAACATTTTCAACAACGACAACATTTTCAAAAACGACAACATTTTCAAAAACGACAACATTTTCAAGAACGACAACATTTTCAACAACGGCAACATTTTCAACTACAACAACATTTTCAACGACGACAACATTTTCTACGATGACAAAATTTTCAACAACGACAACATTTTCAACAGCGACAACATTTTCAAAAACGTCAACATTTTCAAAAACGACAACATTTTCAACAACGACAACATTTTGAAGAACGACAACATGTTTAAAAACTACAACATTTTCAAAAACGACAACATTTTCAACGATGACAACATTTTCAACGACGACAACATTTTCAACGACGTCAACAAATTCAACGACGACAACTTTTTCAACGACAACAACATTTTCAACGACGACAACATTTTCAACGACGACAACTTTTTCAACGACGACAACTTTTTCAATGACGACAACATTTACAACGACGTGAACATTTTCAACGACGAGAACATTTTCAAAGACGACAACATTTTCAACCACGACAACATTTTCAACGACGACTACATTTTCAACGCCGACAACTTTTTCAACGACGACAACATTTTCAACGACGACAACATTTTCAACGACGACAACATTTTCAACGACGAAAACATTTTGAAAGAAGACAACATTTTCAACGACGACAACTTTTTCAAGAACGACAACATTTTAAACAACGGTAAAATTTTCAACAACGGCATCATTTTCAACAACGGCAACATTTTCAATGTCAGCAACATTTTTAACGACGACAACATTTTCAACAACGACAACATTTTCAAAAACGACAACATTTTCAACAACGACAACATTTTCTAGAACGACAAAATTTTCATCAACGGTAACATTTTCAACAACGGCAACTTTTTCAACAATGGCAACATTTTCAACGACGACAAGGTTTTCAACGACGACAACATTTTCAACGTCGACAACAAATTCAACGACGACAAGTTTTTCAACGACGACAACATTTTCAACGACGACAACATTTTCAACGACGACAACTTTTTCAACGACGACAACATTTTCAACGATGACAACATTTTCAACGACGACAACATTTTCAACGACATGAACATTTTCAACGACGACGACATTTTCAACGACGACAACATTTTCAAGAACGGCAACATTTTCAACAACGGCAACATAATCAACAACGACAACATTTTCAAAAACGACAACACTTTTAACAACGACAACATTTTCAAGAACGACAACATTTTAAACAACGGTAAAATTTTCAACAACGGCAACATTTTCAACAACGGCATCATTTTAAACGACGACAACATTTTCAACGACGACATCCATTATCTCAACAACAACAATATTTAATACAACAACAACATTTTCAAACGCAGTAACTATTTGAGCAAAAATAACATTTTCAACAAACAACAACAACAACAACAACAATTTGAACAACAACAACAACATTTTTAACAATTAATTAAACAACAACAATATTTTCATCACAAAAAAAAACATTTTCAACTACTACAACAAAAACAAAATGATCAACAACAACAACAACAACATTTTCAACAACAAAAACAACAACATTTTCAACAACAACAACATTTTCAACAACAACAACATTTATACAACGACAAAATTTTCAACAACGACAACATTTTCAAAAACGACAACATTTTCAACAACGACAACATTTTCAAGAACGGCAACATTTTCAACAACGGCAACATTATCAACAACGACAACATTTTTAAAAACGACAACACTTTTAACAACGACAACATTTTCAAGAACGACAACATTTTAAACAACGGTAAAATTTTCAACAACGGCAACATTTTCAACAACGGCATCATTTTAAACGACGACAACATTTTCAACGACGACATCCATTATCTCAACAACAACAATATTTAATACAACAACAACATTTTCAAACGCAATAACTATTTGGGCAACAATAACATTTTCAACAAACAACAACAACAACAACAACAATTTGAACAACAACAACAACATTTTTAACAATTAATTAAACAACAACAATATTTTCACCACAAAAAAAAAACATTTTCAACTACTACAACAAAAACAAAATGATCAACAACAACAACAACAACAAGATTTTCAACAACAAAAACAACAACATTTTCAACAACAACAACATTTTCAACAACAACAACATTTATACAACGACAAAATTTTCAACAACGACGACATTTTCAAAAACGACAACATTTTCAAAAACGACAACATTTACAAGAACGACAATAATTTCAACAACGGCAAAATTTTCATCAACGGAAACATTTTCAACTACGGCAACATTTTCAACAACGGCAAAATTTTCAACGAAAACATTTTCAACAACGACAAAATTTTCGACGACGACAAAATTTTCAACGACGACAACATTTTACACTACAACTTTTTCAACAACGACAACATTTTCGACAACGACAACATTTTCAACGACGACAACATTTTCAACAACGACAACATTTTCAAAAACGACAACATTTTTAACAACGACAACATTTTCAAGAACGACATCATTATAAACAACGGAACATTTTCAACAACGGCTACATTTTCAACAACGGCAACATTTTACACAACGGCAACATTTTCAACAACGGAACATTTTTAACAACAGAACATTTTTAGCGATAACATTTTCAACAACGACAACATTTTCAACGACGAACACATTTTCAACGACGACAACATTTTCAACCACGACAGCATTATCAACGACGACTACATTTTCAACGACGATACTTTTTCATCGACGACAACATTTTCAACGAAGACAACATTTTCAACAACGACAACATTTTCAAAAACGGAAACATTTTACACAAGGGCAACATTTTCAACAACTGCATCATTTTCAGCGATAACATTTTCAACAACGACAACATTTTCAACGACGACAACATTTTCAACGACGACAACATTTTCAACCACGACAACATTTTCAACGACGACAACTTTTTCAACGACGACAATATTTTCAACGACGACAACATTTTCAACGACGACAACATTTTCAACAACGACAACATTTTCAACCACGACAATATTTCAACGACGACTACATTTTCAACGACGACAACTTTTTCAACGACGACAACATTTTCAACGACGACAACTTTTTCAACGACGACAACATTTTCAACGACGACAACATTTTCAACGACGACATCATTTTCAACGACGACAATATTTTCAACAATGACAACATTTTCAACAACGGCAACATTTTCAACGACGACAACATTTTCAACGACGAGAACATTTTCAACAATGACAACATTTTCAACAACGACAACATTTTCAAAAACGACAACATTTTCAAAAACGACAACATTTTCAAGAACGACAACATTTTCAACAACGGCAACATTTTCAACTACAACAACATTTTCAACGACGACAACATTTTCTACGATGACAACATTTTCAACAACGACAACATTTTCAACAGCGACAACATTTTCAAAAACGTCAACATTTTCAAAAACGACAACATTTTCAACAACGATAACATTTTGAAGAACGACAACATGTTTAAAAACTACAACATTTTCAAAAACGACAACATTTTCAACGATGACAACATTTTCAACGACGACAACATTTTCAACGACGTCAAAAAATTCAACGACGACAACTTTTTCAACGACAACAACATTTTCAACGACGACAACATTTTCAACGACGACAACTTTTTCAACGACGACAACTTTTTCAACGACGACAAAATTTTCAACGACGTGAACATTTTCAACGACGAGAACATTTTCAAAGACGACAACATTTTCAACCACGACAACATTTTCAACGACGACTACATTTTCAACGCCGACAACTTTTTCAACGACGACAACATTTTCAACGACGACAACATTTTCAACGACGAAAACATTCTGAAAGAAGACAACATTTTCAACGACGACAACTTTTTCAAGAACGACAACATTTTAAACAACGGTAAAATTTTCAACAACGGCATCATTTTCAACAACGGCAACATTTTCAACATCAGCAACATTTTTAACGACGACAACATTTTCAACAACGACAACATTTTCAAAAACGACAACATTTTCAACAACGACAACATTTTCAAGAACGACAAAATTTTCATCAACGGTAACATTTTCAACAACGGCAACTTTTTCAACAATGGCAACATTTTCAACGACGACAAGATTTTCAACGACGACAACATTTTCAACGTCGACAACAAATTCAACGACGACAACTTTTTCAACGACGACAACATTTTCAACGACGACAACATTTTCAACGACGACAACTTTTTCAACGACGACAACATTTTCAACGATGACAACATTTTCAACGACGACAACATTTTCAACGACATGAACATTTTCAACGACGACGACATTTTCAACGACGACAACATTTTCAAGAACGGCAACATTTTCAACAACGGCAACATTATCAACAACGACAACATTTTCAAAAACGACAACACTTTTAACAACGACAACATTTTCAAGAACGACAACATTTTAAACAACGGTAAAATTTTCAACAACGGCAACATTTTCAACAACGGCATCATTTTAAACGACGACAACATTTTCAACGACGACATCCATTATCTCAACAACAACAATATTTAATACAACAACAACATTTTCAAACGCAATAACTATTTGGGCAACAATAACATTTTCAACAAACAACAACAATAACAACAACAATTTGAACAACAACAACAACATTTTTAACAATTAATTAAACAACAACAATATTTTCACCACAAAAAAAAAACATTTTCAACTACTACAACAAAAACAAAATGATCAACAACAACAACAACAACATTTTCAACAACAAAAACAACAACATTTTCAACAACAACAACATTTTCAACAACAACAACATTTATACAACGACAAAATTTTCAACAACGACAACATTTTCAAAAACGACAACATTTTCAAAAACGACAACATTTACAAGAACGACAAAAATTTCAACAACGGCAAAATTTTCATCAACGGAAACATTTTCAACTACGGCAACATTTTCAACAACGGCAACATTTTCAACAACGGCAAAATTTTCAACGAAAACATTTTCAACAACGACAAAATTTTCGACGACGACAAAATTTTCAACGACGACAACATTTTACACTACAACTTTTTCAACAACGACAACATTTTCGACAACGACAACATTTTCAACGACGACAACATTTTCAACAACGACAACATTTTCAAAAACGACAACATTTTTAACAACGACAACATTTTCAAGAACGACATCATTATAAACAACGGAACATTTTCAACAACGGCTACATTTTCAACAACGGCAACATTTTACACAACGGCAACATTTTCAACAAAGGAACATTTTTAACAACAGAACATTTTTAGCGATAACATTTTCAACAACGACAACATTTTCAACGACGAACACATTTTCAACGACGACAACATTTTCAACCACGACAGCATTATCAACGACGACTACATTTTCAACGACGATACTTTTTCATCGATGACAACATTTTCAACGAAGACAACATTTTCAACAACGACAACATTTTCAAAAACGGAAACATTTTACACAAGGGCAACATTTTCAACAACTGCATCATTTTCAGCGATAACATTTTCAACAACGACAACATTTTCAACGACGACAACATTTTCAACGACGACAACATTTTCAACCACGACAACATTTTCAACGACGACAACTTTTTCAACGACGACAATATTTTCAACGACGACAACATTTTCAACGACGACAACATTTTCAACAACGACAACATTTTCAACCACGACAATATTTCAACGACGACTACATTTTCAACGACGACAACTTTTTCAACGACGACAACATTTTCAACGACGACAACTTTTTCAACGACGACAACATTTTCAACGACGACAACATTTTCAACGACGACATCATTTTCAACGACGACAATATTTTCAACAATGACAACATTTTCAACAACGAAAACATTTTCAACGACGACAACATTTTCAACGACGAGAACATTTTCAACAATGACAACATTTTAAACAACGACAACATTTTCAAAAACGACAAAATTTTCAAAAACGACAACATTTTCAAGAACGACAACATTTTCAACAACGGCAACATTTTCAACTACAACAACATTTTCAACGACGACAACATTTTCTACGATGACAAAATTTTCAACAACGACAACATTTTCAACAGCGACAACATTTTCAAAAACGTCAACATTTTCAAAAACGACAACATTTTCAACAACGACAACATTTTGAAGAACGACAACATGTTTAAAAACTACAACATTTTCAAAAACGACAACATTTTCAACGATGACAACATTTTCAACGACGACAACATTTTCAACGACGTCAACAAATTCAACGACGACAACTTTTTCAACGACAACAACATTTTCAACGACGACAACATTTTCAACGACGACAACTTTTTCAACGACGACAACTTTTTCAATGACGACAACATTTTCAACGACGTGAACATTTTCAACGACGAGAACATTTTCAAAGACGACAACATTTTCAACCACGACATCATTTTCAACGACGACTACATTTTCAACGCCGACAACTTTTTCAACGACGACAACATTTTCAACGACGAAAATATTTTGAAAGAAGACAACATTTTCAACGACGACAACTTTTTCAAGAACGACAACATTTTAAACAACGGTAAAATTTTCAACAACGGCATCATTTTCAAAAACGGCAACATTTTCAACGTCAGCAACATTTTTAACGACGACAACATTTTCAACAACGACAACATTTTCAAAAACGACAACATTTTCAACAACGACAACATTTTCAAGAACGACAAAATTTTCATCAACGGTAACATTTTCAACAACGGCAACTTTTTCAACAATGGCAACATTTTCAACGACGACAAGATTTTCAACGACGACAACATTTTCAACGTCGACAACAAATTCAACGACGACAAGTTTTTCAACGACGACAACATTTTCAACGACGACAACATTTTCAACGACGACAACATTTTCAACGATGACAACATTTTCAACAACGACAACATTTTCAACGACGACAACATTTTCAACGACGAGAACATTTTCAACAATGACAACATTTTAAACAACGACAACATTTTCAAAAACGACAAAATTTTCAAAAACGACAACATTTTCAAGAACGACAACATTTTCAACAACGGCAACATTTTCAACTACAACAACATTTTCAACGACGACAACATTTTCTACGATGACAAAATTTTCAACAACGACAACATTTTCAACAGCGACAACATTTTCAAAAACGTCAACATTTTCAAAAACGACAACATTTTCAACAACGACAACATTTTGAAGAACGACAACATGTTTAAAAACTACAACATTTTCAAAAACGACAACATTTTCAACGATGACAACATTTTCAACGACGACAACATTTTCAACGACGTCAACAAATTCAACGACGACAACTTTTTCAACGACAACAACATTTTCAACGACGACAACATTTTCAACGACGACAACTTTTTCAACGACGACAACATTTTCAATGACGACAACATTTACAACGACGTGAACATTTTCAACGACGAGAACATTTTCAAAGACGACAACATTTTCAACCACGACAACATTTTCAACGACGACTACATTTTCAACGCCGACAACTTTTTCAACGACGACAACATTTTCAACGACGACAACATTTTCAACGACGAAAACATTTTGAAAGAAGACAACATTTTCAACGACGACAACTTTTTCAAGAACGACAACATTTTAAACAACGGTAAAATTTTCAACAACGGCATCATTTTCAACAACGGCAACATTTTCAATGTCAGCAACATTTTTAACGACGACAACATTTTCAACAACGACAACATTTTCAAAAACGACAACATTTTCAACAACGACAACATTTTCAAGAACGACAAAATTTTCATCAACGGTAACATTTTCAACAACGGCAACTTTTTCAACAATGGCAACATTTTCAACGACGACAAGGTTTTCAACGACGACAACATTTTCAACGTCGACAACAAATTCAACGACGACAAGTTTTTCAACGACGACAACATTTTCAACGACGACAACATTTTCAACGACGACAACTTTTTCAACGACGACAACATTTTCAACGATGACAACATTTTCAACGACGACAACATTTTCAACGACATGAACATTTTCAACGACGACGACATTTTCAACGACGACAACATTTTCAAGAACGGCAACATTTTCAACAACGGCAACATTATCAACAACGACAACATTTTCAAAAACGACAACACTTTTAACAACGACAACATTTTCAAGAACGACAACATTTTAAACAACGGTAAAATTTTCAACAACGGCAACATTTTCAACAACGGCATCATTTTAAACGACGACAACATTTTCAACGACGACATCCATTATCTCAACAACAACAATATTTAATACAACAACAACATTTTCAAACGCAGTAACTATTTGAGCAAAAATAACATTTTCAACAAACAACAACAACAACAACAACAATTTGAACAACAACAACAACATTTTTAACAATTAATTAAACAACAACAATATTTTCATCACAAAAAAAAACATTTTCAACTACTACAACAAAAACAAAATGATCAACAACAACAACAACAACATTTTCAACAACAAAAACAACAACATTTTCAACAACAACAACATTTTCAACAACAACAACATTTATACAACGACAAAATTTTCAACAACGACAACATTTTCAACAACGACAACATTTTCAACAACGACAACATTTTCAAGAACGGCAACATTTTCAACAACGGCAACATTATCAACAACGACAACATTTTTAAAAACGACAACACTTTTAACAACGACAACATTTTCAAGAACGACAACATTTTAAACAACGGTAAAATTTTCAACAACGGCAACATTTTCAACAACGGCATCATTTTAAACGACGACAACATTTTCAACGACGACATCCATTATCTCAACAACAACAATATTTAATACAACAACAACATTTTCAAACGCAATAACTATTTGGGCAACAATAACATTTTCAACAAACAACAACAACAACAACAACAATTTGAACAACAACAACAACATTTTTAACAATTAATTAAACAACAACAATATTTTCACCACAAAAAAAAAACATTTTCAACTACTACAACAAAAACAAAATGATCAACAACAACAACAACAACAAGATTTTCAACAACAAAAACAACAACATTTTCAACAACAACAACATTTTCAACAACAACAACATTTATACAACGACAAAATTTTCAACAACGACGACATTTTCAAAAACGACAACATTTTCAAAAACGACAACATTTACAAGAACGACAATAATTTCAACAACGGCAAAATTTTCATCAACGGAAACATTTTCAACTACGGCAACATTTTCAACAACGGCAACATTTTCAACAACGGCAAAATTTTCAACGAAAACATTTTCAACAACGACAAAATTTTCGACGACGACAAAATTTTCAACGACGACAACATTTTACACTACAACTTTTTCAACAACGACAACATTTTCGACAACGACAACATTTTCAACGACGACAACATTTTCAACAACGACAACATTTTCAAAAACGACAACATTTTTAACAACGACAACATTTTCAAGAACGACATCATTATAAACAACGGAACATTTTCAACAACGGCTACATTTTCAACAACGGCAACATTTTACACAACGGCAACATTTTCAACAACGGAACATTTTTAACAACAGAACATTTTTAGCGATAACATTTTCAACAACGACAACATTTTCAACGACGACAACATTTTCAACGACGACAACATTTTCAACCACGACAGCATTATCAACGACGACTACATTTTCAACGACGATACTTTTTCATCGACGACAACATTTTCAACGAAGACAACATTTTCAACAACGACAACATTTTCAAAAACGGAAACATTTTACACAAGGGCAACATTTTCAACAACTGCATCATTTTCAGCGATAACATTTTCAACGACGACAACATTTTCAACGACGACAACATTTTCAACGACGACAACATTTTCAACCACGACAACATTTTCAACGACGACAACTTTTTCAACGACGACAATATTTTCAACGACGACAACATTTTCAACGACGACAACATTTTCAACAACGACAACATTTTCAACCACGACAATATTTCAACGACGACTACATTTTCAACGACGACAACTTTTTCAACGACGACAACATTTTCAACGACGACAACTTTTTCAACGACGACAACATTTTCAACGACGACAACATTTTCAACGACGACATCATTTTCAACGACGACAATATTTTCAACAATGACAACATTTTCAACAACGACAACATTTTCAACGACGACAACATTTTCAACGACGAGAACATTTTCAACAATGACAACATTTTCAACAACGACAACATTTTCAAAAACGACAACATTTTCAAAAACGACAACATTTTCAAGAACGACAACATTTTCAACAACGGCAACATTTTCAACTACAACAACATTTTCAACGACGACAACATTTTCTACGATGACAACATTTTCAACAACGACAATATTTTCAACAGCGACAACATTTTCAAAAACGTCAACATTTTCAAAAACGACAACATTTTCAACAACGATAACATTTTGAAGAACGACAACATGTTTAAAAACTACAACATTTTCAAAAACGACAACATTTTCAACGATGACAACATTTTCAACGACGACAACATTTTCAACGACGTCAAAAAATTCAACGACGACAACTTTTTCAACGACAACAACATTTTCAACGACGACAACATTTTCAACGACGACAACTTTTTCAACGACGACAACTTTTTCAACGACGACAACATTTTCAACGACGTGAACATTTTCAACGACGAGAACATTTTCAAAGACGACAACATTTTCAACCACGACAACATTTTCAACGACGACTACATTTTCAACGCCGACAACTTTTTCAACGACGACAACATTTTCAACGACGACAACATTTTCAACGACGAAAACATTTTGAAAGAAGACAACATTTTCAACGACGACAACTTTTTCAAGAACTACAACATTTTAAACAACGGTAAAATTTTCAACAACGGCATCATTTTCAACAACGGCAACATTTTCAACGTCAGCAACATTTTTAACGACGACAACATTTTCAACAACGACAACATTTTCAAAAACGACAACATTTTCAACAACGACAACATTTTCAAGAACGACAAAATTTTCATCAACGGTAACATTTTCAACAACGGCAACTTTTTCAACAATGGCAACATTTTCAACGACGACAAGATTTTCAACGACGACAACATTTTCAACGTCGACAACAAATTCAACGACGACAACTTTTTCAACGACGACAACATTTTCAACGACGACAACATTTTCAACGACGACAACTTTTTCAACGACGACAACATTTTCAACGATGACAACATTTTCAACGACGACAACATTTTTAACGACATGAACATTTTCAACGACGACGACATTTTCAACGACGACAACATTTTCAAGAACGGCAACATTTTCAACAACGGCAACATTATCAACAACGACAACATTTTCAAAAACGACAACACTTTTAACAACGACAACATTTTCAAGAACGACAACATTTTAAACAACGGTAAAATTTTCAACAACGGCAACATTTTCAACAACGGCATCATTTTAAACGACGACAACATTTTCAACGACGACATCCATTATCTCAACAACAACAATATTTAATACAACAACAACATTTTCAAACGCAATAACTATTTGGGCAACAATAACATTTTCAACAAACAACAACAATAACAACAACAATTTGAACAACAACAACAACATTTTTAACAATTAATTAAACAACAACAATATTTTCACCACAAAAAAAAAACATTTTCAACTACTACAACAAAAACAAAATGATCAACAACAACAACAACAACAACATTTTCAACAACAAAAACAACAACATTTTCAACAACAACAACATTTTCAACAACAACAACATTTATACAACGACAAAATTTTCAACAACGACAACATTTTCAAAAACGACAACATTTTCAAAAACGACAACATTTACAAGAACGACAAAAATTTCAACAACGGCAAAATTTTCATCAACGGAAACATTTTCAACTACGGCAACATTTTCAACAACGGCAACATTTTCAACAACGGCAAAATTTTCAACGAAAACATTTTCAACAACGACAAAATTTTCGACGACGACAAAATTTTCAACGACGACAACATTTTACACTACAACTTTTTCAACAACGACAACATTTTCGACAACGACAACATTTTCAACGACGACAACATTTTCAACAACGACAACATTTTCAAAAACGACAACATTTTTAACAACGACAACATTTTCAAGAACGACATCATTATAAACAACGGAACATTTTCAACAACGGCTACATTTTCAACAACGGCAACATTTTACACAACGGCAACATTTTCAACAAAGGAACATTTTTAACAACAGAACATTTTTAGCGATAACATTTTCAACAACGACAACATTTTCAACGACGAACACATTTTCAACGACGACAACATTTTCAACCACGACAGCATTATCAACGACGACTACATTTTCAACGACGATACTTTTTCATCGACGACAACATTTTCAACGAAGACAACATTTTCAACAACGACAACATTTTCAAAAACGGAAACATTTTACACAAGGGCAACATTTTCAACAACTGCATCATTTTCAGCGATAACATTTTCAACAACGACAACATTTTCAACGACGACAACATTTTCAACGACGACAACATTTTCAACCACGACAACATTTTCAACGACGACAACTTTTTCAACGACGACAATATTTTCAACGACGACAACATTTTCAACGACGACAACATTTTCAACAACAACAACATTTTCAACCACGACAATATTTCAACGACGACTACATTTTCAACGACGACAACTTTTTCAACGACGACAACATTTTCAACGACGACAACTTTTTCAACGACGACAACATTTTCAACGACGACAACATTTTCAACGACGACATCATTTTCAACGACGACAATATTTTCAACAATGACAACATTTTCAACAACGACAACATTTTCAACGACGACAACATTTTCAACGACGAGAACATTTTCAACAATGACAACATTTTAAACAACGACAACATTTTCAAAAACGACAAAATTTTCAAAAACGACAACATTTTCAAGAACGACAACATTTTCAACAACGGCAACATTTTCAACTACAACAACATTTTCAACGACGACAACATTTTCTACGATGACAAAATTTTCAACAACGACAACATTTTCAACAGCGACAACATTTTCAAAAACGTCAACATTTTCAAAAACGACAACATTTTCAACAACGACAACATTTTGAAGAACGACAACATGTTTAAAAACTACAACATTTTCAAAAACGACAACATTTTCAACGATGACAACATTTTCAACGACGACAACATTTTCAACGACGTCAACAAATTCAACGACGACAACTTTTTCAACGACAACAACATTTTCAACGACGACAACATTTTCAACGACGACAACTTTTTCAACGACGACAACTTTTTCAATGACGACAACATTTTCAACGACGTGAACATTTTCAACGACGAGAACATTTTCAAAGACGACAACATTTTCAACCACGACATCATTTTCAACGACGACTACATTTTCAACGCCGACAACTTTTTCAACGACGACAACATTTTCAACGACGAAAACATTTTCAACGACGAAAATATTTTGAAAGAAGACAACATTTTCAACGACGACAACTTTTTCAAGAACGACAACATTTTAAACAACGGTAAAATTTTCAACAACGGCATCATTTTCAAAAACGGCAACATTTTCAACGTCAGCAACATTTTTAACGACGACAACATTTTCAACAACGACAACATTTTCAAAAACGACAACATTTTCAACAACGACAACATTTTCAAGAACGACAAAATTTTCATCAACGGTAACATTTTCAACAACGGCAACTTTTTCAACAATGGCAACATTTTCAACGACGACAAGATTTTCAACGACGACAACATTTTCAACGTCGACAACAAATTCAACGACGACAAGTTTTTCAACGACGACAACATTTTCAACGACGACAACATTTTCAACGACGACAACTTTTTCAACGACGACAACATTTTCAACGATGACAACATTTTCAACGACGACAACATTTTCAACGACATAAACATTTTCAACGACGACGACATTTTCAACGACGACAACATTTTCAAGAACGGCAACATTTTCAACAACGGCAACATTATCAACAACGACAACATTTTCAAAAACGACAACACTTTTAACAACGACAACATTTTCAAGAACGACAACATTTTAAACAACGGTAAAATTTTCAACAACGGCAACATTTTCAACAACGGCATCATTTTAAACGACGACAACATTTTCAACGACGACATACATTATCTCAACAACAACAATATTTAATACAACAACAACATTTTCAAACGCAGTAACTATTTGAGCAAAAATAACATTTTCAACAAACAACAACAACAACAACAACAATTTGAACAACAACAACAACATTTTTAACAATTAATTAAACAACAACAATATTTTCATCACAAAAAAAAACATTTTCAACTACTACAACAAAAACAAAATGATCAACAACAACAACAACAACATTTTCAGCAACAAAAACAACAACATTTTCAACAACAACAACATTTTCAACAACAACAACATTTATACAACGACAAAATTTTCAACAACGACAACATTTTCAAAAACGACAACATTTTCAACAACGACAACATTTTCAAGAACGGCAACATTTTCAACAACGGCAACATTATCAACAACGACAACATTTTCAAAAACGACAACACTTTTAACAACGACAACATTTTCAAGAACGACAACATTTTAAACAACGGTAAAATTTTCAACAACGGCAACATTTTCAACAACGGCATCATTTTAAACGACGACAACATTTTCAACGACGACATCCATTATCTCAACAACAACAATATTTAATACAACAACAACATTTTCAAACGCAATAACTATTTGGGCAACAATAACATTTTCAACAAACAATAACAACAACAACAACAATTTGAACAACAACAACAACATTTTTAACAATTAATTAAACAACAACAATATTTTCACCACAAAAAAAAAACATTTTCAACTACTACAACAAAAACAAAATGATCAACAACAACAACAACAACAACATTTTCAACAACAAAAACAACAACATTTTCAACAACAACATTTTCAACAACAACAACATTTATACAACGACAAAATTTTCAACAACGACGACATTTTCAAAAACGACAACATTTTCAAAAACGACAACATTTACAAGAACGACAATAATTTCAACAACGGCAAAATTTTCATCAACGGAAACATTTTCAACTACGGCAACATTTTCAAGAACGGCAACATTTTCAACAACGGCAACATTATCAACAACGACAACATTTTCAAAAACGACAACACTTTTAACAACGACAACATTTTCAAGAACGACAACATTTTAAACAACGGTAAAATTTTCAACAACGGCAACATTTTCAACAACGGCATCATTTTAAACGACGACAACATTTTCAACGACGACATCCATTATCTCAACAACAACAATATTTAATACAACAACAACATTTTCAAACGCAGTAACTATTTGAGCAAAAATAACATTTTCAACAAACAACAACAACAACAACAACAATTTGAACAACAACAACAACATTTTTAACAATTAATTAAACAACAACAATATTTTCATCACAAAAAAAAACATTTTCAACTACTACAACAAAAACAAAATGATCAACAACAACAACAACAACATTTTCAACAACAAAAACAACAACATTTTCAACAACAACAACATTTTCAACAACAACAACATTTATACAACGACAAAATTTTCAACAACGACAACATTTTCAAAAACGACAACATTTTCAACAACGACAACATTTTCAAGAACGACAACAATTTCAACATCGGAAAAATGTTCAACAACGGAAACATTTTCAACTACGGCAACATTTTCAACAACGGCAACATTTTCAACAACGGCAAAATTTTCAACGAAAACAGTTTCTTCAACGACAAAATTTTCGACGACGACAAAATTTTCAACGACGACAACATTTTACAATACAACTTTTTCAACAACGACAACATTTTCAACAACGACAACATTTTCAACAACGACAACATTTTCAACAGCGGCAATATTTTCAACAACGGCAATATTTTCTACAACGGCAACATTTTCAACAACGTCAACATTTTCAACAACGGCAACATTTTCAACAACGACATTTTCAACGACGACAAAATTTTCAACGACGACATCATTTTTACGACGACAACATTTTCAACAACGACAACATTTTCGACGACGACAACATTTAGAACGACGACAACAATTTCAACAATGAACATTTACAACAACGACAACATTTTCAAAAACGACAACATTTTCAAAAACGACAACATTTTCAAGAACGACAACATTTTCAACAACGGCAACATTTTCAATCACAACAATATTTTCAACGACGACAACATTTTCAACGATGACAACATTATCAATTATCAACAAATTTTGCCGTCAAACTTCAGTATTAAAAATTTTGTCTTAAAACTTTGTCTTCAAACTTTTATTTTTCAAACTATTGGTTGTCAAACTTTAGCTTTTCAAACTTTGGTTTTTCAAACCTTTTTTTCCAAACTTTTGTAGTTCAAGTTTTTGTTTTTCAATTTTTTTCATTTTTTTAAATTTTTTTTCAAACTTTTTTCTTTCAAACTTTTGTTTGTCAAACTTACATTTGTTTTTCGAACAAATTTATCTCTTTCAAATTAATTTTTGTTTTTCATACTTTCCCTTTGAAAATTACTTTTGTCCTTCAAAATGACTAGTCTTCAAACTTTTGTGTTTAATCTCATCTCTATAAACTATTGTCGTCACACTTTTGTCTACAAAGTTTAGTCTTCAAACTTTTTTTTAAATTTTTTGTTTACAAAATTTTGTCTTTAAACATTTGTCTTTAAATTTTTGTCTTCAAACTTTTGTCGTCAAAATAAAGGTTTAAACTTTTGTCTTAAAACTTCGTCTTTAAACTTTTTTTTTCGAACTTTAGTTTCTCAAACTTTAGTTTTTCAAACTTACATTTGTTTTTAAACAAACTTTTCTCTTTCAAATTTATTTTTTTTTCCATACTTACTTTTGCCTTTCAAACTTTCCTTTTTCTTGTCTTGAAAATTTTTTCTTCAAACTTTTGTCTTCAAATTTTTGTCTTCAAACTCGTGTCTTCAATTTTTTGTCTTAAAACTTTGTCTTCAAACTATTATTATTCAAACTAATGTTTCTCTAACTTTTATTTTTCAAACTTTTGTTTTTTCAAACCTTTTTTTTCAAACTTTTGTTATTCAAGTTTTAGTTTTTCAAATTTTTTTTATTTTTTTTAAATTTTTTTTCCAACTTTTGCCTTTCAAATTTGTGTTCGTCAAAAATACATTTGTTTTTCAAACAAACATTTCTCTTTCAAATTAATTTTTGTTTTTCATACTTACTTTTGTCTTTCAAACTAACTTTTTTCTTTCAAACCGACTTTTGTTTTCAAACTTTTGTCTTCAAACTTTTGCTTTTCAAACTCTGTTTTTGTCAAACTTTCATTTGTTTTTCAAGCAAACCTTTCTCTTTCATATTAATTTTTGTTTTTCATACTTACTTTTGTCTTTTAAACCTTCTTTTGTCTTTCAAACTGACTTTGGTCTATAATTTTTTGACATAAAACTCATCTATATAAACTATTGTCGTCAAACTTTTGTCTTCAAAGTTTTGTTTTCAAAATTTTGTCTTCAAACTTTTGTTTTCAATATTTTGTCTTCAAAATTTTGTCTTCAAATTTTTTTCATCAAACTTTTGTCGTCAAAATTAAGTTTTTAAATTTTCTTATTAAAACTTTGTCTTCAAACTTTTATTTTTCAAACTTTTGTTTCTCAAATTTAAGTATTTCACACTTAAGTTTCTCAAACCTTTGTTTCAAACTTTTGTCTTTCAATTTTTTGTTTGTCAAACTTACATTTGTTTTTCAAACAAAGTTTCCTCATTCAAATTAATTTTTTTTTTCATGCTTACTTTTTTCTTTCAAACTTTCTTTAGTCTTTCAAACTGACTTTTGTCTTTAATTTTTTGGCTTCAAACTCATCTATATAAACAATTGCCGTCAAATTTTTTCTTCAAAGTTTTGCCTTCAAAATTTTCTCTTCAAACTTTTTTTTCAATTTTTTGTCTTCAGAATTTTGTCTTTAAACTTTTGTTTTCAAGTTATTGTCTTCAAACTTTTGTCGTAAAAATTTAGTTTTCAAACTTTCGTCTTAAAACATTGTCTTCAAACTTATTTTTCAAACTTTTTTTTCTCAAACTTTAGTTTTTCTAATTTTGGTGTTTCAAACCTTTTTTTTCAACCTTGTGTTATTAGTTTTTTTTTTCAACTTTTTTTCAAACTTTTTTTTTTAATTTTTTTTTCAAACATTTGTCCTCAAATCTTTTCTTTTTCAAAATAACATTTGTTTTTTTCAAACAAACTTTTCTCTTTTAATTTAATTTTTGTTTTTCATACTTACTTTTGCCTTTCAAACTTTCTTTTGTCTTTCAAACTGACTTTTGTCTACAATTTTTTTCTTCAAACTCATCTAGATAATCTATTATCGTCCAACTTTATTCTTCAAAGTTTTATCTCCAATATTATGTCTCCAAACTTTGTTTTCAATTGTTTGTCTTCAAGATTTTGTTTTCAAACTTTTTTCTTCAAAATTTTGTCTTAAAACTTCTGTCGTCAAAATTTTGGTTTCAAACGTTCATCTTAAAATTTTGTCGTCAAAGTTTTAATTTTCAAACTTTTGATTCTCAAAATTTAGTTTTTCAAACCTTTTTTTCTAACTTTTGTATTTCAAGTTTTTGTTTTTCAATTTTTTTTTTAATTTTTTTCTTTTTTTTCAAACTTTTGTCTTTCAAACATTTGTTTGTCAAATTAACATTTTTTCTTCAACAAATTTTCTCTTTCAAATTAATTTTTATTTTTCATTATTACTTTCTTTCAAACTTACTTTTGTCATTCAAACTGACTTTTGTCTTCAAAATTTCGTCTTCAATCTCATCTCTATAAACTATTGTCTTCAAATTTTATCTTTAAAAATTTGTCTTCAAAGTTTTGTTTTCAATTTTTTGTCTAAAATATTTTGTCTTCAAACTATTGTCTTCAAATTTTTAACTTCACTCTTTGTCGTCAAAATTAAGTTTTCAAATTTTCGTATTGAAACTTTGTCTTCTAACTTTTATTATTCTAAATTTTGTTTCTCAAACTTCTGTTTTTCAAGCTTTGGTTTTTCAAACCTTTTTTTTCATACTATTGTCATTCAAGTTTTTGTTTTTCAAATTTTAAAAAATTTTTTTTCCAAACTTTTGCCTTTCAAACTTTTGTTTGTCAAAATTACATTTGTTCTTCGAACCAACTTTTCTCTTTCAAATAACTTTTTGTTTTTCATACTTTTGCCTTTCAAAATTACTTTTTTCTTACAAACTGGCTTTTGTCTTCATACTCTTTTCTTCAAACTCATCTCTATAAAGTATTGTCGTCAAACATTTGTCTTCAAACTTTTGTCGTCAAAATTAAATCTTCAAACATTTGTTTTTTTATCTTCAAAGTTTTGTCTTAAAACTTTTGCCTTCAAATTTTTGCTTTCAAATTTTGTCGTCAAACTTAAGTATTAAAAATTTTGTCTTAAAACTTTGTCTTCAAACTTTAATTTTTCAAACTAATGGCTGTCAAACTTAAGTTTTTCAAACTATGGTTTTTCAAACCTTTTTTTTCCAAACTTTTGTAGTTCAAGTTTTTGTTTTTCAATTTTTTTCATTTTTTTAAATTTTTTTTCAAACTTTTTTCTT
Organism: Ischnura elegans; assembly: GCF_921293095.1. NCBI lineage: Eukaryota > Metazoa > Arthropoda > Insecta > Odonata > Coenagrionidae > Ischnura > Ischnura elegans. The sequence goes on from NC_060247.1 coordinate 29,461,637, forward strand.
TCAAACTTCTGTTTGTCAAACTTACATTTGTTTTTTAAACAAATTTTTCTCCTTCAAATTAATTTTTGTTTTTCATACTTTCCCTTTGAAAATTACTTTTGTCTTTCAATATGACATTTGTCTTCAAACTTTTGTGTTTAATCTCATCTCTATAAACTATTGTCGTCACACTTTTGTCTACAAAGTTAAGTCTTCAAAGTTTTGTCTTCAAACTTTTTTTTAAATTTTTTGTTTACAAAATTTTATCTTTAAACTTTTGTCTTTAAATTTTTGTCTTCAAACTTTTGTCGTCAAAATTAAGGTTTAAACTTTTGTCTTAAAACTTCGTCTTTAAACTTTTTTTTCGAACTTTAGTTTCTCAAACTTTAGTTTTTCAAACTTACATTTGTTTTTAAACAAACTTTTCTCTTTCAAATTAATTATTTTTCCATACTTACTTTTGCCTTTCAAACTTTCCTTTTTCTTGTCTTCAAAATTTTGTCTTTAAACTTTTGTCTTCAAATTTTTGTCTTCAAACTTTTGTCGTCAATTTTTAATCTTTAAATTTATGTTTTCAATTTTTTGTCTTCAAACTCTTGTCTTCAATTTTTTGTCTTAAAACTTCGTCTTCAAACTATTATTATTCAAACTTAAGTTTCTCTAACTTTTGTTTTTCAAACTTAAGTTTTTCAAACCTTTTTTTTCAAACTTTTGTTATTCAAGTTTTTGTTTTTCAAATTTTTTTCATTTCTTTTAAAAATTTTTTTTCCAACTTTTGCCTTTCAAATTTTTGTTCGTCAAAAATAAATTTGTTTTTCAAACAAATATTTCTCTTTCAAATTAATTTTTGTTTTTCATACTTACTTTTGTCTTTCAAACTAACTTTTTTCTTTCAAACCGACTTTTGTTTTGACACTTTTGTCTTCAAACTTTTGCTTTTCAAACCTTTTTTTTGTCAAACTTTTATTTGTTTTTCAAGCAAACTTTTCTCTTTCAAATTAATTTTTGTTTTTCATACTTACTTTTGTCTTTCAAACCTTCTTTTGTCTTGCAAACTGACTTTGGTCTCTAATTTTTTGACATAAAACTCATCTCTATGAACTATTGTCGTCAAACTTTTGTCTTCAAAGTTTTGTTTTAAAAATTTTGTCTTCAAACTTTTGTTTTCAATATTTTGTCTTCAAATTTTTGTAATCAAACTTTAGTCGTCAAAATTAAGTTTTTAAATTTTCGTATTAAAACTTTTGTCTTCAAACTTTTATTTTTCAAACTTTTGTTTCTCAAATTTAAGTTTTTCACACTTTGGTTTCTCAAACCTTTGTTTCAAACATTTGTCTTCCAATCTTTTGTTTGTCAAAATAACATTTGTTTTTTTCAAACAAACTTTTCTCTTTTAATTTAATTTTTGTTTTTCATACTTACTTTTGTGTTTCTAACTTTCTTTTTTCATTCAAACTGACTTTTGTCTCCAAACTTTTGTCTTCAAACACATCTCTATAAGGAATTGTGGTCAAACTTTTGTCTTCTATATTTTGTCTTCAAATTTTTGTTATCAATTTTTTGTCTACAAAAATTTGTCTTCAAACTTTGGTTTTTAAATTTTTGTCTTCAAACTTTTGTCGAAAAAAATAAGTTTTCAATTTTTCGCATTAAAACTTTGTCTTTAAACTTTTATTTTTCGAACTTTTGTTTCTCAAATTTAAGTTTTTCAAACTTTGGTTTTTTAAACTTTTTTTTTTAACTTTGGTCTTTCAAACATTTGTTTGTCAAACTTACATTTGTTTTTCAAACAAAGTTTTCTCTTTCAAAATAATTTTTGTTTTTCATACTTGGTTTTGTCTTTCAAACTTTCTTTTGTCTTTCAAACTGACTTTGTCTTCAATTTTTTGTCTTCAAACTCATCTCTATAAACAATTGTCGTCAAACTTTTGTCTTCAAAATTTTGTCTTCAAACTTAATCGTCAAAATTAATTTTTTTAACTTTTTTATTATAACTTTGTCTTCAAACTTTTTTTTTCAAACTTTTGTTTCTTAAAATTTTGTTTTTCAAACTTACATTTGTCTTTCAAATTAACTTTTTTCTTTCAAACCGACTTTTGTTTTCAAACTTTTGTCTTCAAACGTTTGCTTTTCAAACCTTTTTTTTGTCAAACTTTTATTTGTTTTTCAAGCAAACTTTTCTCTTTCAAATAAATTTTTGTTTTTCATACTTTCCTTTGAAAATTACTTTTGTCTTTCAAAATGACTTGTCTTCAAACTTTTGTGTTTAATCTCATCTCTATAAACTATTGTCGTCACACTTTTGTCTACAAAGTTTAGTCTTCAAACTTTTTTTTAAATATTTTGTTTACAAAATTTTGTCTTTAAACATTTGTCTTTAAATTTTTGTCTTCAAACTTTTGTCGTCAAAATTAAGGTTTAAACTTTTGTCTTAAAACTTCGTCTTTAAACTTTTTTTTTCGAACTTTAGTTTCTCAAACTTTAGTTTTTCAAACTTACATTTGTTTTTAAACAAACTTTTCTCTTTCAAATTAATTTTTTTTCCATACTTACTTTTGCCTTTCAAACTTTCCTTTTTCTTGTCTTGAAAATTTTTCTTCAAACTTTTGTCTTCAAATTTTTGTCTTCAAACTCTTGTCTTCAATTTTTTGTCTTAAAACTTTGTCTTCAAACTATTATTATTCAAACTTATGTTTCTCTAACTTTTATTTTTCAAACTTTAGTTTTTCAAACCTTTTTTTTCAAACTTTTGTTATTCAAGTTTTGGTTTTTCAAATTTTTTTTCAATTTTTTATAATTTTTTTTTCCAACTTTTGCCTTTCTAATTTGTGTTCGTCAAAAATACATTTGTTTTTCAAACTAACATTTCTCTTTCAAATTAATTTTTGTTTTTCATACTTACTTTTGTCTTTCAAACTAACTTTTTTCTTTCAAACCGACTTTTGTTTTCAAACTTTTGTCTTCAAACTTTTGATTTTCAAACTCTTTTTTTGTCAAACTTTCATTTGTTTTTCAAGCAAACCTTTCTCTTTCAAATTAATTTTTGTTTTTCATACTTACTTTTGTCTTTCAAACCTTCTTTTGTCTTTCAAACTGACTTTGGTCTATAATTTTTTGACATAAAACTCATCTATATAAACTATTGTCGTCAAACTTTTGTCTTCAAAGTTTTGTTTTCAAAATTTTGTCTTCAAACTTTTGTTTTCAATATTTTGTCTTCAAAATTTTGTCTTCAAATTTTTGTCATCAAACTTTTGTCGTCAAAATTAAGTTTTTAAATTTTCGTATTAAAACTTTGTCTTCAAACTTTTATTTTTCAAACTTTTGTTTCTCAAATTTAAGTATTTCACACTTAAGTTTCTCAAACCTTTGTTTCAAACTTTTGTCTTTCAATTTTTTGTTTGTCAAACTTACATTTGTTTTTCAAACAAAGTTTCGTCATTCAAATTAATTTTCGTTTTTCATGCTTACTTTTTTCTTTCAAACTTTCTTTAGTCTTTCAAACTGACTTTTGTCTTCATTTTTTTGGCTTCAAACTCATCTATATAAACAATTGACGTCAAATTTTTTCTTCAGTTTTGCCTTCAAAATTTTCTCTTCAAACTTTTTTTTTCAATTTTTTGTCTTCAGAATTTTGTCTTCAAACTTTTGTCTTGAAGTTATTGTCTTCAAACTTTTGTCGTCAAAATTTAGTTTTCAAACTTTCGACTTAAAACATTGTCTTCAAACTTATTTTTCAAACTTTTTTTTCTCAAACTTTAGTTTTTCTAATTTTGGTGTTTCAAACCTTTTTTTTCAACCTTGTGTTATTAAAGTTTTTTTTTCAACTTTTTTTCAAACTTTTTTTTTTAATTTTTTTTTCAAACATTTGTCCTCAAATCTTTTCTTTTTCAAAATAACATTTGTTTTTTTCAAACAAACTTTTCTCTTTTAATTTAATTTTTGTTTTTCATACTTACTTTTGCCTTTCAAACTTTCTTTTGTCTTTCAAACTGACTTTTGTCTACAATTTTTTTCTTCAAACTCATCTAGATAATCTATTATCGTCCAACTTTATTCTTCAAAGTTTTATCTCCAATATTATGTCTCCAAACTTTGTTTTCAATTGTTTGTCTTCAAGATTTTGTTTTCAAACTTTTTTCTTCAAAATTTTGTCTTAAAACTTCTGTCGTCAAAATTTTGGTTTCAAACGTTCATCTTAAAATTTTGTCGTCAAAGTTTTAATTTTCAAACTTTTGATTCTCAAAATTTAGTTTTTCAAACCTTTTTTTCTAACTTTTGTATTTCAAGTTTTTGTTTTTCAATTTTTTTTTTAATTTTTTTCTTTTTTTTCAAACTTTTGTCTTTCAAACATTTGTTTGTCAAATTAACATTTTTTCTTCAACAAATTTTCTCTTTCAAATTAATTTTTGTTTTTCATACTTACTTTTGTCTTTCAAACTAACTTTTTTCTTTCAAACCGACTTTTGTTTTCAAACTTTTGTCTTCAAACTTTTGTCTTCTATATTTTGTCTTCAAATTTTTGTTATCAATTTTTTGTCTAGAAAAATTTGTCTTCAAACTTTTGTTTTTAAATTTTTGTCTTCAAACTTTTGTCGAAAAAATAAGTTTTCAAACTTTCGCAATAAAACTTTGTCTTTAAACTTTTATTTTTCTAACTTTTGTTTCTCAAATTTAAGTTTTTCAAACTTTGGTTTTTTAAACTTTTTTTTTAACTTTTGTCTTTCAAACTTTTGTTTGTCAAACTTACATTTGTTTTTCAAACAAAGTTTTCTCTTTCAAATTAATTTTTGTTTTTCATACTTGGTTTTGTCTTTCAAACTTTCTTTTGTCTTTCAAACTGACTTTTGTCTTCAATTTTTTGTCTTCAAACTCATCTCTATAAACAATTGTCGTCAAACTTTTGTCTTCAAAATTTTGTCTTCAAACTTAATCGTCAAAATTAATTTTTTTAACTTTTTTATTATAACTTTGTCTTCAAACTTTTTTTTTCAAATTTTGTTTCTTAAAATTTTGTTTTTCATACTTACTTTTGTCTTTCAAACTAACTTTTTTCTTTCAAACCGACTTTTGTTTTGACACTTTTGTCTTCAAACTTTTGCTTTTCAAACCTTTTTTTTGTCAAACTTTTATTTGTTTTTCAAGCAAACTTTTCTCTTTCAAATTAATTTTTGTTTTTCATACTTACTTTTGTCTTTCAAACCTTCTTTTGTCTTTCAAACTGACTTTGGTCTCTAATTTTTTGACATAAAACTCATCTCTATGAACTATTGTCGTCAAACTTTTGTCTTCAAAGTTTTGTTTTCAAAATTTTGTCTTCAAACTTTTGTTTTCAATATTTTGTCTTCAAATTTTTGTCATCAAACTTTAGTCGTCAAAATTAAGTTTTTAAATTTTCGTATTAAAACTTTTGTCTTCAAACTTTTATTTTTCAAACTTTTGTTTCTCAAATTTAAGTTTTTCACACTTTGGTTTCTCAAACCTTTGTTTCAAACATTTGTCTTCCAATCTTTTGTTTGTCAAAATAACATTTGTTTTTTTCAAACAAACTTTTCTCTTTTAATTTAATTTTTGTTTTTCATACTTACTTTTGTCTTTCAAACTTTCTTTTGTCATTCAAACTGACTTTTGTCTCCAAACTTTTGTCTTCAAACACATCTCTATAAGGAATTGTCGTCAAACTTTTGTCTTCAAACTTTTGTCTTCTATATTTTGTCTTCAAATTTTTGTTATCAATTTTTTGTCTACAAAAATTTGTCTTCAAACTTTTGTTTTTAAATTTTTGTCTTCAAACTTTTGTCGAAAAAAATAAGTTTTCAATTTTTCGCATTAAAACTTTGTCTTTAAACTTTTATTTTTCGAACTTTTGTTTCTCAAATTTAAGTTTTTCAAACTTTGGTTTTTTAAACTTTTTTTTTTAACTTTTGTCTTTCAAACTTTTGTTTGTCAAACTTACATTTGTTTTTCAAACAAAGTTTTCTCTTTCAAATTAATTTTTGTTTTTCATACTTGGTTTTGTCTTTCAAACTTTCTTTTGTCTTTCAAACTGACTTTTGTCTTCAATTTTTTGTCTTCAAACTCATCTCTATAAACAATTGTCGTCAAACTTTTGTCTTCAAAATTTTGTCTTCAAACTTAATCGTCAAAATTAATTTTTTTAACTATTTTATTATAACTTTGTCTTCAAACTTTTTTTTCAAACTTTTGTTTCTTAAAATTTTGTTTTTCAAACTTTGGTTTTTCAAACTTTGTTTTTTCAAAGCTTTTTTTTCAAACTTTTGTTACTCAAGTTTTTGTTTTTCAAATTTTTTTAAAATTAATTTTTTCAAACTTTTGTCTTTCAAAAATTTGTTTGTCAAAACTACATTTGTTATTCTAACAAACTTTTCCCTATCAAATTAATTTTTTTCCTACTTTTGTCTTTCAAACTTACTTTTTTCTTTCAAACTGACTTTTGTCTTCAAACTTTAATCTTCAAACTCATCTCTATAAAGTATTGTCGTCAAACTTTAATCTTCAACTTTTGTTTTCAATTTTTGTCTAAAAATTTTGTCTTCAAACTTGTGTCTTCAAATTTTTTTCTTCAATCATTTGTCGTCAAACTTATGTTTTCAAACTTTTGTGGTCAAACTTTAATCTTCAAAGTTTTGTTTTCAATGTTTTGTCTTCAAAATTTTGTCTTCAAACTTTGGTCTTCAAATTTTTGTCTTCAAAGTTTTGTCGTCAAACATTAGTTTTCTAACTTTTGTCTTAAATCTTTGTCTTCAAACTTTTGTTTCTCAAACTTTGAAAAACTTGGAATAAAGTAAATACAGAAAAATTATTTAAAAATAACACCAGTTATTTTTCAGATCGTTCAGTCTGACAGATTTTCTCGTAATTTTTGACAGCCTTTATTTAGTTTAAAGAGATCTCTCCAGAACATTCGTGAATCCTCAAATACGTGTGTGCACCATCCTATTCACAGAGTCATTCAGAGGCAAGTGGTGCTTCTTTCCAATTTGAAACATTTTAGTTCAGAAAAGATTTTTGAAACCAAACTTTAGGAAATTATGTCAGATGATTAATTTATCAGATAGTTTTCACTGTTTCCCCTTAGCTATTTTTCTAATAATTTACTTGGATAAATAATTATTTTTTTAATTTAGTTCCGTCTCATACTAATATCATTTTTCTTAAAAAAAAAATGTTCAAAACTTTCGTTACTAAATTTATATTTTTGCATCTGCAGGGTGGGGAGGGGTCAGCTGCCCCCCACTGGGTACCCCAATGCCTTGATACATCCTTTGAGGAGGCCCCAAGTCCCTTAGATGCCCATTATAAATGCAGCTGAGAGATTTACGTAGTTTGTGGGTGTTTTGATTTCAAGGCAGGATGGTAAACACAGATAACCAGGGCCGGATTTACCACAAGGCAAAATAGGCACTTGCCTAGGGACGTTGCAGTCCAAACTTCTACTTCTTGCTTGGAAAATATATTGTGAAAAACAATGTGTTGATACAATGGTGGCAGTTCATTCAGTTACAGCAGGACGTAATGTTTTTATTTTTGAAGTTACTCTTCTTTTTTGTTGTATGAATTAATGCTAGACATTGTTTTTGGAAAGGGTTATAAAGTTCATAAACTGTTATAGTTGCATGAAAATTAAGCTGTTTCATATAGCTTTACTCCAAGCTATTTTTCTTTTAATTGCCTATGTTTTCCCTGTGTAAAAATTCAAGCATAAACTTTTGCTGTCGGCCATATATCTGTTTATTCCTTTTTTCCGAACCTTACCTCATGTGAGTGACTATGCCTCATCATAAGAAGCGGGGAGAGGGGGCTCCAGTGAGGAGGGGCGAGAGGTACCTATAGCGTAACTTTGGGTAAATCCGGCCCTGCAGATAACAGAAGAAATCATCAAGAGCAGATCACTAACACATGGATTTTATTAATTTCTATTTTACAATGTGACAGTCAAACTGGCTCACCTGCTGCTCTTGCTGCATGAAAGTTGATCTTGTGCATTTGACATTTAATTGGATTGGCACATGCTTCTTTGTGAAAACATTATGCAAGAGATAACTAAAACATCCATTTTACCAACATTAATCCATAAAAAAATCTCATTTTTTTCATTTTGAGTGTTTACTATCAAATTGAGTTTAGTTCATGTTTTGTCTTGGATGGAATGTGAGAAACAGGTGCCAGAAAGTAGGCAACATACACTTAGACAAAAAATTTATAAATGGTTTGCTTCAATTGCCAACCATACAAACATGAAAGCAACTCCCCAAGCATGCAGCACTTGATACCCAATTCCTCATATACTGTCGGCATCCCTTAAATCATAGAGTTGAAGGTTAGAATTCTTTAATACTCATTTCAATCTAAATGTACAAAGAGATAAAACTACAAGTATTGCTATTAAAACATCTTTGTTCACCTACATGCACAATGGTTATGGACACAATGAATGATCTATTTTCTAAAGCAAATTAGCTTTGGCATTCCTCTACATAATTATGGCACACAATTGGAACTTCTCAGTTTCTTCCTACACTTCTTGCTGATCACCAATGCTTTCCGATGTCTTCATTGTAAAAGGTCATTTAACTTTGGATGCATGAACTTTTTCCAATGCAAATGAAATCACTTATGCATTCATGGCGGGATATATGAGCAATCTCCATTCTTTTACCTATTTTGGCTTGAATGATAGTAATCTCCATGTGTGCTCTATGCTTGGAAAATATATTGTGAAAAACTACTTATACATATGACAGTACACATTAACAAGTAGTTAATTTTCATTCAAGCCAAAATGGCTGTTTAAAGGTATAAATCTGACACAGTTTCATTTTCATTAATTTCATGAAGTTATTCGAGGAACTAACATTTGGGGTAAACTTCAATTAAGATTGGTCAGAATATATACTCCTCCTCATTGGAGTTTTATTTACACATATTTTAGGGGTGATAAGAAATGAGGATAAATGATGTATGTTGAGATGAACGAAATAGCATAAACTCATGTTTCTAGAAATGTAGAATGAAATCAGGATTTGAAAGAGTGAAGTTATGTATATACAAGCATACATGTATATAAAATTATTTCAAATCTCACAATCAGTAATAAAAGGAATGAATGATTTCTAAAAATCTAATTAAGATAATTAAAATTACTTTCTGATGAAAATTAGGTAATTTCAGGAGATATTCACCTGAAAGATTACGGTTTAATGAGACATTTTGTTATCAATGTTATCAATCACACAAAATCAGCACAAAAACAGTCCAAATTCTGCAACTATATGCATGAAATGTGATGAGTACTCAAAATTCAACTGTTGCTCAAAAATTATATTTCTATCCAATGTTACTACACGGTCAGGCATGTTGAAGTTTTTTTAAGGAATCCATAAAATTTCAGTTTCTTAACATTATGAAGTGGAAGTAAGTTTCTAATACGTACTAGCATTCAGCAGGCATCCACACTCTACGCATTCTTATCATGACAAAAGAATAAAAAACCATGAGTGATAGTGAAAGAATAATATAGCTACTGCATAGAAATTTATGATAGAAAAATTCAATAACATTTATTTAAAAAAATTAATTACCTAATTTTCCCACTAAATTAATTTTAGCATGAACTTCAATGATTATAAAACTGAAATTATTGCACCTACGCTTTGTGCCCTTGCAAAAGAGATACAGGAAAAATCATCACTGGACTATTCAACTATTATGGTGGTAAGTTCTTCAATGAGAAAATTAGATGGATGAGATACAAAATTTTTGGTATGCTTTTAAAGGACATAAAGATCTCTGCATATGTTCTCCTCAAATACTCTATCGGTGAATTGGATGATTCATTGCTGCTGAGTTTCATGTTGAAAAAAATATGATTCGCATGATATACACAATGTTTAATGCTTCAGGCTCTAAAAAAGAAGAGTTTACAATTCTTGCGAGAGAAAACTCTCTCCAGTTCTACATACGTTAAATATGTATTTCCCAAACAAAGATTAATATTTATAATTAGGAAATGTTTGCAAATGGTCTACATACTCAATCGGTGTAAACATAAAATCGCTTTGAAATTGCCTATGATCTTTCAAATGATCTTTGGTGATAAAAGGTATCATAATGACTTCATTTTAAAAGGCTACTAGATTGCACTGTTTTATCCACAACTGCAACATTCCCTTAAAAAAGTTGGCAGAGCTCAATACATTTCCATAACTTGAAGATCCATTTTTGAACAATATTCTTTGTATATTCTAATTTGTTTCTCATTATTTGATTTGAAACATCCTTTACACCAGAAATATCAATTCTTTTACTTCGATGTCCATCTAATTAAGGTGAGAGTTTGAAGAAATTTCAAAATTTCACTCACTTCAGTGTGCTGTGTGCTGATAAGTCCCTCATATAATTGATTTTGAACATCTCTCACTGTATCAATGGTGAGCTCTGACTGTCACTGAAATCAAGAGTGTAGTATCTCTCAGTTGTGTCGAGCGATGGAAAGGTGCGAGCAGTTGCGGCTGAAGCAGATGCAGATGAGAACGCTCTCTCAATATTTGCCCCAGCGAGGCCAGCGCCACTCCCGCCACCACGGCATCCGCCTTTGATCATTTGACCATCCACTTCCATCAGCGTAGGTGTTGAGCTTCCTCTCCTGGAACTGAGCATGAATTATCAATTTTTCATTTGGAAAATATCGATGTATGTGTCTTTATGACCGGAATCACTTTTGTATATGTTTAGTTTGTTTTCTGTTTTTGAGTTCATTTGTTGTTTGTTTTATTTGTCTATGAGCATGTTTGTTTCTATTTTGATTTTGTTTGCTGATTTGATGCTATAGTGATGAGAGATAAATAAGAGATAGTTACATTCACTTCTTATCTCAATCAACATTGGTGATCAATCACTTCAATCACTTCAATCATGGTGATGGCTCTCTGCCATCTTGAAGTGCATGTACAATAAGATTGAGATTAAGAAATCAGTGTCAAGTGATATTTACCTTGGGTTTAATCACTGTGATACACATTAATATTCATACACAACAATGAACAGGAGTTAAATCAAAACTTGAAGCTTTTATGCAGTAGAAGGGCTCCATATTATCAGCAACAGACACTTTGTTACTTACACAAAATATTTATAAAACTTTCTATGAATGGTTCCGGCTATTACAATGGTGTTTACTATTCAGCTACAGTAAATTCCGGTTAATTGGGACATATTGGGACTTGTGCGCTTTGCCCCAATTAAGCGGTTGCCCCAATCAGGCGAACTATCTTGTATATGGCCATAAACAAACGTTGAAATGATAGAAAGAAGACTAAAGAATGTTTTTAATGTAATGTAAGATTAATTAAACTATTAATTTGATTAATAAATCAACGAGTTTAGTTAATTTATTGTAATTTTTAAAAATTATAACAATTTAGTTAAAAATATTTTTCACAGCCTCAGGCGACGCTGAAATAATGTCTTTTTATTAAGTCCTATCCTCTTGTGGATAGTGTAACAACAAGAGCTTTCAAAATAGGGTAAGAATAGGAACATTTGTGGAAATAAGAGTAAATCAAAGGAGGAAAATATTAAAAAATAGTATTCTGAAAACAAAAATATTTTAATTTCGTTGCAAGTATAGAGTCTTTGTCGCCAACTCATGGCCCAATAAAGCAGCATGCTGTCCCAATTAAGCGGAGAATGCTCTGGGATATTCCTCTATTGGGTTCTGTTATTCAAGATCTGCCCCAATTAAGCGGCTGCCCCAAGTAACCGGTGGACCCATTAAATGGAATCTACTGTATTAAAATTTGATTATGGTGAAATAGCCACAGACTTACAAAAAATATTGGGGGGGCCCAAACCGGGGATCTTTCCCCGGGAAATTTTATAAGTAGTGAGTTTTAAGTTTTTAAGCATTTTAGAAGTCATATGATCAACATTAGAACCCTGATAACTCGAATCTTGATATCTGGACACTCAGGGGGAAATCGACTAGCCTGACACACTTTTTCCTTACACACACAAAGAATTTTTGAGGGGGCTCAGGCCCCCTCAAGCCCCGTGGAGTCGGTGCCACTGAATAGCCATAGCTGGTCATAGAAAGTTTTACAAATATTTTGTGGAAGTAACAAAGTGTCTCTTATTGATAAAATGAACAGGAGGGTGAAATCCACATAAAGAGGTGACATAATATTTACCTTTGGTCTTATCACATCAAATTGATCTATTTTTTATAACTAGTATTTTTAATATTAGTTAAAGAAACTTTAAGACCATGCTGCCTAAGCTGATGCTGATCACCTTTTCAAGCAAATCAATAAGTAAATTACAGGATATTCCCTTGAAAAAGCGACCAACATCATTTGGGAAACATTGGGGCCACCCTAAAATTCATGTGGCGATGTAGCCCAAAAGGTTTTTAAACTAACATGACGCGTACCCGCGAAAGTTATAATGAAGAATTAGTATTTTTAAATTATTTCACATTTTGAAGCTAAGTTTGAGCTGACTGTGTATATTTATTTTCCCTAAACTACATAGTAACCTTTGAATGATCAACACAGGTCCTATATAGCCATTCTGAAGGAGATTTACTCAGGAGACCTAACGTCGGTTCCAGCTGGTGTGGATTTTTCAACAAAAATGAATGGATGAAGGCTAGGGCCAATAGGGTGGAAGGGAAGTGACCACTGAGGTTCAGTGAAACCAATGGTCACTTCACTTCTACATACAATAAATATGTATTTCCCATACAAAGAATAATACTTATAATTACGAATTGTTAGCAAAAGGTCTAAATACTCAATCCTTGAAAACATATAAAATAAATTTGAAATTGCCCATGATCTTTCAAATAACATTTGGTGATATGTAAAAGGTATCATAATGACTTTGTTTTAAAAGGCACTGTTTTACCCACATAACATATGTAAAAAGGGGACCCAGTAAAAATGCCACACATGCAATGTGATAACTAAGGTTGAACGTTACACTTTACCACAGAGATTCAAAATATTTTTCAAAAGGGAGTTAACATTGCAATGATTCATGGCTTCCATACTATCTCGCCTGGATTTGAATTAGTGAATGAATCCCCTCTTTGCCTTTCTTGAATTTAATAATTTATTTTGTTACAAAGGATTAATTTCCATGGACGGATTGAAAAAATTGATTTACATTTTTAACAGGGCAATTTGGATAAATCGATTTCTTCAAGGAAACCTGGCACAAAAAAGTTGTGGAACTGATCATAAATAAAGCCCAAAAATTTGAGACCTTTAGGGACGTATTCTTAGTCGACCCTGTAGGGCCAACCGACCCTGGATACGTCATCAGCCCCTACATAAACCGATCTCACCCTACATACGTCACATCAAGCCCTACATATGGCCGTTTTTGGAACTAAACGGGCCCTACTTGATGTAGGGTACCCGAACCAACCCTACACCCTACAAAAACATGGCGGCCAAATATCGTCTGCTGATCACCTCGATTAAATAATTTACGTTGTAATGCATATTAAGGGAGACGAGCTCGCACAAACCATTGTAAAATGTACAGTAACACAGCGGAAAGGTAATAATACTACCACTTTATAGCCACCAAGTTAAATAAATTATAAAATTGACTGAACTTGTGGCGGCCGCACGTCCTGCCTCGCCGCCACACCGCTTGCCCGGAGGCAAGATAAATCGTGCTCCATCATCACATCTCCTCAATAGGCCAGCTAGCCCAGCGGTAGAGCGGTCGCCTCCCAAGCGTACGGCCCAGATTCGATTCCCCATGCCGGAAATTGTAATTATTTTAATTTTTCTTGCCTTCTAGAATTCCTTTCTAGAAATTTCTGTCATGGTCAAGAACAGTAACATAGAACATTCTGGAAGTGCACCAATAGAATAAATTCAACGGCCTTTCGGCCGTTGAATTTTGAATTTGAATTGGCCGGCAAGTCCGTCTGAAATATGGAACGGATTAATAAACATCGTCCAGTGCCTTATCATTGCTAGCAGACAATTCCTACGCCTGCTACAAACTGAGAAGAAGAATATAGTGGTATACAAGCATCTGGTTTCTACGAATATATAATATTTTTCACGTTTGGCACTTGGTATACTTTTGGGAAGCCAATACTTCGTTTACGTACAACCATAGAAAACGTATTTTCATGCCACTATTTGCCACTTAATAAACTTAGCTACGGAAGGTAAAAGCGAACGACGAACCTTGATGATGCAACGTAAGTTCCCACGTCAATGATCATATTTGCTCCGTACTTATTACTATCTTGTACAGACCGCTTTTGAAGTAATTTGAAGACAATAAGGTTCTACTTTTGGCTCGATATGACTGTATTTGTAGCGATAATTAAGGTACCGACACGACCTGACGGACGACACCGATTGTTTATTTACCTTGAGCTGTTACCCTAACAATGCGCCCGAAAATTATAGGACGTCTTTTCTTACTTTCATAGTTAGTTCCCATTACGCCACCAGTATGGAAAATTGGCGCTGCGCCATCATCTACATCATCTCAGAGAAGTTGACGACGGAATCACCCCCCACCACTTATGTAGGGTCGACTGAGAAACGCATGTAGGGGCCTTTTGTTATGTAGGGACGGATATGTAGGGTCGACTAAGAATACGGCCCTTAGGTGAACTCCTGACCCTTGCCCATCAGCCATTCATGACGGGAGTGTCACAAATCGATGAATACATATTACTAGGTCATTCTCTATAAATTTTTATGTTCCTAGGAGGGAATTCATCATGAATTAGTCCTATGAATGACATAAAACACCTCTTCCCTGTTCTCTTTGACCTCAAGGCTTTTTGGATCAACTTTGAGAGAGAAACACAAAATCCGAGATCTATGGAGAGGAACACAAAATTCATGTAAGTACTGATATTATATCTCTTCCAAGTCTTCAAACTTGTAAGGAAAAGATGAAATGTCACTTTTTAAAGTTGATTGATAGTGACAGTTAACAGTGTCACAGATCTATTACAAATTACACGGAAGATAATTGGAATTAGATTTCGATGAAATTCATTGCAATTAAAAGTGCTATACATTATTTTCTGAATATTATGGCCTGGAAAGATCTGCTTGGGGAAATTCAACGTACATTGTGTCCATCTTAATCCTTCCTATAATATCAAAAGGGAAAAACATTAAAAGGATAATCAATCAAACAATAGGATGGTTTCCAATTTTTTTTATTGCCGAAATTGAAAGATTATTACTCCTGGCATTTCACACTATAAGACTTTTAATCGACCATATCTATTTTTGCGATTAAATGAAAAGTGAAAATTTTCAAGCTCGTGAAAATGCAACGGCTAAGTATGAATGCTGGGAAAAGCCCACATGACGTCATTCTTGTTCTTTCATTTTAACATCCTGCATACCTGGTCTGTTCTGAGGGTTTTTCAAACTGATCCACCGAGAATCATCCAAGCTCTTAAAAAAAACTAGCAGACGAGATAATGGCAATACCTGTCAACATGCTACGAGAGGTTATGTAAAAGAGTGTGCCAAGCTGCTAGAATGCCTAAACTGCAATGGTGGACATTTAGTGGACATAGTGTTCAGAAAATATTTTTTCTCGTTTTTATTCAAAATGGCTGTTTTTGTACATTCTGCTAACTACCTAGTAAGAAAATATTGAAAAAGTTTTTTTTTCCAACAACCAATAACTTTTTTATATCATCCTATTTCACTGGTCGCAAATGGTGTACAGCCTAGAGGACAACTAATGTGTATAGAGCATACATATTATATAGGAATGGAGATATTTCCTGAAATTATTTTAAAGAACCATCAAAATAGGTTTCCATAAACGTTCTTAAGAAATAAGCAATGAACTTAGCTGATTATGACAAAGAGTGTTCAGAGGATTTGTCACCAAATACTTAAATCCCAAGGTAGATCTGGCCATGGAGAGAGTACAACCCCTTTCTGGTCCTCTTTCCTTTAACTCTTTTGCTCCAAAGCCCATTTCAAAATTAGTGCATTAGTACATAAATAACAGGGTTCTGATAATTAAGCTTTCCCCAAAAGAAAATCCCTGATCCTCCCATTGCAAACATAATAATATAATTCAAAGTTTAGTGCCCCTTCTCACCAATTAACCCTTTTGCTGCTTCAATAGATTTTTCATCGGTTCCATTATTTTGCCTATTATCCAGAAAAAAATGAATTGAATCATTCATTTGACGTCGCTGAATGTCGCCGCACGAATGGACGTAGTTCCGCCAGAATTTCGAGCAGATGACAGCACCTACGACCGAAGGGAGGGTTTTTCGAAAACGTAGATATTTACCCGCATGTCGTGTTGAAAGGAAAAGTTTTTTGAAAGTCGTGGAATATCCCCGCATGTCGCAGGCAATAACCATAATGTTTTTCGCGGGTATTCCCGCTTGTAGCAGCGAAAGGGTTAACTGAAATAGCTGCTGATGAAGGGAGGAGGTACTTTAACACATTCAACCCGGAGTATTTTTTATTATATTTTTTAAAAAGACGGATGGTTTTTTTTGCCAAATTTATTCGATATTCAGCTAATATTTAATGGAGTTGTATTAAATTTTCTTTTCCTAAATAAATAACCCGTTAATTAATTAGGACGCGCATTCGCGTCCTCTGGCTTTATGGCTAGGTACAGAGATTATGCAATCCCGCATTACACCTTAAAGATTTGACGATTCTAACTTTTAAAGGCTGTAAAATCTTACATCCGAGTCTTTTTCTTGCATTTTTGTTATCTCAATTTTTTACGTTTTCTAGTATGTTTTCACTAAAATATTTAATTCTGTGGTTCTGTTTTTATGACCGAATCTATTTCACAAGCTTAGTAAAAAGATTATGATTCTCAAGATTAGTATTGTTTACCCTCACAATTTACTTCACGTGATAAGGTATAAACGAATGAGTTTACTGTGAAAATGATTAAAAGTACAACCATCCAGAAATGTTCCACCTAGGAGGCGAAGGCTTTTTTGAAATGTCCCTAAATGCTGAAGTGTGACAACACTGTGACACGATCAACTTGAGGTAGTGGACTAAAAAGCCGTGGCACACGCAATAAATGCCCTTGGGACCCCTTTCCCATGCTGCGTAGTGAGGAAGACCCTTACCCTCTCTGATTTTCCGCAGCGGGTTGATCACAGTAAGTTCCTTGTAATTAGGAGGGTCCGTCGCCGAGTGAAATAGCCTTAGAACACTTTTAGAAGACACTAAGAGGTCTTCAATTCTAGCGTCCCGTACAGTGAAAAGAAATTTCGACCAACCAAAAATCCTTACTCTGTGCAGGCAGATTTATTTCTTCCGCCATACAATCCCATTCTCAGAAAAATATAAGAATTCAATTAGGGTACATTTGTATAAAGAGATATTAGGGTGGCACCATTACCAAAAGTTTTGGCGAAATAAATTTTATCGAAGTAACTTTTTCCCACCATTTCAACGTTTAGGAGTCTTTCTTCGGTGTTCTAATTACAAAAATAAGTACTTAGGATATTTCCGACCACTCAGGCATCTTCTTATAGGCCATTGATAGATGGGTCAACGATGCCCGTAGTGAGTTTTCTTCCGTTGACGGCTAAGGAAAAATTGGAGGATCAAAAGACGGGGCCGGCTACGAGCACTAAAACAAACCGTAAAGGCAAAAAGAGGTAAATCATTGCAAGCTGTGGGACACGAGGACACGTCGAGCGTTCTTCAAAACTGAGCACGTTAAAAATAAAACTAATTTTCACCCCAAAAATAACATAACACATAACTCCTCTCCGACTCCGGCTCCGACAACGTATAACTTTTGATTCCATATTTGTGGCTTTTTCCTTGAATATATTGGCGAAAATAAATCCTTCCCCTCCACATAACAATTGACTCGTCCAGGCTGTTCTTTTTTTGGATAGTAAATTTTTTTCATGTTGTTGTGAAAAGTCTCAACAATATTCCTCACCTTATAAAGAGGATCTTCTGGTTTTGGCTCAACAGGAAGAGAATTCCTACCAAAATGGAGAGCCCGCAATATAGCCAAAAACCTATCCCTAGACATAGCTTCAGTAAAAACAGGGAAATCGTAAAGATCATTTTTGCTCCAATACTGAGCAATTTTCGGAAGTCTCAGAATTCCCGTAAGGTAGACAACCCCTAAAAATGTGTGGAATTCTTCCATGCTCACATCAACCCACTTCGTCTTCAATTTTTCCTTACCATAGATGTTTGTCTCTCTTAGAATGAAATTGAGCATCAAATCATCTGCTAAAAGAGTGAAATAGGCAAAGGGATTGTTGCCAGGGTTGGGAACCTTTAGTTCAGCATTGCCAGTAAAAGTAATTTCACTGCTTGATTTTTGCTGATCCACGAACCAAACAATACCCTTATCCCCCTCACTTAGGATATTTACTTGCTCTTCATCATGAGTCTTTGTCGGATTGATCTATATTTCCGATTACCTCCTCCTCCTCGAGAATATCCTCGAGAGGGCACGGTGGCGTATAAAGTAAGCCAATCTTTGAAAACTAAGGATTTCAACATTGTACATACATTCTTGTCTAGAATAGCCTCATGTATTCTTACAATGTACGTTTGACTGTCGATAGTGCGAGTTTTCTAAGCTCTAGGTAATGATGCTAATTTATTTTTAGATTGGCAAGAGGAACCGACACTCAAGACGTGCGAAGTATGCTGCGCGACCCGCCGTGTATCTCATGCTTTGCTTTTCCTGAATGGCCTCGCTTATTCTTACAATGTCATTTTTACTGTCATAAGTGCGAGTTTTTAAAGCAAAAAGTATTGCAGCAATTGTTTTTAGATTGGCAAGGGAACCCGTCCCCTGAGGCATATACTAAGAGGTCCACAACCGCACAACCAGCCTTGTATCACCTGTGTACCTGTAAATTTTTATTAACTATAAATGCACAAGCTTGAACTAATTTCTACAAATAAAGATAAATTTCAACAAAAATCAAGTATTATCGTATAAATGCATACACCGTGGACAGAGTACGACACGCTCTTGGTCGTGTAAAAATATCAGGCATGCCCGCTCGAGGGTTAAATGCCATTAGTAAGAAATTGAGAACATGGACAAAATACAATATAAAATAAAATTGTAATGTCACGATAAAGTGAAAAGAAGTTAGATACTGTGCTCACCAGAATAAAGAGAACAGGGACGTAATATAATATAAAATAAAACGGTAATGTCTCGAATTGGTAATGGCAAATTGAAAAAAAGTTACATATTGTGCTCACCAGAATATGCCTTGAAGAAACGGAATAAAATGTATTTTTTGAAAACTATTCTCACCGACACGAAGGCACAAGTGGTACTAAGGAACTGGCGTCGGAGGAGAATGCACACAATAAAACCCTATTGTAGGGGAAGGCGAAGAAACGGAATCGTTACGGGACGCGAATGTGCGTAGGCTTCCTGGCAAAACACTCCGGACGCGTATTCGCGTCCGCCGGCTTGAATGTGTTAATTATCAGTTATTTTTCATTCCATGATTTCATTTTACTTCCCATGTTGAGGAAAAAATGCCTCTTAAGCTAATTTCCATACAAAATACATATAATTTTTTCATTGGTACAGCCTGTTTATAGTGCCTGATTAGCTCAAGTACGTGGTAAGATTAAGTGGAAAGAAACTTAAGTAATTTGGTTCTCAGAAAGCCAAAAAGATGCTCTTATTGGAATTTTATACAATTGTATTTTGGATTGTCAAACAAGCAGCATATGTAGATGTATCACCATAGTGATGATTAAAAGAGCAAGTTTAAGAAGAGTTTGTTAAGTCATACACAATATGATAATGGTGCAATTTTAAACCTTCCGTCTGTGCGGTGATTTTATTCCAGTATTTTTGTTGATAAAAGTGCCATATTAAATACATTGCATGAAACAAAAGTCACTCCTCAGTGATATTACTTGACTGTGAGTGCAGATACAGTTAGTTATTTGAATGCAGGATTTATCAGTTTGTACCTACCCCTCCTCTCTAAGAATTCTCTCTCCTCCTCTACCTCTACTCCTCCCAAAGGTTCATGGTGTTGGATTGAGCTTCAACTGAGAACTTCTGCTTAAATTACTGTAGGAAAGTTAGCAGGTTGTGTTCAAGCATTTTACCATTGCGACTTCATGTAAAAAAAAAACTCCCGCCCATTTATGTTAGAACTTATTCATAATTTAGCACTTGAAAACAGCTTCAATTACAAGTCTTAAAAGTTATTGAAAGAATATGTCTAAAAAGGTGGAATTTTTTCTAGAAATTGCCAAATAAGTACAACAGGAATATGATTTTTTCTTGAATTTAAAAATGATGTAGAATAAAATGAATATTCTTATGATGAATATTCATTTTATTAAGAGAGATGATTAAGTTTAATCTTATTCTGAAAAATAATAATCCATTCACACTCCCGAATAATAAGACAAGCAAGCCACCTCTTAGAAAGCACATCCTTTAAGAATAATTATCAGCCGGCTAATACTTAAAGTAGTAGCTTGAACTGACAGCATACAATTTTTGTGCCCAGCAGATGTTAGTGCCTATTGCACTAATCGTTTTCCAGGCCTCATTAAATGTCCTACCCAGACCACCTAAAACAAAATAATGCCTTGGCAAATCATGGCATGGGTAAACACATATGTACTTCATGGCATGGGCATACTTCTTTCTCTTAGCCTGAAAACCCTCACCATTTATTTCAGAAATTTCATTAATGGGGAATTTTTCAGAATTTTTGTTTATGCAATAATTGGAATGGAATCTAAACGAATGAATAAAAATGTCTATCATTAAACACTCTTAGAAGTAAAAATATGGAATAAAAGCCTTAAATAGAATTAATCATTTCTTTCATTTGCATAATAAAATTGATATTACCCATATTTTCTCATTCTCAGAATAGGCAGAGTGAAAGGCAGTTTTACTAAGAACCGTCACTGAAGTACAAAAGGAATATGTTTTTTTTTTGGGATTGAAAGGATTGGAAGATAGAGCCTGAAGTGGATGAAGATTATTTCATCCTGGAAATTTAGGTGCGGAAATTTGGGAAGGCCCCCAGTTAATACTCCCTATATAGCCCCTCCTAGAGCAAAAATGATTTTGGATTTAAAAAGGGGAAGTTGATCCACAATGCAATAGTGCCAAAAAAGATTGTATCAGTGAAGAACCTACACCATAAAAAACATTTGAGTGCAAACTTGCTGAAAAGGTTTGGAAAAATCGCACGAAAGAGTGAAATAGATAAGTTGATTGGCATTATTATGAAAATAAGAATAGATTGGAAAGGTAAGCAAATGTGTACCTACTTCAAAATCTGTTCATAGCCCGCAAGGCATGAGCGAGAATTGACGATGTAGAATCAGAGAAGCCCAAAGTGTGAGACAAGGCTGTCATCCTTGTCGTTTAGTTTATATCTGGAGTAGATGGTCAAGGAATCGAGACAGGATAATAGCATACAAGCGTCAATACTGTCAGTAGATGAAAAAAAATGGGAAAATAGGAAAATTTTACCCAGACTCTCTCTAATTTTGGTAAAACCTTATTATGCAGATTCATAGAATGTAATAATTGCATCTTTCACACCCCTTTTATAATACTGATATTTAAATAATTCATTCCACCATAATTTGAACTAAAAATTTGTAGAGTAACTAATAGAAGCCATAGCATCAGTATACATTCATGTATTGGTAAAATGCTAAACTGTGGTTATTGAATGAGAGTCAATGATATTTGCTTCCTTACATGACCATTGTTATCAGTTAATTTGTTTTAACATCAATTAGTTCCACAACTGATGTTTAAATAATATTATTGTATATATCAGTGCCACACTCACCTCCCAGGATCTTTATTTAGAGCGGCACAAGCGCCATCATTGTGCCGTGGACAGTTACCACCCAAGCCAAGGCTGTTCCCCAACCCTCCTTTAACATGCACCATGGTGCAAGGCAGGAGGTGTCGTGGTGTAGCTCTCATGAAACACCTTTTGTATGCATCCCCATGAACACGACAGTGGCAAATGGCAACCTGTGGGGCACAAAAGTTTGGATAGGAATGAAAAACATTTTATCAATATCTGATACATATATAAAAGAATGTGGAAAATTGTGTCAGTTAGACCATTTGTAACTCAAGAACAGCTGCACCAATTTTAATGAAATTTGGTGTTTTAGATTCTTCTCAGCTCTGGATAACAGGAAAAAAACATTAAAAATAGTCTTTATCGTATCTTAATGGTATTTTTTTTAGTAGTTGGTAGCACTGCAAAAGCTGTGAACTCATTGTCAGTCAAAACTAGAAGATTTGTTTTGTTTTTAGCAATTTATTGACTGAGCTTCTTAACAATCTTAAAAACATTTTAATTGTTGAAACATGTTAAAATATGAAAATAATACATATTACAATTATTTAATTAGAGGTAAGCTAAGCTCGAGTTGAGTTGTCAACAAACACATAACTACCGTGTGTGTAAACAAATCTCCAAGCAATTGTTGACTGTCGGTAATACCCGTGCTCCTGTGGACAAATCAAGCAGATTGGTTTCATTTCCGCGGAATGTTTGCAATTTCGTTTAATCAAAAGATGAGCTCATCAACAAAGTGCTCGCGAACATAACAAAAAAAATCACTGATGAGTGAGTGAGCCAATAATTTTCTATTGACTGTGTTGCAAACAAAGACCAAGTCACCTCAGAAATAATATATTTGGATTTTTTTTACTTCTTGGGTGAGCCTGGCTTAAAAGCTATTGAAAGCATAGGTCTTAAAAGTTGGTATTTTTAATTGCCACTTAAGTACAACAGGGATATGATTTTTTCTTGAATAAAGCCTCTTAAAAAATAATTAAAAAAATAAATATTCTCATGATGAAGATTCATTTTATTTAAAGAGATGATTAAGATTTATCTCATTCTGAAAAATAATAATCCATTCATTCTCCCAAATAGTAAGACAAGCCACAAAATCAGTACAGCCACTCTTGATTCAGAAATGGGGAAACTTAACTCCTCATTGATTGTTAGGCAGTATGAAGTTTGCCCGGTTCAGCTAGTTCCATATAAATGGTTCTGTATTGAAACAATCATGTTATTTGAAATCTGTTTGATTGAAAATCCATGAGATAAATATGATGAAATCCTAAAAGTAAAGCTTAGCTTCGAGGATATAACAAAAGATGAGCATATACGAGCAGCTTCAACTGATGGGAAAATAATACCATTTCTTATCTTGGTATTGAGGAGTAGTCCAGATTTCATGGGTTGCAGTTGAGACAGACTTGAACTCTTCTGAACTTTCTTGATCGAATCAATGGAGTAGGTGTCTGAGTTCAACCTGCCTGGATTGAACTCTCTTGTAAAATGCCAGACCTAAAAATTTGCTGTCTAAACTTGGAACTGCCTCGAGCAGCATGGAAATTCACTTGTTTAACAGTTTCAGAGCATTTATTTTGAAATTCAGTGACACAAGTTACTTTTGCACCTTGAAGAGAATAAATTAAAGCATAAAAAGCAGAGAAGTGTATCATCTGAAAGAAGTCATAAGGAGTCTCTCCCAATGAGAACCAAAGTAAAGCTGCAAAAGGTGCGTAAAATTCAAATTTGTGAAAATAAAAGCTGAATTTCTCTTTATGTCAATATCTGGTAGAAGTGCATAAAGGGTTCAGGGGAAACAGAGTTGTCTGGCTGACAATTTGGATAATAAGTTTACTTTTTGCCACATGGCCTACGGTTCAATTTATTTAGCCAAGATTGTTCAGCTCATGATCTAGGGTTATCAACATGATTTCAGCAATGAAAGTATATGCCAGGCTCATTTTGTGGTGAAACTGAGCATTTTCCCTTTGGAAATGACCTAAATAACTGACATTAACATCATGAATAAATAAATATGTAGTCATGAAAAATTTGCAGTTTTTGTTCTAGAAGAAATGAGAAACATTACCGTTAGTATAACGATGAGCAATGCACAGGCAAGCGTCCCAGCAGCTATGTAGACATTGTGGAGATGATCCAGGTGTATGGAGATGGGCATCTGAAGGTCAAGCCCTGACCCACTGCCTTCTCCTCCTCCACTACCTCCTGCTCCACTACCTCCCATCAGGTCTCCATCTGGGCCCAGGACAGAGCCGTCACCGTCTCGTACCCCAGTTGGGATGGCCTCAAGCACAAACTCCTCTGTTACATGTGATACAATGAATATAATATATGAATATAGAATACAGAATATCAATGTATGTCAAATACAGAGTATCAAAGATGTATGAATACAGAATATCAAAGGTAAAAATTGAGTATTTACAGTATTTTGAAACTCCAAGCATGTTATTTAATAGATTAGTTAGAGAAACCCACAGATGCACGAAACATAAGATATTTGGTCAATAATATTTACATGAAACAGATTTCCTGCATAAACATGTACAGAGAATGCCATCCCCAATGAAAAGTGCTGGAATATTCCTAAAAATTTCATGAAATAACAGCCATAAAAAAAGCACTAAAAGCACATCCGCAGGAAATTTGCTGGAAAATTAGTTGCGCGAACGACATCTTTAACACAAAACACAAACATTAGCACATTAGTATTGCATAGTGTTAAGGATAAATTGAGTTTGTTATCCTAGGGAATTATACTTGACATTTTAGTTACACACATTTTGATGGACTGGCTTAAACTGGATGGAACTTCTGATGTCGATTTTGGAAAATGATATAGAATCATTCCAGAGGAAAAATAGGGCAAATCTGCCAAATTAGCAAGTGTAATCACCAATATTAAAAAATGCATCACCAACTCAAAGAGGAATTGGGAATATTTCGATGCGTATTCATGCCACACCATAAAATGATTGAAACTGACCTTCACACGTATTTCCAGTGTATCCTGGACGACAAGCACAGTAAAAGGAGTCAACACTGCTCCAGCAGGTCCCACCATTGCGGCAAGGATTTCCACTGCATGCCTGCTTCAATTGATAAAGGGTATTATAAGCATCGACTTATGTAAAATGAATGAAACTGCCAAAAAGTTACACAGCCATAATACAAAAGAAAAATTTTGCAACTGTTTATCCATACTTTTGAAATTAGATTAGGGACTTAACAATTAATTTTCACTTCGAAGATTAGCAATTACAAATTATATTAATATTAAATTAAAAACAGAAATGCTTGCACTCATATTAAGCCTATTTCATAACCTTCTACTATAAAAACGGTGACTCTGCAAAGAATGTCCTTAATAACTCACTTAAATTATTTTCCAAGTAAAAGAAAATGTCACCCTTTAAACATTACTGTTTCGCATTGCAAATAATGGAAACCACATCTAAAAATATTAATTTTCATATCATTATTTTTTGATATGATAAAGTCTTTGTTTGAAGTGGATATGAAAAGTAAATAAGTTTTTAAGTGACAACTGTATTTGAAAAAAATAGATTTGATACTAATACCACTGATAAAATGAGTCAATAAATAATACAAATCAACTGCATTTGAAAAACAATGTGCAACTTTCATTTTATAAAGATTTTATGAAAAAATTTTTTCCTGACAGCGTCATTACCTGATCACATGAATCAGGTTCATGACCAATTAAATGTCTTTTATTAAGTGCCAACTGTTGCAGGGCTGGGTCTTGAATTTACGCGTAGACCGCCATGATTTTTCATACATAATTCCTGTGATGCCATTGGTATTCCCTCATCATTCACAGTTCATGACACGTAGAAAAGTAATTGTAAATGAACCAAAAGCGAATTTGTTTGTAAAATATAATTTCAGATAATTTTTAACTTGGAGAAAAGTAATAGGGAATAGTTTTGATATCAATTTAAAGATGCCTAAACATGGGTCTTCGTATGCATATTACACCTGAGTAACTGTAATTTAAAAAACCATTAATACAAAATACAACGAGTGCTAATCCCAAATAACACCAAAAGTACGATAAACAAGGAAAAATATTTTAATGCCAAAACTGCCATCAACTACCCCAGTGAAAATTTTGTATACAATTGTATACAATTTCATACAGGATTTCCTGTATAAACCTGTACACAATTGTATACAAAATGTGTACATTGTATACAAATTTGGCTTCATACAATTGTATACAGTGTATACAATTTACACATTTTCATACACTGTATACAATTGTATGAAATGTATACAATTGTATGAAATGTATACAATTGTATGAAATGTATACAATTGTATGAAATGTATACAACTGTATGAAATGTATACAATTGTATGAAATGTATACAATTGTATGAAATGTATACAAATGTATGAAACGTATACAATTGTATGAAATGTATACAATTGTATACAGTGTATGAAAATGTGTAAATTGTATACACTGTATACAATTGTATGAAGCCAAATTTGTATACAATGTACACATTTTGTATACAATTGTGTACAGTTTTATACAGGAAATCCTGTATAAAATTGTATAAATTTGTATTTAGAACTTTAGCTTCCTGTGATGAACAATGTTAGCTGATGGACTCTTCAGTGAGCTGGCAATTAGATTACTCTTTTGAGTTCTTAATTTGTGTTCCCATTGATAATTGGTGATAACTTTATCTTCTTGTTGGTGGACAATATTAGTTCATCGACTCTTCAGTGAGCTGGCAATTGAAATATTGTTCTGAGTTCTTTATGTGTGTTAACATTGATCCCAGATAGCATGCTAAACTTGCTGCAAGCTTGTCACGACATAGTTGTAAGTTTGCAGAAAGCTTGTCATGACAAGCCTGCAAGCTTGAATCAAACCGCCTTGTTATGCTTTTTCAAACATGCAGCACACTTGTCGCATCAAACTTGCAGCAAACTTGTCGCATCAAACTTGTCACATCACACCTGCTGAAAATGTGTAGTGTCACATTGCTACATACTAGGAAAACTAGTTCCACACCTACCATTTCTGTAGTGACACTTGCTGAGGAAAAACTGACTTAAAATTTCTGCTTTTAAAATGCTCTCCTAAATAATGATTAATTTAGAACAACAAAATTTAAAATTTTCCACTCTATCAATTGTTAGTCATTTCACATGCACAGAATTTGGGAGCTAAATTTATTTAATAAAATGGGCAACAAATAAATGCTGAAGAATTTATTTTTCTCATTAATTATGTACATGCTGAGGCAGCGGTGGACATACCGAAAGTAGATATCTAGTCATCGATAGTTAATCATTATTAATGAAGTGAGTGAAATACTTACAAACTGAATAGGAAACATCAAAGACAGAAACACTTTAAAAAATTTATGACCCCCTAGGCCACACATGGTAATAACTAAAATACAGAAATCTTCAAAAGGTAAAAACATATTGCTCGAATTTCATCAAAACATTCACAAGTATGCTGATTGGCTGTGAGAATGTAAAATTAAAACTTCATTCTTTTGAATTCTTGTTTAGTTATGGGAGTACAAGGTTGCGCATGGAACTTACATGGTTACATACTTATAGATCGTTACTGATGAACTTATTAAGCAAAATTATTGTCTTCATCAGCCTGATCCTCAGTCTGTTTATCCTGCCAATCCCTGAAGAGAAAATAGTAATTACTCCATGTGAAATGATATATCATGGAACATTATAGTGTATACCTATTGTAAGAGGGAATGGAAAATATGAAGAAAATGTCTGGGATGATCGAATTAGTGTGGCAGAGAAATGAGAAGCAACTACTTACTATCTTATTTTCCCGACTTTAGCCTGGTTGAGCCAATTACTCAGACACCCTTTCAGCTCCACATCTGATGCATCACGGTCGACCCTTCTGCATACACCTATAAAATTATAAAAAACATTGTTAATATCACTTAATGTAATAAGTTAAAAGTTCATTTCAATGATCAATTATTATAATAATCTTAGAATATCTTGTTGGATGCACTCACAAAAAATAACAGGACACACTGGAGTGCTATAAAATGATTTCTTAACCGAATTCTTCTGAAGTTTGCCTGTAAGGGCTTACAGCTCTGCTACATTGTCATTCTAAGACGACGCAACATATTTTGTAGAAGTGCTCATTCAACTGCTACCAAACATTGCATCTAGAGATAAAAAAGACCAAATCAATGAAGAGTTAACAGCTAATACAAGAATAATAAAAATCATGTTTTCAGCCAGAAGAAAAATTCACCAATGAAATTAACACAGTTGTCATGGTTAGTATGCACATGTAGTATGTGTGCACAAGTGCATATGAAATAACAAAAATCCAATCATACCATAATTTTTTAATATTTCATTGGACATTAATCCATACCCACTTCAAAATTATGTTGTACTTGAGTATTTTTATAGCAGTTGGAATTCCAAGCACCTACGAATGTCTGGCGAGCTCAAGATATACTTCTGAAACTTTCTTACAAATGAAACTCTTATGAAACTTTCTTACAAAAACTTAATTGTTCTTTCATTTAAAAAATCATACATTATTTGAATCAGGATGGCAGCACACAAATTATCATTATTCACTTACCACCTTTGGCTCAAATGAGGGATCTTCACTTATCCTACGGCAGAGTTTGATGAAATCCTCATCTGATGTCAATGGCAATTGGCTGAATTTCATCTCCTCCACAGCAGCACCCTTTTGCTTTGGGTCACAAGCCAATAAAGCACCTACTTTCCTCTCCAAGAGAGAAAACCCAGGTGCCATTCCTCCCATCCACATGAGGCACTGGCTATTATGTTGTTTTAATTTACTGCAGCCTGTAAATATAAAATTGTTATAAATACACTAATACCAATTGATTTGCTTACATTATACTTCCTTAGCAGACTTGGTACTTAATCATCATAAATCCTGCCTACATGCTTATCAAACAGGTGATAACCATAGATTTTAATATACCACTAATTTTTCTATCAACAAACACGAGTAATTGATTACATAACAAAAATTTTAAGGATTGCAATCTTATTGTACAGAAACAACTTAGAAACGTGTTACTTATGCCCTTGAGTGCAATATGTAATAATAATAATATCTTTATTGTTCCATGGGTCAAACATGTGACATAGAACATTGTCAGGGAGACATAGAACAGACATAGAACATGTGACATAGAACATCAAAACATACATGTTGTCATACACTATCAGACAAGAATTCATTTACATTATAATAACCCTTAGGCTGTAAAAATTTTTTAAATTCTGTCTTAAAAACATTAATATTTGAAATATGTTTTATACTCGTAGGCAATTTGTTAAAAATAAGCGAGGCAGAGTGATGTGGACCTCTTTTGGCACATAATTGTTGTAAAATATGTATATTTTCACTCCCACGGGTCAGATAGGCATGAACCGAGGAGTTTGGTAAAAATAAGGTAGGGTTCTTTTTTACAAATAATGCACAGTAAAAAATGTACATACTTGGTAGTGTCATTATATTATATTTTAGAAATAATGGCTTTCCAGGAGACCTGATGGACACATTTGCCATAACTTTCAAGGCTCTTTTTTGCATAGAGAATGCTCTAGCAGCAGCACTTGTGTTTCCCCATAAAACTACACAATAAGCCAAGTGGATTGTCTGTTAAAATGTACTAAAGCACAAATCAATGCCTAAATTATAACGATCGGAGAGAGTTCAACTGATGGCTATGTTTAGAACAGCTTATTAATTGCTATTATTCCTCGACATATTCCAAATAGTTACTCATTTTCAAGATAAATCATTCATAAATGAGTTAATTGAGGTTGAGACTAATGTCATAAAGAACTGTTAACAAAGTGGATTCTACTGCGAGAACCCTGATATTTCAACTTTAACCGTCTGAATGGATTCTTTTCACTATGCCAGCGAAAGTAAAGACCATGCTAAATTGTAATTACCCTGAGAATAAAATAATGAGTAATCTTAAATAATTAATGGATAGTAATTGGCGGTTCATTAATCATACATAAGTATCGAATGGAAAAAAAATGTTCCATTTACTTACATTAACATGCAGCACAGCAGAGATGGGTTGATGCTGACAATGGCAACTTCTTAAATCTCTTCGTGACGCTAAAAGCCACTGTTTCCGGGAATTCAAAAACTTATTCAGGCGTTGATTCAATTGTGCATGAAACAGTATTCTTCCAATCCCTTTTTGTCAGTATTCACTACGAAGCACGGATTATTTTCTTCTTCCATAGCATACTTCAACGTATATTTGCTACTAATCAATATTTTTCATCACAGCTAAATTCGCCATCACAAAATAACGGTAACAAAAGATGGGCAAAGAAATCGATTGTACGTAATAATCGATTATTTGCTTTCGATTATTGCGATTATTGAATCGATTATGGACATCCGATTATTTTGCATAATCGATTATTTGAATATAATCGGCGGGAATAAGAAGCGTGCTCACTTGCGAGATTTTATGCGAGAAATTATTTTTTTACATTTTCACCCCTTCTATAGTTTCAGAACAACAAATGAATGCTATTTTGAAGTTTACTATTGTTTATAACAATTAACTAAGTTTAAACAAAGTTAGCAACAATGCTAATAACATTTACCAGCATTAACGATTTCTACATACCTTACGGGTTACAAAACAGCAAATTAATAACTTATTAATCTACATTGTTCATAAGAAAATGTAAAGTTTAAATAAAGCTAACAACTTTTAAAAATGTTACAATTTCCGCATGTTGCATGGTTGAGAAGAGTTGGCTGAGCCTTTTTGTTGATTATAACAATTACTTAAATGTAAACAAATTTAGCAACTTTTACAAAAATTAAGAATTCCCACATTTTATACGGTTGAGAAACGTGGAATGAGTGATACTCTTATTCTATTATGTTTATAACGATTACTAATGTTTAAACCAAGTTAGCAACAATTTTAGAAACATTTTCAAAATATTACAATTTCTTTAATTTAATTCGGTTAACCAACAATAAAGGAATGGTTTATTGGAACTCTTTGGTGTTTATAATAATTTCTTAAGTTTAAAAATAATTAGCAACAATTTTAACACCATTTTTTAAAGTAAAAATGCGTTACGGTGTAAAGAATAGAAAATGAGCATAGTTGTGGTGCTTTAACTCCCAAACCCAGATATTTACACATTGATGTACGCATACCTTTACATTGTATAAAATGTACAAATTTTATACAGCCTACACAACTGTATAAATTTTCATAAAATGTATAAAATTTATACAAAGTAAACATTTTATACAGCTTTATACAAATTCATCCTTTCCCTTGGGCTACAACCTTGTCGCGGTGGAAAGGCTTGCGCGCTCCTATGACCCCAAGAGCTGCACTGGCGGGATTAATTCTAAATTATTCCCGGTAGGGCCACCCATGCCAG
Organism: Ischnura elegans; assembly: GCF_921293095.1. Taxonomy (NCBI): domain Eukaryota; kingdom Metazoa; phylum Arthropoda; class Insecta; order Odonata; family Coenagrionidae; genus Ischnura; species Ischnura elegans. The sequence goes on from NC_060247.1 coordinate 29,493,003, forward strand.
ATAGGTCGAAGGGTAGGAGCCAGACGAAAGGTAGTCCGCGTGATGGTGTCACGTAAAAAACACTGTTGGAATGGAAGTGGGAAACCCTACCAACTATCTCTTCCCTGAACACATGGAGTACAACCAAATGAGCCTCGGAATCTCATCGCCCGGGACCCGTCCGCAAAGGGCGGGTGTCGGGCACGGCAACGAGGTCGGCAAGGTCCTCGGGGTCGCCAACATGCGAAATCCTTGCAGAGACTTATCATCATCAACATCAGTGGCAGCAGCAATGAAGAAAGAAGAAAAGAAGACCAAGAAGATGGAGAAGAAGAAGTCTGCTATAAATGTGGGGACGTGGAATGTGAGGACTATGATGAGGGCGGGAAAGTTAGAAAATATCAAAAGGGAAATGGATAAAGGGAGGATAGATATCTTAGGATTATGCGAGGTGAGGTGGAGGGATGGGGGGGATTATTGGAGTGATGGGTATAGGGTTATATATAGTGGAGGGGAAGAAAGCCAGCGAGGGGTAGCTTTAGTATTAAACGGGAAGATGGGTAAGCGTGTGGTAGGTATAGACCAGGTTAGCGATAGGATTCTGGTGGTAGAAATTGAGGCGCGGCCCACCAACCTTGTGGTGGTCCAGGTTTACATGCCCACTAGCAATCATAGGGAGGAAGAAGTAGACGAGGTGTATGAACAGCTCGAGGAAATAATTAGAGACACACCGGGTAAGAAAAATCTGGTAGTGATGGGGGACTGGAACGCCTCAGTCGGGGAAGGGAGGGATGGAAACGAAATAGGAGATTTTGGTCTAGGAATACGGAACGACAGGGGAGAGAAAGCAGCAGAATTTTGTAGGAGAAACAAATTATTCATCACTAACACGTGGTTCAATCATCATAAAGGGCGAAGGTACACGTGGAAAAGTCCAGGGGATGCGGGGAGATATCAAATAGATTACATTATGGTAAGACAGAGGTTTAGGAACAGTGTGAAAAACTCGCGCAGCTTCCCTGCAGCGGATGCGGATTCGGACCACAATCTAGTGCTCATGAAATGCAACGTAAGATTCAAAAGACTTATGAAAGTTAGGAAGGCGAAGAAATGGAACGTAGAAGCCCTGAAGGGGAGTATGAGGAGAGAATATCAGGAGCTAGTGGACATTAGTATACGGGAGATTGAAAGTACCAAGACGGTAGAGGAAAGATGGGATAATATAAAAACGGGAATAGTCAAAGCGGCGGAGAAGTCAATTGGTTACGTTGACAGTAGAAGGATAAAGAAGCCGTGGATAACGGAGGCAATGGTTAATGAAATGGAGGAGAGGAGGAAGTGGAAGAACGTGGACACAGAACAGGGCAAAAGAATGTATAGGGAATTGAATAATCGATTACGACGTGAAACTAAGAGGGCGAGGGAGGCTTGGTGGAAAAGACAGTGCGAGGAAATGGAAAAGTTCCAGAAGGATGGAGAAGTAGGCGCGTTGTACGCCAAAGTTAAGTCGCTATCGGGCGGCAAAAGAGGACAAGCCATGTCTAAAATTAAGGCTAAAGATGGGAGGATGCTAACCGAGCGAGAAGAGGTACAGGGTAGGTGGAAGGAATACGTGGAGGACCTGTATGACGGAACGAACAGACCAGAGAGATTGACTCTAGAGGAGGAAAGTGCAGTGGAGGAGGATAATCTTGGGCCGGAGATATTAGATTCAGAAATAGAGAGGGCACTCCGTGATATGAAGGCTAGGAAAGCAGTAGGCGTGGACAACATCCCGTGTGAGCTTCTGAAGAATCTAGGGAAGGAAGGTAAGAAAAGGTTTTTCGAACTAGTGCGCAAGATCTATGAGGAGGGATGTTGGCCGGAGGATTTCGTGAAGACGGTTTTAATTCCGCTTCCGAAAAAGAAGAAAGCTGTGGAATGCGGAGATTATAGGACTATCAGCCTAATATCCCATGCGGCTAAAGTAGTGCTGAGGATATTGAACAGACGAATGGAGGCGAGGGCAAACGAGTATTTGGGCGAAGATCAGTTTGGTTTCAGAAAAGGGAAGTCAACTCGTGATGCAATAGCAATAATGAGGTCCCTCGTGGAGAGGAACCTAGAATATGAGCAGGACGTATATGTGTGTTTCGTGGATTTTGAAAAAGCGTTTGATAGGGTGAACTGGGTAAAGTTAATGGATATTCTCAAGAGAATAGGTGTTGACTGGAGGGATAGACGACTGATTTGTAATCTGTATATGGCCCAGACTGCGCAAGTGAGGATAGCGGACGGAGAATCTGGGTGGGCAAGCATTGGCCGAGGTGTGAGGCAAGGCTGTCCTCTATCGCCACTGCTCTTTAACGTGTATGCTGAAGAGATGGTAAGGGAAGCGTGGGATGAGTTAGAAGCTGGGATAAAAGTGGGAGGAATGATGTTCAAATCAGTGAGATTCGCGGATGACCAGGCGTTGATCAGTCAGTCAGCAAGGGGGCTTCAGGCCCTAGTGGATGCGTTATACGAACGTTGCGAGGAGTTTGGGATGAGGATTAATCACAAGAAAACCAAGGTAATGCGGTTTTGTAAAGCATCACGAGCGAGGAATGTGAGACTCAAGATAAAGGTGGGTGGTGAAAAACTTGAGCAGGTTGAGCAATTCAACTATTTAGGCAGTACGTTAGAGGAAAACGGATACAGTTGTAAGGACATAAGGAAGAGAATCGCATTAGCGAAGGAGGCATTCATGAGCAGGAAGGAGCTTCTGAGAGGATCGTTGTGTAAGAGTTTAAAGAAAAGGTTAGTGAAGAGTTTGATCTGGAGTGTAGCTCTCTACGGTGCGGAAACGTGGACTCTGAGGAAAGAAGACGAGAGAAGATTGGAGGCGTTCGAGATGTGGGTATGGAGAAGAATGGAGAGGGTGAAATGGACGGAGAGGAAAAGGAACGACGAAGTGCTGGATATGGTTGGCGAGGAGAGAAAGCTTTTAGATGAGATACGCAGGAGACAGAAGGTTTGGATGGAGTTAGTGCTTAGCGGTGAGGGGATGTTGAAAATGGTGTTGGAGGGTAGAATGTTGGGGAAACGAGGGAGGGGAAGGAAAAGAATAGGATTTTTAGATAGATTGAAAGAGAGTAGGCCTTACAGTGAATTAAAGAAGGCAGTGCTGGAAGGAAAGGGAGGCTCCCAGATCACCTCTTTAGTACTCCATGGAAACCTACCTTAATCGGTAGAATACTATAATAATAATACAAATTCATACAACATTTGCACATTGTACACATTCTGTATAAAATTGTATACATAGTATACAATTTACACATTTTATGCATTCTATACAGCTGTATACAATTGTATACTAAATGTGCACATTGTACACATTCTGTATAAAATTGTATACATTGTGTACAATTTACACATTTTATACATTCTATACAGCTGTATACAATTGTATACAAAATGTGTACATTGTATACATCCTGTATAGAAATTGTATACAAAATTTTCACTGGGGTAATCTTGATCAAAATTGTTTATGATATCTTCGTAGTATAGGTAATGAACAACTATTTATGCCTGATTGTTACTGTCAAACAGAAGTATTTTTGTTTAATAAAGGGACAAATTTTAGTATAATTTTTCAATGTGTCGGAAGCTTGAGTTAATAAAAACCTACGACTTGGTTTTTGTTCAATTCTGCAATAACCCACTATGATGTTTCCATAGCAATAGAAAAATCAGGCCAAAAAAGTGAAATGGAAGGTAAACTAACCTTACAAAATAAAATTACTCTTTTTCCTAAGCAACCCCATTTGACGGATCTCTGTTTTGAAGTAAATCGGTCATTATGACCACCTTGGTCACAACTCATGCCTAAACCAAGGGGACTGCATAGAGGAGGCTGATTTATGTTGCCACTTCGGTCGCATTTTAATCGCCTTTCTAAAATGTCAACGTAGGGAGCGGTGATGAGTGCAATGCGATGCACTTTTTTATGAATATTTTGCAGTATGATGTTTGTAATTGCGAATACCCAGACGGCACAGGAAGTTTTCGTACCTAAATACGAGGGTGGACAATCAAGATACAAAAATCGCGCTTAGGAAGTTACTAAAAAGGTTTTGTTTCTTTATTTCCTTTAATGACGAAAAAAGATGCAAGAGGACTGGCAAAATCATATGCATCGATAAAATTGTATCTCATCGATAAAACTGTATTCGGTCTGGGACTATTTTCTTTCGCGGGTGGTGCCATCTGGTGCCATCGTGCCATATCCTCCGAGAAAGATCACTTGCCTTCACAAGCCGTTGGAGATGGCAACGTTTACGTCACGTATCACCACATTTCAGGGATTTTTGTGGTTAAGTTTGTGAAAAATAGAGTGTCTGGTAATGGTGAAGTTTCCCTTATTCTTTAATTTCATTCACTGGGCTTCAGAAACGTGTTTGTGAGATATTTTTGTTAAAAATGCCTTCCGTGTGTGTAATGTCGGGATGTCATGGAAACTCCGGGACATGGTTCATGTTTTTAGTTTTCCAAAAGATCCTGAGTTGAAGAAGAAGTGCATTTGGGCGATAAGAAGAAAACATTTCACCCCTACGAAAAACTGTGAGGTATGTACTCTTTCTCGCTGTAATTATTTGTATGTAATTTTAAGTTAGAAGTGGCTTCGGGATGTTGATGCTTTGATGCATCAACATCCCTAACTATTCAGTACTGAAGTACTATAGTACTATTCATTACTAAAAATGGTGATATTGTAGCAGCAATTCTTTTGAAAATTCTTGCATTTTAGTTGTCTTTTTTGTATTAATTCATTCGGTAAACGTGTGGTTGAAGGAGAAACTAGGAATAAGCTGCCAAGTTTATAGGATCGAATATTGCTTCTTAGCGTGCCCTATGGTGTATTACACGTCGGCTTTCATCATTTCAAATTATCTTATGCTATAGTTTAAAACAATAAAAATATCAGGCATAAAAATATTTACTATATTTACGAGCCTAGTAATTTGATTTCTCATGCAGAAATACCAAAAATTGGAAATGATTTGACCTAATAAGTTACATAGTATTTTATTATTTATTAATTTTAGGTGTGTGAGCTTCACATCGCACCTTGTGATATCAGAAAATAATCAGTGGCCTTGGACGAGAAGACGAGGAGAAAATTCTTGCTGAATTGAAGGTGCCTAGAATGGAGGAAGGTACCATTGCTTCACTGTTACCTGTCGCCAAGAAGACAGACATTGTGGCAGAAGTGACATATTTGTGGATGTGGATTTGATTTGTGCAAGTTAATGCAGTGATAGTGGACGTTCATCGGAGAAAGTGTTGAAGATAGTTTTTATGTATCGACCAGTCCTCTTTTAAATAATTTTCTATTCGAAAGAGAATAAGAGTAATTGTTTCGCTAAATTAGATGTGGGATAGAAGAGAAAATTGGAAATATTATTGTGGTTGACAATAGAAAATACATAATATATGTATTGTATTTCTGTGGGTTTTTTCTTTCCTGCCTCTTTAAAATTTCTTGCGGTGGTGACTTCATGCAAAGTAAGTATAAAATCGGAGGTGTGATCTAAGAGATAACATGTTTTATTTTACCAGTGTTTATGCTGATGATTTGGCAGGACTTTCATGTATTTAATAGGTTGATACATTTACTGCAGTGACCTAGGGACTTTTACTCATCCCAAATAATTTTTCAAATACTTTAGCGCCTGATATGGGTAAGTTTTAATAGCTGAGACTGAACTATACGTTAATTTTTGCTTGCATTTTGATGAATTCGATCATACTAATAGCAGATGTGTCAGCAATCCTGTTTCATCGGCAATTTTTATTTAAAAATTTTATTTCGTCAGGCTTTAGGGTAAGCTTTTTAATGCTCGTGGGCTATGTGATGTCTTATTTAGTGTCAAAATTAATAAGAATTTACTCTTATTATCTCAAGGTTTCCAAGTAAGTACGAGCCACTTAAGAATGCTGGATGCTGGGGATGCGTGAATTAGCCTTGAGAATCTCATTTTTCGCAGTTATTTAAGTGGCCGAATAAGTTTTGTAAGTTCTCAATAGGTAAATAATACTGTATCATGAATTCTAAATACCATGATATAGTATTATTTACCTGTTGAGAACTTACAATTCATAATGATTCGCATTAAGGTTCTCGCTACGGTCGGTAGCTATCGATACATTTTTCGATCGTGCGAGTTACGATATATATCTAATTTTCGACCTAATCGATTGAGACTAGCCTGAGTGCTGTGTTCCTGCGCGCTTCGTATCCTATCGTACGTGCTTCGTAGCGGACATTCACATGCTGCGTACGCGCTTCGTCGACAGGCCGCGAATGGAAAGTATCCATTGACGAAAAGCGACGGAGCGGCACAGTATCCCCGTTGTCAATGGGTACTATGTACATACGAATTAGATACGGAGGGTTCTGTGCCGTCTGGGTAATATCATTGAAAATTTATGAATTTGATAGATCATATTTAATCATCATGTATAAAAACTTCGGTTAACTCCCCTAATTATACCAAATTTCCCCCTGAAAGTCGGATCGCTTTGTCGTTCAGCGACGCGAGTGGCGACTTTTGTAAACCCATTTAAATGCGCGGTGGGCGACAACACATTTAGAGGCCGACTTGAGGATCCTCTTTTGTAATATTCGGGCCTAAACAATCAGTCCCGGTCACCCACTGAGTTTAAAATTCACTGGGATGTAATCACCAAGACTGTCAGGGTAAGAACTTCCGTTAGTGATCACTAAGATGGACGGTAATCGTGCTAAATGAAATAGCAAATTCGCGAGGCGAGTGCGTTGAGTGGACCTACCGCTCTGGGTGCGGGCGACTGGCAATTGGGCCCGGAGAGGCCGGGCCTGCACTCGCAGACGTATCGGTTTCCGGTGTCGACGCACCTCCGTCCCGGGGGACAGGGGTCGGGGTCGCACAGGTCTACCTTGAGGTGGCACCGACGTCCGCCGTAGCCGCGGCCGCAGACGCACGAGTAGCCGCCGATCTGGTCGGTGCAGGTGCCGCCGTTGGCGCACGGCGAAGACTCGCACTCGTTGAACTCGTACTCGCACAGCTCTCCCGCGAAACCTTCAGTGTCAAAAGGGAGAAGTTCAAGTTGGATCATGATCACGTAGGAAAAGTCATCACTCCTACTCGAACGGCGATTTTTGAAGTGAAAACCTCTTATGTCGCGTTGAGCACTTTTGTAGATGAGTAAAAGACATTGGACTCGCGTCACCGTCACCACTCCTACATATATGTATAATTATGAATATTCCGTCTATACACAGTATACTCGCTATATATACAGTTCTTGTGGAGGGGTACAAACCATTGGACTCACATCACCGTCACCGTCACCACCAACGCTATTAAATATGTGTGTAATTGTACGTTATGTATGTATACTTTTGTGGATGGGTAAAAGTGAAAACTTCTTATGTCGCGTTTAGCACTTTTATAGATGAGTAAAAGACATTGTACTCGCGTCACCATCACACACTCGTGCAGGAGAGTGTACTCGATACAAGAATAATGAAGGTTACTCAATACAATATAACTCAATTTATTTTATTACGTTCAATTTGAGTAGCTTATTCGAATGTTGTGCCATAAAATTAATATATAGATGTGAAGTGCTTAAAATTATATATTGTATAAATACAGTTACCATAAGCCTATTGTATCAGTTTTAGATATTGCCAATGATAATGGCGGTGATGATGAAAGAGTTGTTGAAGTAATGGATGAAAGTTGATTATTCTGAAATATAAAATTATTATGCAAAACAATTGTGCACAATATGGCGTAAATAAATATTTTACTTTACTATATACATGACTCTACTTTCTACTGATTAATAAAACACTTCATTAGAAATTATTCCTTTCATTCAAAAATGCTCACGTTATTTCAAGTTTTCACTTGTGTCGGCACTCCCGGAGTGCAGCTTTTTTTCTTGTATTACTTGCTCAAAACTCGCGAAATCATTTTTAAAATTTCAAAATATTTTTCAAAATTTATTTTATCTCATAAATTAAAAATTCTCTTCTTTATTTCCTCCAAGGGAACGTTTTTTTATCTTTATCTAACATTAAAATCTTTTCCCTTTCAATCTCACATGCAAAATTGATTTCAAAGTTTTTTTGAACTCCGAATGAGAAGGATTTTAGGATAGGATCACAATTTCCAAAGGAAACATCGAAATTTTGCGAAATGAAAGTATAAGTGCGGCTAATTTCAACAATATTCTTAGCTGTAGTATTATTAAACAAAAATATGTTTAAACTGCATATAACACTTGAATATATGTAGTTTATTTCAAAATTATGCAAAGAAAAATCATTTGACTGAACTTTGTGTTTTCCCTATTCGCGAAATTTCGGCGCCTCCATACATAATTATTTTAAATGAAGATAAATTGAATATAAATGTTATGAAGGAAGCACATATTAATTCACAATACCTTTGCCTTGATTTAAGCAAGCAAATTTTTGACACGTGGCTGAGTGGCAAAATCTCCTGCGAAGGGGCATTTACATCATGAGATGTAGGTGAAAAAATATTACTTGAGGAGAATTTTGGTGAAGCCACTTGTATAAATCACTGTTTTTATCTGATTTTGATGCTTCAAATACCGCGTGAGTTTGAAGGATTACATTCTCTCCCATTGAATGAGGGCTGGGAGAAGAATTTGAGCTTAGGCGAATTTGAGAAATGGCTCAACCCAGGCTCTCGATAACAGGCTTCGCGCACAGTGGTTTCAAAGCGAAAAAAAGCTGGCCAAAATACTCTGTTATTTTTACGTATATATTTGATACAAATGTGTATTTCCATTTTTTTTTTCATTCAAAAATTCAGGATTTAAAACTATTTTTTATGCATTTGCAATAAGTTCATAGTTATTTCACATTTTTTAAAAACTATTAAAATTGATTGTTTCAGGCGTAACTTGGTGACAGCGATTCATCATCATCATCATCATCACTGGTCAACAATCCTAGGATTGGTTTGACGCAGCTCTCCACTCAGTTCTCCTATCAGCTAATCTTTTCACTCCTACGTATTTCTTCTCTTTCACATCTCTCTTTACTTGTTCCATATATTTTGCTCGAGGTCTTCCTTTTCCATTCTTGCCTTCCACCTGTCCTTCGACGATTGTCTTCATCAGGCCATCATGTCTCAAGATGTGGCCTATAAGGTTGTTCCGTCTTCTTATTACGGTTTTCATGAGGCTTCTCTTCTCTCCTACCCTTCTTAGGACTTCCTCGTTACTAACTCGGTCGATCCATTTGATTTTCATCATTCTTCTGTAGCACCACATTTCAAAGGCCTCTATCCTTGCTTTCTCCGCTGCGGCCATTGTCCATGCCTCACTTCCGTATAGGAGCATACTCCAGATGTAGGTTCTTATAAATTGTTTCTTTACATCCATATTTAAGTTTCCCGCTGTTAGCAGGTCTCTGATTTGGTGGAATGCTCTCTTCGCCTGGGCTATTCTGCTGATAATTTCTTTCTTGCTTCTCCCGTCACTAGTTATCTTGCTTCCCAAATAACAGAATTCATCCACTTCTATCAGTTTTTGCCTCCCTATTTTAATGTTGGTCTTGACTTCTTCTCTTCTGCTGCATACTAAGATCTTGGTTTTCTTCGTGCTTATTTTCAGTTGATATCTACTCATTACCCTACCCATATTAACCAGAATATTTTTCAAATCCTTCTCTGTTTCTGCTATAACGGCTATGTCATCGGCAAATCTTAGCATGCTTATTTTTTCTCCATGGATATTCACTCCCAATGCCTTTTCTTTGATTTCCTTAATGGCTTTTTCAATGTAAACGTTGAAAATTACGGGTGACAATGTACAGCCTTGTCGCACTCCTTTCTTAATTCTTGCTTCTTCACAGCTGGGCCCTGATTTTATCACGGCTATTTGGTTTTTGTATAAACTGTGGATGATTCTTCTGTCATTATAAAGAACCCCAATTTCCTTTAGGATTCCAAGCATTGTGCTCCAATCCACGTTATCAAATGCTTTTCGATTCATTCTATTCATTATTAATATTAAAAAGAAGGACTTTGTGTTTCACATTAATATTTATTCACAAATTTACGACCATGGTTTCAACGTCAGATGTCATCATCAGGTGATTGACTAACGTTGTAACCATGGTCGTAAATTTGTGAATAAATATTAATGTGAAAGCAGAAAGTTCTTCTTTTTACTTTTAATAAAAAAAACTATTAATTAAAAAAAAAGAATGGAATTTAAAATTACTTCTGCGATAGTAAATACAAATTATGCATCTTTAAAAACTGAATTACGTATTGGAAAGCATATATTTAGAATTTTATCGTTTTTCTCATTTTAGGATAATATTTGAATAATTAATTGTGAATGAACCAAGAAAATATATTCTACTTTCTCATATGCTTGATTGCATTTGATACTATAAACAGATAATACATAGAAATTTACATTATAAGCCTATGATTAATACGTGGCCACGCTCCGTTGCGATTTCTATGTTGGAGGTCCAAGAACAAAGCCGTTTTGAAAGAATTTTTATGGCTAAGAGAGAGATAACCATCCCACCTGGTTGGCAGAAGCACCGGAAGCCGTCCTCACGGTCCACGCAGATGCCGTGCACGCAAGGCGAAGATGCACATTCGTCCACGTCACGCTCGCACGCCGGGCCGCCGAATCCGGGAGGACACGCGCACCGGAAGTGAGTCGCGTTGTCTGCCGTGCAAGTGGCGCCGTTACGGCAGGGCGACGAGTCACACGGGTCGCTCTCCTCCTCACATGTCTTCCCCGTGAATCCTGGAAAGGAAAATGGCGAAATATAAATGAAAGAACGCGTTCAATTCAAATCAATTTACATACCTATAACCCATAGATTTTTTCTTGCACCTTCTGGATGTAACAACTCAGAATAGTTAAGCCGTGCGGGCATATTTCCCATATGTATGTAACCTTGATGCACTATCAGAACTTTGTGTCTTGGAAAAATTACAGTGGTTGTCATTTTTTCTGCCAAATATTCCCTTACCTTGCCCATTCTCTCGCTTCGGTCGATCATCACCGATGTTTAATAATAATATACCGTTCTGACTATTTACGATATATTACCCTAATTTCGTAAAAATATCTTTCGTCTTCTCAAACACCAGTAATTGATTGCAGACAGGCCATCTAATTGCTAACTTTAGAAGAGATATGTTCAGCAGCATGACAACATATTGTCCTTAAGAGCTAAAGAAAGCAGTTCACAGAGGAGAAAAATACCTATACCCAGGGTTCATGAACGAATGATAGAAAGCTCGGAAATATATTCGCGATCATACGAGCTACAGAGAATGAGAGACCATTCCGATCAGCAAACCACCATGATCAGTTCCGATCATAGGTATCCCAAAATATTTAAAAGAATTATACTTTCCACGGACTATAGTATAGGTAATTAACATTCAAGTGAATGCTGTGGCGTCCTCTCAGATGTCCCATAAAAGACCAAAATAGGCTGAGATGTGTCATAAAGGATGGTACATGAAACTACACAAGAGTATGGCCTATTTGAAATGCAAAAACTTAGATTTACCTGCCGTTCAATGATTCGAAAGAATGAATACTCTGTTATACTATATCTATGCAGATAGTTTTCAAGAATGCACCTGATATCTACATATTTGACTCGGAGGAATCGTCGAGCGAATTCATACGCAAACGCCAACAAGAAGTGTTCCGGTTCAGGTAATTTTTTTGCCCTAGGATAACTAGATAAAAGACGGTGACTTTATTTATTAAAAATATGTATGGAATGTGTACGTATGTACGTTGTATGTGTACGGTGTTACGTCCGTTGTAAACGCTCTTGTACTGTTGGATCATATTTATCCGTAAACATATTCAGGACTGTATTTATAAAAAATGATATCAATATTTACGCTAGAGCATCACCAGAAATTATAGCTTACAAAAACGGGGTTAAAATACTATAACAATATTGGATTCCTACAGTAAGTAATACATAGCAAAAATAGGCCTATCCTGAGACACAAAGGTATGTTCTAGTTTTATCAATTTCGATCGATGTCTTCTTAAATTAGTTAGCACACAATGAAAAGATTCACGGAAGAAAAGTATGCTTAGAAACTTGTTTTATCAGTTAAATTTTCACAATGACCAAATTAGTTATTTATTGACAATTTTTATGGGTGAGATCAAAATATAGTAATGCTAAAACGAAAAATATGCAATATTTAAATTGAAACTTATATTATTTTTACTGACTTAGCATTTTTTTAATTTTTAATTGGATACAAATGTCACAGATTTATGGCGGCACCTTATTTAATCGCTGTTATCTGCCAAAACGGTTACAGTCCCTTCAATCAAAATTATCAGCAATCAAATTTCAAAGTCAATAATCAAGTCTTTGATCACGCCTATAAAAAATCTCATCATACCACGCCTTCATGAATATAGATGGCTGTGACGAGTGTTCATCAATAATTATTTCGAAAGGATGAGAAGTAATCGCCGATCAAATGACGGCTGCTTTGAGGGTCGTCGGTTGAGCCAGGCCATTAAGTTTCAGAGCAATGATTTATATGTAATTTCAGCCGACTGGATCCCGGAGCTGCCAGTCAATGACAACATACACGCTGTTTAACGAGACTTAATGAACAAGCTCTCGTCCCTCGTTCAAAAACTTCGATACAGGACACGCAAACACGCTCTCATTAACTCGAGAGACCGGAAAAAAATGCCAAACAGCTGCTAGGGGTTTTGCTTGGACGGGCAATTTCCGCATGCATGCGCATTTTATCAAAGCAGTGTAAACCATACATTGTCCTCAGGAAGCTTCAACTTACATGAAGGTTGATTAAAATATTTCTAGATAAAGGTTACGCGGAAGAAAAAAAAGGCCATTTGATGTTTTCTGGATAAAGTATGCAAACAGAAAAACTTAATTTACTTTAGGTAAATCATGCGTATCAACGTTAAGGTTATCTATTTTTATACAAAAAAAAATATATACGATATTTGTAAACCCGAATAAATTGATTCAAAACTATCGCCATTGTAATAAATTGAGTGAGAAACACGGACACAGAAGTAAAAAATAGCAACAATAAGAATAAATGCTGGTTTTTCCATTTTTGACTCAACAATAACCAATGAAAACGACGCGAATCCTGAAAACAAAGCAATGCATTACCACAGAAAAGAAGTAGTCAAGGCTCTATGATGAAATTTCTTTATAATACAGCGTGATAGTATTGGTATCAGCCTGAACCACCAAAAATAAAATTAACAAGGAATGAGAAGTCTCTCATGTGCCTTCCGTTAAAGAGACGCGTTTTCAGCAACTAAGTACATTCCTAAGGGACCAGATCCGGGTCACAACCACAATTAAGCATGCATCTCTCAATCTGAATACTAATCTTAGTCCCCATCACAGTTATAAAATCGACCACAATCGTACAAAAATGCAGTTTTAGACATTGTATCACAGAGAGCTTAGATAGCTGTAGACATGAGATATAGATGGGGTTTTCACACAATAACTAAACCATGGCTAAACTCTTAATGAGAGCAGGAAAACGATAAATTGCACACGTGAAGAATAATTTGATTACACAGGGCTGCATTTTACCGGTTGTAATATGTTTTCAATTCATTGACTGTTCATTGACTCCTATATAATGTCGAGCGTGGAATCCAAAAATGACCTTAGTTTTACTCAATCAGGCCAGAATGTTTTGCAAATCGCAATCTGTTAAAAGTGCCATGCATAAAAGAGAATCAAAAATATAATATCTATATTGAGGTGTGAATAAACATGCAAAAAACAAATTTATACGCGCATGCATCCTCTATTCATAATAACTAAAAGGAGAGTATTTACTTCATATCATTTTCCTAATTTATTATGTGCTCTGTATGATTTATTTATTATATAATGTTTCTCATTACAAGGCACAAGGTAAAGCGTTTAGTACGAAAAAAATCCATGTCATCTGTAAACAAGTGTCATATTTATGATATTTTTCATCATATACCAAATTTTAGAAATTGTGAATTGAAAAAAAATCTCGCGTGACGGAACAAAACTGAGATCATTTTCGGGTTATGCATACAAAGACATAAAGGGATCAAATATCAAAAGTTAAAAATACAGTACCATTCCAGTATAGAGTAATATACGGATCATATAACTGAGGGCTCAACTTTTCCTTTATTTTTTCTCTATTTTTTGTTAATTGATGGTGGCTATATTCTGTTCCTATGACCTTGGAGACCATCTAAAGCTCCTTATCTTTGTTATCTTGTATTCTGCAGAAGAACCAAAATGTAGCAGTAAATGAATTATTATTATTTAGGGCCAAACTTACCTAAAAAAAGGGTGCTACGCTAACTCACGATTGTTGTAAATGACTTCAAGTCATTTGCTGTAGATTCCATATCTTCTTAAGAGGAAATATAAAATCTTCCTTCTATAGCGATGGCGAAGGCGATGGAATTCAGATGGCCACGAAAAAAAACCAGTACAAACCTCAACAAAATATGCTTACATAAGAAATTGTATTTATTCAAGGTGATTGGTTTGATTGGACCCCTTCCAGCGGGATAATTTCACTTAAAGCAATAGAAAATGAAATAAAAGAATAGTGGAAATATTGCGTGTGCTAAATGAAATTGAATCTTAATTACTCACCTAGTTTTCATTTAAGTTAGAAAAAAAACATAAATATATTAGGATTTTAAGCTATTAGCAAAGACATACAAAAAACACTAGTTAAAAAAGTTAAATTGCAAACATTTTTGAATTACAAAAAAAAAGACAGAAAAATCATCAAATGATTGAAGATATAGTAATAGGGTAAATAAGTTATTCGTATTATTTGTTCGTAAAAAAAATCATTAGCAGTGTTGAATTTTAGTTTTTCACGGCCTACAGTTCGAAGGTAAGACTTCTCACTGGATTTTAACTATGCCGAAAGTAATGCATAATTTCCCGACAATTCATTAATAATTACCATGCTTCAATTACGACATTGTGTTAGGGAAAATGATCATGAAAAATAATCTTGGATAAAATTACTTTCAGTGGCTAAAATATTTTCAGCATCTTCAACAAAAACCACCATCACCACAAGGTTATTCTTAAGCCATGCTTGGCAGGGTTATTCCTATTTAATTCTTAAGATTCCTTTTTTTTTATCCAAAAACTATGAATATTTACTGGAGTGAATAAAATGCTCTCTTTGCACCAAAATTCACTAAATCTTGATTTACTTTGTGTTATTCATAATAATTATTAAATAATTTGCGCCTGAAGATGATGATAATTCATTGAAACCCGGGTCGCGTTCTGATAAAAAATAAGTGATATAAATAATTGTCTGATATCCAGGAAAACTCTTTACAACAGCTAAACAATAGGAATTGGTTCCGTCAGAAGACGATCCCAAAATATTTTTCGAAGTTACTACTGCTTTTACCAGACTAAAATTTATTCATCAGATATTTTCCCGCATTGATCCACTTTTATGGACTACACTTTCACGCGTGTAAAATATTGAAACCTTGACAATCCTAGCTGTAATACAGACATTATTAGAATCCAGATAAATAAATGAACTCGGAAAAAGCACGAGGAAACCCAATTCAGAATTGAATTTGGTGTCATTCACGAATAACATAAAACTGATTCAGCCGATGCAGATTAACCATCGGACGATTCAAGGAACGTTAATAGGCTATTATTCACGTTCGTTAACCCAATACTTAAACAAAATTTCACGCCAAAAATGAACGCTTAGAATTTCGATGAAAAAAAAGATTTGAATGGCTGAATTTGGATTTTATTTCCAAAATTAATGATTTATGTAATGATAATGATATTTATTTTTAAAAATTCAAGCATTTTCTAACGGTTGATGTTGCGTAGAAACAACATTTTATACAAAAGTAACAGAAACATCATCGGAATAAACAAAGCAGCATAAAGCAAAAAATAAAATAACAGCGAAAAATAGAGCAAATTGTAAAATAAGTTTTACACAAGTAAATAAAGCCAACGACAACCTTAACTGGCCACTTCATTATAAAAAAATCATGAAGGTATATTTATTAGAAAAATTAGAAAAAAATATGGATTCATGAAAATTAGGAATAAGAAAAAAAAATAGAAAAAGAATATGAATACCTGCGGAAGGTAATCAAAAAGCTACAGAGAGTGGATTCAAAACTCCATACACATCTCACGATTCAAACGTAGCCTCCTAAACATATAATCTCTTCCTGTAGCCCGGGATGTTCTTTTGGCATCACCCGCATTATAAGCGGACTGGGATAAGGGCGACGCTTAAAAACGTATCCCCGCTTTGGGAAGAAGGGAGCAAGGCCCGAATCAACCCCAGGGGGGAAAAGCCTGGACAAATATCAGCGGACATCAAGAGGGGATGTGGGACACAAATAGTGAGTGGAGGACGGGAAGAGATACGCGGGGAAGGGAGGCACAATAAAAAAAACACAGCAACAAACACTCGGGGAAAGTTCTGTTTTGGGAGGAGGGTGGAAGAAGATAAGGCGAAAGAGTGGATTTGAAGAGAGGGTCAGCGTGGAGAAGGTTGTGAGAGGAAAAAGGGTCCCGTGGACCGCAAATTCCCTTTCGGGATTCTGTGGCGTAATCCTTCGTCCGCCTCCTTTCCGCCCTTAGCGATTCTCTTTCTCTCCCACTCCCACGCGATAGCACACCGAGTCGAATTGGAGGTCGGATTACTGGAATAGGTCCGAGTACTTGTTTTTACTAAACCTAGAGTCTGAACTTGAATTAAATATTTGGTGGAGAGTTCCCGACAGTGGTATTATCACTACTTAGGTAAGAGGTGCATTTGTTGAAAGCGATGGTTAAAGTTAAGGTAGATTCTATTGAATTATCACTAATTTTACTAGTGATAATACAATTATTGGAAATACTTGGGTGTTTTGAGGTGAGTTCGTTAAAACATACCGTTCGTTAACATAAACCGATTAAGGTACATTTTAATGTACTATGAGTGCTATTAGCAATGACAATAAAAGCAGATGGTAGAACTACTAGTATTATCATTATGATATTATTACGGCCGGTTTTATAAATAATTAGCCTTGTTGAGGTGTTCAGGGAGGTAAGGTCGTTAAAAGTGAAGTACCCTGTAGAGAAGATATCCCAGAGATTTGTACAATTTTATTGCTCCTCCTTAAATGATAACTGATGCCTTTTTCTTCGTTTTTATATATTTATTGTAATTGTAACTAAGGATTCAATGTAAGAATGGCTAAGTGGTCAAAATTGCTGCGTAAGTAAAGAATTTATTAAAATGAATCATGGCCTTCTGACACGATTTATATCTCAGTTTCTTTGGATTAATTTTGCCCAAAAACTTTTTCCCCTGCTCTCACATGCATGATTACCCAATATACTTCTTTCAGAAATTCATGTCAAGTCGTATTTTCCTGCTTTAACTCATCAATTTCAGACATTACCCCTCATGTTATGTCACGCTTAGTTTTCCTTTTGAACTATCCAGCTATTAATTAGTACATCGTTTTCAGACCCACATCCCAAAACTTCATAATAATTTCCCCTCCTCTTTCCGCATGGACCATGAATCTGTCATTCCTCTAAGCAACATTTCTACTTTGATTAAATTATTTTGAATTTGATCTAGTCGAACAATGCGTATGCGTAATTGAAAGTAAAACGTAAAATATCATAAAATATATAGTGAAACATTCTACTTAAAATACAAGCGTCCAGTGCTTAACTTTCAATTAGAATATTTTTTAATAAAATGCAAACCTGCCGCAACTAAGGTTCTGCAACGAACGTAAATATTAATGAGAACAAAAACATTCCCACATATGGTATGAATTCACTTCCAGCATCAGTTTTATCCGTTCAACTACGAATTCACTCATTGCAATTCAAGATATCATAGGAGCCAATTGATTACCTTGATATTCCTGCAAATGTCTGCAATATCTTCCTTTTCTGTCAGTTTGCCTGCACTCAAATTAAATGGTGGGCGAAGAAAGCAAACACACATGACATTTCAATAACCATATTGCTAATAATGGAATGCCTCGAAATCCATTTTACCTAAATGCCCTAATTATGGGCATAGACAAAAAAAATTAACTTTGCAAAAAAGGCCAATCTGTTGGCCAAACGTTCATGATTTCATAATTGAGTTTGAAGAGCAAAAAGAATAATTTTCACTAACGTAGAGAGAAAAATATCTGACAGCATCCTGTCAGTTACCACAAAAATATTCTTTCCTGATGTTGCAGGAATAACTTTATAAAATTTGGTCAAAGGAATGGATTGAGTAAAAGCGTACATATTTTAAAATTATATGATATAATTGAAACTTATTTTGAATGAAAACCACTGCGATATGCGTCTAACCTACGGTTGATATTCCGCTGAAAATATTATTCAGAATCAAGAGGAGGGGTACTTAACCGGCACGAGGGGAATGTGTGATACGTAATATGGCGGGAGTGGGAGGGATTCCTCCTGGGAACTGCACGGACACCACCCGGGGTTACGGGGCCGAAGATAAGATGCGGGCGTCGACCTATTTGCAAAGGGAAACGTCCCTTTTTCGCGTCCTTCCTTGCGGGTCCGAGAGCCCGATATAGGCGGCGGAGGCGGACGCTTATCCCGGGACGCCATCTCATCGGCGGGAAGTTTTTATTTCACTCGGGTTGCAGCGCCCTCTGCGATTGATGCTTTCCGGCAGTCGGCACCGGAGGCCCTTTTGTGACGATGCATCAATTCCCATCCCTCCACCGCACGAAAATGATTAAGGTCTGAATGCCATCCAGGGTGTAACGATGGTTAGGATATGGGTTGTAACATTCTCTGAACCTGGAAAATGTTTGTTTGAAACACACCTCAGCAGAGAGAGAACAGTAATTCAAATGTAATTCAAACTCTAATACCCAAACATAACTCATTAGGACGAAAATTAGCATCTAACACTAGCATAGATATGAATTGCCATTGTATGAAATATACAGGCATCTCCCTAAAAATTCACGAATCTCACTTGCTTATCTTAACACTACAGTGGAAATATATAAGTACATGCTTAATGTAATGAAATTTCACAAGGATAAAAAGACCGGAAAGAAAAAATATGGAAGATGTAAGGCCTAACAAGATCAGGAGAGTTTTAGAACTAACGCTTTTCCAACCCATGGCGTACTTTCAGCATATCACTGTTGAATTAAACCACATTAAAATTACAAACCAATTTTTAAGCGTGAATTTGTGATTTAATGGGTGAAAAAGGGAGAAAGCTAGCTAAAAGTACATAGAATATAAACACCGTAATGCATAAAGTATACGAAATAGAACGGGGACGTTTTGCTGAGTACATGAGTTGAATTTCATTCCTCTCTAGAATCTCCACCATTTGGGCTAATAACTCGATTCATGATCGCGATATCCATTCCATTTGGCAATATATTCTCTGGGTATTACTTTTGCGTAACGCTAAGCCTTAAGCCCTCAATGCAAGGGCATTTTCAACGCGCGCCCGTAGGCAGGCAAGGGCTGATCCGATATAACGCGCGGTTGCTTGCGAATCCTATCATTTTCCAGATGAATATTTTTTCTCCGTTCGTCTTCGAGCCCATCATCATTTTTCGATTCTATACCTTTGGTGCACGAGTCGGGGAAAACACGAGGAGGCCCTGAAGCACGTAGCTCGTAAAATAGATCGAAGTCCGTGCGTGCATTACATCTCGTTCCAATCCTCCTGTGCCACGACCCAAACAGCCGAATGGCCTGCATTGCCGGGTTCATCTCGCCGGTCGCCACCTATCTACCGGGGTGGGGTTGAGGAAAATGCGCTCATCCCCGCTAGGTTGAGAGAGAAAATCCGATTAAATTCCCTCCAAATAAAGTACATCAAAATTCCCGATGCATATTATAAAAAAAATATAAGGCAAAGGATACTCCGCGGTATTCAAAACAGATAACTAAGGCGAAATTTCGATACAAACTGTTTAAAAATGGAAAAATGTGATGTAAATCTTTCCCCGCGGGTTGCTTTGCGTGAAATTTCTCGGAATTTCCACCGGTTTAAATTGCAGCACATCAGTAACGTTTCGACGTTTCAGATTATATTAGCATTTTTTCAGGTTTCGCAATAGTCGTATAAAAAGGTAGTGCCACTAGATGTATAAAAAGGACTTTTTCCACTTGTGCGAATAATGAATTTTTCTCGGGATCACGCTCGGGTTAAAAACTCCATTGATGCCAACGTTTCGAAGAGCGCGTTGACGACAGTGTTTTTTTTAACCACAGAGCGGAATACCGAGTGCTATTTTTAGTTAAATTACGCATTTAAATCACTACGGAGTTACTTAAGTAATATTTTTATAGATATTCTGTCACTTCAAACGCTAAGACACACCTTCCGCTGGTTTTATTTTTAGCACAGCATAATTTTGTTGTAATATACATTTTTTGTGAGCAGACCTAATTCTCAGTCATTAAATGAGAAATTTTCGGCATTTTCGAATTCAATTTTGAGAAAAAATACGGAGAATAAACCAAAAATTTTGAAAGATAGTCGATACAGGAGAGTGAGAAAAAATGTTATTTCAAATTTTTTTTACAGAAATGAAACTTGAATTTGAGGTGGTTTGAGGTGTTTGGGGTGAATTTAGGCAGAAGGAATGAAGCACGTTCCTCCGTTTCCATATCTTTCTCTCCGCGATGCCGAGGACCTACCGCCGCAGTTTCCATTTATTTTTCGTGATCTGACAAAAAGAAATCCTCGGCTCCGGCATGACTAAGTCATTTGTATTGATTCGGAACTGTTTGGGGGCGAGAGGAGCTCCTTTCCCATCTTCCCTTCAAATCCTCCCTCCGCCCACTGTTGCTCCACTCTGCGGTATCTTCGAGGCGCAAAATATCTACCCTCTAAATAATCCGAAAGAATCTATGCATATATGCGTAAAATGAAGAAAAGGATAATTCTAAATCCCGAAGCAGAGTTTTGGGTATCAAACTGTATCTTCTCATCTAGACAATAAATGGAAATAATTGGAAATTCTTTTAAGGAATTTTTAATCAACGTAATTTATTTTTGCTTCAAATTAAAGAGAATACATAATTTATCTCGCCTGTGATACATATCTGCATGCAGTGACATTATATTTCACAATTGTCTTTTATTATAAGCATCTTATTATAAAATACTGATGCATTAAAATTTTAAATAATGCTTGAGTCTGTGCTGATGCAAAAAAAGTTTTTTTTTCTGTTTTTCAATATTGATGTAAAATTTCTAAAAAAATCATAGGACCGATTTGTGAATCTCACGAATTTACTTGCATAACCGAGAAAATAGAGTATTATGACTCTAATTCACCTACCCTTGCAGAGCTATAATCAATTAGAGCATGTTTAAGGCAAAATAAATATCATTAGCATATATTTGAATCAGGATGATCCAATTTAGCAGCAATTACTTTGATTTTTAACAAGAAAGAAACGGATCCATGATGCACAGGAAAAAAAGATAAAAAAATGCAAACGGGGAAATCGCAATGATTTGGAAAATATAACTCTAATAAAATAATATATAATATTAATATGATTAAACAACTTTTGCAATGTATGTCAAGATTTTTAAACAATTTTAAGGATAAACGTGTCTTAAATGAATCCAATTTACTCGATTAACCAAGGCTTAAATATTTAAAGGGATAGTTAAATTTACGGCCACAATCTCAAGGAAACTTATACACTTTACATACATAAGCCACACTTTAGCATCACCACCATCAATGGATATTATAAAATATGGTAGAATGTACGCATTAAAGAAGAATTATTTGCACAGGGAATTTGAGGGATAACAATGAAACTGCCAGAAAGATTCATATTGGTATGATCATTAAATGGCATTCAATATTTACTCAGGCTTCTTGGCGAGTGAAGTTTGGAAATCTAAATGAAAATACTATTAAACCGTTCAAATTTCCTCTTACGAAGCGGTTATATAATGCAATCATCAGTAACTGCTATAGCTAGTCAAAGAAACTAAAAATTAAATGAGTATTAAAAGATATAGCGCTGCAATTGTAAGCAACCAAACACAGTGGAAGTCAGCGTTAAGTGCAGACGACACTCGCTCCGTAGGGTGCTTCATTTTCACATGGAGTCAACAAATGCATCACCGTTGCAAGGGATAGTCGCTATATCGTTTGCAAATGGTAATCTGAAACGATAATTACAGCGAGAAGGATGAATAGAATCTTCCACAGCACTTGAGCAGCACGCTGCTCATTTGAGCACTTTCCGCAAAATCCTCGCATACGAGCACACTGCACGCATGGCTCGGATTCATAATTGAGAAGAGATTAGTTGGCGCTATTCCGTTTGTTATTCCTGATACAGCGGCTGCGAGCTCAATGTTTCCCAGTACAGGAAATGAGAAAGTTCTAGTGGTAATTTATATTGCTTGCTAGCTCATACATCTAATGCCCCGAATTGAAGATTAAGGCCATATATATCACAACAACTCGCAATTATTTAAGGAATTCAGAATTTTCGTTGAAAATGCTAATTTTATGCCATCAAAATCTAATATGACATTTCTGAATTTGTCTCCGAGAAAATAATGAGACGAAATGACGTGCTAGACGTTTTAGAGAAGGAGAGATTTTTGAGCTCATAATTTCAAGTAAGATTTCTGGTGAAAATATCATAACAACAAAAGACGATTTTAAAAATATTTCAGGCTAATTTTTACAAGATAAATTCCAAAAAGAGGCTATTAAATGAATCAATTGTGAGTTGTTTATTCGTGTGTAATACATCTGATTTGCAAATTCTAAACTAAGATCAAACTGTCAACAAATAAAATAAGCATTATATTCTTGCTCAAAAAGTAATATTATTTCCTCTTGGTCTATTTTCGGGTATTCAAAAGTTTGAATAAAACTTATTTTTAAGTAACTATATCCCAAATGAGTATTATATGCATTAAAAGTATAAGAGAGACTGAAGGTTAAGGATATCATAAACTAAAGTAGCCTAGCAATAAGCACATCTTTATTCGATTAAAAAAACAAGCCACTTATTGCATTCTCTGAAAATTTTACATTTAGAATGCTTGTATCGGAAAATGCTACAGTAATTTCATCATCCAAATTAAAAATCAGTGTTCCATCAAAAATAAAAAAAAATATTAAAAAATATTTTAAAACGCTGGGTATGTAATAAGATGAAAATTCGTTTCCGGTAGTCATAAAAACTACCTGATAACCCGTTTCTATAAACATTAATGGATAGTATTTTAGTTATATATAATATAGTTTTGATAAAAATAAGTATCATAAAAATGCTTCGATAGTGGACATAATATGACCTGACCCACTGACGTACATGAATTCTGGAGGTAGAGAATTCTTGAATTCTCTTCCATTCTGCGAGATGTAATTCCATCTCAATTATCTTCATCCCGAGTAGAAATTCGAATTAACCCTGGTGCCGAGATTGGCACTTTCGAGTCTTATGACTAGTCGTTTACCTCGACCGTTTCTCCAGTGGGCACGAGGTATCCCAAAATCGAATCGGATTTCATCGCAATTGTGTTGAGCCATTAAATGTGTCTTTTAAAACATGGTGATGCAGTTAGAACAAACACCAATGGCAGCAGTTAAAGAGGGAATAATGGAACTTTGAATAAAAGATACCTATTTCAATTATAGTGAAGATTGATTTCTAATTACTCAACTTAAAATTTCATCTAATTATCCAAGGGGTTCTATTCCTTCCAATGGGCTGAGTACAACCTTAAAAATCTCGTTTTGAAATAATTTCGGAGGTCTTATTTGTCTGGTTTCCATTAACTTCTTGGTGGTAATTTCTTCATCTTCTTCATTATTTCACTTTGGGCCTCTGCCCAAGTCTACTCTATCAATTATCCTATTCCTTCATCGTTGTTTATTTGTTGCTGTTTTTTGATTTTATTTATTTTAATTGCCACTCTGTTAAAAATACTATTAGGACTGTAAAAATGTGTTTTGGTAACACGTGTGACTTTTCCAAGAAAAGGGTGGGTCAAGCAAAGCTGTTTTGGTGTTTGCTCGACATTTTAAATGAATTAAAATAAGGAGTATTTTAACTAGGCATTAAATTTATTTCCATGCGGTTTCTATTTTTAAAGATACCGTCATTTTCAACTTAATGATGAATTAAAAAGTCAAAACTGGTCGGGTATAAAGCTCATTAGGAATAAAAAAAAGTTTCCGAATTCATTATATAACCTCACAACGAAGTTTTTTTTACTAAATTAAGAAAATAAATGATTGGGAGCGCAGAAAATGACTTGGTGGGCCACAAGGTAAACGGTATGAATGATGTCTTTTAGACAATCGTCAAATAGCACAGGGATTGATGCAATGAAGGAGCAAAACAAGAGCTAATTAATAGTCTGCAGCGATAATGAGTTAGATTCAGATTTGTATTATAATACCTTTAGAAGCAGTGATATGGCTCGAAATTCACGGAATATTTCCGAGCACCTGTAAAACTTTTGCTTTGCGGCGATATGATTCCTTAAAATTAGAAAATTTGCTTTGTTTTTCACCGCTCTGATGTTACAGAGATAATAGAATAAATCTTTAGTCACACTTTTCACGACTTGAAAAGTTTGGAACGCTATCATACCTTCAGATGGAATTTTAAGCACAATAGAGGCAAATGTAATTGAGATATCTTTGACACGAGGCACAGGCTACTTTAAAACTATAAAAGGTTTAAAATGCAAAAAAACATAATTTTGAGGTGATATTTGACAGATTTGGTGTATGTTTGAGATAGTTTGGAGATATTTTGACGCCATTATTATCAGTTAAAAAACTAAAAAAAATTAAACACATCCATCTAATTGAAATCCTCGTCTATCCTGTACCTATTATTTACTTACATATCTTATAATATAATACAGAGGGATAATATTTTATTCAACCAAGCCCCTCAATTCAAATACCTCATTCCCTATGTTATAATGTAGCGTGAAGTATTTTATAGATTTTAATTTTCAAACAAATAAAAAAAGACATCGTTTTAGTATAGACTAATTAGTAGGGCATAATGAAAGAATATTTTGACATTGTGATTTTAATGATTTTCTTTCCTGGTGAGACTACGTTTCAGAGTCGCATTCAATTCAACGCATACATAAATACAATTGACAGCCACGGCAAATTATTCTCTTTCCCATAAAAATGGGGGAGATAGATGCGACAGATTTTTATAAGAAAAAGGTTTACAAAGCACATTGATACGTTAATGGTCAGAATAATTTGACTTTTGTGATAAGAAGTGAAAAAAATATTCCAAGGATAATGTAAATCCGTTTTTCGATTTCTCTGTTGGACACATTTGCAGATTTTTTCATTAGGGACCCCCATCACTTTCCAAAATTTTATCTGTCCTCAAAGCCTTTGGTTCACTGAAGTTCAATTTTCTGACCGTCTGATTTACAACAGTGCTTTCATTCCCTTTGAATTCTCCTCTGATCCACTTCGTGAGCAGTTTCGCTTCTCATTCCAAGCATTTCACATCAGATACTCTCTCATTCTGTTCACATTGTCCAATCTCAGTTTTATCCTTTTTTGGGTTATTTTACACTAAATCATCTCTTATCATTCCTCTTGTCTCAGATTTTCCATGTTACTCGTTTTTATCTATGTCTGTTTATCATCACAAGCCCTGGCGCGATTTAGATTCGGCTAGTGAAAGAGGCACAAATTAATTGAGTGCATTTTTGTTAAAGTTATGACTAATAAATCCAAAAAATTATGTATATATCACGGGGAATGATTACTTCTAATAAGTTCCTTCCATTTATTTTTCGTTTATTTTTCCTATATAACTAAGTGTTTTTGTGTGCCCACCGTAGGGCAAGAAGAAGTTTTATTTATTCATTTGTGTCCATCGTAGAATCAGGGATTGCCACAAAAATATTCAAAATATATAATAGTGTTCATCAGTGTTATTTTTATATTGAGGATAGAACACTGCGCTATGACCCACCCTTATCGTTTCACGATAGAGATAATCCCGCCTCAGTGTGATGGATGTGACTCCGTAATCAGTGTGAGACATTGCCTGACAGAGTACGGCTAGTACCGGGCATAGCGCTCTAAAATGGGATTTGTCGGAGGATTAAACGACATGCTCCCTGACGGCCCTGAAAGTCTTAGCAGGGTAATAACACTTTTAAAAATAATCGATCTTCTTAAAATCTAAGTTTAGGTACAATCCGCTATGAATAAATTTTTTTCTCTTATTATTTCTATTTTGAGAAAAGAGAGATGATCGATATTTCACCGAGTTTATGAAGTGATCCACACGAAGTTATTACATAAGATTCTATGCAGCACAAAATGGACTCAGATGTCGCGAATTTGAGAAAATCAAGATTATTATAATTAATATAGCCTTGTATTATAGGTTTGGGAATGAAATGCAAAAATGCTTGCCGACGTTTGATATTTTCTTATTTCTCCTTCAGAGCTATGAAAATGGTTAAGATAAATTAATACATGAAGGTACGGACGATTTTTACAATTTTTTATTTAAGTCGTAAATTTTTTATTGTAAAAAATATAAAAAAGAATTCAATTATACATAAATGAAAAGAAGAGGCGATAATTTTGAAATACCTTATTTGCGCTTTGTTAACCGATTGTAACTAGGATAGAAAAATATCGTGGTTGCTATTAATTTGGATTTAATAACCAAAAATATTCATATCGAATTTATGAATTGATCCACGCAAAATAATTACATAGGATACGATGCGGTACAAAATTGCCTCAGCTGTCAACACTCCCCCAAAATATACAACTTCTACAACATATTTTTAATTTTTCCAACACATTTCGCCAACTTATGGCATCGTCATGGTATTAAATGAAGCCTTTTGTTTGAACAATATAAAATATATTCAAATGTGAATTTATCTACTTCTACAATATGGCCCCAAGCCATGAGATATGCTGCATTAATTAATTTATTACTACAATGAATGTAGTTATGTGTAGTTGAATATTATGTAATGCTAGTATCGACAAATTTCGTTCATTAAAGATTCAAACGGCTTTAAGATGATAGAACCATACCAACAAAACATAGATTAAAAAATATTTGATACTTAAAATTTTTAAGGATGAAAATTCCCGAACTTGGAATCACTCAGCTATATTACAGCTCAATAGCAGAGAAAGAGCTATGAATAATTACTCTTCACCCTCTCGTTATTTTTCTCACGGGTCAAGTTTTTCCACCCCGTCCACTCCAAGTCAGCGAGATCCAAAATTGAAAGAACGCCGGCTTTATGGAAAGAATAACCATGCACATCAAAGATAACTTCTCCTGAAATTCTTGACTTTGATAAAAAATAATAAGTCTCGTCCACCTCCCTTTCATTTCATTATACTCTCGCATTCTCTATATACCTACCCTTACTACCACCTCCAATCTTTTTTCCGTTGCTTTTCTTCCAAGAGTATAATTTCCCCAATATCCTTCTTTCCTCCTCAGACGTTCATCAATCTCCAGACTGTTCCGCATCTTCCTCCTCCGTCTCAAACTCCCTTCTTCCTCCTCCTCCTGACTTGCCCCCATCTTCTAAGAACTTGGACCTTCTCCCCTCAAAGGAATCTTCTAAGCCTCTCCCCCCCAAACGTCTTTTTTTTAAGTCTCCGAAGAAGGGTTTGGGGGACGGATCCGAGGCGTTTTCGTCTCTTCCGCTCATTTCTTTTCCTCCCTCTTGGGATCTCTTCAAAACCCTTAGCCTCTCTTCCGAGGAAAAAAAATAAGAACGTTTCGATTGGTTCCATCCGTGATGCCCAACTTCCGCCAAGTCTCCATCCCCCCCGACACTCGCCAATGTTTCATCTCACTCTCTTTTCTCTCTCTCCGTTTCTTCATCTAGTCCGTACTCATTGCTTTGTGAATAAACGATTTTCATCACGAATCGGACTGACTGCAATCTCCTTGAATCAGGGTTTTCCAATTCTTTGTGTGCTTACACCCGCGTGTAGTAATTGGCATGGCTACGTGGGATGAAAAATTTCCCCTCTACGATATTTTTGAGTGGTTCATAATTAATCGCAATACGCTTATCTCCGAAAGTTCATCAACGTATACAGATAACTCCGCAATTTGCTTAATAGGCGTGTAGTGAGAGGTCTGAGGACTACAGCCGTTTACCTTAAAAATTAAGTGTCCATTGTGCATTGAGTTGACTGCCTGAGTTTGATCTTGAACTTATGAAAATTCTTCATTGTTTAGAGAAGAAATCGATCCGTTCGGAATAAAATATCTCTCTTATTTTACATTTACTGTCGGATCTAGAAATTCAGTGATAGAGATCTGTTCTAAGCTGATACTCTCCGTATCGCTCTAAAAGATATCTGTTTCAACTCTAACCCTAGCGAGTAGCCTCTAGGCTATCAAGTAGCCTATAAGTCTCCAACCGCTCCCAAATTCGCGTAAAAGCGGGTTCTGCTCATTCGTACCAGTTCTTGACGAATCGAGCAGCTTTCGTTTTAGTTTAATTTGGGTCGCGCATTGAATATTTCTGCGCCTGGTCACAAATTCTTGCCACATACTCGACTAGCGATCTGATTTGTGCAAAGTTGCATCTCTATTTCACTTTATCATCTTTCCACAACACGTTTTACGAATCTTAGCGTCCTCAAGGATCAGCCAGCAATATTTCTTATTCTAATTCAAAAATTTCGAAGTAATTTTAACTCCCAGATGTGTGACTTAATCTGATGCCTTTACATTAAATTCTTCCACTGCATATAGGATCTGCAACATATAATTACAAGATTAGTTTGGATAAATGCAGAAAGAGCTCTTGCCAGAATAAGCAAAAGGTGTGATGTAGACTTAGGGGATGGTACAGTAGCCTCCCCTAGGCTACCTCGAAGTGTGAGGATTTTTGGTGGGAGAGTCTATAGACTGCACTTGGGATACGTAAGGTCCTTTCAGCCGGTAGTTAAGCACTCCACTCATCAGTATATGATAATCCTTCACACGTTACCTGTCCACTGGTTGTTTTCGCCCTTTATTCACGGCATATAACTTGTTTGATTCCAACACTATCATCACGATGAAAAGTTTTAAAATTTCATAGAATCCCAGATTTATTCTGAAGCGTTCGGAGATTTTGTTTCATTTTTAATCTTGATTATTCAGGACATTAGACATAAATTTCCAATCTCTTCCACAAAATCGATTGCACATATTTAAATCCTGTGAATTTTAAAAAATTATAGCATTCATTGTGTCTATGAAAACATTTAAAAGAGTAAAGTCGTCGAGTTCCAACGTTATCATTTGAAAATTTTAATGGAACGAAGAGTTGACCATTTACCGGTATCACAAGTATGAAAATTTTACTCATGAGAAAATTTTGAGGTAAAATTTTCGAATTCGAGATGCAAGCAAACGTTCAATAAAGGTCGACTCAAGGTACTCCGAAATTTTAAGAAGGCAGCTTCAGTTTAAACAAGTTAACGTCACTAAAAAAGACCAGACATAGGTAGAAACTTTTTACCTAAAATAAGTCGCAGTAAAACGCAAGTAGTACCAAAACCTAGGACTGGTCTAAGCCAGCCCTTCATTCTTCCTTAGCCTATAATAATTTTTTAACTTCCTGGTGCTTTTTATCACACTGTCCTTCTTCTTTAACCCCAAGAATTTTTTCATCCCAGGTTTATTCTCAAATGTTCGGAGATTTCGTTTCATTTTGAATGGCGATTTTCCAGGAAAGTAGTCCTAAATGTCCAAACTTGCGTGCCTCATACGTAGTGCATAACATTTTGAGGGAGCCAGCACTAAAATATCAGTTCATTCGAGAAATTTTAAATGTTAATTTCACAAGTAATAAGTAAAGCATTTTTTATAAAAACGCGCCTCACAATCTCTACGACAGATCCGCATAGAGTTTTCCCTCTTGTGTACTTGCAAGTGACACCCTGCAGTCTCGCGATAAGTTCATGTTTGTGTTTGTTGGGAAATCTTTAGCGATTTCAACGAAACTTCTAACATTGAAATTCGTTTACATCTATGATTCGGTAACAACTGAGATCGTGTGCTCATAATACCAAAAGCGGATAACGGATGCGTTATCATTTTACCGTTAAAAATTTGTATGCAATATATTTTTGAATATATCTACCAATAAAATAAAATATGATTCTTTTGTGCTCTTTCATTTAGTTTTTAGCTTGATGAAATAAGAAATCATTTTGAGATGGAACTAATTTTATGATAAAAATTTCAACTCTTGGAACACAACCTCCTACGTCAAATCGCTCGAATAACGTTAAAAAATTGTAGCTATGAAGGTTAAACTGAAAAATAAACAATAAAATTCGAATGAAAATAGCTACTTTTGTGTGAGAAATATAATTTGAGATTGATCCCATGCCATGCAGCAATTTCAAGTCACTTGGTCAGAATCACCTAAATCCGTTCCATCTCCTAAGAAACGCCTTACGAAATAAATGCGTCACTATGCCCTGCAGATCCTAGTTCGCCCCCATCTTCTAGCCTATCTGAACTTCCCCAGAGCGTACGAAGGGATGGTTTGAAAGAGGGTTAATGGACCCAGAGGGCTCGTTATGCACCCGTCGCGTCGGTAGCGAGGTTACCGTCCACCTACGAATCTCCACGTCTCCTTGGGATGAATTCTGCAAGCCTCTCCTTCCCGGCATGCCCCTCGCCTTATCCCTCATCCTCACAGCGCGCGTTTAAAAGAAGCGGATCTCGTCCTCACGTACTCCCCACTCAAATAATTAAGTCGCTGCTCTCAGCCAGGGGCATCTTCTTCCGAGGCACGTGGATCGCCGTGCAGAATGGTAATGCGAAGATGCTGTGGCACTGCCGCTGCTGCTGCTCTGCCAATAGCGACCTCGTGTATAAAAAAGCGCACCTGCTACGGAATTGAGAACGCGAGACCCAATATTAATGAAGGGAACTCATACGGGCATCAATATCGGCAGCTAGAGGCGTACAGAATTTCCACGATGAATGCATAATGAATGAAGATTAGAACAGCATTGGGAAAAAAAACAATGGGTTACGGTGATGCGAGACATTTTAATCAAATCTAAATATATTACACCATGATAGATTAACACTTGGCTGAAAACGCTACCGTCAATGCTAAAATAACATGGTATATGAAGCCAAAAAACGAAAGTTGGTGGCATAATGAATTCGACGGTTAACCCTTTCGCTGCTGTTCAATCTCTGGAAACCTTCTCCTCACATGCGGCGAAAATGTTAAAATGCGTTTCCTGGGCCCATGGAGCAGGTACTTCAAGGATGGGTGTGGTACACCCTCCGAAGGGTCACTAATCCGCGACCCTTTCCTCGACGAACTCACCCTCGCAAGACCGGCCCTACCAGCGGGGGCCCTACCTCCCGAAAAGTGACCGCTCTGACTGCATTTTGAAAATCAACCAATCAATCCGATCATCACAATATGATTGTTCTCATCGCTCTCCTGCCAATCAAGCAATCAAGTACGTCTTTGAACCGTGTCTCTGTGATAAAAAATAACGATTTTGTTAACTTTGCAACAAAACGTGGCTGCGGACCACCGGAAAACGGGCATTGTAACAAAGTTAACAAAATCGTTATTTTTCATCGCAGAAACACGGTTCAAAGACGTACTTGATTGCTTGATTGGCAGGAGTGCGATGAAAACAATCATTTTTTGATGATCGGATTTATTGATTGATTTTCACATTTCAGTCAGAGCGATCACTTTTCCGGAGGTAGGGCCCCCGCTGGTAGGGCCGATGAGGTACGGTCCTGCGTGGGTGAGTTCGTCGAGGAAAGGGTCGCGGGTTAGTGGGTCCCTTCGAAGTGCTTCGGCGAAAGTGCTGAACGTATGGCAGGGAGGAAGAAAAAGTACGTCCACCGCAGTCTACCGTGCGGACGTACTAGGTACGTCCACAGCAGTGAAAGGGTTAAGCGATAGAGAAAAATACCTCAATTTATGTATCGATACTTCAATTAAACATTCGGCGTGATATGCAACGCGAACGGAGCAATTAAAATAGAAATTGTAAGATGTGACGTTAGTCTAAATCGGGACGAGACGAGATTGCGAAATAAATAATAGCTCCGGTATAATTTACAGGATTTACCATGATGACTCCATGATGAATGTAGAGCCTAGCAGCAATGAAAAAAATAAGGCCGTGACGATGTGAGATATAGCGGATGGTCAACAATGAATTTTAATATATTATGCTTTAATACATTTAATCTTAGCCGAAAATATTGCCATCAGTAATAAAAAAAGATATGTGGAACAGAAAATAAGCTTGAGCCATTCAAAATTCGACAAGTAAATGACGGAAAAGTAGATAAATTATACGATGCTGGTATAAATTTATCATTGTGATAATCCAATATATTTATACACAGTGTTACGATACACAGCTTTAATATATGCTATAAAACATTTACCCTTGGCCGAGAACATCGCCATCAGTAATAAAATACATAAAAAATATGTAAAACTGAAACTTAGTTTGTGACACTCAAATTTCGACACAACTTATGTACTGGTATAAATTTACCATTGGGATAATCCAATATTTTTAGACACATTTTTATGATGCATAGCTTCAAGCACTGCGAGATCAAAATTAATTCGCCAAATAAAAAAGAACACGTGTATCTGAATTGAAAGCCTGCGACTCAATATGTGCATCCAATATTAATGAAGAGCACCTACCGGTATCAATATCGGCCACTCGTGGAGTAAAGAATTTCCATGACGGCTGAATAATGAATGAAGTGAGTGGGGACAAAACCAAAACAGAAAAAGAATAAAGGTGATCGGATCGGCAAAAAAATACCCGATTCATTGACGTCACCGAAAGCATTGCTATTGTAATAAAAAAACGGCATGTAACCCAAAAAATTAATATGACCGCGATAATTTTTGCTTGCCGCAGAGTCAAATTTTTATTAGTCATAAAGGAAAACATATATTTTTCCACCTAACACGTCAACAGCAGGTCCATTTTTTCTAGAAACAAAGAATTCGGATTGACATGAGGAATAATTTACGACAAATATATTTCACTTAGGCTGAAAACATTAATATATGACCTAAAAACATGATATGTGAGAAAATGTAATATAACTCTGAATTATTATTAATAAAGGGGTGATTCCTCAAAGTTAAAAATAAAATTCTAAACAATAGTTGGATAAATATAATGCAAAATTAAAAATCGTGATTGAGTGGTAATAACATCTCATCTAACTGAAACCTATAAGAGTTTTAATTAAATAGAAAAATTTATAATGGTGCAATTGATGTCTGACTAAAACCAAGATCAGGTAATGATGATAGTATAAGACTGTGGACTCATTACATCTGGAGAATTGCTAAGACGTTTACGAAATACTCATAGTATTCAATTGCAATATAAAAATTATTAACATTTTTAAACTACTGAAGTCACTCGATCTCCAAAATAAAACCAATGAAAAACAAAATAACGGAATGTGAGTGAGCTGTGATAATGAACTCTCTTTTGCTTACGCAGAAAATTGTAGGCTAATGAGATAACAAGTAATTACGTCATTCTTAGTCGCCGTCATTCACAAGGCCTGAAACCAAGAACTTTCAAGTAATCATTTATTTAAAGGCTACATTTGTCGGAGAGCTAAGGGAAACTCCAAAATTTAATGACTGCCTGAAGGAATTCTGTTTGAGGCACATGAACTTCAGAAAACAGTGCCGTAATGCAATATAGCGAGTGCTATTCTCGGGAGAAAGCTCTTTAAAAATATCGGCAGCCTTAACTCGTGCACTTGAGGCGTAATAGCATTTTGTCGGTGTTTCGAAGAACGAAGCGATGGAGGTTTGAAACTTTTGGCGACAGACCGCCCGAAAGGATACTTACTCTATCTTGGTGTTGGAGTTTCAGGTCACGTAATTGGGGCGAGAGAATTTTAAAGACATGTTGGAAAGAGAAAGACAAAAAAAAAACAATATTGCGGATAATATTTGATAGCGTATTGACGACGAGTACAGTTGCACGGTTTTATCATGCCGAAACCCATGAGATTTAATTGAATAGAAAATTATTGTAACACAAAAGAGCTATTGATGCCTGTCTAAAACTAAGGGCAGGAAATATTTAACTATCCATCCTGCGTAAAACTGAAAATAAGCCTGTTTTATTCGAAATATATATATTCGAAAATTCGATATTATTGACGTGAAGTATCTAAATGATGCACTTTTATTCATTAATCACTGAGATAATCCACTACTTTTGACAGTCTTATTATCTTCGAGCACAGCGAGATCAAAATGAATTCGTAACGTAAATAATATATTGTTGCCCTTAAAGATACAAGCGTGGTATGAATACAGGTATGGTCGATAGGGTATTGAATACTTCACTAAGAAGCCTATTTTTTGAATATTTTTTGGGAAGACGTGGAGAAATATCTCGACAAATAGTAAATATTGGCTACTTAGAAATGGGAACTTTTTCCTCTCTTAAGTATTTCATCATTTTTATTTTACGAAAATTCAGCATATTTTACTGTTACTAGACTAGAAACGACATATCATTGAAATATATTGGTAGATTGCTGGCAAAGAAGATTTGTAGAATCAAAGAAAAAACACCCTCATTCACCCATTTTCTCATAATATTTTGAAAAAAAAACGCAAAAGTTGACGCCCTCTTTCATGTGTTGGTGATGATATTAAAATATTTACTTAGCATTACTTCAGTGAAATTTTCACGTATAAAATCCGGGTAAATATTTGCAGGGGCCCATTCTCAGCATCCTGCGAATGCGAAGACTAGCGTGATTTAAAAGATATGTCAGAAAAACATACTAATTGTGTGTATCCTCTTGATGACCGGGAAATATAACGTACTACCACTTTCTTTCATTTTAAATTTATCCGTCATGAAACAAATATTTACGGATAAACGTGGATGTTTTTCATTCTCTGTTAAGATATT
The DNA here is from genome assembly GCF_921293095.1 of Ischnura elegans. Classification (NCBI taxonomy): domain Eukaryota; kingdom Metazoa; phylum Arthropoda; class Insecta; order Odonata; family Coenagrionidae; genus Ischnura; species Ischnura elegans. The sequence goes on from NC_060247.1 coordinate 29,528,118, forward strand.
TGGAAGAGGCGACGGACAACTAAGGTAAATTCCGATAAAAGGGATGGTAGGGTGGAGAGAAACTCGGCGACGTCGTCATTTGTCTTCTCTTAACGAAAGAGGCCAAGGGGACCACAGCTTAACTCGACAGACACATTCAACTCCCTCAACTCAGAGCTAAAGCAGGGATCTAATATTGCATACCCTCTCAAATTGAATTACTGTACCACTTATTTTGGCATTACAGTAACAATGCAAATCACAAATTGCAGAGCAAGAAGAAAAAACCATTTTTATTTAGCAATATTTACCATTTTCATGACATCCACGTCTTTCCTCCAAATTTGAAGTTATTATTACTATCCGTGAAACTTCAGCCTCAGCGCATCAGGAAATCAAGAAAAATACAATCGGTCGAGAGGGACCATCGCTTCCTCTTAAGAAGCTTTATTTTCGTTTTTTGGGTACGGATTATTACCACTAAAACTCATGTTATCACCTTGAAAATATATAGCGAAGACCACCTTCAAAATTAGTCTTTTTATACAACACAAAACAATTGTATCTGAGAAAAATGTCAAGATAAATTTTTCAGATTTTCAATTAAAACAAATTTTCACCCACGATATGCACCCTGATGATTCAAAGAGAATGGCATAATTTTTTCAGTATTCTTTATTGAAGCTCTTAGTAAATATAATATCCTAAATTGCAAGCATTAGTCCTCTATTAAAATTACTGTTCTTAGCAAATTTTTCGGAGTTTAATAAGCTACTTCCTCAGGGCTGCATAAAGAATTCTTGAGGGTACAACAACACCCTCCTCAAACATTCAACACACACGGACAAGCATGAATAGTATGGGCAGACATAGTACACCATGAATCAATGGAATGATACACAAAAAATTTGTTAAAATTGAAAAACCGGGTTGTAATTGTAAAACCCACAATATCTGCAATTCATGGTGGAATACAATGATTGAATACCCAGTAAAATAGATGTCCGAGTGATGATACATGGTCTTTTTTTAGTAGCGATTTTCAATCGTTAGAAGAAAAATTAAACAAAATTTACAGAATAACGCAATAAATTCCACTAAATCATAAATAATGTCCATTGAATCATAAATTATATCCACTTAATCAGTAAACATAAATAGCATTGAAAGCATGAGTAAAATAAAATGAACAATTTCGTTATCACTAGAATTTTATAACTATCACGCAATGTAACAATTAAAATCATAATTCAAAGTTGCTATGCATCCTTAAAAATAGAATTTTTTAAATTTAAATAATCCGTCACCAAAAATTACTGTTCGATGTGGAGATATGAGTCTTCTTCATGCAAACTTTTTGCTTTCCTTAAACTCTCCTGCATTATCTTTTTCATCTTACGAGGCCGAACACGGAAAAGGCCCTCGCTATGTCGGTGTGCTTAGTTATTTGGTCCTAGACAACGCTTCCGACTTTGATTAGTTCCATCCTGAGGGCAGCTTAAAAAATATTTGAGGGAACAAAATCATCGTAAAATATTCAACACAGGCAAACATAAGTACCATGTACGTACTATTTACATCACCATAGGATTAATGTGATGGTAAACAATGAATTTCTTCCACATTGGCAACGAGTTTATAATCAAAACTATTTCTAAGATAAAACCCTTAATCTTTGCAATCCATGATGAAATGCAAAAATTTGAAGGCCCAGTAAAAGGGATATATAGCAGAAAAGTAAAACATCAATATTTACAAATTATCTAAATGAATTTCACTAAATCATAAATAATAGCCATTGAATCCTAAGAAATATCCAATATATAATATCCTATCCAATATATAACTTTTTAGCAAGCAATCCATCACCAAAAATTACTGTTTGATCTGGAGATATGAATCTTCTTCAAGCAAACTTTTTGTTTTCATTAAACTCTCCTGCGTTATCTTTTACATCTTACGAGGCCGAACACGGAAAAGGCCCTCGCTCTCTCGGTATGCTTAGTTATTTGGTCGTACAACAACAAGTCTTCCATCTCCTCTTTTCCTTCTTTCGTTTCGCCCATAGGGAGCATCTCTGCCCACCTCCACAGCACTTGACTCGGATCCGATTCCAGATGATTCGGTCGACTCCGAGAAAAAAAATCCACCGAGAATTGTGTTCAGAAAATCTTTTCCAGCGTCGTCCGCGACCCCTTAAGGGAAAGGACCCCTCTTCTCTCTCCCACTCTCTTTCCCTGAGTACCGTCTCTCCCTCCCTACGTATAATAAACCTCAACAAAGAGGATTTCCCTCCGCCGCTGGACCCAAAACTTCCTCAGGCGCACAGTCCTATCACAAAATTTCAGGCAGAATATATACTTCCTTCCACGTTGAAATCCCCAGAGCCCAACTTTGTTTCTCTCCCATTAATGTATTTCCCCTTGCGTAAAGTTGTTTCCCACTTCCATTTTCATTACATTTGAATAAGATCGTTTGATATTTGTTGGTGAAAGTTTCTCTATTCCAAGTTATAAGTTTACCTTTGTTATTTCAAAGCACTGCATACAGCAGTGGATATCATACATGGTTTTTTGGTGTTGCTTTTACGATACCTAGCCGGCATTTAATACATTTATCATAGAATTCTGGGAAAAGCAAAGTTATTTTCACCGTGAATTACATTCCTTATTTCACAGTCTTGTTTTCTTTCAGTTCTATTGCCATGTCATTGGAATATTTCATAATTTAATAATTTGAAGGACTTAATAACTTTTTCTGGTGTAACAAGGCACATTGAGCACACAACAGCAGTCACAATTTTGCCAATTTTGCAAGAGAATAATTGAAGCTGATTCGACGGGAATAATGGCTGCGGTTAAATAAATTTCTCTGTACTTTCAAATAAATTTGGTAAATAGGCCATTCCAAAGAAAAATTAGAAAACCCAATTTTAGAAAATTTTGTGGATGCCATGGTGACAAAAGGATAAGATGTATAATAATCTATCATGTAGTTCAGGAATGAGTTCGTTGTTACCTTTTTTTTTTTTACATATTATGCTTCATAAAATCAAGTTTATTGACTTTTATTTCATCTTCTCCGACCAAACAATATTCAGGGGAATTTATCTCTCCTATCTTTTCTCCCTTATCCCAGCCTTAACTCCTACCATCGCACAAAAGAGGCAAACGGCAAACTTTTTCCCAGCCCTCTCAGTCCAGGTTCCGGTCGAAAGATTGAGATGGACCTCCAGTGCCCATAAAATCGGTCCACTGCATCCAGATAACGTCATTCTATCTTCTCTCTTCTTATACGACGGCCATAAATGGCAAGGCGTCGTTCTTCCCAATCTCTTGCTCTTTCTCTTGACGAGAGAAGTGCAATCACGACCCAGGCATCATTGTCAACGACTTCCTTATTTCTGACTGACCTTGGTCGGCTTACGATGATAACTAGTAAGAACTTCCACGATTTACAATTTTACGAGTTTTGAGAGAATAGAACTAACTACCGATTAGGTTGGAGGATAAATCGTTGGTAATTTACTAGGCATGCTGTTAGTAACTTAGGTAAGTAAGTTTTTTTAATTCCAAGATTGAATAAAGGTAAGTTAATAATTAAGCGCAGTAAAAACCAATCGATATGAATTTAACGGAATCTAATAATTTCCATAACACGACCTTGTTGTATTGAATAATTTATAAGGTACCATTTGATTTATATCGTAAAATTGTCAACGCAAAATTTCAGATATATAGAACTCGTTGAAAATGCACAGGGGAATTATACTGGTCTATTCATTAAACCGCCAATTATTGGTGAAAATTTCTTTCCAAATTCATTAAATTTTCAAGTTTACACTTCTGGACACGTTAAGTTTCTGGACACATTTGTACACCCTAGTTATATAAATCATAGTCATAATGCATACAGTCTCTTGGCTACGGTAATTTATTTCTAAATTAAAGCCAAACCCGAGGTTTTACGGTAAGTGAAGTGATTGGAGCGAGCTAGTGACTCCTCAATTACTTAGACGGCTAATGAGATGTAACATCCAGCAGAGATAAAAAATACAAAAAAGATGATTAACTGTACGTTGGTATATTTTTTTTTTACTTCTTCAATTAGTCATTTCTGCAAAACGGGAGGCATGGCTACGGCGCTTGGTGAAAGTGACGACCTACTTCATTATTTCCTGACCAACTTCTTCAAGTAACGAAAAGAGACCGAGATGGAACTGAGTAATTGAATTTAAGAGCAGACAAAGTTCATTATTCGGATTCGCTGTGAGAGGCACGTAGCGAACTTAAGTAGCAGCACATGCTCGTCTAGCCCTTGAACGCATAGCACTAGCTCTACAACGATAGGGCTCTTCATTAAGCCCTCTTTGCTCTATTTGTCCGACTAATGCCGACAGTAATACAAGCAGCAAAAGATGTGGCCATATTTCATAAGCTGTACATTCTAACTGGGGCACTCAAACTTCGTTTTTAATAGAAATTAATAATTGAAAATGCACTGGGGAATTATACTGGTCTATTCATTAAACTGCCAATTATTGGTTAGATTTTATTTCCAAATTCATTAAATTTTCAAGTTTACACTTGTGGACACGTTAAGTAAATGTAACCCTAGTTATAATTCATCAATCTAGATTCACGTAATTCGTGAGCAATGCAATTACAGTACAGTAATAAGGATAATAGTAGCGAGTGAAAGTAGGTGCATATTTAGCTTCTATCATGCAATATATCTAAAACATTCATATATTTATTAAATAAATTCATATAGCTCTTATTACCGCAAACGTTCGATTTGCCCAAAGAATATACGTAATTTGTACAAATATTCCTCGAGTTTCATGCACAAATGATTGTTTACACTTACATTAAAATGAATAAAATATATCATGGATGTGTGCATTGTTTATGATAAATAAATTTTAAAATATTTTTACACCCACATATAAACCTATAGAGTATATATGAAGAAATTACATTCTTAGAATGAATTGTTAATCCTTTTCCTCGATTTCCTTTCACCGTTGTCTAAGGTAGTCCCAGACTGTCAAATAGATTTGGTTGCTACCTAACTATGAGGCATCATTTTTTGCTTTTCCCTTCCCGACTCGAAAAATAAAGTCGTCGAAATTACTTCCTGTACCATCCCAATTAAAGACCTTGTAATCCACCAGAGGATCCACTCGCTTTCAGGCCTTTCTTAATCCCTTTAAGCGGGAATCGCACGTCCTCGACCCACCTATCCAACCCTTGTGCTCCTCTCAACATTTCGAGATCACTCCCTTCTGTTCCAGTCCCGCCCTCTTACGCTCCAATTAAAAAGCGACCCCTATCTCTTTTGTAACCGCGCGCCAACCCTTTCCCCGCCCACCTCCCCCTCAAGATCGAAATGAGAGAGAGAGACAGACGGATGGAGACGGAAAGATGAGGCCTTCATCCCTCGCCAACTCCATCTCCGCGGGGAACTCGCGACCCATCACGCCTCCTCGCCTTTTCCCGCGGGAAGGAAGAGAAAAGGGTGTCGGGCAGCAGCCTTGTGGAACTCCCCCGCTTTCGCTTTCGTGCCACCGCGCACAGACTGTCGAAAAATATCAGCTCTCTCCATATTGTACCCCTAAAATACACGCTATACAGTCTCGGAGACGGTGGAGTAAATACCTCGTTTGATTAAATGGAGGTCGCGGGTTCGAATACCACCTGCGTGGATGTATGTTGATTGCCCAAACGGCAACATGAGTAGGGAGGTATTATCGATTGTAATTTCATCAGATTAATGAAGATGAAAAAATATACATTTTTGCATAAGAAATGGAATAAGACATGCCTAATTACATCTTTGGGTAAAGAAAATCCACTTGAAATATCTCGTCCCATAAAAATTTCAAACTGCCATAAATTTATGAACCATCTACCACTGTGTTGCAAACTCCTCAAGTGGGTAGTTTCCAAATCTCTATTCAAATTAATATATGTTTAAGAGTAGCTGCATATCACATATTCACTTTTGGAGGTCTTTTAAGCCCAATTTGGCGCTTTTTAATTTCCTCTTCACTGATGCCTTAATGTTTTCATACCTTCACCTCATCAATTGGCGACTGAGAAACCAGAAAATAGGCTTCTTAAGAAAATGAACAAAGGCTGATTTTTGGTTGATGATTTTGAAGGTGTTTGGCTGATTTTAACCGCTAGACTGTCATCATATTGGTACGAAATTAATCATCGTGTCATTTAAAATAGTACATAAATATGGATGTTCTATCATAAACAAGGTAACACATTGAAAATAAAGTACAGATATAAGTATGCAGAGTAGAACTGTCGAAATATAGCAAAAATTAATGTAATTTAAAAAATAATGCTACCTACTAGCTTGAGAAATAATGTAAATACTGAATATTAATTATGGCGAAGCGAGAAGAGGATCTGAATTTAACATTTTCAAATGCAATCCCAGTGGTACACAGCGGGCAACACAACCCCTTCTAGCTCCAGAAATACGACAAGCACCGTTATTCCTCGCACAAGTCTCTTCTTCAATCATTCCCAGTTTTCCCCTCACATACCTTCGCTCTCCTCCTTCACCCTACAGCGGCATTCTACCCTAAAAATGATGGAATCTGATTTCGTACACAACCCACGCCCTTACGTCTCGTTATTTTATTTTGCCGGGAACAAAGCATTCGCCTTGGGCTATGGCCAAGGGGAGTGCGAAGAAGAGGCACTAGTACGACCAGTTAAAGCTTTATTTTTGATACTATTTAAGACGAATTTAATCGATTTTCAAAAATGTCCACAGCGCGGCGATGTGGGGAGAACGATGTATTTATTCTTAGTAATAACCATATAACTTTTGAAATCGCAAGGTACAGGTATTTACTTTTAGAAGCTGCGATTCGGATAAATCATATAATCACGATTATATATTTTAGAAAACAGCCGTAATTATATCTCGTTTCTCTCGCATTGCTCTGTACGTTAGCAATGCGAGTGGTGAATTTTCTAAACCCATTTAAATGCGCAGTGAGTGACTACAAATCAAAAATCCAACTGGAGTATTTAATATTTGTAATACTCGAGTTATCATGGCTATTGCTCGTGATTTAAGTCAACAGGTGTTAATTTTTCTCTAACGAGAGCAAAGAGCAAACAAATATTACCTTAAATTACTCTAAAATGAATAACAGGATATCCCACGCCAAGGAATTAAAATAATACTCCTAATTTAATAATAGAAATAGTAACTCTTCCACATTTAGGTAAACAGCTCCATTCTCTCTTACACCGTAACTCTCCCCAATCATGCGTAATTATACCCCAACATTCCCTCACTCTTCTACTCCCTACAATGGGTGAATTCAATAAAAATGATGCGCTTTCGTGCATAACACTTTAAAGCGGTAGAAAACTTCGACATGAAAACACAACATAAAACTGCTGAAACTTCTTAAAGCATAAAAAATACGACCTATAACAGCAAGTTTTCAAAATTGTATTAATAGATTTTTTTCAAAATTTCGAGTCGAAATTTTCGAACAAAATAAAGCGAAGGAGAGTAAATATTGCACATATGTATATCTAATTTGAATACACTCCCTTTCGGTAGGCGGCGTCATTCATCGAACAAACATATTCACCTACTGTTTTCTCTTCACGTTCCTCCCTCTGCCCTCCCTCTTCCTGCAGTGGGTTTCTACTCTGAAAAAATGATGGGCTCTCTTTTCGTACACGACCCACGCCCTGAACCATCCCAGATGTTTTTTTTCGTTGTTGGGAATAAATTATTCGCCTCGGGTTATGGTTATAGCTCAGTCTGCCTCGTTTCAACTCGAATGATGCCTGTTTCTCCACACAGCGAGAGGCTCTTTCAATTTCTTTCCCCATCCACCCCTCCACTCCCCCTTCGACCCCTTTCATACGCTCCGTAGCATTCGTCAAGCCCCGGAGACAAATCTGCCTATTTCCTGAGATATCGAAATCCTCCGACGAGGGTGATACCGAGGATGTCCCTGTGTCCTCCGCTAGGTGGGACGCCCGCCTCGGAGGAAATTGTACTCGTATTGCTAGAGACAAAGGAAGAGAAAAGAGCGAGCGACTCATCCATTTCGAAATTTCCGTCTTTCAGTTTATTTTTTTTTTTACTTCTCGCTGAGCGCACCGGCTGAGAAAGCCATTTGCGACAAAGGAGGGTTTTGAGTGAAGCTCTGTCCTCCGTGGACTCCATTTCTTTGACCGTAATGCAAACGGCGTGTTTTTCGAGCCGTGAAAATCACGGTCGCATTTAGCACCGTATCTGACACGAGTATGAACGGACTCTAATGGAAAAGGGGACATTATTGATTGAACATGTACATAAAGTCAAATTCACGTCGCTGATTTTGAGTGCATAATCATCCAAAGTTTTCATTTAAAGAAAAAACCAACAGCATTATCGAACGCAGGAACCAATGTGACTAAAATATATGCTTATTGGTATGAAAATAAGGGTCTAAATCGCCGTGCTTGGAGTAAACCATCAAGATAAAGTTGTCACTGCATAATTTTCCTTGAATAACATGCTAACATTGAATGCGGCTTTGGTAATGATGATCAGATTGAAATGAATCCATTGAATGACTCAAGAAAGACCACTGATTGAGGGATTGAAAATTGTTCACCCAATTTACAATATGCTGAGCTAGCTTAGACTTTTAATAAACAGAATCGTTAATGGACACAGACTGCGTTTTAAAATAATCCACAAAAAGAAGATGCTTCCAAAACAAAAATGGGAGACATAATTTTATAAATTACGCATAAAAACAGTCAGCTTTAATAAAATAATCGGTTTCAACCGCCACTAAACACTTGGGCAAATGCAAAGAGCAATGGGGCTGTCCTATGAATTTATTTCAGTAACGATACTAAATTTTCTGATTCTCACAGAACAACTACAAAGTAAACTGAAATTACTCAGAAAAACTCCGCTTAAACTACTTTCAAAAAAGCTACGCATATTACCTCTACTACCTCCAAATTGAGCTGTAAAGATTCAACTGAAATTGAAAAAATATTTTCTTTGGAATTTTGGATGAGTTTTACATATTATTTATGGTTTCGAATCAAATAAAACGCGATTTTTTTTCATCTCCGTAACACGATACAGCTGAGCAAGCATGCGAAGCAATAATGTTTCAGACTAAGTGGTTCAGTCGATGAGGACGGAGAAAAATATGATCATAAAGCACTAGAAAACCCAAGTAATTGTTGATGTGTGTCCTAATTTTTGCCGTCTCTTGAAGTTTATGATGTAGACTTCAAAACGTTGCTCTCAGGGCACGAATGTGAAAAGGATGCACACGAAGCGTCAAATCCAAGAGGGAAACTCGTACCTTAAACCACTCCGAAGCCATCCGAAAAATGATGGAGGGGTTGAATACGAAATCCGTTCCATTGAGAGGGTTAAAGGAAGTTAAGCGTTACGCGGAAGATCTCAGCGGGTTTCGCAGGAAACGCTCAAAATTTCTGTCATGCTGCTTCGGTCTCAGTCCGATATCCGACATAAGGGAAGGAAAAATTGAATCTTCGCACATACTTTGAGCATCGCCAAATGTTTTCAAAGCTTGAAAAATTTACCGTTTCCAAAAAAATTTACCATAGGTTAATAAATTGGTGGCAAAATTAAAAAATGTCCTGAGTTTCCAAAGATTGGGAAAGATCTAAAAGGTGGGGAAAAGCAATGTGGGAGGTTTATCGTAAGACGATTGGCAAACAATGCGCATTCATCAAAAAATCTAAAATTTTATTTTAGAATATTCTAGATCAGCGTTTACGTAAGCAAGTCAATGCGTTTTCGTAAACCAAAGTAAACTAAATATCAATTAATTAGTGATTTCTATTTTGGCCATTTCTATATTAGTTATATAATCAATTAGCTATACTGGAGTAAATTAGTTTTTTATCAGTAAACCTAAAATAAATCATTATTTTGGACCCCATTTTCGTAAAAAAAAACCGGCTATGAAAACAGAAAAGTTTGATATTCGGAATCCTACTCCCGTCTGGATACCACGGCATTAATGGCGCTCTCCGGTCCGTTTCGATGAATAGGTTACTTTCGAAAAAACGTTACGGCCAATAAGTTAGTAAATGTTGAGCACAAGCTAATCACTCACGCTGTGATAAAAAAACTTGAAAGTAATACCTCCTTGCCCTGGAAAATTATTCGATGTTAATAACTATCCAATTCAGCACGCACTATAAAAATATTGGATGAAAAAAGATCCCACGAGAAAAATAACAACCATGAAATCCACGTTAACAATGGAATCAACACATAAAATAACTGTTAATAAGTCCTTAAAATTAATGAAAATGGCCACATTAAAAAAAATTGTCTAGTATTTTGGCAAATTTTGAAACAAAATACTCAAACCAAGCTCAATAATCGTCCAAAAATTAAGTCAAATTATCATTGAATGAAATTTTACATCTTAAATAACTAACCTAATCGATAAAATGAAATAAAAGGAAAGTGTTACCAATAAATAGGCCACTAAATGACCAAATCACCCCTCAGAGCGCTGTCTTCGACACGGGGGTTTCGACTGTACGCCATATAACTTACGTATAACTGGTTTCCCATCATTAGCCTAAGTGAATTACACATAAATAGATTTCAATAGTTGTAGGAAAGTATATAGCCTTGGAACGATTTTCATTTGGGCATTAAACATTTAAATAATCAAGCATTTAAATTTAGACCATTCTTCATTTCAAATTCATTTCTCCTGAACCTTCCGCATCTCAACTCATCTCACTTCTTACTCATCACTGGACGAGTACCGCAAACTGCGCAAGAAAGATTTCTTTTTCAAAGAACGCGTATCGGAGTTGAACCGTGGGTAATTGGACTCTGAAAATATTTCGAATGGTAGACATTATGAAGTCGCACTTTACCAATTTTGCTCAGTGACAGAAAGACTAAATAGAGCAAAATGTTGGTTTCATGAGGAATCATTTATATGACACTACTAATGACTTAGTCTCACTAAAAGATTCAACCAAAAGGTTGATACTGATCGGTTAGGATAGAAACCACCTCAGGAGAAGTAACAGGCGTGTGCATTTCACAGTCCTTGCAGGAGACCAGTTCCTCATCCTGGGCGACCACTCCCATATATTGATATAATTTTTAGTTTTTTCCCGTCGAACAATTGATGTAAATATTTATCGGGTTTTGCACCGGGGGAGATCCTCCATGTCCCTTTTCAACGTTTTGATCAGCATGAAAGCATCCTTGAACGATACAGCATCTTTGAAAATCATGTGATTCACTGGGAAGAAGCGAAGCCCCTGTGTCTATCCCATTGATACTGGGATCGCTTAGTGAAGGAATCCATATAGATTCGACAAAACGTAAACACTATCAACAGAGACTGTGGATACAACTTAAGCTATATATGGAACCAGCTCTTGAAAATCTGAGGGGACTGGCAGCCGTTCAGGAGACGAATTTTTGTATATATATTTATATATATCCCGAGGCTTGGATGAAATGGTATCGGATTCCTGAATCCCTGAATATGATGGACGAGTTGCTTATCGAAGCGTTGGAAGGAGACATGGAGGACCTGACCCGGTGCGAAACCCGAGAAAACTTTACTTCACCCCCTTCTATTTTTTTTGCGGTTTCCGATGGTCTCACTCGTGATACGAACCATGAACCTTCCGATAAGTATCGCAGCTCTCAACTCATTAATTTATCACGCTCCCTCAATATACCTTATTATACCGCCTGACCGAATTATCGACATGTAACTGTAATTTAATAATAATACACCTGAAATCCCTTAAAAATGTTCCTAAAAAAAGAATGAACGTATACATGTTGGAACTAGGGTCTTTACAACGAAAAGACTATGGAATAAATGCACCAATAAACATAAAAACAATACATCAAAGCTTGAATCATTTTCCCACTTGGCTAAGTGAAATGTCATCATATCAACTAAGTCAGTGCTTCCCGACTGAAGGCAGTATCATATAGAAGCATGATTCGCAGAAATCGCTAATGTTGTTTTTTTTAAACATCTAATTAACAAGAAGACATGAAATTCAGATAAAAAAACAGTAGGTATGTCCCGAGGAGGTCAAGTAATTTAAACACCTCAGAACCCCTGTTCTAGAATGTAACATGTTTTATGTTGAAAATCGACTCGAGGAGGGACACTTCTTCATATTATAGTGCAGTTCATGTGCCCCCCATCCCAAATCTTATGTTTCCAAAGGAGATGATGCCGCCGCGGCGCCGCTCGCAAGCCTTGAGCATGCTGATGAGCGAAACTCCCCCACAAACCAAGCACACGATATGAGCAACTCCCTTGGCAAACTCCTTCCCTCCAGCGAAGTCGTCATTTCCAGCCAGATACATATCCAAGCGACTCGCAGCGGCGCGCGGTTGCGTCGCCTCCCTCTCCCGGAAACTGAATTCTTCCCTTTGAAATACTTCTCCCACGCCTCTCCACTCCCTTTGACGAAATTCCACTCCGAACCCTTCATCTATCCTTCCAATTACTTTTACCCTCTTCCCCTCCCGTTTCTGCTTCGAAGCTCACCTCCCCATCACATAAACCAAAACTCTCGCCGAAATATCTCGCGAGCCGTAACCATAATGTTCACTCCTCAACCGTTTTCCTATCGTCGCTCGTCATGTTTACCACCATTGAGATATTTGTTGTAGTTTTCTCGAGGAAAAATGGTAAACTATGGAACGGCTATGTCTTGCCAACGTTTCGGAATATACCCTACCCTACATTAAATTAAATGTGAATGAAATTAAGGTCAAACAACTCTAACGTTCCTAATAAACACGCTATCTCTGACGCCTTTAACATTGTTTAAAAAAATAAAAAAACTCAAAAACGTTGGATTAATTCGAATCAGCATTGCGATGCATATTTTCTTTCATAAAATTGGATTCCGTATGATTACCTCGATTCCTTATTGTTTAATTAATGGCCATCACGTATTCCAAACGTCCTTCCACAATATTTAGGAACGGTAATAATATGTCGAAAAAGCTTAAGAAGGAGCAAACTATGTGTGTAAATGCAATTAAAAGCATGATTTAATGACGATTAAAGTGAATTAAAAAATTACCTAAACTTTTCCCTACGCAGTTGTCATTCTCCTTTAATTGGCATTGGTATATTCCAAAAAATACAATAACCTTATTGGAACTTATTGACACTTTAATTCTATTTACAGGACGCTTAAATGCGCCCAAACATACCTTCAAGTTACTACCCTTCACAAGGTGCCCCTGTTCCTTCACATAGTGAGTAAAATCTTCAAGAATTGCGTGTCGATTAAATTATCGCGTTAAACACCGTATGAGGTGTATTTGGCCATCTGTAAAGTATTATGGCTGTGTGAAAACATCTTCCAAGGACCCTTTCTCTCACTCACTCTTTGATTCAAACCAAAGGTTAGTTTGAATAGGTATAAGTTGTTTGAAGGTACCCTTCAATAAGTAGCTTGAAGGGTAGAGGTCATCCTGTACTTAGGGCCGTATTCCATAACGTTGCCCAAGCCTAGAAGCTGACTCAAACTCTACTCATTTGCCCCTTAGGTATTGTGAGACCTTACCCGAGTCCCTAAACTCTCTCAGACTATTCTCCATAGTCGTTAAGTTACAGTAAAATTGATTCGCTGAGTTGAATATACCATCAACCTTATTTAACCTTATTATAACTGCAACCATCACCTCACGTTTTTTGAACGATATATCTCTCGAATAAATACTTCAATGTGTAATATTGCTCTCCAGTGAAGCTAGTTTCTGATAAAAGGGACACCGTAAGTGCCAAGAGTTTAGGAAAATGCATTGAATTGAAAATTTTACCACTGAAAGTTACCTAAACTACTCTAGCTCAAGTGAGTTGAGATGATGTGAGTTTATTAAATGCAAACTCAAAAATTTGTACCCTAATTCTATCAAAAATCATTCTTCTTGTAATCAGCCATTTATCTAGATCTATTCTTCTTTTTATGATTTTTCATGGAAAACATTGAAAAAAAAACATTTAGCTCATTAAAAGCGTTAGCGCATATCACTCAAAATATTTTTATCCGCCTTTGCAGGAAAAACATTTACTTAATAATGTGTTAACGCTTTAACAATAGTGAGGACTAAAATTACGCAAAGGTTCTGAAATACGGCCGTAAACCTCATGCATGTGAATTTCGCACGTTTCAGGGTGAAGGGGCCGGTTCGTATCCCTGGGCTACCACGCGCTTAGGCCAGAAGCCAACCCCTCTACCCACTTCTGAACAAAGCAATGGGCGCCGATCTGTAAAAACAGCGGCTGCCGGCACCGTGGTGTTGCCAAGTGACGGTGCAGCCAGCATCCATGGTTTCGCGCAAAAATATAAAAATGGTTATAAATTCAACGAATAATTGATGCAGTATGTTCCTCACCATTCATACTTCAGCTGACGAAGAAGCCTGAAGTGCTTCGATAGCTTCGACGAGTTTATTTATTCAATGTGAGTGTTTCTTTTTTGTGTCTCTGTGTTTATCGATATTAACAGTTGAGATTTACTCAGAAAGACTTAAAAAAAAACCGGTACTTTTTTAGTTTCTTCAATTACATCTGTATTTAACTAGTAGGGTACATTTTTTCAAGAATCAACGCGCGGTAGAACAAGAAAAGTAATGATACCAATACCATGAAAATAGCTTAAACGGTATAGATTTTTGAAGCGTTCAAACTTGAGTCCCTACACTTTTGGTACGGAGAGTGGTCCACCACGCTCCCCAGGACGCACGAGAACGAATTAATAAGTCTTTGAAAAAACACCACAATTCCTTTCCATTCTACTGCCGCTCCCTCGCTCTTCCTCCTCGCTACTCCTTTCCAACCCTCTCCGCTTCAGACTTCTCTCACTGATCTCAAAGCTCTTCCCTCTCTCAACAGAATTCTCCGCCGTCCGAACCCCTCTTGTTTACCCCTCGACTATTTTCCTCCCTTCCTCATCGCATTTCGAGGACCAATATAAATTCCCGATTCATTCTCCCCCCATTTGAATTCTTCACCTCGTTGCTTGGAAACCGACTACCCTTGTTTATTTTTTTGAAGTGTTGACTGTTCAATTCTCAGACTCCATTCGCTTTAATAACAAAAATGGCAGCATTTCGAGAAACCATATTGAAATACTGGCCGTAGTTCCTCATTGCACACGGATGTTTCAAAGGCCAACTAGCAAAAATTAATTTCAAACCTTGGTTGTTATATGGAATAAAAATTTCAGGTTCAATAAATAATATTTTGTTTTCTGAGATGTGCTTCAACAAACAAAGGCTAAAATTGTTCCCCAATTCTAAAAATAACCTTCTTTCTTATAATAATGAAAAATTAGCGCACTTGGAAAACGTTGCAAAAGAATATTTATTGTCGCATATTTCTCATAATATTTTATACGCTGAAGTGGGTAAACATTTTAAAAGTAACATTTAACGCATTCACAATAATTGCAAATCCTGTCACCAAGATTTTTTTCAGTAAACTGGCAAGCACGTGATAAGAAGCGCAATTTAAAAAGCTTAGGCTTTTTTCATATTATTATTCTTCTGGCTTTATTGGTTAACCCAGAAGAACAATAATTCGAAAAAAGGACACACAAGTTTTGGCAAGAAGAAGAATTTTCTATTACATCGAAGGTTGGCGTGAATGAGAGGAAAGCGGGGATGTAGGATAGAGCCCGAAAACTTTGCACAGCGGCTTTCTTTTCTCATGTAAACTTTGCCCTTAGTGTCTTCATCATTAAGTCATCATATGATTTGGATGGAAAATATCAACTCTTTCTATGCAAATGAATTCAAAAAGCAATGGAGGTGAATAAATAAAATATTTTTCACATTAATTTTAATGCAGTTATTATTATCAATACATTTTTTCACAAATTTATTCATTGTATGAATAAACGCAAAATGTGCCGGAGATCCAAGTAAAGAGGCTTAAATAGCAGGGAAAGGGTAAAATGAACGACTGTTAACAGAAATAATGTTATGTTATATCAAAACTAGTATTTTGAAATCAACAGTTTTTTTTCTTCAGGGAATGCAAAGTAGGATTTGACTCGTACAGCATATTTATGAAATGTGTTGTGAAAAACTACTTATGCAAACAAAGGAGTAGTAAGGTCTTAAAATAATATGCAATAATTTTAAGCATTTTCTCAAGCTGATGTTCCTCAACAAACATCCCGTAACAATATACGGTTCCAAACAGTAAAACAAAACTCTTTTATGGCACTGGCGATGAATCATCTCAGGCCCAAAATGGATTCATTATCGATTGTGACTTTAATAAAAATCTTATTAGAAAGCATTAATTAAGAAAAGGGATTTAATTAAAAATTATTCAATTCCCCCATTGGAGTACTAATGGGAGATTTACGTGATTGCATTTTCCATTTCCCTAACATTATTTTGGACATCATTCCATTCCACTGTTTAAGATTCTTTCACAAGTTTTGCGTCTGAGGCTCAAGAATTTCAGCGCTTTTGGGTTACAATTCTGAGCAACGAAAGAGTTCCGTGAAATCAAAGTTGCCCCACGCATTGATTTCCTCGCTAAAACACCTCAGTTCTCAACGAAACGCATCCTTTATTACGAGGACGATCAAATTCCTATTTTTACGGCTTTCCTCCGACGAAAACACTCCCACAATTTTTTTGCAGTCTTAGGGTGATTCCGCCGTGGAATCCAACCAAATAGCCTCACAAATTCATTCCACACCCTTCGTTTTAGTGGCTGCCACTCGAAACTGGCAATTTCCTCTTGGCGGAGATATCACTGGAAATCACGGGGACCGTTGAAGCTACCGAAAAACACGGTCCTCCGAGTCTTTACCCCTCATATCGAGCACTGCGCAGGCGAATTGACGGGGCGTGTGAGGCCAAAGTGGAATGCCGTCCAAAAGGCCCTCCCGCCATCAGCCAATCCCGCCACACGATAAGAGCATTTTTTTATACGCGACGCCCGGAGAGTCTCAGGGTTTAAGGGGGATCGCTTCCGCGGGAAAAAGCGTCGCTGCATACCATCACATTTCCCATTTTGTTGTCTAAACCTTTGCCGTGACGCACTTATAATTTTCAGAATACGTTAAGGATTAGTTTGTGCGCTCATCACGAGGCATTGTTTATATTAGTGCCGAATTTGAAGAAACTTAGGCATAAAAATAACTTGTTTCCACTTTGACATAAATTATTCTTGTATTTTCGAGCCCATCATGTTGAAATTTATTTTCCGAATTTTCACTTTTTCTCTGAAATAATAAATGCGAAAAAGATAAATTTTTAATTTCATGATTTTTTGCATTGATTGCATGAATTTACGATTACATTAAAACTTTAAAGTTAAAATTTCGAAAAAATATAATCAAAACATCAAATACTTTTTCCTCTAAATGCTACGAGTATTCGCAGTCCATCGTCGAACATACCTAACACGGATTACATCATTTTTGGCAAAAAACTATGTCATTGCAAGGATTATTTAATGGATAGCTGCATGCAGTTTACGACCATGGTGAAAAATGAACGTAAGTTCATACGATACATTTGTCTAATAGTATATAAATGCATTGCTGCAAAGAATGACAAAATAAAAAAAGGGGACCAATCGCTACCATTGCTTTCCGACCGCTGTCCTTTCCACCGAGGAAGGAGTGCCCCCAGAAGAGTGGAACGGCCAAAAAGGGGGGCGGGGGACGGTGGAAGTTGAAAAGGTATGGACGGAGTTGGAGTGCAGGAGGCAAGAGTCCTGTGAAAGGGAGATGATTATGGAAGAAAGAGCCGAAGAGCCACGGATCGAGTTTTCAGAGGGGTGCATAAATACATAGATTTGGATATATGTATACACATGACGCTTGATCCTCTTCCTTTTGACCAGAATTCTTCTCACCATCGTCTCTTTGCTCTGTTAACAGGTGAGGGAAGATCCTCCATTCCTTGACCTCGGTGTAAAGGTATTGGTAATGCGATTTCCTAAAGTTGAAGTAATCGCTTAGAATGACTAAGGAACAGGATAGGTATTTTAAAAATCAGTACCATTATTAAAATTATCAACACAAAGTAGGATAAATACGTTTCCGCTCATGTAACCTCATGTAGAAAATAACCGGTGAAAGAAGGTGTGACAGAAAATCAAGGAAAAATAGCCAATGGAATTAAGAATAATAGTTTCATAACCTCATAATAATTTCAGCAATGACAAGAAATCAATGTCTTAAGAAATAGAGCTCATAAAGACGTTCAAAAGATAAGTATTATAGTATACAACGTCTAATAGATGTTTTCTGAAGTTATTTAAAGATTTAGTCAACGCGAATTTTTTCTCCACGATACCAATGTATAATTTTTGATGCATGAGTTCATTCGTTTGAATATTATCTGTGCGCGGGTAGCTTAATTGGTCCGTTAAAAGATTTTAATGGCAGTAAAAATATACCCATTGAACTCTTAACTGCACGATCAGCCTGCAAATTTCGGCAATTGATTATGCTCGAAAACATTACCAGTGAACAGAGCTAACCTAATATCAATAAGTATTTAGCATTGAGAAGAGCAGACATTCATTGATGTAAGGTCACCTCAAGCATGCGATGCCAACAGCCTATAGCCCGGTTTGAATTCATACTAAATATAAAATGGATCGAAAATAAATGAATTAGTAGCTTGTTGAACAAACTTAACAGTGAAAAGAAATAGAAAAATAACCGCAATTCTATTTAATCGGAACTTAAGACGAAGTTACGACTAGTATTATAAATTAAAATGTTTTTAAAAGTACGCCTTTAAATCCATATTTTGATCAAACTAGGTAAGCAAAAATTGCATGGTGAGTCCTCGCTAAATTAATTATCTTATCAAAGCTAATAAAATCATATAACATCACTTACTGTCATTAAAGTGAATAAAAAGAATAGCAAAAGATATTCAGGGTACAAAATTAAAATATTTCTGAAGCAAAAGATAAATATATTCAAATTCGATAAAGTAATTGCTTGTAAGTGATAAAATACAAAAGGTTAATTAACTTTCAAATCTAATTTCTGACTTCAATTGAAATAAAATAGAAAATTGCTATAATTTTTAATATTTGAATTTCCATATTCATCACCTGCCTTTCATTTTCATTTTTATTTAAAAAGGTGAATATTATTTTGAATGTGGGATATCATTCTCAAGATGGGAAAAATAACAAATGGTAAAATGCTTACGAGGAAATTATGGGGTATAAATTCAATGGAACTTCCATTTATGTGAAAATCCTGTGGTGAACATTTCAATTGAAACTATTTTTGACATCTAATTCAGAAAAATCTCAGCATCTGAAATTGCGATTCCGAATCTAAGCAATTTGTTTTTTCTAATCTTTTTCTAAAATAATCGATGAATTAAAGATAATTATTTTTCTATGAAAAATGTACCATGCAGTAATCCTGTCAAGGGAAAATTCTGAACTACCTAATTGTAATCATCGCCTCAAAACTTTTTGCCTCACATCTTTTTAGAATCAGATGCAACTTCGCAAGTCCTGAATTTATCACCAAAAATGGCTCCATAAAAATTACCTGAAAATAATAAAAAATATTTGCGATTACATTTTATAATACGATGAAAAAATAATTCATCATCAATACTGGTCATAAACCCGATCAATACCAGGCATAAGATATGTTAATGCTGTTATTTTGCCTTACTAAAGTGACAATAAATTGTATAAGATTCCAGATTATTCTAATTATCTTCCAAATAATAGGATTCATTGAATTACCATCTGCAAATCTTAATCTTAAAATATTAACGAAATAGAAATTACTGTACCAACTTAATATTTTATGCTGACTTTGAAATAATTCAAAGACAGTATAAGTAGCACTTAAGACAAGACTTTGGCTAAAACGTTACACTTCCAGTGAACAATGCTGTGGTTTAGGCGTTTCTCAATGATAGTAAGTAATTTCAATAGTACCGCACTCTAAACAGGGAAAAAAACACGAAAATATCTATGAGAATGGCTTTCTATACGTTATTAGCATCACTTCAACGTCAAAAATAGGTGAGAGCGATAAAATAACTTCCAGAACATTTACTTACATTTTTTTACACCCGGCATTAACCTTGATTTTAAAAAATATTCACGTTCCGATGGACTCTTTTCCTTCCTAGGACGATTAAACCTCCGATCACCTTTTTAAAAATTTCGTACGGGTCATTGAGAGAGGAGAATCGGGGAGGGAATAGGGCGATAGGGCCTGATGAAGGGTCCAAAACGATGAGGAGCTAGGGCAGAGGCGATGTTTACAGCGCGTCATCAATATGCACTCGACCGGAATCGTTTTGAAGGAATCATCGAGACGAGAGAGGAGGAAAAAGGGTTCTCAAACCCTTTTTATCATCATCATTATCGTTTTCATCCCCATGGCAATGCAATCCCGACCGAGACCCTTCGTCACTGCCATAATGGCCTCATTGTTCCATTGTGACCCACCCTGGAACCCTTGCCCCGTAACGGCGACCATAGAACACTACTCCCGCTCACCCCTGCTCGCGGGCCATGGATGCCTCATCCAAGCCATTGCTACATTCATCCCCTTCCCTTCTAAACCACTCAACTCTGCTCTTAGTGATCCACATCATTTTTTTCCGCGCCATCATCCACTCATCCGCTTTTCAACTCTTCCACGGAGACGTTCCTCCATCTTCCCCCACTTCCTTTTCAATTAATTCCCGTTTCTCTCTCTTTCCCTTGACATAAATTTCTGGTCGCTCTTTCTTTTCATGAATTCCACCTATCCCTTCAACTAACTCCGTGATCATTCTTCCTTTAATCTGCAAGCTCATCGCGATCACGAGCATTCATGCATATTCGCACTAGAAGTTTTGAATTATGAGACGCTGTTGAGCTTTTTATTCACACCTCATCAATAGGGAATGGGCTTTAGAGATTAGGAATTCATGGACTCTATGTATTCAAACAAATATTTATCTTGTAATAAAAGACTTATGTATATTTCCCCTAAACTTGAATTGCACATATTCTATTAAGGACTAGCAGGCCACCCGGCGTTACTCAGGAAGAACGGTACCCACAGAAGTGGGAAACTTGCATTTCATGATCAAATGGGATTTTTACGTTTTCCCTTTAATATTGTCAGGAGGTGTGCCTACCCGACAGGATGCCCAACCCCAGAAGTTATATGACGTGACGTAGCAAACGGTAATGAAAAAATAACTCCAAGGTCGGGTCAGACCCACTAGAAAGTAGCAATAATTGGTTTGGAAGCATAAGATGCACAAAACAAAATTTACACCCGAAAATGGAGTGTAATTGTGCATCTAATCGCTGCGGAAACCTTAAAACCAAATTATACAAAATTTGGTTGTAATCCGTGCGGCCGTATGGAAACGTATATCGGACAGACAATCAGACATTATCTTTACATACGCAAATGCATGGTTAGATAATCATGCGTGTTTCGTATTCTGGATGTCCCTGAAGAAAAAAAGAGTCCTTAAAAAAAGAACTCCGTCCCATCGTTTCCTCCCGACGTAGTATATTTTGTCTCGCCCCGCATTATACGCATACCCTCAGCCGTTATCCTCTCGCAACGTGATCCACGCACCCAACTCCCTTCACTCACGACCCTTCACCGTTTATCTTCCGACGCAGCGTATCCCGTTCCGACAATTCCTCCCCTCCTTCAGACACACAGCCCACCCTCGCCCTCAATATTTCCACCCTCTACCACCAGGGCGACCCCTTCCGACTCCCCCCCAAGGGACGACTTGGGTACAAGGAGAAAGAGGATAAGAAGGGATAGTTCTAAGGAACTTGCGGAAAAAACACATTCCCTCTGATACTATGTCGTGCAAAATAGCATCTAAACATGTAGCACCAGGACCCTTTTTTTTCCGAGAGCTATCATTTTAAGTTTCTTTAAGCAGTAAAATTTTGTTTTCAAATTTTACATAATCATGAAAAGGTTATATATAAAATATAAATATATTCATAACCGGAAAGTTTGTATTTGAACTTTATTTTCGTACGATGCAAATCATATTAAGACAATTCACATTGTATTCATAAAACCGAGTAAAGCTTAATTTACAACCGGAAATTTATTTCGAGATACTTTAGTAGGTTGAGGGCTCTTAGTCACTGATCGACTGGCCCCGGGTTAAAATCTCGAATTAAGCCATCGAAAACCACAACTAAGAAACTTTGAAGCGCGAAGCGGCTGTCCCAACTTGAATTTGTGAAAATGAAACGCCTGTGGTTGAGTATAGGCGAGTTCTTTCATAACCTATCCCAACCATCTTCGCTTCCGTTTGAACCATGAATGAGTGATTGTTAGATATCCCAAAGAATAATGATTTTTTACCTTTAATTCACATTGTGCACATTTCACAAACATCGCCTGGATGAAGTTTATTAGGTACATAAACAAGTATGCAAACGTTAACTAGGTTTGAAGTTAATGCAAGAAGGTACCTCGTAAAACAACAATATTTGCAACTCTATATAATGATTTTAATATTGATTTCAGATGGCAGACAACATTTTGAAGTTGCTCCAAGAAGTTACAAGAAGGTGCCACATAAAAAAAACAAAATTGCAACTATACTGATTGTAAGATGGCAGACAACTTTCTTTCGTTTTAAAAATCTTCTGAAAAAAGTATATCTTGACTCCTTGAACACATAAGATGAGTATATTGATTCACACTCGGGTACTTGACTTACTTACATATATTCCAAAATCTCACCATAGGAAAATGCTGACAGCTAGTGGAGGCTCATTGGTTACACTTACCTGAAAACAAGAAGAAAAATATTAGTCATCAAATGACGTAGAAATAAAAAGTTGAAAAATATGATACATCCGTAATTATCATTGAACCAAAAATAGTATATAGGGTATGATAAAGGGGATTTGCGTGCAATATTTAAAATAACCATTGAACTTGGAATTATTTATGTTTCTATAATGGTTTGCCTTCAAACAAAATAAATATTCGAGTAAATATTACTGAAAGACCAGTTTTCTTGTACTTGGTTTTCCATTTTAATAGCCTTGTTATAAATATACCCGATTTTCAAGCTCGAACTTTAAGGAGATAATTCCCTTAGGGAGATTATAAGTGATTAATGGTATATACAAAAGAATTATTTATTCTGGATGTTTGTTAGAATCCTCCAAGCGTTTCATGAATATATTTCTGTCGTAAGTCGTAACACGAAATCAAAAATTATTACAATTAAAAGTGTGTGTAGTAAAATGATATGCAGCACGAACTTTTCATTGTTGACGAGAAGAGCTAACGGGCAAACAAAAGGCCATTAGAAGAAGCCAGGGAAATCAATTCCCGTGCCCTTAAATGTTAAACACGTTTCGTACATGTTACGCCTCTCGGCTCATTTCAGGTAAGAGCAAGAGAGATCATTTTCACAGAATGTTCTTTGCGGCTGCTTTCCCCTGAACTGTGAGCATGTTTCGTGTTTTCTAAACTCAGCGTACGGCTTTCCCCTCGGGGGCATGATTCCGATGATGCTGGATTCCCGATCCGTATCCCAAAAACTCTCTGATCTCCCTTATTTCAACAGTGAAACCCTTTCCGAAATTCGGCGAAACTTCAAGTGTAGACGGGAGGATGCGGGGAAGGGAAGACGGAGCTGGAGCAGTGTGTGGTTGTAATACGATCCCCCGTCCAAAATAGAAGGCAGTCCCAAGGTTTATTTTTCCCTCCTCCATCTTCGGAACGAAACCGAGGCTTGTGTTTGTGCGTGTGTTTGCGTGTGTGTTCTTGAGGGAGTCGGGAAGCGATCGTGTTTCAACATTTAAGAGGAGCATTACGCCGCGAGCATGACTTGCCTCGACATCGAGGGGCCATTAAAGGGAATGGTTTGCTTTCTCCGTTGCAGAGATACTGCCGAGGGAGAGAGGGAGAGAGAGTGTGGAGATGTAGTTATGACTTTGAAACCCACGAGGGAGATGAAAGTAATGCCTGGAATGGGAGTGATGACATCCGGTTGAGATGCCCTTATTACGAAGCCACTGTAGGGTGAGAGTGTCAATGGAGCAAGTTACGGCGGGGGAGAAACGTCCATCTTCAACGGTTTGTGAGTTTACTTTGTAAAAATTCAAATAAATGGCTAAATAAACGTATATTGAAAATTTGTTGACTTCGCACGACTTTCAACAGTCACTCTCGATGAAAAAAAATTGCGCCATATTCTCACGATATATTTGCTCTTAAAAATACGTATTTGCGTCAAAACTTGTCGAGGTGGCTACAATAATGTCGTGTTTAATTCAAAAAGTTTCAATATATTTATTTAGCCATGATCTTCGTAGAAACTTCTATCGGATTTGCGAGTTTAATTTTACAACCTCAAATTCATTGCTAAATAAATATGCATTGAAAATTCGCTGATTCCGCAAGACTTTCAACGGTCGTTTCAAAGAGGATATAAATTCACGTGCTATTTCCCACGGGGTATTTGCTCTTAAAATTGACATATCAGAGTTGGAACCGGTCGAGGTTCGCAAAACTTAGACGTATTCAATTAAAAAAGTTCGATACATTTATTCTTTAGAATTGACAATAAAAAAATAGTTTCCCATAGGATTACCAAGTTTGGAAGATTTTACGTTCCAATTGAGAATCAGGAAATATAAATGTTCAATTTCGCGTAAGTTGCCTTGTAATGAACGAAATGTATTTTTAGCTCGGGACGAAATAAGGCGATTTCTCATGCAATTTTTCATAAAGTTTTGCCTTTTAAACAGATAAGTATTAATTTATACGAATTATAAGATTTTTAACACAATTTCTATCTGAATAGTGAGGATTAAGTGTCGGTGATAGTTTTTTTTAACATTACAAAATGTGTTACAATTTTTATTGCAAAAATCCAACAGGAAAATTTCAAGTTACAAGAAAATTAGCTAATAGCCAATAATATGTTAAGTATGTGTTACCAAAAAATGCTTATTAATCTACAACATGCATTTTCGCAAACACAAGCATTGTTAAAGAGCATCACGACCGATGAAGATTATGCGCTGATAAACAAACATCAGAACTGCGGCATTAGAAATTGATACTTTCAATCCAAGTTTACCATTAGGCGCTTAATATGAAAAGAAAATCGTTAATAATGATATCATTGATGTTCTGCTCCTCGTAAACACCGTTAATAACAGGTCATCATATTTTTTATATGCTGCTATTTATGCGAGATCTCAAACAAATGGAAGAATACACCTTGCTATGCTGAAATTTTAACTGAATGAAAATACGGAGCGCGCATCGAATTGAAAGATCCATAAACAATTGAAATTGGAGATGAGCTCCATTACTCCAACTCATAGGCAGAGGTTTGATCTGAACTGCACATTACAATTTTCATCAAAAGTTTTAGGAACGAAGATAAGCTTTCAATACTATACGTTGCAATAGGATACATTTTAGCAATGCGTATGAAAAAGTGCATTTTTGCAGAGCATAAACTCAGTAACCCGTTTATTACCTGAGAAAAATATACGCAGAGTTAATTGATGATATTTCAGGAAAAGTCATAACAAAAGTAATGAAAAAAATAGGCAATAACTGGTTCTTCGGATAAAGTTCCAAAACACGCTTTAGTTTGAGGCTTAGTATGTAAAAGGCAAAATATGAGCTCATGACTTCAACGACTTGCATATACACGGAAGAGTAATACAAAATAACCCAATACCACATAAACTGATTCATTATGCTCACTGAGACAATTGTCCTCGAAAAAAGGTATTCAATGTTTAAATTTCTGCTTTTGTTACGCAACAAAGATCACTGAAATACCGAGCATTCCAAGAGATACGTTACAAAAAAATTAGCAATACCAAAATTAAAGCTTGACTTAGTAAATTTATGATGAGTAGTTACTTCAGAAAATGTGGCAATTTTCGGCAGCGATCGTTGTTAAAGGGATGGCTTTCATTGAGTTAGCTGATAAAGGGGCAGAAAAAGAGGATGATAAGAATACCGCTCGAAACTTTCTGAAATAAGCGCCTCACGTCCGGCTCCCTCACTCACAACGTTCCTCGATTGCGAATGACAAGGATGTATCCCACGTATTCATCCGGGTCTTCAATGTGGGACACAGGCTGAATGATGCGTGGGCGTATGAAAAAGCGCAATATCCCCGGCATTACCCTCAAAGAGAGGAGAAAGTGCTTCCTTCCTCCACAACGGCGTCTCTCTGGAAATTCATTTCAACCCACTCTGCTTCCTCAAATTAGGTACACTTGGTCCCGGCGATAATTGTCTCGCGAAACGAGAATAGCGAGGGGAGGGACGTGGTACGTGGTGTGGTTAAGGGTTAGGAGGGCGCCACCTTTCTGGCTATGACCGCGGGTAACGTTGAGGCAAAGAAAGAAAAGAAATAGGGGTGGGGGCATCGTCTGTCACGTCTGCGAATGGGTCTCATAGCTTTAAATTGGTTAAGAACTTGGTTCGAGGTAAACTATTTACTGATATCTATCGATTGCACGCACGAATCATTACAACAACACGAGCAACACCCATACTCCCTCAAAAACAATTTCCCATCTAAAATCACAACTTGTACTATTCAGACTTTCATTTTTTAGTAATTCGCTTCAAGCCTTATTTAATTTTATTGCATTCAAACTGGTTGGATTGAAAAAAATGGTAAAAATTACGAGGTGAAATAATTGAATTATACAGCATAAAATAAGATCCTCGTGTGTTGCCAGACGATATCCAGATATGTTTTAAATAAATGTAAAGCGTTTTGTCCATAGATTTGCATTAATTTTTTCGCTCGCAAGGTTTGTAACTTTTTAATGAGTAACAGAGATTTATTACTTCAGATCGTGCCAAGAACCCTTTCGCACGAAACCCGCGGGAGCAATACCTTCAATATTATTTTCACTTGAGCACATTATAAAAGATCGCCGAAAGCGGTTGACATTAATTTCTTTCTGAAACTTAGCAAAACCCCAAGTTTTTAAATTAAATTGCTATTGCTACTTTTAACTTTTATTCTGGTAGTCAATAAATTCATTTTTATTTGGAATCGCCTCGACGGAAGATCATTTGCCGTGACCTGGATTCGGGCCACAATTCAAGTGGTTCCGCAACGAGATCTCAATCCAATTGACCTATTCCCTATCCCCTAGAGCTTTAAAGGAGTAACATCCTTGATCACGATTTTTTTCATACTGATCTTTGATGCACCTAATGTACTGTTTAAAGTACTATAAAAAATACTTCTACCCATGCAATCGCGATACGAATTATTTGTCTGTTAGACCTATGGAAGTCATAAAAAATATTTAATTCTTCTAATGTGTGTGTACACTCTTTTAGTAAGTCTGTAACTAAACGTACAGGGATTAATTTTTATCAATCTTTCATCCAGTGGCTCACTACAAGCAACAATTTTTCAGAGACTCTTTCAAATCAGGATGGGTATTCGCAGCTTAGGTACGCAGTTTCGCAACGCAGCACTGATCATTCAAATACTGAGCATTCCTAGTGTCCCAATGTCAAAAGAAAATCAAAAACACCAAGAGTAAACCTTGATGATGTGCGTTATCAGTCAGGAATTATTCCAAATTATGCAACGATATTTGGCGGCGTTTGTCCTTTATTATTTAATAACCTTACATTCGTAAGGGATGAGGCAATTAAAGCAACATATTTCTTATGAATCGTGTAGTGCGATGAAGTTTTGATAAATTTAAGGGTGATATAGTAGTGATATTACGATAGCAGAAGTTTCTAATATTCACTACGAGATATCTCCATTCACGATACGTTAGTTGTCGCACACATCAGAACTTCGTATCGCACGATTTGTCCGGGTGGATGGCTTAGGGTGGGAGGGTCGATGAACCCCGCGTTGGAATTCTGCGGATTCCAGGCAGCAAGAACCGCTTTTGTTGAACGCCCCCTTTCTAATGAATGGGACAGGTTGGCGGACAAACGAGGCGACTGGGATGGAAGAAGGGTCTCGAGGGGGATGGGGGCGGGGAGGGTCCTGTATCCCTCCCCTCTCTCCCTTGCCCCTCTCTCCAAACTATGTTGGTGATGTGTAAAGGGGTGAGCACTGGGGGAGGGGATTTTGAAGCCCCAGCACGCATTCCCATCGTAATGCTCCCGTGTCCTTTGCTCCCTCTGTCTCTCCCCCTTATATTTCCTCCTCCGAACCGCATCGACTCCTCCATTCTATGGACGACAAGCCCCAAAAAAGGGTCCCCCTTGTTCATGTCCGACCCAAAACATGTCGGGAATCAGATGGTGTGGGAGAGGAATCAACTTCGATCATCAAAGTCAAACGGTATGGAAATTTCAAGGCTCCGAAATTCGATTGCGTAAAGCAATGTATGAGTTGCTGAGGGAAAATATTGGTCCTAAACCATCGCAATGTCATCATGAGGAATAAACGATTTTGATATCTCCTGGTGAATACTATTGATGAATTCTTCTAGGATTCCCAGCCAGCTTAATTCTGTCGTGTAAGCCGACTTTTCGAGAGACGACTTGTCATGACGTATATCTTCAAGGCCGTGTTACTCTTTGAAAGTTCAATTTCAAGTGTGAAGAATTCATCATCATGGGGAACTTGTTCCGGACCAATAACGCTTCTCATGTCAGATATTATGCATGGGGAATTTAAAAAGCAATTTTAGCATTAGAGGGAATGAAATGCAAAATTTGTGAACACACATATGCACCGTGTAATGTCGTCAATATTCCCGTACTAAGTCTATACTATTTGTAAGTCCGCGGTCCCAACTCATGTTGAGAACTTACAGTAACCATGTGAATCAATCGGTCCCGATTTATTTTGGGACCAAGTACCACAGCGATAAAGTACACGATCTCCACGTCCCATCTTCATGACTGCGGCCTATTCTGACAGAATTCAGTTTGGGCAACCAGACTGGATCAGATGAGGGTTATATTTGGTCGTAAGTTATCCCGGTTTTATCAACACAAACGGCACACAGAAGATTCAAAGTAGCTGGAATTTCGTTTAATTTTTAGCTTTCAAACAAGGCTCTTATCATTTCTTCGTCATACTACCCCCTTACTTTTTATATGTAGGTACTCTTTCTTTGGAAATGACGACTGTTTCTCATACGTTGCAGTCTGCATCTTCAAGTGGGATTAATTCTTTACAAAAGCCTTCTCACGATCCTATTGTCACTATGATTATTAATGCAAAACCGAGTAAATAAAGAAACGAATAACTAAAATCCATTGACTATATTTTTTACATTCACGAGCAATGAAAATGTTATCTGTTACCGTATTTCTATATCCCGTGCAATATGGGTTACATTGCTTCAACTCTCGTTGCCGTTGCTGGACACTTTTTCTAAGGGAATGCATTTTAGTACGCGGCGTGTGGCTAAAAAATAGCAAAACGTATATTACTACGTGCAGTATTAATCTCACGAGTCACCACGGAAACTGTTCGGCTAGAAAAACATATTATTTGACAGCAGTCGTGCTAAAACAAAATCCTTTTTCCAGGGGTCGGAATGTCACTTAGATTGATCGGGGAATACGATGCATATATTTTCCGCTCGATTTTATCCCACAAACGGAAGACGATGACAGATTGGTCGGAAAATGAGATGCCGTCATGAAAACGAGACAAAGGTTCGTCCTGAATGAAATACTGCGAGTAAGGCGGCCGAAACAAGACCGTCAAATTTCCAAGGCTTACTAACAGATGAATGGCTTCTCTATCTGTGTGTGCTCTGCATACCCAATACTACGAGCGTGTCTTGATTCTAAATTCACCGGGTTACTTCGTTTCTAGAGCAGTACAGGATCTGCATCCCATTGGCGAAGTCAGAGTCTTTCTGTGAACGGATTTTGCACATAAAGCGCCATTTTAATAGAAAAAAATCAAGGATGAGCAATATTTAAAATTTGCCAGAATATTAAAAAAAAAATCAATGGGTTAGAATAAATGTTTTTAATGGATTAGCCGCATTAACTTATGACTAAGTTGCTGGTCATAAATATAATTTTACTGAGCCATGCATGCATTTTTATACTTGGGGATACACCTCAAGTTATTTTGGATAACTGGCCAAATAACTTCTCACATTTCAGAGTGAAAATATTTTTTCTGGCTTGAAGAAGTCTCAATTAGCCAAGATATACCTTCAAGTTTACGAAAAAATGAAAAAAAAATATTTGCTAGTAATATACAGTATTAATTTTTTTTTCCGTAGCGGTCAATCTCGTATCAAAGAATATTTTGGAATTTATCATGAAATAATTGCTATACTACACGATGCATAACTAATACGGTTCAAATCTGGCTTTATCTGACGGGCAATAAAATTTCGCACCCACTATCTCCGAATGACGTACCTCTCAGGATCTGTTGACCGGCTAGGTCATGAAAACGTTGTCCTTATAACTGTCGTTGTACTGACAACTGTGAGACGTCAACCGCTTAGACCCCTTAGGAATCTGCATCATATGAATGCAAAAGGAACAACTTAAACCCTACTTGCTAGCCATAAATGTTTATCAGCGATAATGTGACGAGATTACCTATATGAATAAACAACTTTGGGGATAGGTTTATTGATGCATTTATTCTCATTCTGCCAAAGTTAAATGGTGTCAGAAAAAGCAAAGATTGTTACTGGGTTAAGTATGACGGTTTTTAAAATAGCTTTCACAGTTAGATTATAACTTGCCTTGGTTTATATGCAACTGGATTATAAACCGCAAGCGCAAAAATTCATCAGGAAAAATCACGATCCTGGATTTTTCTCTATGAAAAGCTCTAGGGGAGAATAATTCATGAATAGGTCAATTGGATTGAGATCTCGCTGCGAAACCTCTTGAATTGTGGCCCGAATCCAGGCCATGGCGAACGATCTTCCATCAAGGCGAATCCACATAAAAATGAATTTATTGCCAACTAGAATGAGAGTTAAAAGTAGGTCATAGAAATTTTATTAAAAAAGGTAAGGTTTTGCAAAATTCCTGAAAGAAATTTACGTCAGCCACTTTGAACCATTATTTATAAGTTACTCAAGTGAAAATAATTTTAAAAGTATTACTACCGTGGTTATCGCGTGAAAGGTTGTCTGAAAAACTTTCACATTTCCCATATTTTATGCATAAATATCATATGATTGGATAAACTTTGAAAGAGCCATGACACAACTACGCGGAAATAACTTTTGTATCAAGGGATATCTTTGAGTAAAACTGACTTCATGCTTGTGTCTCTCGGAAACATTGATGCGCCCAGCTTCATAGGAAATAGTTGAAAATACACTTTCTGACAGTCGGTTCTTGTATAATTGTTTTCCAGATTCATAAAAAATCAATTTCAAAAGGTAAAATTTGAGGTAAAAATGAATAGAACAGGGAATCAAAAATGAAATTAATAACTTATTTTTCTTGTCAAGAGAACTGTTCCCCTACGAAATTTGAACGAACTAACTACTAACAGCCCTTATAATTAATTCTACTCCACGCGCTCATTTTGGCTTTTAAGGCAGAGCGTTATGTTAAAGTTACAACTGCGTTCATGCTAGATTAGTTTTTTAAGTGACTAATTTTGTTATTATTGGTTTGAAATTTTTTAAAATAATAGAACAAACTTTCTAGAAGTCCATATGGTCTCTTTTACGGACATATTATAACACAAGATAATCTGATGGATACAAATACTTAAGGTAAATTGAACGGAATAACGGCAAACTGAGATATCGTATGAAATATATTGATTACGTGTTTGAGGAATAATATGAAAATACAATTACTTACAGATGATTTGATAGAAGGTTTAGGTCTAAATAAGTTCAAAATCATTTTGATAAAAAAATGCGAAGTTCACTAAAATCTTTCTAACTTCTTGACTCGATTCAAAGAATTTTCTCACCGTTAGGAGTCACCTGAATTTTACGTAAACAATTCAAATTCCATACATAAACTATGGAAAAAAAATAAATCGCACAAAATATCGTTTCTAGTTCGAAGAAATTTTGCACGATTAAACCTGAAACAGAGCGTTTTGTATATCTCTGAATTGTTGACTGCTGATGAAAACGCTACCTTATTTTGCATTAGCATGCCTCAAAAACTTTCTTTGGCCAATTTCTTCTGTCTCCTCAGCGAAAATGATGTTATGCTTTAATTTCGGGCACTAAATTGCGTAACTTCAAATGCCTCACTCACAAAAGAGTGCGTCACGTTAACAGTTTCCTTATCGCGCTCGAAAAATTACGCCTGCTTCCAGCAAGTGCAACCCCTCGTCTCGCCACCTGCATTCGCTCGAAGTCTTGAAAGCTATCGCTTTTTCAAGTGCCTCACGTCCACCAGGCCTCTTGCGTCAACGTCCTCTCGAGTTGACGACGCCACCACTCCCATCCCCACCACCACCGCCGTACCCTCGAGGTTTCCCTTTGAGTCGACTCCACCCTTTTCTCCACGTTCCACTGTGGGGGTTGGGGGAGCTCTCCCCACCCCATCTGCTCGGCGACCGACCATTGCTTTCGCCTGTGAAGTGTGGCTAGCCCCTTTGTGGTCTCGGCAGCGGTATGAAAAGACCGGCATGGGAAAGAGATGAGGGAATTTTTTATTCTATGCTCCCGGCGGCACAGACGCGATTCTCGCTTGTTTTCCACGAAAAATTGCTTTAACATTCCCACATGTAAAACTTAAAAGTAAAA
The DNA here is from genome assembly GCF_921293095.1 of Ischnura elegans. Lineage (NCBI taxonomy): Eukaryota > Metazoa > Arthropoda > Insecta > Odonata > Coenagrionidae > Ischnura > Ischnura elegans. The sequence continues at coordinate 29,560,882 of NC_060247.1, forward strand.
GCAGCGACATGTTACGAAGAAAATCACGTAAATAGCAATGTTAACGAGGCTGAAAAATGCCCATGGTCATGCATGGAAGCACATTACCATAACTGCAGTTCAAGAATAAATGGAACTTCCTAAATCACGGTCCATTAAATAGGTTGAACTTTTTGTTTCAAGGGCGAGTAAAAATAAATCGCACTCTTTTGTTGAACTTAATCATAGCGTATTATTGTCATATTTTGTTACATAAAGTAACATTTATAGTTGATGATATTAAAGAGGGAATGTGAAAGAATTATTAACTTCAGATAAAAAGAATGTTAACACCAAATTTAATTTTATGGAAATGAGCAATGCTTTGATAAAAAATAATCACGTACATATTGAAGATGATCAACATTACCGATGTGCGTGCGTATAATCGTGTTACGAGGGATATTAGGACACCGTTAACCTGGAGCATAATAATATTGGTTGACTAATCTTTAGTGTGGCACTTTGATGCACAATGGATCTTCAAAATTCCATACCAAATCTGTTTGACAGTGTGTGTGTGTGTATTAATTTTTATTATTTATCCCATCGCGTACTCATTATTTTTTCATCTTATTTTCTGGTTATGGCGTGGAGGAATGCATGCTAAAATCTCTATTCTCTATCAAGCCTGTCTTCTGTACTCTCTTGTCCCTTTCCCATCATTTTAATAGCCACGTTTATTCTCCGAAGTGAAAAAGAGGCCACGCAGAGACCCGAAAAGGCTCGGTGGAGGTGATGGTGACGTAGGATGAACAGGGGAAATTAATCAAGCTGGTGCCAATCAGCTGGTCGGTCAGGTTCGAAGGGATGTAAAGCTGTTTAGATTTTATTTTTGTTTTATTTTTTCATTTCTTCGGGCACAAGCCGGAGATCAGATTTTGGCTAATGAAAATTGAATAAAGGAGAAGGAGAATGATAGCAGTGAGCAAAAGGGGAAAACGATAAAGCCCGTGGTTAATGGGCCTTTTTTGAGGTTTCAAAAAAAGAAATCTAATGTCGCCCCTTAATTTCTTGTGATTGCTTGCGTGTCACCGCGAAAATATAATACCGTTTATTACTAGCGTCATTGAAATGAGCGTTTGATCTTTCTTCCGTTATGCCACGATAGCAAGAGATTTCCGTCGGTTTGATCGCAAAAATCACTTAACGAGTAGGTAATGCTACTAACGGTCTTAGAAGCTTAGGATTCATCCTAATTAAAGCTTAAATGCAGCAATCGGTAAATTCACGGCCGTTCGCATGACACCCTGTATGTTCCACCAAAACAGGTAATGCAGGCCTCACTTTGGCCGCTAAAATAATTGTGAGAGAACGGGGCATGACTTAGTGACATAGATATACTTAATACCTATTACCGAGGTTAGGAAAATTGTTAAAAATACTGGGAGAATTTACTGCATGATAAAATAGTAGGAAGAGTTCAAAACACGGGTAATGAGGACTTTTAGCTTCATAAATAAAATAAAAATCACGATCACGGCATTAAAAAGACGAATACTTTTATGAAAGTCATAAAAAGCTATTTGGACTATTTTAATGACCGCGAAGCTATATTTATCGCCAGATACGAAATAGCAGAAATAGCAATTAACCTGTATTTTCATGAGTCAAACATATTACACATCCCCAACACTATCCACCTCATTCAAAAGCAATTCCTTATTCCCTCTATTTACCAGTTGTCGTCGATGCAAACATGATCTCCTGGAATTTAAGATTCGTAACAAACGCACACTGGAACGATAAAAACAACAGGCACACTAAGTACTTCCAAAACTTTACTACCCATGCAAAAGCATAACTGAGCTAATGTTGTTCAGTTTTTTTAATGCATTGATTCTCATTACTGTGACGGCAATTCCGCGCTCTGCACCCAAGAAAAAGAAGTACGAAATTCGGAACTGTCACTCGTTTTTTTTTCAATTGTTTTTGAAGCAGTAAACTTCACGCCCAAGCTTCCATTAAATTCAGCGAGCACACTGCCGTTGGATGATGGAATCCGTCCAATGAGATTTAATTACAGCGAGTGAGGAGCGGGGAATGCTATGAAAACTTGAGTGGGACACATGGCCGACGAGCTACAACGAGGCTAATCGCCATTTCATTTCGGTGCTGCAGAAATGAAGGCCTCAGGAAATGGAGTTGCTGGGAATATTTTTTTTGCAAAAGAGCAGTAGGTACGCAAAATAAAGAGAACGATGAATAATTCAATGTGAACGCTTTTAAGCTCATTTCTGAGAGTTGTCAAGTGCATTAAAATGTTGGGCAAATGTTTTTCAAAGGTTTGTCCGCACCTTTTCACTTCCGCGGAGCCAGATGTTACATTAAAAATAGTGGGAACGGTTTGTACTTTAGCATTAAAGTAGGGAGAATTGCCAATAACAGAAGAAGCTTAAAATCTATGATAAGTTTACTTTCTATCACAATTTTAGAAAATAAGGGTAAATTATGCAATATGAAAAGGCAATACGAATGACGAACTCATTCAATTATTGGAAACAAAATGTTTCCATGACAATAACCATACGAAAAAATATCACTTATTAAAATAAGCTGATAACAATAACAGCTCTATACGCCAAAAACGATGCTAACGTACCAATTCTTATTTTATTGTATTAAGTACACGTTAAAGAGTAGAATTATCAATCATAATAACTATAAGAGTTTGCTAGCATAATCTATAACTGATTGACGTGCTTTGAAGTGCCGCTACATTGGAAAACATTCTTTAAAGTAGGAAACCTCAGGTAAGTAATAGGTTGCTTGGAAAAGTTTAGCCTGGAGTCTCTCCAAGTTTTATGCAGGGGTAGTAAAAACATTTGATAAGGCGCGAACGATTAAATTGTATCTAATGCAAATGCAATAAAACGGAAGTACATATAACAATGCCATTAAACAATGTGCTGATGCGTGCTCATCGAAAGGCATGTTGCTGTGAAAGTAAGGGAAAGTAATTTTAAATACCTCTGTTAAACTTTTTACATGCGACCTCAGGCCAAGAGTATGTTTTTTCGACGCTAAGTATACATTTGAATACATTAGGATCAGATTCAAATCGAGACGAAAGTTCGAATATCATGGAGTTCCTCAAAGATCTCGAGATTTTATCGGGGCGCGAAAAAGGTGCAGGTTCGACGCTTTCCGAGTGAATTCGGGTATAGTAGGCATACAAGAGGCTGATAGAGAGAGAGAGTAGGGTTGAGGGGTAAGGGTCGCTTTTACGGTTGTAGGAAAGTGGATTGTGAATGCATTTGTGAAATTGCCAGCGTAAGCAGCGAAAAAATGTTTCGCTACATTTCACTTGCAATCCTGTACTTACAAATTATTTCAAATATATATCGATGGCTAAGTTCTAACAACACGTATCGCACAAATAGCCACTTTTCTGGAGAGCAACAAAAGTGGTTGTATAATTAATTAAATAAATATATAATTGTATAATTAATGGTATAAAATTTTAATTGAAATCAAAAACCAAAAAGACAAAACTGAAAAAGGAGCATACATTTGCAAACAAAGAGTTGTTTTTTGCTTTAATTTTATTTTTTACTAACAGTATTAGCAGTATTACCTTAGACCGGACAAGTTTTAAGATACGTGTTGTTAGAACTTGGCCATCGATATAATTTTGACTGTGATTGTGTCTTGTTAGAATTTCAACTATATTCATAAGCACCGCAATAAAAATATCAGGCTCAATTTATTTACATGGTGCAGAAAAAGAGTATTTTACGTAAAAAATAATGTTCATGAAGTAGTTAAACCTTTATATAAATGTATACTTCGAATACAGTTTATTCCGTGCATCCAATTTCTGAAAATAAGAATTAAGAAGAATAATCAAGTGGTCTACCCATTTTTTTACAAAATGCAAGAATTTGCTTGCATGTATCCGCATCATGTATGGGAAGAAAATATTTTAAGTGGAAATTCAAAGTTCCCAGTATAATTTAAAGTCGAAATTCAAATAAATATCAAATAAAATAATTGTATTTTATCGCAACTGGCCTTTAAAAATGTAAAATATAAATTATGTTCATTTGGATATTTATCCGCAGTCAAATGTTTGTTTGACATGGACAGACTGAAACTGCACTTTTGTTTTGAGGTGACAGGGGGAGCTTGTGGGAAGATACTAAAGGCGTGGGAGAAGAAAGGACAATGAAGAGAGGGGGAATTGGAGGCGAGAGAGAAGAGCACATGGAATTCCGTCGAATTGAATGGAATGGAAACAAGAGACAAACAGTGTGAGCGGAGGAATTCTTCCTTCCCTTCCACCCTTGTGTTTTTCCATCGTAAAACCCGATGAAATAATGTTTTTTTTTTGTTTTTACTTTCACATTTCGATGCGAAAGTGACTCCATCCACCTCCCTGTATAAATAAATATATTCATAATTTACTTTTCCACTCACTCGGTGTGTTGGAAGGAAGTTATTCGATTCGAAACTCTGGGAGTTATTTTTTCTTTCCCTGGGAGTCACCGGAATGGTGTATTCATTTCGGCATTCCTGTGATGATTCAGAACGTAATTTAATTTAGCCGGAAGGATATTGCTATGTTGAAATATAATTAAAAATATATTTCCTATTGCGAATTGCGAGGAAGAATTGGGGCCCTGCTCACTTGAACCCTTCAGGGAGCGAATGTAAAATGAAATATATGTGCCTCCTATTGGATATCCTTTTGAAGCGACCATTATGCTCCCCTATCACTGGTTTGTATTCTTAGGCTAATTCACGTTTGGGGATGAATGTTTTCCATGTTGTTTGAAATAAAATTCCCGAAATTAATGTAAAATATTTCTCAAAGGAGCAAAGATGACTTCCCTTACTATGTAAAACATGAATAACAAGTGAATTAGGATCAGCCATATTTTTAAATGTTTATTCTAGTTTATTATGCTCATGAGAGTGAAGTATAAATTTAAGCCGTAATAAATGTGCTATATTTTCTTTTAAATACTCACATAATTCTATAATCAACTTTGAACTATAAAAGACATAAATTAGATTAAAATAGTATTTTTGGTGACTTAGCCAGAGTATAGAAATTTTGATTGTTTACTTCCTGGATAATACTCTCATGCTTAAGGCTCCAACTACAAATTTCCGACAGTGGAAAAAATAAGGAACACTACGAATTATAAATTATATTATTTTTAACAATTATCCCCCCTGTTATTTACAATTAATTTCAAGCTCTTGGAGTTACCGCTTAACTGTACTCAATTTATCCTGAATGAAAAGAAAGAAATGTAAATTCCGAGTGGAATAGTCATAAACTTAAATAAAATAAAATACCTAAATTTCATTTAAAATTATCGTGTATATATGAAATATTCAGGACATATGTACAAGTACTTCACTTAAGTTCCCTCTAAATTGCCTTGAAGAGGATATTAAGAGTCCGTGAAAAGACCTAGACTGGAATCAGAACCCGGTTCTTTGTAATGGGAAGCCTACTCTATAGCCACCACACCTATACTGTAACTTAATACCTCTTTTTGCGTGTCACCAGTGAGGAATTCAGAATAAATACGGTATATTAATAAATCAAACAAAATATGAGGGGATTTACCATGTCCTCACGCAATGGTAGCATGACACATTTGTTGATAGCCCACCCTGGAATTTATTATTTAAATAGGTAAAATAAACTCCCTTCCACAAGATATTAACTTGCATGTGTCAATATGTTTCATACGAAAAAAATATCGGTTATTGATTAAGTGTTCCTTGGAAATTAGCAATAATAAACATTCCTGGGATGCTCATCGTTGAAGAAAAGGGACCATTTATCTATTTAATCCACTTGGTCACTCGGTCTCATTCCTTTAAATTTACCCAGCTTCTTTCAGAACCTTCGCACCCTGGCTTCGGAATGCGTGCACATTGGAAAAGGGCTACTTCCATACTATAGCAATCCCGCGGGCGGAATTCACAAGGTCGGAGCCGCCGCTGTCAGGCGTTAGTGCGTGAGAAGACCCGTGGGCCCCGAGACGGAGTGGAGGAGGATAATGTTCGGAGGTTATTGCTGCCTCTCATCATCCATTCACTCCAACACACAGGACCAAAACTCTCCCTACCGGCAATAAAGGGACTTCTGCACAGGGTTAACGGGCGGGTAGCCAGGCGTTCGTCTTTGGGGGCGAGAGAAATTGCGATGCATCGGCTACTGCGATAACCAACGTGATGCTAAGTGTGATATTGAGCCGTTGAGGCGAGTTTATATCCGTGAGTTGGATACAATAACATTCAGTACAGAAGATCTACGCGAGGAAACACGCAGTCAAATGCAAGTAAAGTCTGCGTTCGCGACGCGACCGGAAACAATGAAGCATTGAGGGCGTATTTTGAGGTGCATCTCTAGCTCATACGCAGGGTGAGCATGGAGTAAATCCTAGCTCACAAATTAGCTTGACTTAACTTGGCATGGATATAAACTGTAGGATTTGAGGAGATTTGCTGCCAAGTCACAAAAATTTAAAGAGGTTATAAACTTCCCGCTCGGTTGTTTTTTTGATAAAATAAAACTAGCTTATAACTTAGTCCATCATTTCGATATTTCCAGACTATCTACATTAAATCAGGCTTAATATTATCTTTTATGAATGTAAATTCTTGAACATTTTGCCTTAGAGTTTTTTCGAATGAAATTCTATTATTACTTGGGATGCAGGCAAACTTTGAAAAAGTTGTTATGAAAATGATCATTATAAGATGATATCGTCAGTTCCAATGTGTAGCATGTCATCAAAAAGAGAAAAATGGTGGTCCAGAGTATAGGAAAATAGGCCGAGAGTACGAGAAATGTGCGCCCAGACTATTCTATATTCTGCCCTTAGAGGATCGAGCTGCCGACTGCGGAGTGCGGATAGGAATGAACTCAGCGGGCTGTGAATAGAAAACGGCAGGAATTCCCAAGTCATCTAAAGGTGGCATAACGTGACATTGCGTAGTTACTGGTTGATAAAATACTGAAAGAACTTGGTCTTTACTATAGCAATGGCACAAACTATGTATCCAGTACGTTTACTGCCCAACTAACTATCGAAAGTCTTCCAAAATCTATTTATAAATAATGACCGATGTTATTAGCATTTGGTTGAGTATTTAAATTATGATCATCAAATGCACCCATAGTTTCCACAATAGGAACGGATCTTACCTTAAAGACGCAGTATATAAACGGCATCTACGGCCCAGAAGATGATGAATACGTCATTGTTCGAAACATTGACAATGATGGAGATGAAGGATTTAACCCGGATGGAAACCCGAGAAATGTTTACGTCAGCCAATATACGGGAGGAAGTTAAATCTTTCATTTTAATTCTGAGTTTGAATCTAATAAACAGGCAGATAGGATCATTTTGTATCCTATAATCTATACTGTCTTCAATATATAAATGCTATGCAGCGTAGCAAATCTCAAGGCGTCCAACGCATATTACTTGCTTGCTTTGCCCCGATTGTCGAGAATCAAACACTGTTAGAAGTTAAATAAACGTGAAAGACTTAGAGATACGTATTTTAATTTCATGAATAAACAGAATAACCAGTGAGTAACTCTGTGGGTCGGAAAAATTAAAAGATGCATTCTATCGCAATTCCTGGTAAAACAAATTTCAATAGCATATAAAATAAATATTAGCCAGAGAGATTAAATTATTCAATTCACCGAGGTCTAAAGCTAGATCAAATGTTTCAAAGATTTGTAAATCATTATCAGAACTTTTTTAACAAAATGTGTACATTAGGGTGGACCGAAAAAAGTTTTTTTTCCTGATCAAATTTGCCCTATGCGAGAAAGTTGCGAAATAATATCAGGATCTCGCACACAAACTTTTCTTCAAATCGGATAATATTAACCACTGCCGCGTGAGCTATAAAGTTTAAAATTTGGCAAAAAATCAGCCTGATTTCAGAATCAAACGGTTATGAAGACTAATTTTATGCGCGTATGGGATAATGAATAATACTAAAAAGTGGATACATGTTTATGGTTTACAAAAATGAAATTTAAAGTTAATTTGACAAAATCTATGGCTCAAACAAGGCCTATAAATAAACAACAAAGTTAGAGTATAGACCACCCGCACAACACAATTAATGTTTGCCTACGTAGAGCATCGTTTTGAAAATTCCATTTTGGGGGCTAAATTGAATACAAAATAATATTTATTTCAATTGATTTTCATTTTTTAGTTAATAAGTCATCATATGGTAGTAAATAATCTCACAAAAAGAAATAATAACACTGTACATATTTCCGGAAAACAGATGTGAATAGAATGAACAAAGAGGGCTGTGAAGGAATCTAACCATATGAATAGAGAAATGGATTGTGTGGAATTCGGCAACCACACTTGCTCATCGAGGTGGGGTAAATTGGCAGGAAGCTTCGAACACCGCACCACTGCAGGGGAGGCATTCCGCTTGAATTCGAGCCGCAGCCATTAACGCACCCAACCCGAAGCGGGAGCGAACAAATCAACGTCCCATTGAAATCCACGCACACCGGCCAATCGCGTGGGACCAAGTTAAGTCGGGAGAATTGGAGGCGTGGGAAAAGCGCGCCCAGACGACGATTCTATACTCCGCCCGAAGCGGATTAAGTTGTCCGCTGCGGAGGAGGAGCGAGGATCGGAAGGGGATCGCCGTGAATAGAAAACGGCAGGAAGTCCCAAGTCCTCAACCGCCGGGAAATACCGCTCGCATTTAATCGTTCGCGGGAATGCCGAATAGTTGGTCCCGCTTTTAAGCCTTGGCCGCAGTCGAGCGAAAAGGTTAAGCAGGGATTTCCTCTTTCGTGTACGTTTCTGGGGTAAATCATCCTTACTTCGCAACATATCCTTCTACAGCGAACTTTGGAACGCATAACATTCAATTCTATACGCAATATTTCGATGTCTGCCGAGAGAACGGCGGTGAAATAAACATGAATTCTCATTAAAAATATTCCCTTTCATCGGGAATAGAACCACGGACTTTTATCTTCCCGGGCCGCTGCGAAAACCACTATCCAGATTCTTGAATTCAACGGTAGGTGGTATTTGGAGAAGGCGACCAACAGCTGAGGTCATTCGGACCATGATGAAAGGGTATGGAGAGAAACCCGGCGTGGGAATTAGGCTGCTCTTAACGAAAGGCGCCAAGGGGACCGCGGCTTAACGTCCCATCCGACGGACGGAGCGTTTCCCTTGAAATGTCCACCACACAACACTCAAGCAGGCATCGGGCAATCTCTGAAAATTCTCTGCCACTGCCGTGATTTGAACCCAAGCCGAATGGGTGGGAAGCCAACATTCTAGCCACCACATCAACACGATTCCATTCAATTCAATTCGGAACAATTGCTAGGGAACTTTTTTCCCATGGAAATTCATGTGTAATTGATTTCTATGCTTAGAATTTAATTTGGATGCGTCAAGATAGCAAAGTAGTAATGAAAAAGAGAACTGTGACAATTGTTTTTTTATAGTGACTGTAAATAAATTTAGTCTGAAGGATTTTCTTAATAAATAAAGTATTAATTACACCTGAACGTTCATATTCAAATGCATTTAGGCGGGAAGTCATCCTTACTTCGCAACGCTCCCTTCTACTGCGAGCTATTAAACACATAGCCTTCAATTATGTCCTCGCAAATACTTCGTCGTTAACAATTTTGCCTGTGTTAGGGATACAAAAGAGCATACGAAATAAATTTTTAAAAAATATATAAAATATTTCCAAATGGAATACAGCACAACTAACTTATCAGGACATAAAAATGAAACCTTGATGTTACTCAATGAATCATAGTGTACAAACATGCTCATCACAACATTTAGGGTAGAACATGAATAATGATAAATTATTTACTCCAACAAATATGGCATGCAATTTCACGCAGACCTGAGGTAAATATTATAAAACAATAATTATGTATATTTGAAATCACAATGACGACCAAATGCATAATTTACTAGTTTGAAAACCAGTATATACTTTCTGTTAGCATGGACATACATTTTTAAACATGCTGATGGCATTGAAACTGCAATATATTTTGTGTTTCACATTGTTCAAGTAGTTTGCACTTTTTGCATACTAGCACCTTTCCGAGAAAAAAAGGTTAACAATTTTCATACAATTCATACATTCTTTTAAAAACGATTAATTACCGAAATATATTGCAAATGAACTTTTTATAAACCTTATAAATCCACTGAATGTGCTTGATAGAACGTTTAGAATTGATCTTATCATCGATGAATTTAGCTAGACTCAACTTCGCATCCACGAGTTAAATCAGCAAGCCTGCTGTCACATAGATACTGATCGTGTGTTTACTCAGTTCTCCGTAAGCTGCATTTCCTTCTCGAGGGACCTAATCCTGTCATCCTTATTCATGGAAGCTAATATCTCATTATAATTCAAAGCTGCAATCGCCGGATATGGTGTCACCTCAGAGGACTAAAGGTCTCCCCTTGACACATGAACCTTGGTCCAGATAATCCAACAGCCGAAGTTTTGTCCTCGTCTCATCTACTTTTGCGTCGGAATAAGATATAGGAACATCTAAAAAAACGAAGGTTTGAAAAAGTTTTAAGCGTTTGAGAAAAAAAATATTATTTTCATTTCCTTCTGAAACAATGTGAATGAAGTTTTTTTCGTGAAATTTTGAGTTTCAATTTTTTTTCCGATTATATTGCTATCTTGTTTGGTTATTTTTTCCTCATTCTCGCCTCAATGATTAAAAACAGTGAATTTTTCATTTTTCAACTCAGTGTAACAGGGAAATATAATTTTTCAATCTTTTCTATGCTGACACATTGGTCTCAAAATGCGGAGGGAAGTTATTTCTGATGATAAGATGCTGACCTTCCCGGCTACGGAGAGGGATATATATATATATATATATATATATATATATATATTGAATTTAAACTTAAATTGCTTAACATTTCGGCTCAGAGAGCCATTATCTGGTTCAGTCTTGTACCAGGTGATGGCTCTGTGATCCGCGTTACAGGCATTAAATTAATTGCGGAAAAATTCAGTCACCTTTTATTTCAATAATTTGATAGTAATAATTTCAAAATATATTTTTTATGATAAAATCATATTTACATCAAATATATTCATTCTAACGTTGCAAAAATGGATGGATTGCATACAAGTCGTCGATAAAAGGTTTCGTCTTTTTTTGTATTTCATTTTATCTAAAATATTTAATAACCGAATATTTTGGAGATACTTACCAAAACCATTTTAAATTACTTGTATAAATGGAGAGCTCGAGATTTTTGTTCCTGGTACCCGCGGCAATGGGAGTTGACTCGTGATGTCATATTCCTCATTTAATGCTCATGCTTTAAAATATTTACTTTTATAAAAGTTATCACCGGCAAAGTTAATGCATTACTTATAGCGACGGGAGTAATATAAACATAAATAACTTGAAAGCGTGCATTTCCAGGTTAAAATAAAGTACAATGAAGGAAAATATATGAAAGAAATTGTTTTGCGAAAAAAGCTTTTTTTAATCGACATTTTTATACGTCCATCTGTAAAAAAATACTTTTTCCCCATCACTAATTGGGATAACAACTTCCTTTTGTCACTTCAGAAGGGCATCATTAGATGTACTCAATATATTCTCCAGCCTCAGGTTTGAGGATGACATAAATAGAGAGATACGAGCTGTACCAAACCAAGTTTTCAGGTCCCTTATCGATTCTACTTTTCGAAAAATTGTGATGCATAAATCCATCTTAGCCATCGAAAATTTACTGATATATAGAGCAGGGATGACAATTTTGACCTGCAGGTATACAAATAATAGGAGACATCGACTAAATGTATCCAATATCCATGCTATTAATTAGTTTCGAGAACAAAGCCAGGCCATTGCCGTGATTCGGAATGCAGTGACCCTTTGAGTCACGAGGTAGAACCGGGTTATCGTTGGTTATAACTCTAACAACAATCAAGCTTCATAGCCTTCACAGCTTACTATATACCATGATATATTCAGCTTCAGTACTCAGATATCCATCACAAAACTAATCGAATATGTGTGAAAATTCATTTGGTACAAACTATGTACTTCAAGGCGATAGGTGAGGGGAGTATTGGACCTCGGTATCATAGAGAGTGAGGAGACGAGGCGGTGCCTGAGACGGAGGCGGAAGGTTGGTAGGAATTGGTTTACAGTTTTATTCCTTTTTTGGCATGAAACCAAGCCAATAAAGGGCATTGGTGACAGTTTTAAGCGCACCTCCTTATATTTTTTCGCGTTATCACGACGATCCTTACAAACCCTGTGGAAACGTAACAGTAGTTTTCCTTTAATGTGCTAGTCAAGAAATGAATATCAAAACCATCGGATGATAATGCTATTACAGGTTATATGAATTATAGAAATTACGTGAGCACAACTTTGTTACCTGGAGTAAAATGGCTTTGAATAAATGACTAAATTTTGAATAAATTTGAAGCAATTAAATGATTTACTAATCCGGATGACTTGACTACTTTTAACATCCTTCGTTGGTTGAAGAAACAAATAAATTCTAGAAAATGTTATCCAACTCCAATTTATGTTATTTATGAAAAGATCATAGCGATTTAAAGATACCTTAATTAGGAGTATGTGATAATATCGTTTATTTTATAAAACGATTACTGAATGCATTATCAAAAACAAGATACTCCTGCACTATGCAATTAAGGTAAGAAGTGCGCCATATCAATGCTAACAAATGCCAATTATCTATATAACTTTACTATCTGGAGCAGGTTGTACCGTGATCGATTTCACGCAAAGAACAAACGGTTAAGCAAGCATGGTTGGGATAAATCGAGTATTTGTGTGGTCCTTTTGTAGAGTAAGGGGTAACCCGATATATGATGTTATTTATCGCATTTACAGATTTTTAGATACTCCATTCCTTTAATATGCTACACATTTAAAATACAGAAAATAAAAATGTGTTTTCCTCTAAAAAGTCATGTTGTTCCTATTATGCTGCATTAGCTCCCGAAAATATAGAAAACACAATACTCATTATTCTTCGATAGGGGAGCATAATTACCACTTTGTAAGGGCCAACTATGAATGTTATAATGAGTAAACCCACTGGATTAAATATTTAAAAAGTTAACAATAAATTTGAGGAGCACTTAAGGCTTAAGATTTTCAGCATCTTAGTCCAAAATTCGCCTGCCATAATGAAATGGAATTGTTACCCACAGTGTCATCCAAGTATATTAGGCACCCAAGGAGGGTTCTTGGACGCGGTGGGTTGAAAATCGAATATCAGTCCTAGTTGAAAGCCAATTCTCTCGTTATCTCAGAGGTGTTGGCAGTGGATGGAGATTCCGGTTACGTCTGGTGCGTCGGTGAGTTGTTGTTATCTCGTTTCCTACGAGACACCATCTGCCTTTTTCCATCCCTTGCCCTCGCACGACTATTCTCTCCCGAACATTGCCAGCCTCCGAGGCAATTCCGATTCACTTCCACCAGGGGTCTCATTCCTCCTACTCCACTCTTTTCATTTTCCCTTTGCGGACCCTTCCTATCCTAAGTTCCTCGCCTATTTCGTACCCTACCTGTCCTCGACCCTTTCTCTCTTCCCTATCCAGCGAGGACATCATACGCTGAACTCCTTTCCTTTCACTTTCTCGCACTCTCTAATCTCCACCTATACCCATGCCATTTCTTTGTCTTTTCTAAAGCTCATCCTATTACTGCATTCTCTCCGCCATTCTTATCCCTAAAACCGTATCTTGAATCAAGCACCGCTCCCGAAAGCGATATTTACACCGCAAGACATTAAAAATATACGGATTTTAATGGTAAGAGATTTATATGGTTTAGCACATGAATATTCAAACAAAGAATTGCACAAAATTCCCTCCATGCGGCACAATAGCAGCAAGGATTTCGATTAAAAAACTACAAAAGGAATTATAAGTGGCCAAAAACTAGTAGGGTGTATATAATTGGACTTTTACTTTTGGTTCTTACAGTAGAAAGACCGTTATAATTTTTTTCCGCCACAAAATTTAGTACTTTTACATAAATTAAGCTCATTGCATTCGTATTTAATAGCACTAGTAAGGTAGTTCCAAAGATCTAAAAATACGGATTAAATGAAAATAAAAAATATAGGGACACATTTTCTTTTATGTGAAACTATGTCGAAGCATGTATAGAAACGAAGCATATTGAAAATCTTAAATAAATATTAGAAAACTAAGTTACTGGAGAAAAGGTGTAAATCCTAGGAAGATAGCCGAAACACCTACAATCGAATAATAGGAGGCAATCAAGTGCTAGAGGATCAATCAATGTGCTGGCCTTAATAGTTCAGAATAGATTGAAACGCTTTCTTTCACCTTCGCTGTATTATTCTATGGGTTTCTCTCCCTTTCTCTCTAGTTTTCAGTTTTTCTCTCTTTACATTCACGCAGGCTTCCACTCTCATAGCAATCCTATCCCTATCCCAACCATCTTTCTTTGGCATTTGCCGCGATCTTTTCGTATTTCCGTTTCAAGAGTTTCCTTTTCCCTTACCCATTTGTCTTGTCTCCACCTTATCCTGTTTTCATCCCCGTTTTCCATTTCCTGAATCCGTTTTTCCACTTATGCTTCGACGTTACGCGCCATATTTTACACCTGTAAATATAATAATTCAACGTCAGCTTTCAGAAAAACTGAGAAAGAAAGTAGTGTTTTCGGATGCCTAGGATGATGTACTCCTTAAGTCACTTAAGCGCTATAGCTGACTGAAAAAAAACGTTCATTAGATCATTGTTACCAATTGTGATATACTATTACGGAAGCGTCAAGTATCTTTCAATTGATTCTGAATATTCAATTACCTGTATCATCATATAACTGCGATCTCAAGGGAGCTATAGTCTCGAGGGAGCTATATGCATTACGGGAGCTAAGGAATAGAATTTTGTTTCAATTTTCAGCACATGATTTTATCTTTGCAAAAGGAATTAAATTTTTTTGGAAGTTATTTATGCATTTTTCAATGAAAGCTCCAAATGGTAAAACTAAACTACATTGAAGATGAGGCGCCTAAGTCTCTATTCACAGAGGAAAAAGAAGGCCAAATTATCTCGATGAAACCATGACAACAATCTCAAAGGTTTTTTTAAGGAGCATAAGGAGTCAAAGGGTTTGTAGACATGATAGTAAGAAGAAAACATATTTGGTGATAAGGTAATAGATCCTTTCTAATTCATTACGTTTATCGGCGACAAATAAAGGAGAAAAAATTTTAATGTCCATCAGCACTTAACTAAAATGCACATGGCTAAGATGCAATTCTCTTCCCCGACAAATATGGTGATGGGAAACACGTAAACGATGCATCAGGAATTCTAAAGTAGAGAAGGAATACTCATTAATCTTCGAGAGTGGCAAGTTCCAAAACTGTGCTACATCCGGAGGAGAACCTCTTGCTCTAATTCAGAAGCGGTATCTTTCCGAGACACACTATCGTGGCATCATTAGTCGCGGGAGCAGAAATTCTTAAGTACGCGCACTCTCTTCATGAAAGTGGGGCAAACTTTTATCTGCTGAAGTTCCACAAGGTTCCGTACCACCACACGTTCACTTCCTGGGATATCATCGAGACTCGCCTGCATTTCCGCGGAAAAGATCATCGCCTCGGCCGGGGGAGTTCACGAACCACTCCCGTGTATATGCAGTCCGAAGCGTGAAAAACTTTTAATAACTAGCAGGCGAGTTAGGAAGCACTTTAAGGAGGTACGACATTAAGGCACAAAAAACTGACACTTTGTTATTATGCTATTAAAACAAATTCTTCCTCACTGAGAAAATGCGTTGACATAAAGCAAAATCAGACAACAAAATGTGGGCAATTAAATCCTTATATTTTATAAGCGCTTTTTAAACCTTGGTGAACAAACCACAGCGCCAGTTTCTTATAACTAATGCAATTTTTCATGAAAGCATTCATGCACTAATATTTGATGAAGAAGTATGGTCCAGAGAGAAGCCTCAGCATTGCTTACAGCATGATTTACATGATACCAAGCAATTAATTCCTTTTTTTTGCCAAACCAAAATACATATTCAAGAAGTAATAAAAAAATATTTTCCTATGCGTACAAAATGCTTTTTTGAAAGGAAGTATTTTGAATTTTGGTGTATAACTGTTTATAAACGTTTCATGATCCGACGTATGCTCAGTGATTACAATGTATGCCTACCTAAACACAGGTCGGAATCACGGGTTACCTAAAGATCCTCTAAATTTCTGTATTTTTTTTAAATTTCTGCGTACATATTTTTGAAGCAATAAAGACGATTCAATGCCTCAGCAGCGCAGTGAGCAGATAAATAAAGGCTAGTGAAGAGATGGTTTACGGTGCGTAAACACGGACGCAAAGGAAGGTGGAAGAGTGGCAGATGTGGATGTGGAGGAAAATGAAGAAGGTGAAAAGTACATCTAGAGGAATAGGAACGACGAAGTGCTAGACGTGGTGAGCGGGGAGACGAAACTGTCATATGAGAAATAAGAGGCAAGAAATTTGAATGGAATGAGTACTATGATGGGGAAACTAAAAACCGCATTAAGGGAATAATTTTAGGTAACCGGGTACAAATAAGCTGAGAATAGAATTTCCGGATAAATTGAAAGAGAATAAAACTTACGAAGTATTGAAGAACAAATTACAATTTGGGAGGGAGGTTACAGGAGGATTTCGTAAAATTTTACAAGTAAAACTACCTTAACCAATCAAATGCTTTTCAAGAAGATAAAATTAACTTTTTTATAGAATTTCCACTTTAAAAACCAGCGTGATATTTAAAAAAATAAAATTTTCAGAAAATATAGCATGGAAACCCTATTTATTTAAGTTGGCCATTAGATAAAGTACATTCACGTGACCATATTTTAAAAATTTCAAGAAAATGGCTTCTTCTCTCCTCGCAATCTCGTTGTGTTTACTGCGATGAGAGCAACGCGAAGGGAGGGGGGGGGGGAGGAAATCCGATTGCGAGGCAGGACGCTGACCTCCCTGCCACGTGAGTCAGCGAGACGGACACGAGAATGAAGTTGGAATGTAAAAAAATGATATATATACACCTCCACCTTCCTCGCGGTTTCCTTATTTAAGGCTCCCGCGGTTTATTATATTGCGCTTCCTCCCCGAGGGTATTATTTTTTTAAGTAAAAATGAAAGCGTGGTTTAGTCCTCGCAGTCCTCAGAGAAAAAGCTGCAACGGGCACGTCCAGCTGACCCGACCGCTAAAAACTTAAGCCTTCCGTCGCACTTATTGAGGGAAGGGCGTGGGTCCGCCTTTACCCCACTGGGCTCAGCACAGGAAAATCCGGTCCCCGAAGGCACCACGTAAGCCGTGAGGGCATTTGCCTCCCCTAGCCCGAGCTAAAATTTACCTCGCTTTCTAATGCGTTGGATCTTGTGAATGATACATGACACAGCTTTGTATTGTGAATGGCTTTCCTGAAGGTTTAACTCAGAGAATGGCTGTTCAACAGCTGGGTTGCTAACAAAAGGTATTTTTTTAACTCTACAATAGTTTTTTAGCTGCAATTTTCCACTCCTCAAGATTCATACACATTATAATACGATCCCATTAGCTTTCGAAATATATCAATTTATGATTTCTCACCGATTAATTCTTAACCTTTCTGACATTTTATCTCATAACATTTTTGAAAAATTCTTTTTTTCGGCATGCGTGAGAATTTTCGAACAGCATTATAGAACGGCTGCGTGTTCATATTTTATTCACTATCCCATCGTCATTTTCCACCAATTATTTTGTTTACAAAATGCATTTCAAATATGATAAGGTATTAGATATTTTTCCATGACTACGGGTTTTACTAACATTTTTCTCTCTTCCACTACTTGTCTTCTTACTCAACTTTAAGCATTATTATACTCCATGGGAATTTTAAAAATGAGTCTCTTATGTACACCGAAGCTTCTATAGCCTATAGCCCATTTTGTCCAATGCAGACTTCGACTTCCGAACTTTTATATGGAGATATAATGTAGCGAAATGTTTTGTGTGCAATTTCAGGCTAAGTTAACAAAATGAAAGACTACTGAAAGATCTAAAGCATAAAGTTGACTAAAATTCGTAAGGGAGTAATAATAATATTTTATAAAAAAACTATAAAGTAGGCGTAGAATTATAAATTTATCTGCCAGTAAACTAAAGCGAAAATCAAAGGTTAATATAAGAACCAGGGTGGAGGGGAGTAATATACTTTTTAGTATCTCAAAAAAAATCTCAATAAAGGGTAGTAAATTTCATAAACTTAAAAGCAAATTACAGCTCATGAAAATATGCATTTTTAAAAGAATAAAGAACCGCAGTACATGTTTATGGGGAATCAATGATAAAATTAAATTGAAAGAAACGAAAAGATTTCGTTACGTTTTTGTAAAACAGTTAAAATTTCCCCAACATGCAGTCAGTAAATCTTTTCTGTAAATTGCGAAAGTAGAATAAAGAGCATCGAAACATAATTAGTAGGGCCGATGTAAGCATAAACTTTCCTTTTTCTACAACCTAGGCTGTCTTTATAATTAGAAAAACAACATTCATCGGAGAAAAATGGAATAGTAGATACAAAAAAACAGAACATACGAGGAAGTTAAGCTACTGCGCCGAGCGATTCGAATTTATGCTCTCAATTTCTATGTCACCAAGTCACACGTGATTTTCATCGTCATAGCCGGGCTCCTGCTTTTCACTTGGAGCATTAATTTCCCTATTAAACTTCGAGACACCTGATGCCATCTGTCTACTGGGTCGTAAACTTCACTTAGCTCCCAAATCTCTTTACTTGCCATTAACGTCAGGAATTGTCAAGATCTTCATTTCTCTCGCGAGAAACTCCCATCAGGTGACGCCTGGCAGACTCAAGGGACAATATTAATATTCTTTTCGAACAGATCAGCCTCTCAGTCTCGTTTCTATCTACTTCTACTTGCCTAGAATTCCACTCCCACTCGATGCTAACTCGATCACCGTTAATCTTCTCATCGCAGTATCATTTTTCCCGTCATCCACATCCCTCCTACATTTCTAGTCGTAAGGTTATCTTTCGTACACTTGCCAACCAAGTCATTCTCCTTCAACAATAAATCGTTCAGGGAAATTTTCTCAACGTGGATTAAAGTTCCTATTCCATCATCGACATTTTCAGACCAAAATTCTACCTATGTATTCGTCAATCATCTTCATGTAACTAACTTCTCAGAAATTTTGAGCTCAAAATTTAACATTTACGGATTCTGTTTTTCGGAATTAAAAATAACCAACGTCTTCATTCAACCCGAATGCTGGTATGCAACAATTGGTTTGGATATGTGAGAGGTTAGAACTCACACTGGAAGCTTCAGACGGTAATGGATCACACATTCAGAGCCGTACCACCCTGGTAGTTAGTACTTACCCTGAATCCAAACGTGACTATCCCAACCTAACATAGTAGTAGGTTTGGGGTTAAGGGTGCGTCGACAGCTAAGGTCATTAGCACCACGCGCAATCAAATTGCGACATAAGCATATACTATAATTTCAGTTTGGTGCGGCACTGTTGACAATATTGATGTAAACTTCGAGCCTATCAAATCGAATTCACAAGACCAGTTTTCTTAACGAATTCTATGACGCGGCATAGGCGGCCAGGGTCATCGCCCAGAATAAATTCTAGGTTGCCCCTGACGCCTGTCCGGCTTCGCGTAATATGATGCTCATCACACTCCGTCAAGAGGTGTCTCACAGTCAGGGGACAGTCACAATAGCCACATCGAGGTGGGATCTTGTCTTGGGTGAAGAGATAGGAATGTGTCAGGGCGCAATGACCGATTCTCAGTCTAGTAATAATGACCTCCTCCCTACGATTCCTCCCAACAGAAGAGGGCCACATTGACGTAACCGGTTTGATAATTCTCAGTTTGTTATTCGTTACGTTCGTCCATTCCTCACTCCACTGCCGTAGAACTATTCCGCGCATGGCCATCTGCAGGTCTTGATAGGTTACAGTAGTCGAAGCCTGTGCCGGCAGCGTGAGCGCCGCCTTTGCAGCTGCATCTGCTTTTTCGTTTCCTGTTATTCCCATGTGCCCCGGAACCCATAGGAACGACACTTGGCGTCCACGTTTACAGATATAATATAGAGCGATTTGGATATCTTGCACAATAGGGTGCGTCGGGAAAATAGCGGCGATAGATTGCAGCGAGCTCTTTGAGTCGGTGCATACTATGGTGGAAGGGTTGCAATCGTCGGCGACCATCCCCAACGCCATCTTAATGGCGATAAGCTCCGCTGTGTATATGCTACACAACGGGCTGAGTCTCGTCTGCTTGATGCCGTGGTATGCCGAGGACACTGCGCAGGCACAGGCGGCTTCCGACTTGGATCCGTCTGTATACATGAGTCGACTGCCCTTATGGCGACTGACGAATTCATTAAAATGACACTGATACTCTGAGGCAGTGGAGTATTCTTTCTGGAGTCCTTTAAAAGCATCATAAATTTTGGGATGTGGAATTATCCATGGCGGGATATCGGGGTAAACGATTGGAGCTACATCCGGGAGTTGTATTCCGGATGCTTCGATGAACTCTTTCAATCGTATACATAGTGGTTTAGTGGCTCTCGTTCTTATAATAAAAATTCTTAAAAACTTTGGATTAAAAACAATGTTAAAACACGGGTGACCTCTTGAGGCTAAGATTTTCGCCGCGTAGTTTAACATCAGGATGTTCCTTCGGCTCTGCAAAGGCGGCTCTCCAGCGTCTGCATAAATGCTGAGCACCGGGCTGGTGCGGAAGGCACCAGTTGAGAGCCGCAACCCTGTGTTGTGCAGCGTCGTCAAGGTTCTTAAAATTGACTCGCGGCCAGACGCGTAAATAAAACTCCCATAGTCCAGCTTGGATCGAACAAGTGCGCGATATAGTAAAAGCATCATGCTGCGGTCGGCGCCCCATGAGGAGTGGGTTAAAAACTTTAAAATATTTAGGGTCCTAAGACAATTATTTCTTAAAAACTGAATATGTTCCCGCCAATTTAATCGGTGGTCTAGGGTCATACCTAGGAACCGAGCCGACTCCACGTACGGAAGGGGTCTGCCATCCAGTTTTAAAACTGGAGGGGCAAAGTAACCTCTCTTCCGGTGAAAATGCACGCATTTGGTCTTTTCCGCTGAAAATTTAAAACCATTTTTCCGTGACCAGTTGCCTAGGTTATTTAAAGCTAACTGTAGTTGTCTGGCTACCGATACAAGTTTGGACGACCGGCAAAAGATTGCCAGGTCATCCACGAACAGCGAGCTCATCGTTGGGGCTTTGACACAATCCGCCACGTCATTTACGGCTATCGCGAAAAGTGTCACGCTCAATACGGAGCCCTGTGGTACCCCATTTTCCAGGGAATAAGATTGCGATAAGTCTCGGCCTATTCTGACCTTAAAAGTGCGGTTCTTTAAAAAATTTTCAATGAATATTGGCAGATGGCCTCTAAATCCCCATTTGTGGAGCGTCAAGAGTATTTTCCGGCGCCAGACCCGGTCGTAAGCCTTCTCTAGATCAAAGAAAATACCAACAACGTGCTGACGAAGGACAAAGGCCTCTTGGATGTAGTTCTCTGTCCTGACAAGGTGGTCAACTGTCGATCGGCCGCGTCGGAAGCCACATTGGACAGTGGAAAGAAGGTTTCGACGCTCCAACCACCAAACAAGTCGTCGGTTCACCATTCTTTCCATTACCTTACACAGACAGCTGGTGAGGGATATTGGACGATAGTTGTTTGGATCAGATTTATCCTTGCCCTGTTTTAAAATTGGAATAACTATAGATTCGCGCCAGGACGGTGGGAAGCTTCTCTCTGCCCAAAGTTGATTGAAACATAAAAGAACTTCCAATAAAGCTCTCTCTGGAAGATTCCGGAGAAAGGCATTATGGATCTCATCCATCCCCGGGGACGTGTCGCGGGAAGCTGCGATTGCTGATTTTAGTTCCCAAAGGGAAAATGGGACATTGTAGTCCGCCAGTGTCCCCCTATCAGCGAAAGAAAGTGTGTGCAATTCGCAGCGTCTCTTCAAGGATAGGAAGGAGTCCTCATAATTGGAGTTGCCGCTTATGTTAGCTAACAGCCGTCCGAATATCTCGCTGATGGCGGCCGATGAGGTTACGATGTTGTCATTGTTTTTAATGTATGTGACTCCATGCTGACGGTGGTCACCACAGATACTCCTCACCTTTTTCCACACCTGCGACACTGGTGTCCGGCAGTTTATCCCGGATACAAATGACATCCAGGAGTCTTTCTTCGCCTCTTTGACCACCTTTCGGGCTTTGGCTCGGAGACGGCGAAAGGAAGCCAAATTTATGGCTGTTGGGTGTTTATTAAAAATTCTTAGCGCTCTCTTGCGTGCCTGAATAGCCTTGGCGCAATCGTCGTTCCACCATGGAACGGAAGGCTTCATACGGGCGTGTCCTGACCTTGGCACACTACTATTTGCACATTCGCCGATACTGTTTGTCAAAAATTCAATATTCTGGATACCACAGCGGCCTTCGTTAAATGTAAAATTGAATGATTCTTTAAAAAGAGCCCAGTCGGCTCTCCGGATACTCCAATTGCTAGGACGTAAAATATTGGGGTTAAAATATTCCTCTCTATTAATAGTAATGGGGAAGTGATCGCTCCCACATAGATCGTCGTGAACATTCATTTGAAATTTGTCCATTAATGTGCTCGAAGTAAAACAAAGGTCAATAGTCGAATAATTGCCGTTAAAACTATTGAACCTAGTTTTCTTTCCGTCGTTTAATAAAACCAGGTTAGAGACTGTTAAAAACTGCGATAAAATGCGTCCTCTCTGATTGCACTGTGCCCTGGAGCTACCCCATAGTGTATCATGGGCATTAAAATCACCTACTATAATAAAGGGTTTTGACAGTTGGCAGATAAGGGAGTCTAAATAAAAAAGGGTCACCGGTGCCCCCTCTGGAAGGTATACGTTACATAGAGTCACCGACTGGGGGCCGTGCAGCGTTACCGCTACCGCCTGAAAAGGCGTGTTAAGCGCCACCCGGGAGACATGAAGGGTGTCCCTAGTGGCGATCATAACACCACCGTGTGCCCGTTGGCCACTTATGTCGTCATATCTAAAAACGTTAAAACCACTTAAAATACCCTTGTCCGTTGCTTTAAAATGTGTTTCTTGCAGGCAAATGCACATTGGATTGAAATCACGCAGTAAAATGGCCAGCTCCTCCTTGTGCCGATAAAAACCATTA
This sequence comes from Ischnura elegans, assembly GCF_921293095.1. NCBI lineage: Eukaryota > Metazoa > Arthropoda > Insecta > Odonata > Coenagrionidae > Ischnura > Ischnura elegans. The sequence goes on from NC_060247.1 coordinate 29,584,233, forward strand.
CAATTCCATTGTAAAATAAAAGCCATGATTAAAGATAAATAAAAAACTTGAACTGCGTGAGGTATGTTCAGCGCTTAAGTCTATTCTTCTTTGTCTTTTTCTTGGCTTGGAGGATCTCTGTCTCCGAGAGACTTTCGTCTTCCCAACCTAACATAATGGACTATATTGCCTCAGATAATGCTTGATTTTAAAAGTTAGTGTATATAGTACTAGCAAGGAGGAAAAAAGTTACTCATTGATGAACCCAATTAGATTTGCCGTCTGATTTAAATTCAGCGCTGAAAATTTACTTCACCCGAGCACATTAGTTCAACCTCCCTGTTCCGTGATTTTGCTTTTGAATGCCGAAATTTTTTTTATACCATCAGGTGCAGAACATAAAATGACTTAGCATTGTCAATTGGTAAAATACGTTTGAAATACACGCACTCACCACTTGTATTTTTATCCCTTGGGGTAGCAATGCAAAAACAGTTGAGGATATAGAATTTTCATTGGATTTACTTAGTTGCATAAAAAACCCCTTATATACCAGGCCCCTCGAAGCATTTAAACACGCTAAGAACTGAGAACTTAGAATATTATAATATCTAGAGTATTAAAAAATTATTCAGCATTATTATAAATATTTAATTATTACAAATATTTGAAGTAACAATTTTTTTATCAATCAAACTGGTCGAGTGTAGATGTATAAGTTCTTTTCTGAGATTCAAATACGAATGGGTATCATTAGGTATGCATAACAATAACTATTCCTTATTTACAGCAGGCATCTCTCCTAACCAAGCTGTTTGCGGGAAATATTTCATCGGTATGACATTTTGGAATTCACCCTAGGTCATTTTAATAAGTTATAGTAATATGGTATGTACCAGTTTCTTTCGAAAGTAGAAGTCAGCTTTGATGACACGTTTCACGCAATTTCTCCAATCTTGCTGTTTTCGTGAAACCCGACTTCAGAAGCCCGTTGCTCTCTCTTGTCATTTCCCTTCCTTTTCCTGCCATCCTTCGACGACTTTCTCCATATTCTCTTCTCATGACGACTCTTTTCATGTTCTCCGTCTTCCTACAAGGCTTCCCTGGCAACATCTCATGTGGAACTCCATTTCCTTCCTTTCCTTCCGTGTTTTTTTTCGGACTATTTGCAATTTCCCTAGCCATTCAGGCTCTCTCTTTCTCTCTCTCTCAACACATTTCGCTCACACAATTTACCCTTCTCCAAACTAAGATCATTTCTTTCTGAAATCCAATTGCATGCGAGAAGTTTCCAGGAAAGAGCGCGCTTATACCTATAACTATAAAAAAAATTCTCCGTATACTTTTAGACTTGGAATATGGAGGCGCGTATTATTTTGGTTCGTCTATAGATGACAATGCGAGCGCATCAATGGATAGAGCGAGCGCACTGCCTAAGCAGTGCCTAGTAATCTCATAGGAAAATGAACGCCTTAACACTTAATGTCTTGGTAAATACCAAGAGACGTTTTCTCAATGGCACGAACACCCGAGGTAACTATTGGCAAGCGTGTGGGGAATAGCGAGTCATAATAAAATAAATAATAGAAAAAGGATTAGTAAAATGCTTCCATGGCTTGACGTAGATGATGATGGAAGAACTTAAACCAATTCCAACAAAACATAACTCAAGGTAACTTGACATATGACGGTAAAAATTAATCAGTAAATACTCCACCAATCGTACAATAGGACCTTGCATCAATCCTAAATCGATGATAGAGGCCATTTAATTCAACTCTAAGGCTGTAGCGAGTTACATTATTTCACATTATTTTGAAAGAAGGCAAACAGTTTCCCTCCTATGAACGACATTTGTAGGGGAATTTTAGGTTCGCAAGAATGACAGATTTACGGAAAATTAATGAATACGCGCAAAACAATTTCAAGAGAAACATTATTTCTGATGAAATTCCTTCATACCATTTAAAATAAACCATAATATCAAATTTTAGTTCAATTTTTAAAGTAGTTACTCCCGGTACACACGAATACCAATGCAGGCAGAAATACCAACATATGCAGAATTACTGAAAAGCTCTACCCGGGGACGTGCACATTACCATACCTAGTCCTTATTTTAACTTTAGCTTTTTCCAGAAACATTTCTATGGATCGCCTTCTCATCCTTTTCCCAACTTTTCTGCATCCCAGGGGCCTCAATGTCTTTTTTTTCCTCTGACGCAAATGCGGTCAACATTTATTTTATTACTATTTCCTCCTTTCCACACGGCTGTACCTTTCTTTCCGATTTCTTGAGAGTGAAAATGCCTTTCATAAATCCCATTTCCGAGAATCGCGGAGTTCCCGCATAAAGTGCGCGCATATATAAATCAAATTGTCGTATCCGGCAGAGGCGACTTCCCTAATGGACGGATAGAATTTATGCTCCGCAGGCTGCAATGCACCTCACCTTTGGGAGTATGATGATGATGATGATGATGATGTGTTTCTGCACATTCTTTTTTTTATTTGCATTCCATCATTCCTCATGACCCCCGCGATTCCAATTTTTCGCCCGCGTTCGCAATGCAGTCTCCGCCATCTCCGTTCTTACCTGCGATTGCATGCGGGAGCGATTCGTTTTTTAAAGCCCGGGTTAAAAAAAAATTAAAAAAGAGGGCCCATTTTTCTGGATCCACGATAAAGAGAATTTCGGACGTAAAAGGGTTCGGGAAACGAATAGCTAACGATATCACCGGGGTCTCTCGGATGGAACGAGTTCTACGGAACGGTTTTCCCATGCGTTACTTTATCGGCTCATTATGTGCGGTAAAGATGTTCTTGCTCCACGCGAAGGTGGCCTTTTATCCTTGATGACAGGTTCATTACCTTGAAATTATGTCGAAAAATGCATTAAGGTCAAGGTGACAGGGTCAGAAGGTAATTTAATCATTCAGTGCTAAAATTTTCATGTAACTACATATCTGAAGCACTCGTGATAATTTCAGCATTAGTATTTATACTTCCAAAAATATACTCTCAGGCTTACCAATTTGAATGATTGATATCAGAGATGGATAGAAAATAAAAACTAGCGTCATATTGTCTACTTGATGGTAGATTTTATTGTCTACTTGATGGTACATGATTAAATTTTTATCTAGATACTAAATAAATATTGTAGTGAAATACTTCGTAATTTTCCACATCATTTATAAATTTTAAATAAATGTTGAATATTGTTTTGGTTTCCCCAAAAATGAAAAAAACGCGGAATTTATCACGTTTCATAATGCATAAGGAATTCCGAAAGCAATTATTTGCAATCGCGAAGGCATGGGGATCACATGTAGGAGGCACCGTTGACGCTGGATTGATCCCGCTTTGGGCACATTTTGACCGCTTTTCAAAAATTTCGGAAGCGATTATTTTTATCTCAATATTTACAATGTGATAATTACATTCATGAGGAATGGCAAAGAAAAGTAATGATATTCATAATTTTCATCATCACAAATATAAATTTTTGCTAACACGCATTGTCATGGCTCATTTCTCTCTGATATTCGGATCTTTCTGCCTTCAGCAACGCGAGTGGCGACTTTTGTAAACCCTTCAAAATGCGCGACGGGTGGCACACATCCAGAGCCCGCATTTAGAATTCTCTATTGTAAAAATGAAGAGTGGACGCATAGATATTACAAAACTCATCCACATTTTACAAAATCCAAACTTAGAGCCATCATATTATACTTTCTGTTTTCATAAACAGGCTTCTGGTTTAAAAAATAACTTTAGATAAAATCTAAAATTAATTTATATTAAAAAATAATTATTATAAATTCATAAAATGTTATTCCTTTTTTCCTATTCAAAAAGTGAAACAATCTTTTTTGAGCAGATTTTTTCGATCGACTGTGTGAAGATCGTACATTTTTGACGCAGATGAAAATGCACGAAATATAACCTCGTCCACCAAAATGTAACTCAAGATTACTTGGCACGTTATGACCCAAATTAATACGTAACTACCTACTCCACAAATCGTACCGTAGATTTTTCATACATTCTAAATCGATGTTGATTTCAAATAGGACCATATACATACTAAATATTAATCTTCTAAACCAACGGAAGGAAATAAGGTTTTCTTAGCCCTTAATTTTAGACACTATGTTATGTCAGTTTAGTTATGAAATGGCATTACAACGGCGCCCATCATCGTGAGAAGCACTGAACTTTCGGGGGATATCCGACGTCAAACCAGAAGCAAAGGAAAGAGGAAAGGGAGGGATATCGGAAACCCACCGATTCTACAACACTCTCAGCCGAGCAGGGAGAAGGCGAGGAAGAAGCGTTTTCCTCGCTGCGAAACCTCCGCCGTTGCCGTATAATATGACTCAATTTGTCCAATCCGACGTCGGCCCAGCCTCGCACCCAATATCCCCGACTAACAACCTCTATCAATATTCCCTACTCTCGCTTCACATACACGAGACCCCTGCTTTCGCTACAACACCCCCCCCCACTCCTTCCCACACAGTCCCTCGGAATCGGGTAACCTCCACCTACCACCTCCACGGGAGAAACACGCTCCTCTCCTCCAACCCTCGCATGTTCTTAGCCTCCACTCCGTTAACGTCCGAAAAGTTCCACTGGAGGAAAAGTATAGGCGCTAGCTTAGGTCATTGCATGCAAGATGATGTGCGTATTGGGCAATTTGTTACGCGTGCAGCCTTCTCGCTACGATGATTAAGCCATATTGAAAGGAGGATTCAGCGGAGAAAATTGATTATGGTTGTAAGATAAGGGAAGTTTGCCGCAAATAAATTACGTATATGATTATGATAGGGCAAAAAATTAATCATTGGCTCTAAATTAGCTAAAGATTATCACGGGTAATTAATGATTTGCGCATTGAAGGTTGGAATTAAAAGTGGCCATAAAACTGAAAGCGAAGAAAACTAGAATCATAAAAGTAGAAGCAGGAGCCCCCTATTTTATTATATGCTCTACGAAATTTGTTGTATATATTTAGTATAATTAATTAGGGTATTGATACTTTATTTGATTTCACTGATACTAAATTGATTAATTTTGAAATTGTGGATAGATACTTTTTGTTTTTCTTGAAAATCATGCATTTGCAGTTGAAATGTACTGTAAACGTAGCTCATTAACTAAGTATTGATTCTTCACGATAATTTACGAACTTATCAAAACATAAACTTGAGCAAAAATGTGGAATACACATTCTAATAATTGATCAGGGAAAAGTTAGCCAAACCCTCATATTAATGAGGCACCGAAAACAATGAAGCTAAGAAAATTTATAGCAAACTGGAACCTGGGATTGTCCAAACTCGTATTGCCGTCATTACACTTTGCATATCAATCCAATGAAATTCTCCAATAATGTATACCTTCTCTTCTTATTTTCCAAGGCACGAAACCTTCAGGACTTGCCTTATCGGAAACCAAAGAACCGATTTCAGCTTCATCTCCCTCACTATCGCCTTATATCGGTCCTGAAAATTAAAATCACAAAACAGACCAAAATTCAAGGCCCTCTAATATCGGTTGGAACTCATAATAATGACGTAACACAATGGCATTGTAAACTGGGTTTAGCTGTCGGAATTATTCTCGCGTTCAGATATTATTTTATTGACATCGAATATCTTATGAAAGATTAAGGTTTGAAGGTTTCTGAGATAGAGACACTCCTATTCATCATTCAGTTGACTTAACTGATCTAAGACTAGCCAATATGCTGTCATCTAGTCAAACCAAGTAAAATTGACACAACCACTACTACTCGGAATCTTAAATTTTTATGGAAGTATAAACGACAGTAAAATATGAATAGTTTATAGTGATATTGGACACCCCACAGTCCAAGGTTGTCACGTATTCTGAGTAAATTCTTTCTCGTTCATTCTTGATAAATTAAGTAAACTTCGAAAGATTGAAACAGTTTCAAACACACGGTACGGAGACAGCACAAGGGGGTGAAGTGAATATCTTTTATATATGAATCACTGACAGTAATTGAGAAAAATATTCATTCTTTGGAAGAAATAATTGCTATAAATTACAATAAAATCAATTATTCTTATTTTTTTCTTTTGCGATGCGTTTATGAAGGCGACTTAATGCCCTTCATTAAAAACAATGCGTTTGCAACAGTAACGGCTATACTTTATGCACGACAATATTTTGTGGGGAAGGTGATAAAATTACAACAGCAATCCACTTGGAATATATTCCCAATTTTTTGCTGATAAATCAATCAGATATAATTATGAAAATATTTTATAGGAATGTATAATAGAAACACCAAAATTAAACGTCTTACTTGAGCTTTCTTCATGATTAGTTTTGATTACGTTGAATAGCCAAAATTGTATGGGTTGAAAATACCTTTGGTCTGGTATGTTCCGCTAAAAACGTCGATGTCTCAGATAATTGCTTCACCTAAAATCTTGATTCGAAAATGAAATATAACGTGGCGAAAACTTTGTAATCGCGCCTCAAATTCGGCTATAAAGGTGAGAGAGGGAATTTGGGATATCGGGAAATTTGTTCCTTTCCCCGATCACAGTTAAGGGCACCCTTTCAACACAGCCATCGCCGCCCTCCTCCCAAAAATCCTTACACCCCTTCCAATAGAGCCTATCGACTCCTGAACTCCTGTTACCCTTTTGCCAACCCTTTCCAGTTACCGAAGCTCCTCTTTCCCCCAACCCATTTCCAAGAGCAACCGCTCGGTTCCACATCCTCTACGGAACCTTATACTTTCTCCCTCTTGTTAACAAAGAGGGAATCCTGGCAATATCGTACCCTTGCTCTTTAGGTAGCCCAGTTTACTCCACTCGTGGTCGAACCCTTAAAACCCGCTGCCAAATTATTGCTTCGGTCGCGGACTCAGTCCAAGGGGTGTTTGGCGCGGGTGGACGACCCTTATCCACCAAACAAGCTCCGAAAGTTTACATCCTCCCGACTGCCGGCACTAAACCTGTTCCACAAAGGAGGCGTTCGGAATTCACAACTGCCCTCAATGGGTACTTAACCCACTGAATGCTGCCGAACTAGTTCGAGGGCCGCCAGAAAAATGAAAATATGAACGGAAATCCTGACCTCTAGTTCTGGGCTTTGACGCAGTGCAAATCAATTCACAACTTTTATGATCAAGCTACTGACATTTATATTATACAATGATTTCTACTGCCTGTTGTCAGATATTCCTCTCAAATCCTACACGTAAAACACCATAAATTAAAAAGCATGTGCTAAATTTTTAGAAATTTGAATTTTAAAGGCCACTACTATAATTTAGAGATTTTTTTAATCTAAGACATAGTTTGGCAATAAATCGCGATAGCAACTCCATTGATTTGGACTCCCAGTTATGTGAAATTTCACAATTAAATTAATTACTTCAATCTCTAGCAACAGAAAAATGAACAGGGAGTCTGAAAAAAGAAATATTAAACTATAATTTGGTATTTAATTCATCGCCAAAATAAAATGTCTACATTTTTGTTTTTGATAATTTTCTCATGCAGGTGGCTAAAAGCACTATTGCTGTACGTCCAAGAATAATTCTTTTGTCATTCTGATGTTTTTGTTACTTTTGTCGTTTGAACTTAGATTGTGGCCAGAATATTAGTTTTGGTTTACCATTATGCATTTAATGAATGAAATTAACTATAAATAAAAACAAAATTAAAAAATGGTAAAAATTTTAAGCAATACTCAACCTGTAAACTATGCAGCTATATAACAACTGGTATAGACACTACCGAGTGAATGAGTACCATTGTAAAAAAAAACATTTTGACATTCATAACTTAGCAATCAGCATTACATTGAGTGGCAACGCCTAATGGAAAACTATCGAAATAGGAACCTATCGTTCTAAACTAGGCATAATATAAGTAACAAGCCCACCAATAATAAATTATATGTTTTATTTCGCTCGCCTACCGAGAAATAGTTTTCATTACGTTTTAGAAACGATCAACAGAAAATGACCTTGACCTGAATCGGTATCCCCAAAATTCACGCTGAGGTCTTGCCTTAGTTACTGAAATAGTTAACGTACTCGTCGATAATTCCAGTGATCTTGATTTTTGTCTATATTAAGAGAAAGATTTCAATCGTGAAGCATTTATGCACACGAAATCTTTTTTCAAAGTATATCAATTTCTTCAAAGAAAAATTTTTTAATTTCAAGAGAAATAATGCAACGTATAGGTGCTATATTTAAAGCTGCAAAGGTGAAAACTGAGCGTCATGGCTTAATACAACCGTAAGACCTTCATTTCACGGGAAAAATTCAAAGATTCAATTGAAATCAAAGAAATATATCAGGCAAAAGGCTTCAAGTGTATGTAATTTTGAAGGACTCCGATTAATTTTATTTTTATGCGTTCGACGGATGGATGGATGAAAATATTATTTTAACTACCTAGGGGGGGGGGGGGGGGGGAGGTGTGGGGATTTCTCCTCCCAAAAGCGGGAGGACTACTTCGTCCTCCCCCCCCAATCCACCCTCTCCATCTCTCCCGCCAGCACTCTTCCCACTGTTGATGTTGCAACACAGCGATTCCTACCTCGGATCGATACTTACATTGGCTCCGCGCGGGGTCGCTCTCTTCTGCGGCTGAAAGGGGTGGAGTGGAGGGGAGGGAGCGTTTAAGCGGGAGAAAGAAAGGCGGAGAAGAAAGATAGAGCGATGAAGGGATTTTGGGAGGGCGTTCGCCCAGGGAGGGAGAAAGGAGATTGCCCAGAGTGGAGAGACTACTCGCGAGGAAGTCGTCGGCGAAGGCGGCGGAGGCCAGCGGATATCCAGTTCCCCAATAAGGGAAACCACCACCGAACGAAAACTTAAAAAAAACTCGACCCGTAAGAACTTCAAGACAAAAAAAATGCATTCACTTTCGTGAAAATCAAAAAAGCTAGACGTGGTCGTTCCATAGCTGAAGAAAATTTCACAAAATAGCTATAAAATGATATCGGCGGAATTATTTATTGAATACCAAAGAGATAATTTCAACGCAATTTACAGCATTTATTTTAATTTTAGAGAAAAGAACTTCAATTTAACGAAATTCAACTTCACTTTTCCCAATAATTGTTTTGTAAATAGCTAATTTAAATACACGGGAAACATTGGCTGTAGTTGACAATGAAATACATAAAGCGTTGACTGTCTAACCAAGAATTTAGTACAAACTGCCTCACGCTAATATTCCACGAATAACATATCAACAATAATGATCTGCATAAATTATACCAGTTATGTGCAATTTCACGACAGAGTCTAAAATAATACAACGTGGTTACGCCTTACGCAATTTCTAAGACTGTGGGAAATGGCGATAAGGTAGTTCCAATTACTTCGAGAAAGTCTGTCACCTCTGATACCACTTTACTAAATTATCACCACGAATACAAGCAAAATGAGGCAGTTCTCTCATGTGATAAAACTTTAAACCGAGAATTCTATTGCATAAAGTTAAGAACAAAAGAAATATTAACAGACTCAGCATGCATGCTAGAAATGACACTATGTAACCTATTATTGTCCTTAGCCTAGTGCATCATAGAACACTATATATGCAACTTCTCCCTTTTTTATGCATTTTTAAAGGCATAATTTCGTATATAGAGCGTGTTTTCAGGCTAAATTTGGTGGAAGGCCGGCAAATTAGTGAAAAAGATTGTCTACAGTTCTCTTAAAAGGTTTTTATTAAATGGAAAAGTTTTTATTTTATGTTAAAGTCAGGCTTTCATTCTCCTTAACATTCAATACAATGAACTGAAATCGATACAAAGTGTATTAAAATTGGTAATGCAATTAAACTTTTTTATAAAACATTGCCTGTCTGATTTTTATTCCAAGTTCGTATTTATGGAGAAAATGTTTCAATATTCTCACACCCCTTCTCATGCCTTTGAAGAGAAGTATGATTCAACCGCGTCATCAATAGATTTTCTGCGTGTGGCCGCACGAGGTCAAGGTCGAACTACGAAGAGTGCAAAGTCATCGTGGATTACGTACTCTAATATTCCGCCAGGAAACATCAGGATGAATCAGATTTTCGGCACTCAAGTAAGACAGACATGTCAACTAACGAAAGCTAAGAAAAGAGATGTTGACCATCTTCAGTTTACGTCTCCGAGCCCGCTGAATAAATGAATCATATCCACCACGGAAAGGAGGGGCAATTGGAGACATTTTCTTCATTGGCGCCAGAATAATGAGAAATAAAACGCTGAATAAGATGGAGATTCCACCCGAATATTGATTCACTCCACCATAGTAGCGCACCCGATTTTTAATTACGATTCAAAAAAAGACCAATAACTATCAATCTCCTCAAATATTCAAGCAATTACTCTTATTGGCGTAAAATCCTATATTTTTGATTCATTAAACTTACGCAGTTTCCATTTTTAAACTATCGAAAACATTTATATACGGATCCCTAGCGTCAGTGCGAGTTTACTCTAATTGAGACACTTGTTTACTAGTATTACTAAGACCATTTACAACTGTTTGTGTTGCGATAGTTCATATTAATGTAGTATTACATATATTATTTCCTTCCCCGGAGAAAATACCTGATGGGAAATTTTTCTTCAATATTGTCCAATAAATTATTATTAATTTTCGTGAATAAGACTAAATTTGACATGAATTTCTTTTCTGTACCTGGCACGCAACATATCCTAAGCACAATCTGTAGAGTTAGAATCACCATCAGTTTGTTAAGAATGTATTTTAGCCGGATATACACCAACAGCTCGAAATAAAGAAAATATTACCTATAGGTTTTTAAATTTCTCTCTTCATGTTAGCCAGAGTCACAGAAAAATACATTTGTCCCGTCTTTTAGGCATCTCCTAAAGTTTTAAATGAAACTACAAAACAGAAAAGGAAAATTATCATTCATTATCACGTTACAACTCTAAACTTAGTGATCTTTTGAGTAAAGAAGAATACGCATTTCCTTTCGCTGATTGCTTCAGGAGAAGAAAATATAACTGAAACACGGCTACTCTCTGTGTGGTAATCCTTTGTAGATAATACATCCCTTTGAGTATTCCAGTGGATTATGTCATCCTATCAGCGGAACGTCGTATTCAAACTGTCACGGCACAAAAGAGCACTAACAACGCTTGGGGTAACAAATTTTAAAAATTTCGACTAATACATTAAAGATAACGGCATCCGGCCAAAAACACTTGTAATCCTTAGCTTATGGCTATGACGCAGTACTGTTTTCCCATGGAGTAGGTACCTCTACATTTTACAACATAAAGAATGTCAGCTCTCATATTTTAATTTATGAAAAGCAATTTCAAATACCAAAAAAATCTGAAACTATGTAATGTAATAGATTTACAAGAGCGACCGCAGATAGCCATGACAGAATGGAATGGAAAAAGTGAGACCGAAAAGTATGAAGTGTGATATAAAAGGAATTTTTCCTGGTGTACTCTGTACTTCGGGAATTAAGAATAGCAGTACGATGATGCCAAAGTGCAAAGTAATAGGTGATGGCCTTGATCTTGTGGTAGAAAAGAGTTTAAGTCATGGTTTTAATGCTTGAAACGGTTAATGACCTGAAAAGCTAAGTGATTTTAGACAATTTGTGGGGCACCTTTGAAAATCGGATACAAAATTCTGATGCAAACACTAAGGTATTAAAAGTCGTACTAAAATCGCAGTAAAAAAGCAATCCAATATCCCTGTGGTTGATTTAAGCAAATCAATAGGGTAACAAAATGAAAATAGAAATTGTCAGTACAAAGGAAGTTCGAGTTATTTGGCTAAAATTTTTTAGACTATATATTTAAAGTGGTTAACGCCTCTTGGGTACTATCAGCTTCATGAATTTGACTCGCGCCGCGGTTTTCAAGCAGTTCATTTCAACGCATCGATAATTACAAAGTTTTAAGAGGATCCAGAAATTGGCGCCTTCATTCGAGTTTTCCAAACACACCAGCCCGCACTCAAAATTGTTCTCCAAGATTCCTTTGTAAAGATAAACTGGTATCTCAAAAGCGCTTTCGCGGGATGAATATTCCAAAAGAGGATGTGCCTTGTTATCCGACGGTGAACAAAGAGGAAATTTTCTCATGTCAGCGACTGCGTAGATCAAGGTTAAAATTAACAACGCTGCTAAGTCGTCGCGGCGAAGAAAATCAAGCTCGGATCCGCTGAAAAAGACGCCAGAGGATTTCAGAGCGTCGCTCAGAAAGTTCGCTCAACCGGAGGCCCTCGTTTCCCTAAAATCAAAGAGCAACTTCACCATCGCACATGAATGTTTTGACAAATCGGTTCCCGCCACACCCATTCCCGCGCGCGCCATTCGGCGGTTCCACGTGCGCGCGTTGCTTGCGGAAAACAAAAGAAGTGGAGCGCCCCGTTCGGCCCTGCCGCTGCCGCCGAGGATGAGGTTTTGATATACGATCACTTTTGCGCCCGCTTCGTCTCATTTGACGCAGCGCTCCGCAGGTGGATTGGCTTTCCGATGAAAACGCAGTGGCGTCGGCGCCTCGAATGAAGAGGAACTGGGAAAACAAAAGAATAGCTCTCAGCGACGTTGTTTCAGTTGCCGCTCCTTTGTTTGCGGAGAGAAAGAAAAAAAATAGTCAGTCTGCAGTCGATCAGCTTAAGCCAACAAAGTATTTCACGATGTGCGAATTCCAATGAACTAATCTGCTTTGAATGAATAATATTCTACATCAAAGTAAATTTATTCATCTTGATCGATATTCACTCGAAAAAATATTAAATTGGATTTTAAACAAAAAAAAAACTGTTTAGCCAACGCTGACTTTAATAGAACATAAATTCAGCTAACTCAATTGAGCAATGATAGCGGGATATTTAATTCATAATGCCTCTTCGGAGAATAAACAGTAAACTACAAGCTTCAGTAAATTATTGTGATCGACAGCAAACAAGTTCTCTCTATCACAGTATATCAAAGCATTGTTCGAAATGCCGTGTTGAATTCCATGTCGTTTCCTGAAGCAGTACGCATGCCAAAATAAGTATAAGCTGTATGAAGTTAAAATGAAGCTTTCTAATGGACCTTGACCGCAAGCACGCAAAGAAGCTCTTTCAACGCCGATCCCTTGCATCGCGGGTTATTTGTAGCAGTATGAATCGAAAAATGATTAGCGCGCACCCAATGGTATCCATGTATCATAATAATTATATAAATGCTATTTTAAAACGTTCATTTTGAAAACTAAGCTAATTTCATTGAATAATAGAAGCTATTAGTTCATTTTAATGAGTTAATTTTTATTCAAGACCATACTTAAATTGAAATAATACTCGTTATTCCCTGTTATTTTTGAAAATTTTTAACATGTCTATCAATTATAATTGTTGAGAGGATGCAATGAAAGACATTAATATTGCTTTATTATTTACATCCTCGCTATGCAATAGAATATTCATACGTGCACCTACATCGATTCACACACCTCTTAGTATGCAGCGAGCATCCGTAAGATACGATCGCACGTACACACCCCCACAAGGTCTTCTACATGAATTTTTTCATCTTTCCGCGGATATCGAGCTTGAAAATGCGCATGGGATAGTACGCATAGCGCAGATAATCCGGAGAACCACCACTCGGGAATAGATGGGAGCAAATGGAAAAGAAGGAACACGGCACGAATGCGGGATTTTGCATTATTGCGAGGAACGAAACCTTTGTGATGAATTTGCGGAATGCCATCTTCCTGGAAATGAGAGGATCTAAGGGAAGGTTAAAAAAAATATACGAAGGTAAGAGCAGAAAAAAATGAAGGTCGGGAAAGGTTGAGGACATCAAAAGGTTCCGGTTTAACCAAAAGGCTTTCCCTCAAAACGAGAGTGGGAACGTGGAGCATAAAGAGATAATGATAGCCGTTTGAAATTTACTTTCACGGAGGACGAGATGGAGAGAAATCCTGTTTGTTCCTCAAATTCCAATACGGTAACTGAATACGACGTTACATTCCCATGAAGGACTCCCTTACCCAAAATACGGAACAAAATCATTAGTAATGAAAAAAATTAAAGCGATCCGAATTTGGGGCTTCTTTGAAATCTTTAATGGAGTGAATCAATGCCGACCGCGTATTAAATGAAAACGGTTTCATATCGCTCGAATTAATTAGCATTTGAAAGGATATAGGTTTGATATCTCTTTGCCGTGTTTGATGAGAAGGGTTGTTGAAATAACGGAAGAGAATGGGCACCGTGCAAAAAAACTCTGTCCGTAATTCGTCTGAACAAAGAATCCTCTAGTGTTTGCCGAGTGCAAACAGCGAATACAAATTAGAAATTACATTAATTGGGTTGATTGAATACTGATTTTTTTAAGCATTCGATGTAAAATCGTGAAAAATGAAATAAAACCGTCGACGAAGAGAAAGTTTACATGCTTACCAATTGGAAGAGAAGAGAGGAAAATTTTAAATAAGAATGTATGGATCAGACAAAAAAAATTAACTCCGAAGATGTGCGATGTAGAACTCTTCACAACTATTTACATAAGGTTTTTGATGCGATCCGGTATTTCAAGTTAATGAAACATGGCCAATGAAATTAATCGTTAATTTCGGATACTGTCATTTTTTACCACCCGAGGCTAGAAATTCGCACACGAAGTCGAATTCTTAACTTTATATCTGCTTACACAAAGGCTGCAGCTTACATTAATAGCGCCCCACGGCACGTTAGAACAAGCGTTTTAGAGAGAAGTGCAACTAGCATTTTTGGTTCCAAAACTGAGGTATCTAATGACGCAAGATACTAATTATAATAGAGTTACTAACCTGAGGGTAATTAAGCTTAAGTTATCAAGTATCATTGCTCGAAATGAAGAGCGATGCTAAAAATCTGTTACCGGTGGCAATGCTGCCAACTGGTAAATTGTAACAAGACGGGAGTATTGAAAAATAATACTCAAGTTACCATTAACATTGAGTTCAAGGAGTATCTTCAATTTCGTTCACAATATAAGATGGGATCAACCTATTTATGTCATGATTGTTTAATGTTTGTTCTCAATGCCATAATTTTATTTCACACATTACTTAAGCCACTTTTGAACCATTATATAGTTGAATTATTAAATTATTTGCACGTTTCGATAAACTGGCGAGGACAACCATCCTCAACGTCCTTCGATAACAATTTTTTCTTCTTTCCTCGATATTATTTATCTTTGTTTCGACTTGTATTTATACCATCCAGAATTAGGAAAACATACTTTAGAGACTTTTGTAGCATTTCACTGAAGTAGAATGAAAAGAAACAATAGATCAAGATTAAGCAATTTATCTCCCAGAAGGTATGAGCATATCAGTACTCTTAAATTACATTTGAATTTGTACGAAGCGTCTCAAAACGTCCTAGGGTAATAGCATATACTTTTTCCCATGCTGCTAATTCTCATCAAAGTTTTAAGTGAAAAAGTTAATCCGATAACGCCTAGCGGTACCATATGGTACCACTAGGTAGTGCAATAACAAACGAACCTTTTTTATTATTTATTGCAATTTGTTCAGGATTTTAAGAGTTTTAAACAGCTAAGCATATTTATAATTACTTTTCTCAGAATTGTTTGCTTTTTTAAGCAAGATTTTTGAGTGATTTTGGATGAAAATGAATCTTTCTTCTTGTGAAAAAGAAAATATTCAACGTTTTTGGCATTAAAATGTGAAATTACTAATTTGTATTTAATTTAGATTTTTTTGCCCCTTAAGGGCCTAGCGGTACCACATTGTACCAGGCTGTATCTTCAAGACTATCAGTGCTAAAATTATAAAATATTCATCTAATTAAAGAGAATTTAATTGATTTTTAAATTGAATATTACGAAAACGTTTGGATGATATTTTAAATTCAAGCGTTACCGGGTTAAATGAATACTTTACTAACTGATTAGAAACGATTTTCATTATCTCATAACTTAAATTCCTTTATCCTAGCATAAAATCAACGACGTCCCCCGTTAGATGACGTTTAGAAGAACCCAAGTATTTGTTCCCTAAAAAGGTACCATTACATCCAGGAAACGCCATGCAGTACGTGTGTACCTCACTTATTTAGGCATAGTTTGTAATCCATACATACCATGGCAAAAGTTTCTAGGACAGAGGATAACACCATACACCCTTAGTTATTAGGACCATTACACAGATGTTTCGTTATAAATTGCCGTGCATACATGAACGATCATGCGTTGGCAATGAAACCTGAAGAGAACGAATAATCGATAGCCAAGTATAATATTTTTTGATTTATTCTTCGATGATTGAACTCGTTTTAAATTTATACTCCTGCTATTTATCTCTCCTGTTACCCTCTTTACCTTTCCTTTTTTTCAGCGGTAGAGCATGTAGATACCTCATCGCCGAATCCTCTACTCCTCACATATCCCTCACACACTGTAGCTTGACTTTCTCTTCAGAATCCATCCCACCCGTGTGCCGCTGAGAATCCGTAACTGTTCCGCTTATCAATTATGTAATAGGGGAATAGGCTTACAGGGGAAGATCCGCGGCATTCGATAAGGGATAAATTCCCTTGGAGAGGGGTGCGTTTATGGGATAGAAAGGGGACAGAGGCCAAAAGGTTAGTGGGAAGAAGACACTGGAATCATACCGATGTGGTTCCTCGGAGGATTTAAGTGAGAGGTTGCCTTATTATCAGGGTGAAGTAATAAAGGTAAGGTCTTCTCCACGTAGGAATGATCTTCAAACTCATTGCTAAAGGGAATCGATAAGTAAAAGGGAATTCTAACGAAACCGAAAGTTCTGAAGGTAGAGCTGAGGCTGCGCTTGTCACAGTATATCAGTCCTTTCACTTTCAATGAGGATATTGTGAATCGTTTAACGGAATAAAGAGATGGCATACCAGTTGATGGGATACAGGTTTGAATTTCGGATCATTCGTTCGAAGAGATTGCGTAAAATCTCCACAAAGCTGTTTTCTACTCTTCAAAGGAATGCATGAGAATTACGGGTGTCACGATTATCATCGAAATGGAAAGTTAAATGTGTGATGATAGGTCGAAAATAGATGTATCACAGTTACCCGTAGAAGCCATATTTACCCGTAGAAGCCTAGCATCTTTTATCCGGAAAATGCCGGTGAAAAAAGGGGGGTGCGCGGCGTACACGAATCCTCCATATTTTAATGTAAGCCGCGAACCATTATCCCTCAAATTCTTTTCGTTTATTTCTTCAGAGTTTAGCGTTGAACTAGGTAAAATTCGCAGGAATTACATTTCTAACATTACTCAACCTTATTAACCACGGTAACGTAAATTTATCGATTAAGCAACGAATCACGAGTACCGATAATAGACCGCACCCAAAAAGCGCTAGGATGTTTTTTTTTCCTCACGAGCCGGCCCAAAAATGGGAGTGCGCGGGATACCCGAGGGCATGGCTTACACGAGTAAATACGTACGTACCACATACGTTTAGTGGCAGCTTTGGGCAGCACGCTATTTAAAAAGCAAGGGTTAAGCAATTAAAGCCTCTAAGAAGATATATCCCAAAAGTACTTCAATGTTATATTCTATCTATCCCTTATTCTAATGTCTTCCTCGTCACTCCGAATTCAATTTTTTTCATCTTCTGTTATGCCACACATTTTTGGTAGCTTTATAGTAGTATATACGTAAGATGTAGCAGCTAATGTTTCAGTTTAAATCGTTCATACATTATCAGAACCCTTAAAAGCTCCGATAATTGTGGAAACTACGCACGTTTGAATGATAGAATTTTAAGACTCTCAAATAAATGTTCAGCTTATACGTTTAGGACGTGGATGCTAAGAGATAAATGCATGTGCTCTGGAATTTAGTCAAATAATAATTTCCATATCATACTTAAAATATTACCACACTGACAAAAATCCAAGAGTCCAGGTTTCTTATCGTATTCTAATAATATTTACCCAACGTCCATTAAATTCAGGAGAAGCCTGTTCGTTGCATAACTCCCCGTTTTGAAAAGTATGCTTATTGAGAGCGTACAAAAAATGAGAATAGTAATATGAAATTTATATTAATCACATTTTTACGGAAATTTTGTAAATTTGCTGCAAATCATTTTTTGGCTGAAATATGATTTACAGCAGTAATAAAGGGTTAAGGTACAAATCTCCGAACAAACTTAGGAGAATTTTAAATTTGAAATGCCACGTAAAACAAAGAAAACGCATATCGTCCAGGAATACATACGTAACGACGAATGTATAGTAAAAAGATATGACAATTCAGAAGCAAAAAAAGTGGCAGCTGAACATCTTAATGAGCTAAATGTAATATATCACCAAAGCTATAATGGATGCGGGAGCTTCTGTACATCGCAGTTAATTAAGCGCTTAAACTACGGTGGCAAACTCATGAAACGCATTCATGAAAAATGCATAAAGTAAACTGACCCATTTGAGGACCAAAACACTAACAGGTGGATTTTCATTTGAGCTTGAGTTTCAAGTGGCCTCACTTGAACATATATTTTTAGGTTTATGCACCGTGAGTTGCAGAGCATGATAACTCCATTTTTTAAATCAAAGGAGATAACCAAGCAAACACGCTTATGGAGCCCTCTTCTTTCCCTCTAATATAATTCACAATTTTATCTCATCTGAATAAACAAACGATAATCATTGCCTTCATCTTGCTTGACTCAATTGCTAAAATAAATTTAAAACATAGCAATTATCAGAAGTACAAATGTAACTGATTGTGAGTAATGTCAATAACCTAATAACATAGTTTAAGCGCTTAATTAACTGCGATGAACAGAAGCTCCCGCATCCATTATAGCTTTGGTGATATATTACATTTAGCTCATTAAGATGTTCCTTTTTCTATTCCATGTTCCTATCCCTTTCTTTCCTTACCTGTGAATTTATTTGTATGTTTACGCTTAAGGCGTCGTGTGAATGAATGAAGTAGTATATATTATTAATAATATTATTATTATTATCTTCTTTATTTTCCCTCTTTCTATCTTGCAAGGTTTCTCTACAGTGAACGGACCATGTCAAGTTCAAATGTGTTTGGTCCAGTTATTCTACCGACAAGAACCGTTGGACAATATGGCAGGTGCCCACGATGACTAATTTTGTATTTTCCTAGTATGACTTCCAGGTTTAGTTTTTTTTATTGATGAAGCACTTCACATGGCGTAATTCCAGTTGTTGTTATGAAAATTAGGGATACATCCACCGATTGCATTTTCCACTTGGCTTCAATCTCCGCAGCAAGTTCGGCATATTTATTAATTTTGGAGGAATTTGCTTTCTGTACATTGTGTTTTAATGGGATTATTACGTCTATGAGTGTAGTGTGTTGCTTTATTTAGTCGATTATGACTAAGTCCGGGCTATTGCTTTGAATTGTTCGGTCATTTTTGTTTTCAGTATTCCAGTATATCTTGAATTTATCATTTACCTTAATGTCCTCAACATCTTCAATATGGTGCATCGGTGTCCAGAATTACCTTTTCTTGCCTGTCCTTGATGTATGATTATCGCCGCATTGTCGAATATACTCGTGTATTCTTTAGAGGCTAGGGTTATGTAAATTCCCATAAAATGCTCTATTGTCTCAGCTTGCTTTTTACATCTTCTAAATTGATGATCGGGTATTTCTTCTTTTGATGGTTTTGTTGTTATTAATACTGAATAATTTTAATCATTTAATTACTATTATTGTTGTTATTACTGAATAAATGCGACTCTTTTCCACAAGGGTCCATCTCCGTGCATAGTATATAGGGATGTAGATCCATCCATCTCTCCGAGCTCTCGACAAAGGCCTAGTGCGTCCTCGTGCGGAATTCGTAACCCGCTCACCCATCGTCACAATCCTATGAGCGGAATGTAATCCTCAATGTGTGTCCCTTGGGGGAAGCAGCCTAGATACCGTTCCCCCCCACCGTTCCCCTACTTCCGTCATTCCTGCCTGGCACGGTCTTCGGCGCATTAATACCCATTGCCATCTACCTCTCTGCTCCCGTAATAACCGGTCGCAGCCACCGCCCATCTGTATTTACGACTGCATTATCGCATCCTATTAGCGCTAAGTCCGGCTTAACCCAGCCGTCGATCGTCGCGCACTTTATACGCTTTGGTCTGGGAGGTAACTTCAGCGGTGGAGCCATTGAAGATTCCATTCCCAGTTGCCAGCATAGTTTTTTTGTCTTTTTTCTCTTTTCGCCCGCTCGCATTACGGGATAAAAGATCGATGAAACGGGATTGCCGAAATCGAGAATTTGCGCGGTCAACCGAAGCCGATGAGGAACGTTAAAATCAAGCTGCAAAATTCAAATGACCATCCCAGTAAGTCATGGGAATCGAATCGTATTGCTTCGAACTGCAATATAATCAAAGCTGTAATAGCGCAGACATGATTATGTGGTAACACATTCAGGATGAATCGAGGTTGCTTATGGCATTCATTTTGCCTCATGCCAGGGATATTAACTGGGATTTGGCAATACAAAGTTCACAATCGATAGATGCACGTAAATGAATAACAGCATCCGTAGATACTTCGAAATTTTATGACAAATGAGTATTTTGAATTAATCCTCGTTGTTTGATACACGCAATTATTTATGTGGTAATCTTGTTAAATTATTACAGCATAACGGGGCTAATGTCTCTAAAATTCATACAACAAAAATACGCTTAAGTTGAGTTTCAAACAAAATACCTCCTTCCGGGTCGCAGATAAAGGGGTTGAGGGGAGTTATGGTATCCCAAACCCTCAACAGGATAAATAACCAGAGCGCCAAGCCCGAACGCCTTAAACATGCGTCAGTAATGTATGGTCAATTATTTTGCATTAAGATAACTGTTTTTTAGAAAAGGTTCCTATTAAAAAACCAAATAGGTACAGAACTACATTATCTAATGGAATCGAGGCTGAACACCCGTGAATCAAGGTTTTTTCTGAACTTGCGTAATAAAAAATTGTGAAATAAAGTCCATGAAACAATTGCCACTGAAAATTGCTTTAATCGAGAAGTACTCTCATCTACTACGAATTCCTTGCAAGGCTTAGCAAGACTTCTCGTATAAAAAATAATTACTGATAAGAACGAAATATCTACAAGCGTCGTATTAAGCGATCTTAATTGTTTCCACTAAACAAAGTTCTAACTTTTTACAGGCCCTGTTAAAATATTTATGGTGGTAACAATATATTAATGAAATACAAATCAGTAAAAAGTGTTCAAGGAATTAGTATCTCAAATTAGATATAAAAACGGAACAGAGTACATAGCATACTTAATACAGAATTCATTAATTTTAAGAAAAGACGAAATGTGACTTATTCAATCGTCATGATATGATTTGATTAAGTAAATGACAATAGATGGACAGAGCATCATTACACACTGAAGGCGTTAATTAACCTTAATCATTCGCACAGATAAATTATTTTCCGCGATAAAATATTTCAAGCTTTTCCGGTGGACTGCGATAAAAATTACTTTCGAGTCTTAAATCGAGTAGGAGTCTACGTGTTGGGCAACTTTCCATTAGAACACACTTTAAAAATCTTCAGGGGCAAGGCAAGATGCGGTGCCTCAGCTCTGAGGATGTTAGAAAAAAGTTGGCCTGACCAGGTGCACAAGTCAAGGGGTAGTTTAACGTTTTTTTTTTAGTCCATAATGTCATCGACCAACGGCTTCACAGGTGAGAAGCAACAACAGATAATGATTAGTGAACGGGAGCGGCGACCAAAAATGTGGGACAGGTAAGTATGTTCTTTGATTAGTTAGAATTACTTCAGTAATGCAGAAAAATGTTATCTACAGCTATAAACGAAACTAATGTTTAGGTCAATATCAAAATTATACTATTATTCCGAGGTTTAAACGAGATGAATGCTGTGAATCGCGTAATAAAATGCATAAGGCATATTTAAGCGCGCAGATAATTATTAAGCATGAGCGTAATAAGCTTATGAATTATGTCTTCATCTCTTGCGCTAACATGCGCAACATGTGGTGGTAATTTAAACATGAAGTTAATGACGCCAAAAGCTCCGTAATTAAAAATGACGAAAATTTCGTTAGCATATATCCGCAACCTCAAAGGCTGATAATTAAAGAATTTTAGTGAAACGTTTTAATTCTCCATGAAAATTAAACCGAGCATGACTCCATGCTTTAGCAAATGCTTGCATTTATTATCCTCAACTCTTTCCATTGTTACGTGGTATAAACGTTTACAGAAACAGAGTGAATGCGGGTTTATTAATTAAATGTTAGTGGAAGTATCATCTCTATTAACTCAATTGGCAGTAATTGTTTTCTCTCTGCGAGGTGTCTAAAAAGCATCTAAAACAAAAATAAACCGGTCAAGGTGGATGATATTCATTTGCAGACATTTTGAATTTCAATGCGCCTTCCCGGCTTAACACAAAAAATAGCAGTTACCGCCACCTGAAATATTCTTCTCGAGATTAAGTGCATTTACCTCCTAACCGTGCACTGAATGTCCAAGTTTAAAAAATACATGCACCAGGACATCAAGCAGCTAAGAATTCAGAAGGTTAACCCATACGGGTGACAAATTAGCAGAAAGTTATATTTACATCGGATGTTTAAAAAACCGTTATTTAAAGTCGATTTTTTTGCAATAAAGGCATAGGCGATGAGGCAAAATTCTCCTAATAGCGAAAAATATCTTGTATGCCATCAAATTTTGAAATGCTTACATAAAAATACGATTTAGTGTAATAGAATCCATCGTCCATTGAATCAAGGATTAAACCTTCGAGAAGAGTAAAAAAAATATTCGTGGACACAAATGAGTTCATTCGTAATCACAAATAATTATTATGCCCTAAATAATTGGAGTTACTGATTATCGAGCACAACTTCATAAATTAAACGCTAATCCCTTAACCTACCGCCACCTCAGGCTATTCAGATACCTTTGGTTTTTTCAGTAATTTAGTCTTCTCAATATGCTCAGTAGAGACAGTAATAATTCAGTTAAACGCATGCATTTACTGAAATAGAATATAACCTTCCGAGCTGAATCAGGTGGAGTGTAGCAGGAGCCGGAACAGTGATAATTTGTCCACCGATAAGTGAAAACTTGCTGTGAGTAAACTTCTCTCGGGTTTCCCACCGGGTTAAAGGCTTCATAATGGCCGACGTTTCGAGCTCCGACTCGGCGCTCATCATCAGGGCTACTGGATGCTGTGATGCGGGAATGGGCCTGCTGGTAGTAAACTACCAGCCAATCCCGAAGAACGTAACCGGAGAAGGGCAGCATATAAGCAGGCCCATTCCCGCATCACAGCATCCAGTAGCCCTGATGATGAGCGCCGAGTCGGAGCTCGAAACGTCGGCCATTATGAAGCCTTTAACCCGGTGGGAAACCCGAGAGTAGTTTACTCACATCATTAGCCGGGAAAGCATCAAATCTTTCTGAAAACTTGCTCTGAGGATTCAAGGATTAATGAAAAAATATCAGCTATAAGTGGTAGTAAAGGCTGTTCGGGTGCTCCACCGGGTAATCTCCTTCATGGCTGCCGACGTTTCGGGGGATTCATCCCTGAGGATGGAGTACGACTCGTACCCCGAAGCGTCGGCATCCATGAAGGAAATTACCCGGTGGAGCTCTCGAACAGCCTTCACTACCAGCATACGCAGGGAAAGCATCAGATTCTTTTTCATCACCTAGAAGTACTAAGCTATTGTGGACGCATTTCTAACCGAGATAGTATGAACATGCATTGGCAGAGAAGTGCGAGTCACGATTCAAACATGGAAGGAAATCCTTACTAGTATTAAGCTGCTCTTACCGAAATTCATCTAGTGGATCGTAAATACACCTTCCACCGGGCTGATGATGTGTGCTAGGCGTTCTCTTCTGAGCATTCAAGTAGGTACTGAACGTATCAACGCATTCACAGCTTACGCATGGCTCCTTCATGTGTGAAGCTATGATTGCTTCGTCGATGTTCAAACACAAATCGGATATTAATGACGTAGGTATGTTACTCAAATAATTTGGAAGTTTGTTACCTAAAGGACGTCTTTCAAGCAGAAGGTTACAGTGCTTCTGAGACCAGAGAAGTCTATTATAAATAAAAGCTATTCTGTGAGCGGAAGGATAACACTGGCGGGCTCTTATTAACGAATTTCGGCGCTAATGTTGAAACCTGTTATATAAATTCCTTGAATCAAAATAATATTCGTCGCATACCATGGGTAAGCATCAGATCCTTTTTCATCACCGAGAAGTACTAAGCTATTGCGGACGCATTTCTAACCGAGATAGTATCAACATGCATTGGCAGAGAAGTGCGAGTCACGATTCAAACACGGAAGGAAATCCTTCCCAGCATTAAGCTGCTCTTACCGAAATTCATCTAGCAGATCGTAGATACACGTTCCACCGGGCTGACAATGTACCCTAGGTGTTCTTTTCAAAGTATTCAAGTAGGTACTAAACGTATCAACGTATTCACAGCTTACGCATGGCTCAAAGAGAGATCCTTCTTGTGTGAAGCTATGATCGCTTCGTCGATGCTCAAATACAAATCGGATATTATTGACGTAGGTATGTTGCTCACATAATTTGGGAGTTGGTGACCTAAAGGATGCAATTAAAGCAGAAGGTTACAGTGCTTCTGAGACTAGAGAATTCTATTATAAATAAAACCTATTCTGTGGGCGGAAGGATAACACTGGCGGGCTCTTTTTTTTTTACAAATTTCGGTACTAATGTTGAAACCTGTTATATGATTTCCTTGAATCAAAACGGTATTCGTCGCAGTGTATTTTAGATTAGGTGTAGTCCTCGACGGAGCTGGCAAAAGGAAAGCAGAGAAGATTTAGCCACATACATTAAGATTCACTGAAGGTAAAATAGTACCTACGTTTCAATCTGGAATTCCACTGCTACGCTAAAGCGCTGAGTTGGTCATTCTACGTGCCATGTGCTCGCTTTCACTCAGTGTTCCTTTACCTTATCCTTCCACGCATTTTGCTTCCCACTTTCTATAACTTATTGAGAAAGTAAGCTTGATCGAGAACTGTCAAGTTCGGTTATCAGCGTTTGGATATTGACCGAAGGATCACGAATTCAAGACCCGATTCACAATTTGGTAACCAGCGAGCAAATCTAGCCGCAAGCTGGATTACGATAAATGTTGTACAGAGCAATTTCTCTTACTTTGAAGGCCGTTTTACACGGGGCACGGAATTGCGCAGGTTAGAACTGCATTAATTTCTAAAATGGCGTGGAATTACGCGAATGCATGAATGAAATTAGAACAGGGGCTATTTTGCCGTCTCGCATACACGCATTCTCGCATGTGTTCTTACAATTCACCGCTTTATACGACGCAATTTTGATTGCGCCTTCGCACGCACGTCAGATTGCGCAATTCCGTGTACCGTGTAAAACGGCCTTAAGTGCAATCTAATAGTTTGTATTTTGTTAATTTAATTTTGTTATTCCGTTGCGTTTATCTTTTTTCTTAACGTATTGTTGAAGCTCTTGATTGATGTCTTCCTTTAAAAAGGACGTTCTCCATCTTGTTTCTGATTAAATATTATTAAAATTGATCAATTTGAATATTCTGTCGTCTTAAGAAACCTACGAAAATCAAGAATAAATGTGCTGGCTCCGATGATATTTGGAATGCGCACGCCTGTAGTGTAGTGTGTCTAGGGAGATATTTGTACTCGCCAATTGAAAAAAGGATCCTAGCACCGATGCATTGAGTGAGTGATTGACCAATGCTACACGCTGACCAAAGATGCGTGCCGGGCGAATGGAGAAAAGAGTTAAGTCTATGTTAAAGACTCCCAACTTGTATACACCTCGAAACAAGATGCCCGATGGGTTCCCCCAAACTTTGCCGTGCATGCTAATAAGGGGGCGCTAGCAATTTTACTGCGTCTTCGCAGCCCCCAAAACCGCACAAACCAAAGCCATCAAACTTGCGAGAACCCCTAACCGTGACGGTGGCTTAAGGGTTTGAGGTGAGGCGGACCAAGGGGATGGGTGGAAAGGAACGGTTCTCTTCGACAGATGAGATTCCGAATGCCATTCGCTGCCCCTCGTCTACCGACAAAAGCAGAGAAGTTATTTTCTTTGGGATCTTTGCCTGAAGCTAAGTATTAAATTACCTTTTAACGAAAGGAAAGTGACCGAAGCGTCTGTGGTTCAAGTGGTGATTTGCGTCTCCTGGATGAATGTGAAGCATGCGTCATTTAGCAATTAATTTGCAATTTTCTAGAGTGGTTTTTAATGCAAAGAACTCTTAGAACATTCAATTTTTTCTGAGCTACAAGATGAAAAAATGGTTGAAAAAAGATTGAAAAGCAGACAATTTTCATCTCGAAGCCAATGCAAATAAAATTTTTATCTATGATTGAGTAATTATAAAAAATTGTAGTCTCGCAGTAAAATTTAGCAATTACGTTATTATTTTTCTATTTATCTTTAGACTAATATCAAATTAAGGCTTAGGAGAATAAATAATTTCGTCGTATTAAATTTCAGAAATCTTCCAGGTGTTTCGTAATGAATATATTCTCCGGAGACGTACAATGTTAGCTCATATAGTGGAGAAGAGACATGAAATAGGAATCTACCTAAGAGATAGGGCAACAAGCTATAATTCTTCTGCATTATTAGAAAGTTAAAATTGCTCATTTGAGGGTAAGGGCGTAACCAATCCAGGGCCAATGCTGGCGAGAATATAAGATGAACTTTTTTAATGCATCCAAGGGAAATACTGTTTTTACATAGAATGTAGAACAAGTATATTGCAACACCGATGTTAAGGTGGTATAGATTCTTTTATGGATGCAGGTAAAAATGCATAAGACTAAAGATGAGGTGAAATTTTGTTTCAATCTTTAAATTTTTTACGACATAATTTGCTCATCTTACATTCAGCAACCAAGCACCTCCGCAGCCTTTGTAGATTAAACAATGCCGGAAAAATATATGCTAATTAGTTATTACTGCACCAACTCGAACGAGTTGACGGTTCCTTTAAAATATTACACCTATGAAAATATGAATCTTTAACTTTATAACAAGTATTGCCCAATTTTCAGCCACATAAAACAGACGGTATGCAAATTTAGCATGTACCATAAGTTATAGAGTTGCACTGATGCAGTTTTATAAAATTATTTGGGACAGCAACGATAAGAAAGAATATATATATGCTTACTTAAACAAGCAAAATATGCGAAGGGCTTGGAAAATATTCGTTAAAACATGGAACTCTCAATCGATGACCGGTGTCTAATTAAAGCCAGCAATGATGGAGCGACAGCGCCCTATAAGTCCAGACATCACGGTTGGTTAGACGTTTCGTGGTTCCCTTTGTGAAAACCACCTTAAACCTAGCCTCCCTCTAAAACATACCCTCTTAACGCCTAGATCTGAAGCTGATGAGAGCTAAAGATATACTGAGAGATAAATTGCACCAAGCTATGTCAGTAACTGTGTGGTAAATAATTTTATTTTATTGGAAGAAAGAGTAGATTAACATTAGACGAGTAAGAAAAGAGTGGAAAGAGTACCATTTAGACAAAATTGATGTAATTAAAAACTATCACTCTCACGATTACAACAAAAGAAGATTAACCACAGCATTTTCATTCCAATTCGCAATTGTTTTCTGTGTAAACTTGTATACATATCACCTACGTACTCAGAAGGATATACGTACTCGTAAAAGTATAGCCAAAGGTATAAAAATCTGTTGATTGAAACTTCCATGAGTTTGGTAGTAAGCAATGTAAAATAAACGTAATTTGTGCGACAGTAAATATCTAAGAGGTTTCAAATCTATTTGTATTACATCGACGACTCGAGAATGAAATTGTAAATGCACGTCTCATATCTTATTACTACAATTGAACCTATGTATGGGAATAATTAGAGAATAATATATCATAGCCCAACATTGAAGGATTGATGTAACAAAATAACTATACCATAACTTTAATACTTAATTTTGTGGCATAATTGCATCAAATAGCCAGTTTAAATAAAATGCGGTCTATTTATAAATTAAAAATCCAAAGAATAATGTAAATGTATAAAAATCTAAAGGAAATAAAAATTACACACGCTGTAAAAAGTAAGAGAATTTTTAATGACGTATTGATCCTAAAACAAAATGGTGCTCATGATATACGTCTTTTCTAACTAATGGCTGAAACTAAATATTCATGAGATAATTTTTTATGCAATGAATGGCGAGCGTTTAAACTGACTGCAAAGGGATTGAAATGAAGAACAATGTGTTTTTTTAATTGACAAAAAAATACCTGTGGGTTGATAAAAAATCACAAATGCCGTTCACGTACCTTATCTCTATCTCACAAAATCTAGGGGTAAAAATTCCGTATCCTTCCATAATTTGATGATTTAAATATATTTTTAGCCCATGAACAAAGTCCGATAAACCAAGAAGGCTTCCAAGTTTCCACTCCATAACTCTATTAGCTTATGGCTGCTATGGACTGATGCAGTATTATTACTCATTCAAATTTACAGGTAAATAAAGAATATTTGACGATACAGATGGTTCCCGTGAAAACTAAAGGGTACGTTAAACCCTCAGTTCCACCGATTAAAAAATTGTTTCAGAAAACTCTCCTGAAATGGGATTTAGCATAGCAAATTCAATTACAACTCCAGAGCGGTATTTCATAGAAAGATTTAAGGCTAATCAGAAACCTCAGCTCGTTTAAAAACTTCACACTAACTACCTTCCAGCGATAATTCCATTGAACATGCCATTACATTTAATTAATTGCGGCGTAAACGGTGCAGCTAGTCCACAGAATTTGCTTAAATATTTGGACGCACTTCGAATTAAGCCAAATTTGAACTGCGTTGTTTAATTAGGTGTACTTTTTGCAGCAATATTGTCGGCAACTTGTATGTAAACCCAATGCTATAAAGATTCATTCAATTTTAAAATTGCTCTACTGAACTGCACTTAACTAGCGTTCAAATAATATTTATAGCCGCACTCTACACAGCTGTATGCTAGGCCATAATATGTTCAATACTTAATAACGAGATTTAGTAGAAATGAACGCGTTATTGAGATATCTTGTTTGTAACAAAATGTATACATCTATGATGATGAATACGCAGTAATTAAAAATTTAATATTTGACTTCATCTCATATGTGCAGAATGAAGGTTTTCGAGCAGGTAAGCTATAAAAAGGGGAGTCTAAATGGTAAAAATGGCTCAAATGCGGGAAATGTAGTTTAAACTACATCAAAAAGCACTATCCTCAAATATTGAATTGAATTGCATTGAATGCATGCTTCAGAAGAATAAGTTATGTAAACGTTTTGCCAAGGCAGTAGCATAAAAGTTTACTGCACAGCACAGAGAATGGAATACGTGCCTTTAATGACCCCAAGGCTGAATTTAGTTCGACAAAATGAACTGATGAAAGCGATACAAGAAGTCACGCTGAAAATTTATTACTTCATGAGGCACTGAAATGCCTTCGACCTATCGCAAAAGTCATTAATCAGAGGTTTGGCGGCGATAACCGATAAAACGAAGCAACAAAGCTCTGCGCCGGAAATGAATATCTCATCCAGCAATCGATTCAGTCGAATACAGATGTGGAGGCCATTGAGAATCAATCGGACCTCTGCATTGTTTATCACTTGGCAGTGAGTGAAAGCATTTTACTTCCTTAAAAATAAATTCCTCAGCTCTTATTTATGGTAAAAATTATCTATTTAAAGTCTCCAACTTTTTCAAAAGTACTTAAACATATTTGTTCAATTGAAATATATTTTCGATTTTCGGTGATAGAACATTTCTTTCAAAATTGGTTGTCAAAGTTAACAAATTACTTTGTACCAATTACTTTGTCTAATGTACTTTTTACTTTTACGACATATGCATACCGCAGTTGCGAGTAAGTTGAATTACTTTACTTAGCCTTTTTAGGAAAAATATTTATAGTAAGCTGAATTACCTTACTTAGCCTTTATAGGAAACGTATATAAAGTAAAAATCGATAGGCATAAAAGAGATGGCTAGACGAAAAACCTTACCTTTAGAGTGATGATAAATTTTCTTAATTGGAAGAACAAAAAATGAAAGATAAGGAAACCAAGGATGTACGAGGGCCGTTTTTTCCAACCTCCGATCGTTCAGCGAAAATACCAAATACGAACAGGCGAATAATGCGCGGAAAGGGCAACTGCGCGTTCTCCGCAACACAAACTAAAGTCATTTCCGATCGCAAGTTGTTACTTTAACGTAAGTGGCAATCTCATTAACTACACTACCTCAATTCATTCGCCTGGCAAGTTTGCACTGCGGAGCGACATCCAGATAACTCGCCGAATGGCTTCAGATTTGACTTTTCTTGATCTTTATACCGATGAAAGAGAATTTTAACGTTAATGCACCTGACAAGCTTGATACATTACGTCCATTCCCATTTTCAAAACAAAAGGAGAGACATGCTGAATGATTGAAATTATCTGATCTATGACAACGCCCGTCATCTGATGCGCTGCGCTGATGCAGCCCAACTGCTCCTTGAGCAATTTCAATGGGACATTTTCGATCACCCGCCGAACAATGCCGAAATAGTGCCGTGTGATGTCCATCTATAAGCTGAAATAAGGATATGGCTAGGAATGGAAGCGTTTTCAAACGGGCAATGACTTCAGGACAAAGGCTTCATTGGTGGCAACATCCTATGAAGGAGGTATAGTTTGGCTTGTCCACAGGCACGACCAATACCTCAATCGCCGAGGCGAATATGTCGAAAGGACAACACAAATATGCTCAATGTTTACCTAAAATAATTTTTGATCGATCATTTCGTCTTCCGTTCATGGCCCATGGGAGCTTGAAAAAAAAACAGCCCTCGTAAATAACCATTGATGGAAGGTTGAAAATATGTAAATGTCAAACATATCCGGACGAATTTAGGACAAAAGCGATTAAATATTTGTGATAAGCAGAATGGTCATCTGCCTATTTGAATTAACTAGGCAACGACTATTTACAAATTCTAATAAATTTTAATTCCTAACTTTGTTACCTTCTTGCAAAAAAAAATATTTAGCGTACTTAAAACTGTAAAAAATTTGCTTGGGTGACAAATAAATAAGTTTGAAGAGAATAAATTTATGTAGAGTAACCATTTGTAACAGAAAAAGCATATCAACGACTTGGTAGCTGAGGAGTGTTTTTATTAGCACAAGGAAAAAGAGAGTTTAGTTATATTTTCCTAAAATAAATTTCACTCTTGATGGAACTGACGAAGAAGTTTTAGTAATTCTACATTACTTTAGATTCGACATTATTAATGATATCTAATTGTAATGCAACTGTAGGTTGAGGGCGAAGGAAATGATGATATCTTTATTGTATAATATGTCTTAGCCTACGCTCAACACGAGATAAGAAGATTGTGGAATTGTAATTTTCCATGAGTTTCCTCTTATTGCCTCTCATACTAGAATTCCGGATATTGCAACGATAATTACATTATATTAAAAAATAATGCGTTTAAATACAATATGGGAATAGTCGTTATGTTATTTGCTAACCTTTTCATGATGAGATTTGTGGCCGCACATATTAGTGATGGATTCATTCTTTTAATTTAAATTTTTGTTATACTTTTTATTTATATTGAATTTTATTATCAAATGATCCAAATTTGCGATTTAAGCTATACAAGACCATTCCCGGTACCTATGTAAACCAGATTTATTTAATTTTATCATGGTATCTAATTGAATTCAATTTAATTACGGAGCTTAATTTAATGTAATTATGATAACTAATTTAATTTAATCCAGCAATTTAGGATTTGCTTTTTGATTTTGTGTCCTGGGACCAGAAATAATTTTAATTCGCCATTCCTTCAGTAATTTTCTTTCCTTCAGCAGCCTTTTATGATCCTTAAAATACAACTTTATGTTAGACTCTATGCTAATAAAATACTTTCTACTCTCACATATAAGACTCTCACAACAACACCTTAAAAATCACAGTTGATTGATGGCGTTCTCGTCGTACTATTGTGAACTAATCAGACGCGTATTTACGCGCAGTTTACTAAGCAAAGATATGTAAGAAGAACGACGGCAGCGCATTAATGATTCCCACACCATAAATCTGAACCTTAACTTAGACGAGATACCTCAACGCCAATGTCTACCCGTTGGTTGCCATAATCCGAATCATAATCCACTTATCGTTACGTAAACAACCAATCACAACAGTACACGGAAAACGATAAACAACTCCGGTTCTATCTCGAATTAGTAGTACCATGACCCTGCAATTCTTGCGTTCATCGTTCTATTGTTTGCGGTCTAAATATGAATGGCGGTATCCAATGGAGGTAGGCCGAACCTCCACTTCATTCAACCATGCTTCGTATTCAGTGTATGGGACGAAACTAAACCGTTCGAAGGTGAAGTACGTGGTCTCCTTGGTGCGAAGCATTGTTTACGTTTGGTCTCGTCCCAGAGATTTAGTTTAGTTTCAACCCGAAATAGTTTTGATTCCGGTTTCGTTACGACCCTGAGTTCAGCTCCCCGAGTTTTAATCCATTTCGTTTAACTTCCACATTTTGCTCCCGGGAATGAGAATATTGAAATTTTACTGGCACTGACTTTCGTTTAGTTTTGATTGCCATCTCTGATAAAAATAAATGCCATAAATCCATGGTAGGGTGGACAAAATATCAAGGATATTGCTCCATCACGGCATAAAAACGATTTTAAATCTAAGAGAACATTCGGGACTCATTGAAGAGCGTCAAAGACATAGATAACATGGAGATAAAGGTGCATAGTGGATAAAAAAAAAGACATGCGAAGAATTCTACGTCGGAAAAACTGATAGGATAATGAAAACTAAAGTTAAGGAACATAGCTCCACCAACCGGCTTGTTTACGCAGAAAAATTTTCCGTTGCGGGGCATATGATATGCCCAAGGACACGACGCGTCGCGACGCGACGTAGACACCGAGAATCCCGCTATCCTCGCAACATATAATTACTTCAAAACGCGATTTTTCAGAAAAGATTTGGAGATAAACAAACATAAAAGCAATTTTAATACAGTCAACGGGCAAAGGATTAGTAAAATCATCGCTTCCAGTAATTTCTGGAGCATACGACGTCCGAATTATTGCAAATATACCCCCCTGACCATATATGTTTCGACGCCTTGCATAGTCGAGATTATCAGCATTGACGTAGTCTTCGACAGAGGAGAGTAAACCTTCGCCAATTTTTTAAATTATCGACGCGGGGAAACCCAAGAGTAACAAACTCTTTTACAAAAAAATGAAAACGATGTTTACTCTCAAGGTCGTTATTCCTCCGGGAGATAAGACTCAATCACGTAGCATTGAAAATAACTGCTTCACTATCAGCCGTTAACAATAGCCTCCCAACCCTCGGGATATCTGTGCAGCACAGTGGAGGGGAGAGAGTGAGATATATCTCATTTTTCAAACCGGGGTTTTCATTTCCCGGGATCATTTATAAACGTCACCCGTGAGAATGGAAGCCTTATATTTTGATCCGTGAAGGGTATTCCATCTCCCGCTCCGGCTATTCCTTCATCCATCCCGTCCCAACCAAGAAAAAATACTTTCACTCATTTTTCAGTTCTTCAATTTTCTATTTTTCATCTTAAAAAATAGCATTTATTTTTCGTTCAGTTTCCAAGTATTGCTCAAACATGATAGCGATAACTACTCTCAAATTAACACCTTACCCTAGGGGAATTTCAATTTTCAGCGTTTCGATGGCTGAAATGATATCGGCAACCAAGTATAGACCAGTAAAAGGATATGAACTAAATATTGAGAAAAATTCACATAAGATTAGTAGCGAAGAGTGATTCCGAAAGTGTGATACATAGAAGCAATAATAGAAAGATAATATGATTTTTCCTTTCAACAGATGTTATAAGCAAATAGTAATCTTACAAAAACGAAATGAATTCAATCCCTATATTTAATGAATTTGCTGCGAAGCACAGAAATATATTTGTAAACATCAGAAATGCACATGAGCCCAGACAAAATAAGGAAATACATATTCAATCATGTGTATAAAAACAGGCGAACTTTCAATCCATATTCAACTTCTTTTTTGATGTCCTTCTTTTACGCCATTAGCCATTACTAGAAAATATCAGTTTTTTCTTGGGGTTTTAACTTCATGAATTATATTCGTATAGGGGTTAAAACGTAAAACCCATAAATAAATCCGACATTGTTTGCATTAGTAAGAGTGGAGGTAATGGAAGTAAAAGTAGATTGGAGATGAGTTTAGGAGCTCATTTAGTAATAAGAATGTGCAATAAGTCTTAGAGATGAAGCTAGGCAGTAGGAATAAGGCACCCGTTAGTAACGGTCCCGCTCCGAGGATAAGAAAAGAGGGAAATTTTATGAAGTGGTACAAAAATAGGCCAAACGCTCACAGAGGGCTGGACCGGGGGGACAATTTTAAGATAGCCAGCCGTGAGGGCGGCCCTTGAAATGTTTGGCGACCTGTCTGATAAGGTTAAGCGGCCCGGCTTTGGGTCACAACCCATTCAGGGCGATAAGAGTCTGGTTCTGCTCCCCTGTTGGCATGTTTGATGATTCTTTATTGACTTTTTCCGGAGGGCACGCAAAATATTTCCTTCATGCTGGGGGCCCTGTCCTTATTTTCCCAGACCTCAAAGACCCCTTACGGACTAGCGATCCTTCCTCTAACCCTGTCTTCTTTCCCCTTCCCCGAATCCTTGATCCCATCTCTATCTTCCCCTTGCCTTCCTCCACTCTCATTCCGTCTCATCTTATCCCCTTTCACTTCGCTTCGTTTGAACCTGTTGACCCTGCTCGCCAATACGCCTTCGTCCCCTTCAATTCTGACCCGTCTCATGAAGTTTCACTTTAGCAAAAGAATTTTCTCCAGATTTTGGGCCATAATTTATCACCATTTTTTTTAATCTGAAGTTTAATTTACAATGGTTCGTTTCCTTACATTTTAGCATTATAAATTAGAAAACTTGTGCAAAAAATTCGCACTTTCACGCCGTAGGAAATATGCATGTTAAGAAAACGGAGTAATTGAATAGAGAAGATGGTGTATCATAAATAACATACTTTCTTTAAACTTATTTTCTTGAAAAATACACAAAATATATTAATACAATTCAGGGAATAGAGTTTGGTATCAGAAGGAACAATCATGACGTCTGTTTCTAATATTGGCACGCAATTTACAAAACGTTTTTAAAGACACAAACATAACTATCACGGAAAAAGTGAACTCTAGAAAATGCTACATACAACTGTCCATGCGAAAAAAACGGGTCTTTCTCTCTCTCTCTCTCTCTCTCTGATACATAACAATTGTATATAATTCACTCATGTACAACCACTACATGCATTTTTCCTATTTTAATTTTTTCATCAATTCTCGTTGGTAATAATTCTTTAAAACTTTCAACACAATATTTATAATTATTCGTGATACACGTTATAATTTAAGTTCCTTACACACTAAGCCTATTTCAGAGTTCGTAAATACTTTTAGATTCCATTTACTATTTTTATTCCCGCTTAAGTTACGTTCTTTGTTTAAGCTATGGATTTAACGGGTTTTCAAATTATTTTTTTGAATTTCAATTAATAATCAACCTGGAAAAAGCAAAACTCATACCCCATAGGTCCGAGTTCACATCCCGGTGGTGTTAGAGAATTTTTTAAACCGAGGCCTTGGCGCCTTTCAATAAGAGCAAGCTAATGCACCTGCCGGTTTTCTCTCCCTACCCTTAACACGGCGCAAATGGCCTTACCTTTCTGGTTAAGTCATCTCGGGTTTTCTACCGGGTGAGTTGATTGCAAGCCTATTGTTTTGATAGCCGTCTCTGCCATCGAAAAGTCGGCCTACAATAACTCACCCGGTGTAAAACCCGAGAAGACTTCTAGACACCAGAATCATACGACGGGAAAGAACAAGATCATATTTCAGACCTTACATTTTGGTCACCTCCTCAAATAACCATACCATAATGAAACCCGTACTCTTTATCCGTTTTTAGACACATTACCCACATCTAGAGGTATTCGCGGGAAAAATATCAGCAACTTTCAATCTTCCGCTCTAAAATTCTAGACTTCTAAAATTAGAAAAAAAGTCTCTCGGCCACCTTTTTGAAACTATTCAAATAAGAAACTTATTGAAATAAATTCTCACTTACCCGCTGTTGGCTCTACAAGTGAGTATAGGTCAGGGAAATGAAATGCAAAAATGAATGCCGAGGTTTCGATATTTTCTTATATCCTCATCAGGGCTATGAATAATGGTTACAATAAATTAATACATGTATGCATGAAAGATTTTTACCAGTTTTTTTTGCAATAATAGAATTTAAAATATAAAAAGAATTCAATTTTACATAAGTGAGAAAGAAAAGGAAAGAATTTTGACACACCTTATCTGCAATTTGTTTACCGATTGTAACTAGGCTTTTAGAATAGCATGGTTACAATCAATTTGGATTTATTGAATAAAAATAAATTTTATTGAGATTGTTTATGACTGATCATTTATTGCAGTTCCTGACCAACACTCCAAGACTACAGTACTTACTATTAAACTGAGATCATAAAAATAAAATCGAAAATAACATCCATATTTATTCATCTCCTTTCAACGGATGATAATTATGACAAACACAACTTTAACAACGCTTGAAAGTCCCTGAAACTGTTTTATATTGGAAGAAAATGATGATTTAACAAGAAGAAAAGGGAACAACCCATTCTCTTGCCATGAAACATTCATTGGAGACCATTCATCGTAATTTTGCCGCAGATCTCGCTCCGTGACAGGAGCCATTAAGCTGTTAAGCGGTAATGATCTAAACTTCAGCACACGAGGTATAATGCAAGGGTTACGATCGAAGGCAGTTGACGCGATTGTGGCGTGCCAAACCTTTATGCCTCTGCGACAGAGTGGCGTTTTACGACCAGCAGTATGAGGTAACTGTATCTTTAACGAACCTTACAAGAAACTCGTGAATTATTTACTTCTTTTGTTGTTTTACATCAACGCTAGCCAATTGCACGAAATTAAGATTGTGTGCATATACGGCATCGTTTTAGTTTTATATCTATAGGCAAAAAGTAATCAGCAGCGATAAAAAGCTTTCTAAACCAAGAAATTAATTTTACACTAAAAACGTAGGAACAAAAATCCCTTAACATCCTTCAATCAGCCACTTTTCT
This sequence comes from Ischnura elegans, assembly GCF_921293095.1. Lineage (NCBI taxonomy): Eukaryota > Metazoa > Arthropoda > Insecta > Odonata > Coenagrionidae > Ischnura > Ischnura elegans. The sequence goes on from NC_060247.1 coordinate 29,621,565, forward strand.
AAATTTAGAGACGTGAGGTTGCCGCCCTCCTTTCACGAGTTGGTGACGTTATTAGTACGCTGATTCTCGTTTCTTTTTAAAATAATCACTCACAATAATTGTGTGAACAACAAAGAACAGTGTTAACTCGATGAAAGGATAAGATGAGCTGATGAAAAGCGTCGACCCACTCGGCTTAAGAGCGTGATGTCATCGACTTATCTCATAAAGGGTTATATGTAAGGAAAATTTCCGTAGATTTTCTCAGATTATAGGTTGAGAGGTGGAAGACTATGGTTATTGCCAAAATTAGAATGAGAAAAAAACGAAATATAAGGGTGTACTACGACGTTTAATTTTCAAATTCTATTCAAATCTTCAAAATCAATTTGCCGGCCCCTTTTTATGAGTTGGTGACTTCATTGAAGTTCTGGTTCATAGATTCGCAGAGAACAGTTCTTTGAGAGAAGGAATCCCTCACAAAAATCGTGTAAACAACAACGAACTACGGGTCTCTTCATAATTTTTTAAACTCTATTACAATGGACTGTAAAATCTTTTGACTCCCCTACCATTCCACTACCCTTCCGTCGTTTATCGGAATATCTCTATCTTCCCTTCCCTTCACCGATTCTCTCCGACTCCTTCCTGCCGTTCAAGGCTCCATAATTTCTCTTCCCACCTGCCTCTCTCTAATCTCGTCTTCCAGCTGAGAAATACGGTGGAGCGGAAACGGGAAAAATAGTGGAGACCACAGAGGGAAAGAGATGGATCCGCGAAAGAAAAAAAAACAGAAAAATAAATCCTTTTGGGGGCGAAAAACCAAATGAAAATCTCTTTGTGCTCGCAAGGGGAAACCTTCCTCCGTCCTCATGTGCTCCTTTCAAACTCCTCCACTATCGCATGGGTCGGCTGAGCGAACGGTGTGTGAAGAGAAATGGAGTTTCCTCCGGAGAGAGAGAGAGAGAGAAAGACATAAGGCGTTCTTCGGACGGGAAAAAAAAATCCGAAAAGGTGCGAGAGATTCGGTGAAAAAGTAGTGCGACGTCTGCACCTTTTTTTTCCGCCCACGGATTTCGATTCCGCGGCGTTGGAGGGAAAAATATGTAAGCTCGGAAATTTTCTCCCTTTCTTTATATTCCCCCGAAAATGCGCCCCGTCGCGGCTTCTCCGCACATAAATTGCCTCCGCAATGTTGTTTTTTTTGTCCTTCCTCCCACTTCTCCCACTACTCCTCGTTGTTCTACACGGAGACACGTAGGCAATGGGTCCGAATTTTCGGGGGTCTTCGGTTGACCTAGAAAACACACCTATCTCACTTTTATATCTTCGACCTCACGGACCAGCCGATTGTTCATCCTATACACATAACATCTTTCCTGAGAGTTTTTTTCAACGAAAATCTTGGAATATTTTGACTCGGTCTAGCGAAATTAATTAACCAATCCTCTCTGGATTGAGCCGAATGCAGTGAAATTCTGGCTCAGGAATCACAGTTAATTATGACATGCAGGTATAATTATTCTTTTAGCCATAAATTTCTGCTGTTTAGTCATAGATTTAAGCTTAATATATGCTGTGGCCGTTTACCTCATTATTACAGCATAACTTCGCCTGATGATTACATTAATGACATTTTTCAACTTAAGGCTGGAAGGCGATACTTGGTGACAGGAAACATAATGAAGATACACTTCTGTATGTTCCACAGGAGTTTTAATAACCGACCCAGGTTTCGACAGTAAACTTTGATAATGAATTTTAGTTTTAACTGTAGTGATGGGTCGATTCCAAAATTTTATCGATTCCGATCCCGATTCCGATTCTGACATTTCGATTCCGATTCTACCGATACCGATTCCATCGATCCTGATGCCATAGGCTCCAAGAAAAATAGGACTTAATTCCAGGCAACAAGAAAACCACTTTTAAAAATATTACTCTGTAAAAGAGTCAGTTGACAAAATTATCTTTCATATCATCACTATGTAATTAAAATATAATAGCTAAATTTCAAAACAGAAAATACCTGAAAAGTGGTGTTACATGATAGGTATTACTTTAGAATATTGGCACTCATAATATGTCGACCATATACATGTATCCAAACTACAAGGGAGAGCCCTGAGTACTGAAATTTTCATAGCTGTAATAAAGATTACATACTACATATATGAATCATGTAATATTTGGCCCTTTCAAATTCTCAAGCAAAAAAACCAATTATTCTACATGCTCAGTCAGCAGGTTTTGACGTCTCCATGTTACAGTATTACTGCTTGCAGAAAATTGCCTTTTGCTACACACTTGTGTGATTGGGCAAGTACTTTCCTACCAAATTGCAAGATTATGGAGACTTTGGAACTTTTATTAAAAATTATATCAACGATTTTTGTGGATCTTGAATCTTCATAGAATTCAAGTAGACGAAGCGAACGAACTATAGAACTAAACTTTAGTTTTGTAGAGCCAAAAAAATTCTGTACTTCTCACGTCATTTAATCAACCTTAAAATCTCTTGCTTTTTTTAATTCCAAGAAAGAAACTAAACGCTACAAATGAATATCACATCGGACAGACTCAGTAATAAAAAAGGCTAAAAGAGCCTTGTGGTGTGAAAACTCCCCCTTCCGCGCCACTCACCTCGGCGAAGGTGGAAAGGGAAAAAGGGTATCGGTTGTTGCCTTTCACGGAAACAGTTCATTTTACTCTCCCTTAAGCATGCTGACTTAATCTCTTCACTTTACTTCAATGCCCGAGGCATATTTCTTATGCGTGGGATAGTTCCGAAAAATATACAATCCTTAGTATTTTCACTCGAGTAATGCGCTAAATGTTCTAGTCGATCTGTACATAATCCTTTTTAACATCCTCAGTTTAGTGTTTTAAGTCAATGAAGACGATTATCCATGCTTTAAATGACGATTTTCAAGACTAATGTTTTAAAAAACTTAAAAAATCGGCCTCAGTTACCGAGCCTTAGAGTTCCTCGGCGTGTAGCTGAGCCTTGACGCGCGATTGAAAAATCGCTCTTATTTCCTTCGTCGCAGACTTTTTTTTCCAAGATTTTTAATTAGTACTGTTTAGAAATCTCTATTTTATATTGTGGTTCAAATTTTCCGAGTTATATTTTTCGTAAACGAAAGATAATGTCTACTTTATGTCAAATTTCACGTGAAAAACGAGTCGGCCATTTCGCGTCGTAAAACCAGACAGATGAGAGCCAAAATCTTCAAAAGTCATCGAAAGTATAGGCAAAGCACCAGATCAAAGGAATATTGCGTTTTTATTCCATAAAACTCATACCAACGCAAAACCACTTGGATAAATTCAAAGATTTTTTGAGGAAAAACGATATCTCGCGTGGCATCGAAAAATTGGTCATGTTTGGGCCTCTGTATCTCACTAAAGGTTCGTATTAATGTAAAATGGCATATAAATCTATATCTGGTAATGATTTATGATTATTTACGCTAAGTTTCAAGTCTCTATCCCCAAAAAGGTCATTTTGGACTATATTCCAGCTTTTCCCGATTTCGGACCAGAGTGCGCCGGGTAGGACGCCAGTAACACGATCGGCCGCCGCGGCTGGCGTAAAGGTATTCGGCACCCACGTCGACAACTATAGTGTATTCGGCATACTGAAACTACCTGGCAAAGGCATTAGAATGACTTATCGGCTTTAAAAACTGCATTATTACATGAGTTTCATGATAGCACTTCCTCTCGGCAGATTGCTGGACCTACTAGCCTCGAAAGCTCTGTAACCTTAACTACTCGACTCGACATTCGTAATGCTACTCGAAACGCTCGAGTCGAGTACCAACTATTCGATCGACTTGAATTTTCGAATACACGCACGTCCCTAGAAGATATGTGTTTTGTCATTACGATTACGTGGCGCGAAAATTCAAATGACTTTGGAAACGCAGTCGTATATTTTGTTGTTTGAAGTACTACTGGAATCGGAATCGATTTTTCACCTTGGCAAGTACTCGTTTTCGATTCCGGTTCTTGGTCGAGAATCGAGGAACCGAAGAATCGAGGAATCGAACCGACCCATCACTAGTTTTAAGGTTTTCGCAGCGATTAGATGCACTATTTTAATTCATTTTCGGGTGTACGTCTGCGTGCTTAATATTTAACTCAACGTTTCGTTCCACTTACTGGAAACGTCGTCTAGTGTACTGTTGAAACCTGGGTCGGTTATTAAAACTCCTGCGGAACATACAAAAGTGTATCTTCATCATGTTTCCAATGACATTTTGTTTAAATTATCCTCCCTAAAAAAATTTTCCCTGGGCAATTTATCCTCCTTGACAAATTTACCCTCCGCGGAACTCCTTATCCTCCGGGCTCAGCCGCAAAAGTCGGCTGCGCAAAGGACGGCAAAAATATCCTCGACTCAAAAAGCCGGAGAATCTAATACTGAAAGTATATCCAGAACTTGCCTCCCGTCCTGCCTTCCGATCATGCCTTCCAACCCTAGCTACCTGTATTTCAACTCTTAAATAGCAGTCCTAAACTTGACATTTTTGGCAGTGATTTCTACGCTTTTGACTGAAAGTATCTCTTTTTTTGCGTCAATTATTGCATGCATAGCGTAAACTAAGGGTAAGTGTTGCGCGTTGCCTACCCCCTACAGAAGTTCTTTCGAGGACTCGGTAAAATGTCATTTCCTCGATAATTAACAACAATATAGCTGACGCATTTGTACTAAAATATCAATTTAACTTCAAAATTATATTACTACTATACTACTTCTGTGGCCATTCGAAACCTAGAAGGTCTTTGGCCTCAATAACTAGGCGCCTCCACATTCTACGGTCGCCTGCCATATCCAGCTGGGCTCCCATCTTTCTCACATCCTTCTTAACTTCATCGCCCCAGCGAATTCTTGGTCTTCCTGCCGGTCTTTTGCCTTCGAGTTTGCCCGAGGCAAATTTAAATTATTTACATTTTTAACACTTTTCGTTAAAAATTTCGAAATTTTAAGGCAAAATGGCGAAAAGAAGATATTGACCAATTTGGAAAAAAATCATATTTGTAATACCCATCCGATTGCGCAATTTTTTCCGGGTATTACGATTCGCTCCTATAAAAAGTGGCAAAAAGAGGGACCCTATTACTCATCCTTCCATTTCCCCCATCCATGGGTACCGATCGCCTACCAGAATGATTCCCTCATTCCACCTGGGGCTTGGTGAGCAGACACAATTAAGAAAGGGAGCGAGTCAAGGAGCCATTTCCGCGCCTGCTGTATTGCCTCCCCTTCATGTTGCCGTATTATCGGTTTTTCCTGGAGTTTCAGTCAACCCGGACGATGCTGAGAAGAATTCTACCGAAATCGGCAGACGGTAGTTAGCCAACCATCGCAGGTAAAGTTCCCGGCCATCTCACCCCACAACTTTTAACCCTCAAGGTAGAAACACCTCTGCTAATTTCCCCTCCTTTCTTGACTCGCGGAGAACCAGCTTCTCTCCTCGATTCAACTCCCTCTTGTGCAAATCCCTCTTGCGTTGCAACCGGCGCGCCCGTTCAGACTGTGCAGACCTCGCCCACAATCGTGACACACAGGCCGAATTTTACTATTTGTCAAGTTTTGGGCAATCATTTTCGAATGTTGGTTTGCATTTTTTGTTGATGAGCTTTTGGAAATATTTTGTCTATTTTGTTGATTTTATATTTGGTTTTGTTTCCCTTTCGTCGAATTTCCCCTCATTTCCGTAACCAACTCGTGGGAAGAGTCCTTGATCTCGACAAGGCGTTCGTTAGTAATCAGCGGTTTGATAACTGTCCGCCACACAGAAGCATAACAATAGTATTAGGCTGATGCCATCTCCGTAAAAAATTCCAAATTCTTACACATATGTTCCATTCAATAAGGTGAGGTGGGACAATATCAGGTGGTATATGTTTTAAATTGGATCTTCTGGAGAAGAGCATTTCATAGCTTCATGTGCTAACTTTAATGGTTGACCAAGGGTTGACAAAGACAGTTCATTTCAAGGTGTAACATAAAATCAAAATTCCAAAAGAAAAACTGTCTTTTTCCAGATGCCAGAGTGGATAAAAAACCCTGGCGGATCATTCAACATCATTCATCATTCTCTGAAATGCTAAAATATTACACTGAATGCCATTAACTCTATTCAGGTCTTTAACATCCTTAGCCTATTTCTGTGACTCGCTAGTTGTCGCGAGCGTGGGATTGCTTTAAAAGGCGAAGGTTAGTCACTTAATTCTGTGTCGTAGGCATATGAATTTCTCATATGAATGATTCAGGTTGGGGTGGCAGTTTCTATCTTCAAGCCATTGGTGATACGTCGCAAGGGCCTTATCACTAGAAAGGCGTGAAATGATATAATCCTTTCATTGAAATCCACTAAAGCAGAACTTGTTCTCTCCGGCAAGACGGTGACTTTATAAGAGCAAATTCGTCTCCTGTGCCACCATGTGGACTCCCAAATTTATGATCTTGAACACCTCTGAAATCCACCTTTAAAAAAGACTTCTTGGTGGTGCACTCTGACGCATACCTGAGTTTAAAAGTAAAGGTAAAATGAAAGGATTGGGCTTCTAAAAATAAAATAAAATCAAGTTGAAGGGGAAAAGAAATTATTTCCTGGATTTTAAATTAGTTTTCTGATACCTGTACCTGATAAAAATGTCTTCACAATCCTTCTCAATGAAAATAACCGTGTTATCGGAAAATTTGGTGGGCTATTTCTCAGCCAAATTCAAAGAATAGAGCGATTTGTTTCTTGAGCATTCAAATGTACCATAACTGTATTCAGATGTGATTACGGAAGTGACGCTTGGTCGCGGGATTGAAGTGCATTGTTGAAGGCGATTGCGGGATAGGGGTTTCCGCTCGTTTTCAAAGTCATGGTGCTGAACGAGGCAACGCTCGGGGTCTTCGTCAGCACTTGGTCATTTCCGCTTCCGCTATGTATCAGACCAAACCCAATTCGGGATGCTGCATGAAAAGTGCGTTTTCAGCCGTTTCGGACCCAGCTGCGGATGAATGCCCGCTGCGGCTGCCTTTATGGCTTCCTACCCAACTGAATGCTTTCTCCGATGAATGCGCCCAATAACTTTGAGCTTTTCGGTCTCAAGGACTGGGAAAACTTATTTACCATGAAAGAGTAAGAAATTGTGGCCCACCAACGAAGATAAATGTTTAGCGCGTGTTTAGGAACAGGTAAAATAATTAACCGTTCACGGAAAAAAATAATGCGTTGGCTTTGTGATGTATATTAATATATACCTACCTCCTATTATTTTTCTTCAGAGAAAAGACGTATCAACATTTATGTATTTTGGCTAAGACTAAACGAAATTGCTTTTCGAACAGATTATAGCTGTATTCAACGGTGTTCGGCGAGATGTTGTGGAACATAATGATACAATGATAAATGAAGAGTAAACTTAGTGCATGTTCACAGATTAGCTACTGTGGACTTGCACTAAGATTATAGCTAATGATCTCTGCATTCTCTTCGGGTTTTCACCGCGTCCGTTGGGTTTTGGCGACAACAGTTTCGCTGGCATTGCAGTCAGCGTCTTCAGGTCGAAGGTCCTTACCTTCGAACCAGTAGGTGGAAGGCACCTTCGACCTGAAGACGCTGACTGCAATGTCAGCGGAACTGTTGTCGCCAAAACCCAACGGACGCGGTGAAAACCCGAAGAGAATGCAGAGATCATCTGATCAACGCCGCGAAAATCTTCGAACTTAGATTATAGCTTAATTATACTAACGCTGATGCCCGATAATTTTTTGTCTGAAGAAAATATGAAGAAAATCCCCAACTCAAGTCGCAACCCTGGGAAATGCCTCGGGTTGGTGGTATTCACTGTTCTCCTCAATGCCTCAGTCATAATTTGTCGTACTGCAGCGAATCTTTCCAGCTCCTCCTTTACTCCAACCACAAGCGACCTTTAGTGCCGCCACGCTCTCGCCCGATCTCCCTTTTACTCACATAGGAAAAATAGAATGTAAATTAAAATGTCACAATGGCCCTGATAACGCCGGGAAAGCCAGCTGCAGAGCCAATTACTTTTTGCCCTTATGAGAACTCCGACACATAAACTTACGTATCTTTCTGACAATAGAGCAATGAGTTTACGTTTAGCCTACTGACTTCCAAATTTCAAAGGGAGATATCGTTTTTTCCTAAGGTAATAATTATCAGATCAAGACGGTGATGGAGCGGTGATTAATAATTTTTTGACTTGATTGGATGTCCATGGTAACTTTTAAATAAATGAAATATTTATTTAAAATTAGAACAGTGGTACAAGCGCTTAAGAACAGTCAGTACATGCGGCATGGAAATTTAGCGTGCTCACTTCTTCATTTCCAAGTGAGATGTTTCAGCTAGGGTAAAAAAAAAAAACGAAAAATCCAAACTCTGGGTCACAATTCCTCGAATCGGTGTCGGCATTCTCTGTTCAAGTCGGTGCCTTTATCGTAATCTGTCGCACAGTAGCGAAGATTTCTCTTCTCTCCTCCGCCCACAAAAGACGTTTAGGGCCTAGAGCCCAGCCAGACTCTCGTCCAATTTTCCTTTCATTCACATCGACAAGACAGAATTAAAATTAAAACATCAATGTACCTACACCTTAATATCGTTGACATAGTCAGCTGCAGTAGTAATGGTGGGTAATGATAGCTCATGAAAAGTTAAGTATCGATATTTTAAACAATTAAAGAGTGTACGCAATACTACTGACTTCCTCAGTTCAAAGGGAAATTTTGTTTTATTGTGATGACACGGAAAAAAATGAAGAAAACGCTAAACTTGGGTGGCGACCCAAGGAAATTCCGCGACATGTTAGCATTCTCTGTCTCCCTCTGTCGTGCGGTAGCGAATATCTTTCCCCCGTCTCTCCTCCACCCTCAAAAGGACCTTCAGGGCCACCGCACCCTCGCCCGCCCTCCCTTTTATTCATGCGTCCTCAACCCTTCAAACCTTCCCACGCCCACCACAAAATTCGCGCCTCGAATCCATACACTCTAGCGCCCACGTCCCTTAACGCCTTGCCACCCTCCATGCATATGAATAATTCCTCGCGCTATCGTCTTCACAAACAAAACCGCGTGAGCCACCCTCCTCCGCTTCTCCCTTTACGCCTTCCTGCCTCCGACCCTCTTCTTCTTCGTCCTCCCAAATCCCTTTAGGACTCTCCGCGACCCTATCGCACACACGCCGCCCAACCAACACACATTCGATACAAAATGCTAGATACTATTCCTTTTGTTCTCACGCGTGCCATACAATATATCGATTGATTTTTTTCCGATCCTACCTGATCACCCTAATACGATCGTTCACCAAATGCAGCTGATTCCGGGTTATTGGGACACATCTGGGCCGGAGAAGTTCGTCCCAATCAAATGGCTGTCTAATTTATCCGTAGCATTAACATATTCATTATAAGTAAACAATCCAAATTTTGGTTTTAAGTAGCTCTCCATTCGATTCTGTTATCAGATAATCTTATAAACGTTACATAATTCTTTATTTTCAATTACTATAACACATTAATTTCAATCAATTATACACGTCATCCTATACTTTCCTTGGCCGTTCCATCCTTCCAGTTGCCCTACAACGATTGTTTTCATTAGATCACCTAGCCGAAGGAAGCGGCTATTCAAGTGGCCCTCTCTTCCTCCGAGGATTTTCAAAAGACCACACTCCTATTCCATTGAAAATTTTCCACGTAACTCATCCACACATGCAATAATATAGATTAAAATGCAAGACAGGGGAATACTTGAGAATCATGGAACATTTTATTGTTATTACGTTTCGTAACTTATTAGTTCAAAAACCTATTACTAAGTTGTTTGTCCAGTAGCGAAAGGCGAGACTGTACACATTCGAATGTACAATGAACACTTTTTGTATAAGAAACTTGATGAGAGGAGGATTAAATGATGGCATGAAATCGTAAGACGAGGCGCAAGTGGTAGGTTTTTAGTATTTAAGTCAAGTTATTGCATATTTTGATGCTTCTGTTGGGCAAATACCACCGATACGTGGCCTATTTAAATGCCTTACCGTATCAATTAGCCAGAGGAAAGTGGAGATCATACTTTAATTGGATTCTGTTCTTGGAGATTTAATCCAAATAAGCGGTAGCCCAAGTACCTCGTCGTACCAATAGCCAGAATTCAGTCTATTTTTTAAATAGTTTAATGCAAAATTTGCGCTTTTTTATTTGAATTGAATTTGAATTTTATTTGAAGCACTTCACCGCTTTTTAGTCTTCAACTTTTAATGGGGTAATTACTAGAAAAATATCGAAGATTTCATACTTCTGTTATTTATTAATTTCCTTTACCTTACAGCTTCTAAGGAAATGTTCGGTGAGTTAACTAAGTGAAAATTTGAGGATATGAAAAAATGCAGCAAACTTTGCTGCGTTTCACAGATCTGAATGATTTTCATGTGATTTATGGCATTTTGTATAGTCTCGTGGATTGCTGGGGTTTACCACCGAATTCTATGGAAGGTTAAAAAAATAAAAAAAAGAAGAAAAACAGTCAAAGAAACATAAAAAAGTTCATTTTATTTCTCCACGCCCCCTTACTTAAAATAAATGTCGAACGTAGTATCTACGTTACTACTAAACTCCACGAACATTTATTGAGGGATGGTAAGAGTAACAGGTTTTTTTACGCTTCATTTGAGATAATTATTAGATATTTTCAATCGATGACTGCACACTAATCTAGTTGAGCACATAACAGTATCAAAGGATTATAATACATAAATTTAATTTGACATTTTAATGCTATTTTTGAGCTATCATTGTCATTAGAAGCATATTGTTTATCTGCTTTTTACACTTAAAGAGAGTCTATTCGCAAAGATTTCAAAAGCTGTGGTAGATAAAAAACCGCAATATAATTTTAGCCAATAGCTAAAAATCTTTTTAGCTTCTAGAGTTAGCTAAAATCATCAAATATTATAAATATCCATTATATACATAATTAAGAATTCAAATTATATGATATTTACAGATATAATTCTAGGCTTTCTTCTACCTACTATTGGAGTTTTATTACTTTTCATTGGCAAACAAATTACTGCGTGAGGTAAAGTTTTCACAGACGTCCATTCCACTTCAAGTTATTCTAGAGGTACTCAAACTTTCCAATTTAATTACGAAAAGAGACTGTTTCATTCAACCCCCAATTCCGTCAGACCATAAAATACAGTGGTGTTTTCCTGATCACATCAATAAGCCGATATCATGAAAGCATTGCCGCTATCTGCCAAACATTTCCATCTTCGCTGGAAGGAAACCTTAATTGCTTCGTGACCAAGCTTGGTTATTCATGAGACTCCTCTTCAACGCTCTCGCTAAATTAACTTTGCTCTCGATAAACCTGTGCTTCATCCGTCACTTAAACTCATTATTCTCATGCCTTTTATGTGTCAAGTGAAGGTTCCAATAAATCAAAGGATTGTCAGATAGATGAAAAAGTTGTGAGTAGATCAGTTAAAAATGGAAGTAGGCAATTTAAAATTTTCGAAAAGAAGAGCTTGTCAAAGCTCCATTTTATTCGAGACGGAACAGTTCTAATTCATCACATTAGAATGTAAATATTAAGCTGATTTTTAGGCTCAGTTTTTGAAGAGAGGGTTGTAAACTTGAACTATGGAAATGTTATTTCGGGATGAAATGCATCCACGTTCAGAAAATTGAACGTCAATTACTGAGACCACTTTCTTTGGCTCTGGGCCGATTCAGCCAATACAGCCAAGTTTTATTGAGCATGCCATTGATTTACAACTGGCAATTGGGGGAATATATCAATGAAGTAAGAAATTATAACTTAAATGAAAGTGGACCAAAAGTTTCTATCTCAATAAAATTCACTGGAGATTCATCAAAAAGTAAGTGTACGTAAATCATCATTGCGCTGGGAACTTGAGGCACTGTCGATTCCTTTTTCACCACCAACTTACGTTTAAAAGAATGAAAATATTTTCCTGCACCATTCCCGGGGAATATAATCAATAACCTATTAATAACTAAACAAAAATAAAATGATAGCAAAGGATACTGCCGTCCTGGCCAAATATAGAATAGCTTATGATGGAAACGATCAAGGCATGCAAAGTGCAAAGCAAACATACACCACCAACATGTCTCCTTTGAATAATGCCAATATTTGCCTATCACTGGTTGTTATAAAATACTATACTGTTAGCTTTACTAGCTGAAACCTTTAGTAGAAATTATAACGATTTTGAAGCAAACCAAATATAACAGCAGTGCAGAAGGGATGAGAAATTCCTGCATTATACATTGTGATCATAGTTTTTCTCGAAATTCTTCAAAACGTATATGAATTGAAACGGACTGAGCTCTCCAGAAGAAACCTCTTTATCATACGCAATATTTCAAAGAGTGAGTACCTATAACTCTCCTGCACTCACACCCCCTATTTCACATATCTGTGTAGAATGGCGAGTTCTCATCGAGGGAATGGGAGCGTGGTTGGAAGGGAGAGGGCGACCCGTGGGGAGTCAGTCCATGGGAAAGGCTTTAAATTTGGGACGGAGCGGTTTTCGGCGTAAATGCTGCCGGACACCGAGGAGAGAGAGAGTGAGAGAGAGAGAGAGAGAGAGGGCTAGGGAGGATGCGAAATTATTCCTTCTGGTCCCCCACTTTTTTATTTAAAGGTGCGCGGCAGGGGGCATCGGGATGAATATTTCACGCCCGCCTTTCCCTTCCTCGAACTCTCACACACAACCACATTCTACGCACCCCAAAAACCATTCGTGTGACCCATCTCACACTCGCTCAGCCATCTCTCTCTCTGGTCACCATTTTCACTCTCCCCTCGGCTGCATCCGCTGCGCAGAAGTACGGGCTTATTCATCAGTTTTATATTACTGCCGATTGTGTTATAGCTTGAAAAGTAGAGAAACCCATATTTTACCGTTTTTTTTCGATACTCCGATAAAAATCGACCCTTCAACCCATTCGCAGATAAGTTGATTATATCAGGAACTCAAACCGACCGAGCATGAAACGTCTACGTAATACAAAGGAATGATAAGATAAAAGTTTTTGAATAATCTCAATTAATAAGTTCTTTCCATTAAATTTTATTCGAAGATTTTTAATTCTTTCTTCGATCTATTTCCAGTCAAAGGGTCATCACTTGCTCAAGATACATAGAAAACGGTAAGAGAATATTTGATAAGGGAACTGAAATTCTAAATGGTCTCCTGTAGGAAAAGATACCTAATGTGCAACAATCTGAAGCTCGGAGAAATTGATAAAAAGATTAAAATATAAGGAAGAAAATAATAGCCCCGATTCAACTAAAAATATCGGTTTACTTTGGATACTAATCACGACATAAACGGTGCATTATGTATTATTTATGGCCTATTCTCTTTCCCACCCCTGATCCTGTTTTCAGCTCGATCCTTACGGCCCTATTTATTCTGTATGTCCTCTAATCCGTTTACTTTCACTTCTGATCATTCATTCCTCTCTCTCTCATCGATCGGAAATCCAACCCTTCTCCTTCAAAATTTAGAGACCACATCGCCCCATTAAATCTCTTCCCACCAAACGTATAACTTATACCCTGTATTCTCCCAACTCTAAAGCATTTCTCTTCTTTTTTATTTTGGTGCTGAGCAATTTCTTCTCCTCAGCCCATCGGTCGATATCCACTCTCTCTTTTGTCTCACCCTCAACCTACGCATCCTCGCTGACATCAAATTTTCTTATATTGCCCTATTACTCTTAATGCTCTCAAAGACACACGTCCGGATCGCAAAATAAAAGCTCATCTCTAGAAATTTTCGAGCGTCGATGTAACTAGCCCATGAAAAGAGAAAAATATAGGAAAGAAAGGGTAACACCTATTAATTCGTTCCGCGTTCTCCGCTGCTTCAATTACCCTTTCGCTATGTAGATTCAGAGGGTACAGGCGTAAAAAATGGTTTATTTCTTTCCATAAGGCTATTAATTCACTTTTACTTTATAGAATCAAATAAATAACATTCAATATGAGATATGTTTGATTGTATAAAAAAATATAAGTTGAATAACTAGCGGTGGAAAATACAAGAAAAACATTTCCAGCTGAATAGTCTGGGCGAAGAGAGCATTCAACCAAAAGAAAGATCTTCATACAGTGGGAAATTGAATCATAGAATTAAGGAAACAATGTATTAGAACTTACATTAGGAGTATGCTTCTCTACGGAAGTGAGACATAGGCAATTACTGCAGAGGAGGAGTCAAGCGTGAAGGCTTTCCAAATGCGGTGATTCAAAAAAATTGTGATGATCAAATGGACGACCAAGTTAGTAATGAAGAAGTCCAAAGGAGAACAGGAGGAAAGAGAAGCATAAAGAAAACCTTGGCAAGAAGACGGAACAAACTATTGGCTATATTTAGAGACACGATGGCCTGAGGAAGACAACCGTCGAGGGACAAGTAGATGGCAAGAATAGAAAAGGAAAAGCGCGTGTAAAATATATGGAACAGCTAAAGAAGGACGTGAAAAAGAAGAAATACCTAGGCGTGAAAAGATTAGCTGATATGAGAATTGAGTGAAGACCTAAGTCAAACTAATCTTAGGATTGTTGGCTTTGCAAGGATTCCTAATAATGTTACAATGAATGGCGGTGAATTCTTCTCGGGTTTCCATCCGGGTGAGCTCCATCTCCATCGCTGCCGACGCTGGAGAGATGGAGCTCACCCGGATGGAAATCCGAGAAGAATTCACCGCCATCATACGCCGGGAAAAAGTGAAATCTTACATTACAATGAATATTGGTGGCTTGGAGAGTTTTCCCTCATCAGATGATTTGTGTTTTAAAACTATTCAAATGAATAATTTCCAATCTTATCAGAAGGAGCATTGTACTACTGTTTCTTCGAATTTGTTAACTTCTAAGAGATGTATGAGGTTTAAACCTGAAGATCGTTTAATTGTATTTTGTAAAAGCAATTTGACCCCAGATAGTGCTTCCATTGGTGTGTGATGATGGTGAAAAAACAGAAGGATAGACGCTAAAGTCAAAGAGGTTTCCACATAATCGGATGGAGAAGGTTAAAAATCCAATTGGCTTCAAGCACGAATGAATGCACTGAGGTATAAAAGAAGGAAAGCGATGATATACACACCCTTGTTTTTCCTTAATTTCGATTCCCGTCATATCTTGAGAATTTTTCATAATAAAATTTTCTTTCGAGGTAATTCAATTTACTCTCAAGCAGAAAAAAATCAGGGTAATCAATTTATGGAGTATTCAATCTGATAAAGGGAAGAAACATGCCGTTCAATTTGATATTCAACCAGCTCTCTCGCAAATTGAAAAGTAGATAGTGATGACGACGCAAAGGAATTGCTTCTTTCATCGGATTTCATTTAAAACGCAATTATGTCTTTTATATCATTTCGTACGCACTCTAAAATGATGTTTTCACGACGAAATCGTTGAGTGCCGGGGTAAAATCTTTGAATCGATGGTAAGTGGGGAGAAGGCTTTTGAAGAAATAAAAGGAACATCGCTTGAGTGGGGAAAAGAGCTGGAATAGGATTTCGTGGATGCGGCGAAAACTTAAACGAACTAAACAATAACGAAGAAGCAAGGCGCACACGAAAAAAAGCAAATTGCGGATTCCCCATTGAAAAACTGAAAAACTCCCTATCATGTTAAAAAAAAACCCATCTGATCATATTTAAAACGGCTGACTCATTACCGAATGATAATTAAAGGAAAAAAGCCGTTTCATTGCGAAAGATAAGCCTCGCTAATTGAAAAACAAATTATCTCCCATATTTTTAGCATTCCCAATGATTTTAATAGATCAGTCAATACAAAGATCGTAATTGAAGTACCCAAAGCGGTTGATAGCAAAACAGATGGTTGATAGAAAACGTATCGTAGGAACAGTAGTACTCTTTACAGATACTTGCATATAATTTTTAAATTTTATGCACATTTCTTCACATAATTCAAATGCTGTGTTGTCAGAATAATACTTGTGGCTTTAAATTTTCCGCTGTTTTATGTGTGATTACACCATTTTGCAATGAACACCATTATAAATGTATTTACCTCACATAAAATAGATAAAGCGTAGGTAAATAATGACAAAAAAACAAGGCTTTGATAATAGCATATATTTTTTAATATAAAATACTTTAAAATTTATACTTAAGGAAGTCAATACGTGCTAGTACATATTTAATGAAACTGCTACCCAGTTTGTGGTATTTCCACACTATTTTGAACTATGCAAATCTTTGTGGCCAATTGTTTTAGAAAGGCAGTTAGGGTCACTGAACGGTTGATTTGCTACGATGCGACCCCACCTCTTGTATCGCAGGAACAACGGATATTATTACTTCCATTACATTACACAACAAGTTGATTTAGGAAACAATACTATTCAGTTGAGTCCTGTCGCCATGCCAAATTTATTTTCTCCAGGAAACCACTCAAGTGCTCGATACCTACTCTGGGAAATAAAATTCTGTCCCCTTGGGGTAAACGTACTCGACCGAAAGGACAAAGCACTACCGCAGTTGAAAATAAATATCCAAGGTTTTGCATTTCAATGGCCTCGCATGGGAAGTCGTCGGTCCTACTGCTCGCGATAGCGACGATAAAAATTACGCGCCGTTAGTCCCTCTGGCGAAGGGAGGGCATACAAAAACACATTATTTGCACAACCCCCTCCCGCCCGCCCTAATGAAGCAGGGCTTTCAACAAATCCAGCGGCTGGCCGACCGAACGACACCTGCCGGCTCGTTGGTCCCACTAACAAAGGCGCCCCAACGAACTGACCCACGCGGTGCGAACGCATTTTGTTCTCCCTCACTCAAAGCTCTCAAATTGCGTAATTTTTTCATTGGCAGGCGAAAAATCCTCCCACACGTGTAGAGATTCGTTCTAGCTGAATAACATATACTTGCTTCACCTCTACGGCGACCTTCCAGCCTCGTGTACCTACAGCCAGTGAACACTTCTCAGAAACTTTCGCTACCTATACTTCATACTGCATCTAGCTGTAATCAAGTCGCATTCTTTGGTGCAAAACTAATGCCTGTTTTAGCAGTACATACACGTATGAAACTGGCATTAGCCACCACCAAAGAAGAAAAAATGAGAGGAGCTAACAAAGGAAATAAAAGGGGTAAGTATTTTGTCCTCTCAAGCTCAACGCTCTCGACTGGCGTAAATCATGCAGTGCTAAGTGAAACGTAACACATTGTCTCTTCCTCATGTAGAGATATTCGTTCCTTTGAATATATGTGTACATAAACAGGCCATATATGGCGTCCAAAAAGTAGCTTATAATGGAAAGTTTTGCAAGTGGAAAATATTTTCTATTTGGCAGTAAGCCTAGTTGTTTTGTAAATAAAATACCTATTATAGAGACTAGCAAATAAATGCATCTAGTTGGAATCATCTATTGCAACGTAAGATAAAAAGGAAAGAAGTTGTTAAACGAAATAAAGAATGGGCTTCGTTCTTATCCCTCCCCCGCAAAACCTTATAATTATGCATAATTCTTGCAGCGGCAGGTAAAACTCTAGACGGTGTCTCTTATGTGCGTGAAGGGATTCGTTCCCTCCGAATATATAATTGCTTCGCCTGTATGCGAGGCCCAATGAGGTACTTCTGGGGAAAATTTTCAAGTGGTATTTTCCACCTAAAATCATCTAACCGTAGGTCTTGATAATTTGTTTAAAAAAACATGAGTACTGAAATAGCACATAAAAGCATATACTTGAAATCAGCTATCAATGAAAGAGACAAAAAGAGAGTTCTTCAACGAAGTAAAAATTCTGAAGCATAAAACATCTACATGCAGATAACTTTCAAGGGAGATTTTTTTAGAGCCGCATTCAAATGTAATAAACGACCAGGTCTCAAAGAATTGGTTAAAATATGTTTAGCATTAATATAAACTTTTAACATAGCCACCATCTTCAGGTAAAGTTAAAAATTAATGCTACGTCTAATTCTCTGTTTATTTAGGACTTTGCAATAGCAGCCATCAATAAGAGTGCTCGACGAAGGGGAAGATTTCCTCAACGTGAATTACGCTTCATTCAACATTACTTCAAGTGCAAATCGCACATACTATGAGAGAAATAACAACAGTTTATACAGTGTTTAATTAACAATTTGTGAGCAATAGACTGAATAGTACGCCACGCGAAATCCTTCAATTTTTGCTACATGCGTAATATTACGCCATCCGTATTTTGAAAAATCATAGTTTTAAAGGATGTCTGTTGAGAAATATTACAAAAGTATTGAAAATTGCCACCACTGGGGTACAGATTTAGAGTACTAAGGTCAGCAAGATAAGTTTTTAGTACGAAGGTTGTTGAGCTTCACTGAAATATTTATTGTCCCTAAGTTTCAAATTTTTAAAATCAGATTCAATAAATTTAATTTCGAGGATCAAGAAAGTGTCATTAACGCAAACTTTCAAGCGGAGCATATCAGAAACCTTTCATGGAGGGACGCGAACGTCTCGTGAGACGGGTCTTCGCTCGTGAATTCACGGAGAACCCCACTTACTCATGCTCCATCGCCAATTGCCCAAGCCTTTCCATTATCAGGGGGTCTCAGTCCACCTAAACTCCACCACCCAAACTCCCTTATCCCCAGTGCTATTCCAGCCTTCAATGCATTCACGACCGCCCTTTAGAAATGTCCAAATAGAACCATTCACCCATTCTATATAACGCCTCTTTCTAAGACTCCACGAGCACTTTCAACTCAACCTAGGACGTCCCAACTCCCAAGGCTCCATTGAGCCTGTGTTCCCATCCTTATCCTATCCTTCCAAGTCCGTCTTCAGAGAGAGAGAGGGTGGGGAACACTCCCCAAAACTTTTCGACCCACCTTCCTACACTCGCAACTCAACTGCCCTTTTAACCCACTCCCTCTGAAAACCACCCCCTCTTTACCATATATTCCCCGAGGAAGATCCTGCCACCCTACGGTCATTCTTGTTCCTTTTCCGAGGGGGTGAGTTTTCTGAGCTGAGTCGGCATTCCCTCCCCGTTTTATGAGAATTAATCGCTTATCTCACAACCCCGAAAGGTCCATGCGTCTGAGCCGTTCCAAAAGTGTTTTCCGAGCCGTTGAACTCGGGAGGAGGCGGCGGCTATCCCGTTGAGCAGGGTACTACTGCTGGAGTTTTCGAGGGAAAGAGTGCGGGAAGAATCAATTCCAATAAAAAGCATCCTTAGTTTCTCCTTCGAATTACCTCTCATAAGTCTGGAGGCTTCTTCGGCCTCGGAGACGTAAAAATGGGAAGTGTCGTAAGCCGACTATGAAGTGATAAAAGACGTTTCAAGTTGATTCCAAAGTCGATCGTGGGAGGAGTACGAGGTTGGTTCTAACTTCAGAAGGAAGCTTTATGGTGGCCGAATGTTAGCTTCTTCCCCACCGCGAGAGATGAGTGGGTGGTCTTAGAGAGTACGCTAAATACCGCGAGTGCCACAGCCGCCAGGATATTATTTATTGCTGTGGTTAAGCGACACTACGTTTGGAGAAGTATCTACTCAAAGGAGAGCCCGCACAGCATTGTATGATTTTAAATTGCCAATAAAAAAGTAAAAACTACAGGGATAAACCACGCACTTAGAGTTATGCGAGTTAATTTAAATGTCGACAGCTACTAAAAATTATGTTACTTGCATGGGAGCTTCGTTCAATTATGATGTGCAATAATAATTTTGAAAATAATGTTCAATTGTAATTGAACATTATTTTCAAAATTTTCAAAAATTGAATGCATTCTGTTTTTTTATTAGTTTGAATAACCAGTTGCAGCAATATAGGGTTGCAAAGTTGATATAATAAATAATAAAATATTATATCATTGAAAATAGAGGAACCTTATTACGATATGAATATGAATATACATGCGATATGTGTATAGATAAACACCGAGAATAGAAACTACTTTAAAAAGATACAATTGGATGGTGTGGTTTTCTGACTTTTGGCATATTTATTACTGCGAATTGGAGATTTATGGTACCCACTAGTTTAAACTGAAAAAAACAGAACCTATTTTCTTTTCCGGCAGAGTTTACTGAATTAATTAAAAGTGAATACTGGTCCATTCTAAATCAATGCGAAGTTTTGCATGAAGAGATTGATATAGTTTAGGTAGAGAACGCAGCAGAAAATTTTCAATTGTTGCACACAATAATTGGGCGGAATTCTCATTTAAATGAGCGTTTTTTCAACGATATCCTAAAGTAATAAATCAGTGAGTGCAGGATTAAGTCACGCACCAGAGTGAGTTATTCACGGGGATAAAATTAGTACACGCTAACCTGAGCATGACTATAATTTACTGTTCTAGGTCCACGGCTTCTTGACTGCAATAAATTGTTCGGCGACTCTAAACATACATCAATGTAGCCGGCAGAGCGTGTCCCTATTCTTCATCCCTCCCGCGATTAATTTAACCTTACCAGCCCTTTCATCGGACCGTGTTCCTTTTTTTTTGCTGCAATATTTAGGTCACGTCAACTACAACAGTCACGTAAGAACACGCCGGCAAAGACGGGTTAAATAAAAAGGAGGAGGGTTTGCCCATGAGATAACATGAAGCCAGAAAGATACACCGGAGGTAGGTAAGGAGATCCCTCGACAATATGATTGGATGAATTTAACACTCCCAGAGCAACCGCGCAATCTGCTCAATTTCCCTCGGGAAAGACTCCTTGCTCATTTTTTTGCCTCAGTCGTTTGAAATTGCGAAAAAAAAGGCAAGTCGTACCGCAATTTAAAGCTGCAGTCGAAACCGTCGGGGAGAGACGGCGTGTATTTTCGAAAAAAAACATCTTTGTCTGACTTTTCATACCTCCAGGTCAAATAACTGATGAATTGCTATTCTCCTTTTCTCGCTCCACAAATAACTCACTGCACAGCAGAGTGTTGGGGAGCTATTCTTCACTTTAATCACTGTATTAATAGATATAAGCGTCTATTATAGAAAAAATATGCATCATAAAATTCCTATTCAATATTTTTTTTTGAGTTCTCTATTCATAGAGTTATAAAAGCAGACTATAATTCGTACGATGAGTAATTTTTCACAATTTAGAGTGTAAAAATTACACTGCTTATGCAGTATAGACAAAAAAATTAGAACATTGTCCTCAATAAGAAAATTTTACTGTTTATGGTAGACAGCTAAACTACCATAAAGTTTTTAACACGTCCACAAAAACTATTTCTAGCCTGACACATACTTCAGACTTAATTTTTTTTAATATCCGAGCAATGACCTTACACTTGCACGTTTCCCTTTAATATTTCCTCCTTTACCTTGGTCGAATTCATCATGCCATGCGCGGAGACCGCCCGTTGTTATTTTTTTTATCATTAATTTGACTTCGATTTTTTGTGTTCAACCCGGCTCTAAATAGATAGTGCTACATGGAATAGACCAGAAAAAAACGCATCTTCAGGTAATCTTAATAAATTCTATTTCTGGTACAAAATGTAAAGGAAGTTACCTTCCCAAAGAATGTATTTGCCATAATTTCTTAAACTGTTTGATTTTCTACATATTTTGACCAAATACTAATAGTTTAAAATTAAAAATAGCTTATGTAACGATATAATAAGTAATTGAAGCTCTTGATAACCGTACTAATCTCCAATGTAATCTAATTATAAATTCGAAACCGCTATCATTTTTCAACTTATTAACAACTGGCATTGCCCAATTGTGGGCCCATCGTCCTCAAGGAGACTTAATTAAATTAAACTCACATTGTAAAATCAAGTCGTACAGTTAAAGTTAGCGATGACAAAGCACGGAACATTTCGCTACCCTGATACGTAATTCCACGAAAAAAATATATGCATTCAGCCTCTCAGCACCGCTTTTAGTACTGAACACTTTCATAAAGCCGTAAAAATGAGTGCTTATCGAAGAAAACTATCAATAACCTTGTAATATATTCAGGAGATACTGATTGTCTTTTTCATGGAAAATACGTATCTGAAGCATAATTGCGAGCGGCTTAGGAAAGGATCGCCAAGTCGATGGTTTGCGGTGACTTAAAATAAGAGCAATAACTAAGGATTTTCCGGCAATTCCCAAATTATATGGAATAAAATAGTATAGAATTCAATATCCCCTCCAGATACACCACTTTACAATAAATGATAATCTCAACCGGGAAAAACTAAATGACTTCAAAATTTCACGTTTCCCACCCTGCCGTTCTTTATTCATGCCCATACACGGCCCATACCGCTCGCTCTTTACCGCAAAATCCTCCGCTCCACTTCATTGTCGTGCCGTGGACTTCTTGACCGCCACTCCAGCCGCCGCTCCACTTGGAGGAGGAGGAGGTTGGACGTGCGAGGAATAGAACTCCCGGCCCCGCGTTACTTCCACATGGTCCTCCACGGAGGCCGTTTGCCACGGAGAACACGGCCATTACCTTTTATTTTCCCTCCCTTTTATAGGGTCACACAAGTTCAAGTAGCGACCCGCTTTTAATTTTTCTTTCGGTTTGTCCCCGTGACGTCGTCACGCGATACTTGCGCTCGCTAGGGAAATGGTTAAACGCAGTAGGGTGGCCACCCTGGAATTAGGAGGAGGAAATCACGAATGCTGTTTTACTAGGTGTGCATTACTGGAATCTTATTGTGGCTTTGATCAAAAATCAATAAACTTGTGCTTTTTTAAATTTTATTAAAATGCATGCAAATGTATTACGACAGTACCTAAATTAGCGAGTAACTAGCACTAATTAATAAATACATAAAAAGAGACACACAGAGGAAAATTTTCTGTAGTTGCAGTTTTTCCTTAAACGTTGCAGATTTTCCTAAGACGTTGAGAATGAAGCTATAGTCTAAAAAGTTCCAGCATGTTTTTCCACGTGAGTCTTTATTTTAATGCGTTTCTTATTTAGTGCTAATGTACTCTTACTATGTGCTACGAGCATGATTTTTCGACATTATAGTAAATTTATTATAAAATATACACAGGCTGCGCATCAGGCAAAAAACACACAATTGAACACACTCAGATATTTATAACCATGGCATAAAACTTTCCAAAAAAAATATCACGAAATATCTAAAGTCTAGTTGGTGCATAACTGTTTGGGTTTTCCGGTGCTTGTTGTACCGTTAATGCTGACTTGCACCATTTTAACCTGATTCGTTTTAATAAACTGAAGTGGAAGCATAATGTTACCGCCTTTCAATCATTTCAATCACACGGGAACAATATCTTAGGGCCGCAACATATTTCCAGGACCGTCAAAAGCGATGAAATGGGAAACGTACATTCTTTCAAGGGTGGGTATGGAGGTACCTTTTCCACGAATATAAAAGGATTAAATTACTCCATTAAATACTGACAATACACGCCTTTATGTCTCATACAGACTACGCCTGTCGTCCTAACGCCTCCCATGACATGTCTATTCCAGCATCTAACGGGGTAGTATGAAGATATAAACGTGCACGGAAAAAATCCAGAAATAAACTAGGAAATTTAGTCAATTTGAAGGTAAAATTCCTCTCAATTCCTTAAAGAATTCCATCATTCATCATACTATCAAAAAAATTGATGGTTATATCGAGCTAAGGTTTAGATTAATAAAACAAGTGGTATTTGGAAACATATTTGAGTGTACTTATTTGATATTCAAGTTTGAGATATTATTGAATGAGTCCATGAACATCGAAATAAGTACATTATCTATCTCACTGCGTAAAAATCGGGAAAACAGGAAATAGTACTCAGGAATGCTGTTTTGGAACTTGTAGTCGGTGGCATCCCTGATATGCACGGGTATTGAGTACGGTAAGAGAAGATATTGTCCACCGTACTCCACCGCGCACACGTATAACGAGACCGCCAGCAAAATTTAATACGGCCTTCCATAGATAACGGGGTAAAACTTTTCTTTTGCGGGCAATACTCCCTCGCATGGCGAGACGGTACGACTCTTGGCGAACAAAAGCGACGCCAAGGGACTCGAATATCCTCGCTCTTGAAAATGTCAGGCCTTTTTCAAATGAGCTCCAGTACGAATGAGTTCCCAGTGTTTATTTAACGAAGCGGGACAATGAGACCGTTGTCACGAGATGAAACTATGTAATCTTTAGAGATTGATAACACAGTGGGAACGTCTCTTTATTCTCCAGCCTTTTACGTTCAGACGGCATTAAAATATTATTCCATTCATTAATAGAGGAGGTATAATATGTTTACGTACCAAAAAGAAAAGAATAGAGCTTCTACTCTCATTTCAACGCAGCCAGACGGTGGAGCATAATTTAATCTGCGAGCCAAACACCTCATTTACGCGTTTTATGCACACTATAGCCTGCGCAGGGGTGAAGAATGAGAACTCGACTCCAATGCACATTTTTTGACACCTCGTTAGGCATTTTCACATGCTGGATTTACGGTGCAGTGCTTAAAATAGTCTGATTGCCTCGCGTTTAACAAACCGATTAAAAAGTAAAATAATGCCCAAATAAGACATCAGGGACACAAAAAATATCCGTCGCTCATAATTCTTCCCTTAAATTCTTAGGAGTTCACATATCTGATGAGTTCCATTGAAACGGGTTGAGCACACATTTCGGCACTTCATTAACATTTTAGACACTTTCGGCATTTATGTGTTCTAAAATTATGTTTAAAGACCGTTAGAGTTGTACGCACTCTAAGCCATTGTTAAATTGGAAACAATCGTAAACTAAACTGTAAAATAAGGCTAACGAAACATGAATAAGAATCTGCTTTTACCAGAGCCCTTCTTTGTATTTTTTACCGTTATTACCTCCGTACCCCGAGATTTGACTGCCGGTTTGAAACGGATTGGGTGGAGAAACAATAAGGAAGGAACTGTGATAAATTACTGCAGAGCGTAGAAAATGACCAATGTTAGCAGTCCCCTCCCCAAAAAAACAGCATTTTTAAATAATTGAATGAACACACACTCTCGACGTGTGGCCTAAAAGAAGGGGGCGGACACACGTCAAGTGAAATGTTCCTATTTAACCGACCCGGTAATACTCTCTCGCAGCCGACCAGCTTTGCTCAGCGTTGTATAGTAGAGTTAGTTAACGATGTGCACTGCTGATTAATGCCCCTTCGTTTAATGAGGCACTTCATAAATCTTGCACTCCCTGCTGCTGGAGAGTTGAATTAAAAAAAAGAACGAAATGAATCAAAAGCAAACATTCTTTTGGGGGAAAACGCGCCATAAATTACGGGTAGGAAAGAGGAGGTTATAGGGGGTGGTAGAAATTCAAGGATTATGCCTAGGGAGCCTTTCGAGCCTTCTTCATTTTTTTGTTTGGTTAACGGTCCGTAATTATTTACGCAGTTCCTATTCTTCGTCTCCTTTCATATCCCATTCTCACCCAAAGTTCTCTCCTTCCCCTCCCAAAATTCCGCCGCCCAACCTAAATTCAACAGATTTTTCCCTCGATCCTTATCTCACCTTACAACAGGATATAAAAAAACTACCGTCCTCTCGCCGGTGAGCGTGGAGGATAGGTCAAAGGGCAACGCCGGCGGGCAGTTTATCCACGACTCCGAATGAGTCGAACCAAATGGCACGTCCTTCCATTCAAATTCTGCGTCCCCCCCCCCCCCCAACCGATTATCTCTCCCAATTTAAGAACGCCTATGAATTTGCGTTTATTAGCCCCGACGTTAGGAGGCCCAAACACAAAATGAGTATGGAATCATTTTTACCTGGTCATAGGGTTGTTGAGTCTGACCCAAAATGAAATTTCATTCAGAGAATCAGGTAAATGAAGGAGAAAGATACTCGGCGGATTCTTCATCCACTTCCCCATTCAGTGATTCTCACTAAATTCCAAATAAAATAAATCTAAATTTCTGCCTATTCTCATGGGTCGCTGACGCCATTAGAGTTTCAGCTCAAACTTGTTCCCAGATAATCTCTTCTTAAGGACGGGGATTGCGAGTGAAACCACACGAAAATTTTTCGTTTCCACTCGGAGAGAAACAAAAATACGAGACCTAGGTTTAGTTTCGTTCGCGAACGAAATCAATATCACCAAGGAGTGTAGTTTCGAACATAAACGAAACTTTACTCCCGGGAACGAAACTAAATTAATCGAAACTCCACTGCTCATAGTTGAGTTTCGATCCCAGAAGTTGAGTGGAGGGGGATAAGAGGGAATAGTTTAAACCCACTACGTTTGTCATACGTGTAGAGAGGTTAAAACATCGACCTTAAGAATCGAATGGCCAGTTTTTTTCACCGTTCTCCTGTTAGTGATAAAAATACGAGTACCCCCATGCATCTAATGGCGTTAGGACGTACCCTTACTTCATTCAACCATACTTTGCACTCGGTGTGTGGGTCGAAACTAAACAGGTCGAAGGTAAATCACGTGTTCCCTCCGTTGCGAAACATTATATACGTATCGTTTCGTCGCAGACGTTTAGTTTAATTTCGACCCGAAGTAGTTTTGACTCCGATTTCGTTTCGACCCTGAGTTTAGCTCCCCGTGTTTAAATCCATTTAGTTTCGGTTCCACATTTCGCTGCCGGGAACGAAACCATTGAAATTTTACTGGTTTTGACTTTCGTTTAGTTTCTATTGGCATTCCTGGTGTAAACAACAAAGAAGGGAATCATGTCGGTGTGGTGGCTACAATGTTGGCTTCAAGTTGCGTGGGACCTGCTTCAGATCCAGGTTCGTTTTATTGATCAGAATTTTCAAAGTTCTCTCGATCCTTGAATGAGAGCTGTGTGGGGGAGACTTCAAATATAACGCCGCCGTCCGTTGGATGGGACGTTAAGCCGTGGTCCCTTGGACGCCTTCCCTTACGACCAGGCGAATACTGACGCTGTCATTCCCCCTACACCCTTCCTCCTCTACCCTTTCCTCATGGCGCAAAGCTGTCGGTTGCCTCCTTCATATACCATACCATACCGACAACTACAAACCTATAAAGCTTACTTTTATAACTTTAGTACCTTAATTTTGTTTTTAAACCGGGAGTTTAGGAGGGCAGGAAGCATTGTACAACAGTACGATTGAAAGTAGAGATTTTCACGGGAAGCTAACAATAAAAAGTTTAATAGCATGAAAAATGACGTAGTGATGAAACTTGGGAACCACTTCACCGCCTAATTTATGTATCAAATTCATCGTCTATCATAGTAATTGTTTGCCACTAATGCGCTAAAATATTTTAGCAACGCAAATGATGGTTGAAAATATCATAACTATTAATTCGGTCGTCGCATACTCGCTAGCCCAATCCCAAATAGTCCGTTGCCTGTTTTCTCACATTTTTCTGATTCAGCTACACCCTAAATTTTTATATTCCTAGGTAGATAATATCCCTTTAATGCAGCAAATCTTTTTTGAGAAAGAAAGAGTTAAAATTTGAGAGTGGTAAATAATTCCAGAATAGCTCCAAAAAAGGTCAAATAAGTTACATATACATCTAGTACTATGCCAAAGTTATGAGGAATGGAATATAAAAACATGAATGGAAATGGGACATATTGAACGGTAAAGAAGGGAAGTAAGACGAATAAATGAATGAAAATTTTGGCCCTAGCAAACATTAATTTTTCCTAGACACGATCACGCAGGAATCCATGTGGCTGTTTACTCACTACAATAAGATAAAATAAGAAGCCAAATAAATCTTGATTTCTCCTTTTCAGATCCATTTCATTGGAAATTTAAGAAAAAAATATTGTTTATCTGGCAAAATAATTTAAATTTATTCCATGCATCTGTTTTTTATACTTGCATAAGATTAATGGATTTTAAAATAAGAAAAAAGCTATTTATTAACAGATACTACGATACCCGATCCGATGAGGATACAATTATTTTCTTTGATATTATTCTAGGCTCGATAGACAAGAGAAAATAACTATAAGATAAGGAATTGGATGAGGAACCTCAGTAAAAGTTGAATCGGGATAATTGCTAACGAGATTCGCATCCGTTATACCAAATGAGTGGTAATTACGACTGAGTCGCTTTTCGTTTCTTTAAATATTCGGCAGAGTTCCAAGGCGACGGAGAGCGGAAAGAGAAAGTACTGGATTAATCATTTTCAGAGACGGCGAGAAGAACTCAAAAACCCTCCACTTATACACATTTCATTAATAACATTCCAAATTTCCATTAACTTGGGAAGCTGATATAAAATAAAGAAAAACAGAAATCAACTATTCAATTCCAGAGCGGTTAATACATTAAAATACGGCAGCGATTCCCACGGAAAACTTAATTAAATACATGTCGCATAGGACACATAGCCTCCGAGATATTTAATAATTTGGCGCCCACAGTGAGTATTCAGTAAAGTATAAATAACTGCTGTGATTATTTACGTAACCTTTATAAAAAAAAGACGAGGAGATATCATTTATAGCCCCTTCTTAGAGTAATTTATCTCGACAAATCCAAATTGTAAATAGCAGCACTACATTTGCTAATGTATAGTTTCCTACTTAAATATTCTTCACGATATTCTTCTATTACCATTCTTCACGTTCAAATATAAGCACAGTCGGAGGATATATTTCAACAGGAATTACGGAATATATTAATTGACTACCTCATTCACAGATTAAGCATTGATTATATTATTGGTACGAGAAGTTTTGAAATAGCTTTTATTGCCTTATAGTCACTTCCACATCTGACACTTTAAACTATGGTATTAAAAATATTTTCTCATGTCCTGGAAACGGAATATATTTTTATTATAGAATATAAATATATTAGCTGGCCAAAGAAAAATTATTTCCAATTAATTTATGCACATAAAGAGGAATATGTACTTAAAACTTGAAAGGCGCAGAGGTACCGTCACCACCTCAAATGCATTTCTCGTGTAGCTAATCCATGCATTTTTCTAAGTCCTTAAAAGCGTCTGGTCAAATCGAGGAAAAGAGCCCTGGAGGTGTAAATTAACTGAAAAAAACCAATGAATTTTGTGAAAATGCACCATCCAAATCCTTGCTTTAAAGACTCTCTCACGGAGCTTAAAGTAAATAAGCCGGATTTTGGGCTCGAGGATTTCCAAGAATTGGGGCGTTGAACCCTCTTATTTAACAATTGCTTAGACACGTCGCTTGGGGGGTGCGAAACTCTTTCGCTTTCCCACTCCATTCACTGATAATAGAAAATTTTGCTTTGAACAACTCTCATAGGGAAGAGGTGCATTTAAGAATGATACTCAAGGATGAGTTATGTTATTGAAAAACGTATCCATTCAGCGCATTAAGTTTTAATGGTCGCTTACTCGTTTGCAATCCTAAGCACTCGGTTCTTCAAACACTGCTATTGTAGCATGGAATGAGAAGAAAATCTGTAGTTTGTGTAACTGAAGATGATCAATCATGATATTTACATGAACTAGATTCTTGACAGATAATTATCCATATAAAATTGTAATTAAGACAATTAGATTATATTTCAATGGAAACCTATCATTCTACACGAAATTTAATGGGAGTGGGAATAAATCATTAAATATTTAGTGTTCGTTGCAACTTTGCTGATATTACAATAAAATCAGACTATAAACCAATATTCGAGCGTCAGTACCTTAGAAGAAAAAAGTGGGCTATGCAGATGTAGGCAAAATATTTTTACTTTCTTTCCATTGACCACATATACCTGTTCACGGGAAATGCGGTTTTATTATTAAATACACAATTATTTATACCACAATTTGTAAATATCATTTAAATTGGTTTCAAAATTACTATTTTTCTGTATTCGAGGGATGGAATCGGGTTAGCTACTATACCGATGGAGATTTTAGGGTGAAGTCAACGGTTTAAATGTTGGTACACAGTTGGAATCGGCAGGAGATTGATAGGCAGCCCTAGAAAAGTATTAAAAAAACGAATAGATTTCGAAGAATTTTAAAAGGTAACGCCAATTTACTTAATATATATAAATTAGAATAAGCTAAAAAAAACATTAGAATAAGTAATAACTAGAAAAACTTTGGCATTAGTATTTTTTTACTACCACATCATAATCCACTCTTGCATCAAAAATGATTCTATGTTTTAGGAAAGTAGCCACAAAAATACCCTAAATAACCCTGCATCCATCAGAGCAATGATTATAAAGAGCTATTTTTAGCTCGGATGCCGAAAAAATAGAAAAAAAATATTCTGGTTGTAAAAAAAACTGGTAGTGGTGAGTTTGTTTATTTCAAATGAAAATATGATTTTAATGACATTTTCTCACTATGAACTTAAAGGTTCAGGAATCAAATGGGACAAAATTTTAAGGCTTTCTAATTTGCTTACGTCTCCCAATTCCCATAGTAAAACCGTACTTATCAAGAATTTGTTTAATTGAATATCACCCTAATTATTGTGGCCTTTGTGGAATAACTTCGAACACTCTCTTTAAATTTAATTACAGGTTTATCCTTCAGCTATAAAAGTAAACGATTCGTTGATTGTGATATGCAGACCATTGTGTACCTCGGAAGATCATTCCTTGGTAGGTATCATCTATATAATCGATTATATTGGCATGTGTTGTCTTATTCTATTTTACATTCTGCAGAAGAGGGATTCAGTTATTTAGAGCTTGGTATCTACAGCAATTTTGAAGACATTACAGGCTGAAAGCTTAAACATTCACGCACTTTTAACAGTGCATACAACAGTAATAGCCGGTTTTATAATGGCTGGTAAGCGTTAACCATAAGATGATATTGTTTTCCACTTTACCTGGCGGTGGCTGGAGGTTCTGGCTCACAATATGATAAAACTCTGCGGGAGCGAACCGGAATTTTCAACCACATCTAGGTAAAATTTGACGTTAGTATTATCTTGTGATGAAGGGGAACCAGACATAAGTTAGGAAAAAGTACAAGTTTGCTTTCTACAACTTAACCTTTAATAGTCAATTAGTATCAATGGACTGATTTAATATCTGACTAGTGCTGGCACTAGTCTTGAAAATGTTCGCGATTAAAGGTTAGGTTGTACAAAGCAAAGCTGTTATTTTTCCCAACTTAAAATGGAATTCTATAAGGTTAAGGACTGAACAATTCAATGCATTAACTAGACATTATAAAAAAAAATATCCCCTAAAATTGTTATCGATTGGTTCCAACAAATGAGACTACAACGATGAGTACTTATATTGATACAATAGGGCGGTAAATGTTCACGCACGTATTCAAAGGGCAGAACTAGCAAGCGACGGAGACGACGCCTCTATTCCCGCACAAGAAAGAGCTACGAGCTTCGAAACACAAAGGAGACAAAGGCCCATCGTTCCACATGCGTCATACATTTCCATTTCAGAGAAGGGATTTCGGAGAGGTGCGATCCGAAAAAAAGGTTTCGGTGAGGAGAGACCGCACCCAGTGCCTATACATGCACGGCGCTCACTTTCACCGCCGCGGCACCCGCTAATGCCTCTGCCACATCATTCCGCGCGAGATGTTGAGTTAACCCCCTCGCATTTCCCATCGCCTTTCACCTCCTCCGCATTCACTAACTATTCCATCCGATCCGCGCCCGACCTCCGCCCACGCGTTTTTCCCTTCCGCCTGTGCGTCTGCTTCAAGGTGAGAGGATTTATTCCCGTTTTTTTTCGTAACCCCGTAGGCTCATGCGTAAGGATGCGGAATGCCATACCAAAACTTTAAATGCCACCTTTTGACATATTTTACAGTCTCATGATTGGCATTTGGGGCATTTTCATTACGAGAAAAGGCGATCGATTCGAATTCCACATCATTGCTGTTCTATCCCCACCAGCGGTTCGCTAAATCTAAGATGAAGATTTGGCTGTCTAAAAACAAATTCGCACACTTCGTCATTCCAAACATTTAATGAAATCTCAAGAATAAGTATTTTGGAATTATGTATTTGTACCCTGTAAACGTGAATTTGAAAAATATTTTTTGATCAATAAAACGAGATACATAAGGTGAGAATAAAAAAATATACGTGATATTTTAAAGAGAAAAATGTGCTTTGTTTTGGTAATTCGCCAAACATGGTGACGTAGGTCGCTACAGAGACAGTGGCCAGAGTAGAATCTAGCTGTCACACTGGAATTGTATTATTATACGCAAGGTAAAACATCATGCGTTGTGCAAACAACGTAAATTCTATCCACGTATTATTCTTATCCACTATTGGGAGGATAGCAGCACTCGGTATGGAGACAATCTATATTTCTAAATCCACCATCAATTTAAGCCACATTCTTTAGTAGCCTAAACTACCGGAAGAATGAAAACTGAACCGGCAGTCTAAGAATGTGTGAAATTAGTTTTACATACTTTGAACACCTAAAACGTAACAATACACTTGATTTTTGTTAGCTAAAAACTTGTTCCAGAAAATGGTGCTGTTCTGGTCACCGCCGTCATTACTACCCACGATCGAGCTTAACATTCTTCAATATTCACTAAGCCTTTTTTCTTTTGGACATGCACCGCAATAAGTGCACGGTGGCGGCAGAAAATAAAGCGGCAAAAAAAGTGCTATTTATACTAGTTTATCTTAGAATTTCAGACTCCGGTGCTTCCGGTTCAATAGCATGAAAGAGAGATTGCTACTGCTTTGGTGCTTATAGATACCCATGAACGGTTATAAGAGCTACTTATTTAGCTAGGTATTTAAAAAAAAGGAACGCGGGTTTGCCTGGGATGGAAATGCATTAAAGGAGGAGATAGGAGAGCGGTATTCTTTCATATGCTCGAAATCCATTCAGCGACTTCGGTTATAAAGAAATTTTTAAGATCAATGATATGGTATGCAGACAAGGACAGAATTCCTCACTCGAAATTTCAAAAGCACAATCAAAAATATCTCGGGGAAGCTTAAGTGACTTTATTACTTGGTGTCAGACGCTAAACTCTATTTTATATCTTTTGACAATTTCATTCTTCTTTTGAAGGTACTTCGCCATAGAACATGTTGCTACACTATGCACACATAACTTCGCAACAAGCGGATGTGAAGCGCATAACTATATTTACTGAATTTATCCACTGGAATTCTCTCTTCATAAGGTTTTTGCAATTTCTTTCCAACAAGGCCCCGCCAAAATAAGCACAAGAAACGTCCGCTGATATATTATTATTGTTATTAAAGTACAATTACAAGTCGACCATTCGGTAGGATGGTATTTGTGTTTTGTAGCAATATTTATATTACTCAAGCATTACCATAGCAAGCAAGATTAATAATGGAAAAAATCATTTACAACCCATATCAATACAAAATTAGGAAATTATCTTAACGGTAAAACTGAAAAAATTCGCCATTTGGCTTAAGCAAGTACACGTTAAAATCAGTCATCGACAATTTTGGTGGGAAAAATGTAAGTCTTTGACACAATTTTAGCCTTGTTACAATACATTTACTTCACTAGTGATGTAATGAAGAAGGGTTGAAGTATTTTCCTTCTACTCAGATTGATATTACGTCAATTAAACGTTAGATGGCACTGCATTTTTATTCAACATTCTTATCAATTTTTATCGCTACAACGGCAACATTTGCTGCAAAACCTCTGGGGTGAACAAATAATATTGGAGATGAATTTAAAACGCAAGCGTCAAAACTAAATATTATTTTTTTTCTGCGTTTTTGCTTCAAAACAGAATGCTTTATGCTTTGGAAACTACGAAATAAATGTTCCTTAAAAGATATTAAATACAACTCATAGGGTATTCTTGTGATTTAAAAGAAATAAAACCATGCTATTAAATATTTGAGAAATTTCACATATTTGATATAAATGAATCAATTTGAGCATGAGATTTTCAATCACACCTTGATGTTAAATTAGCAATGATATCTATGTTTTCATTAAGGAAAAATGGCTATGCATTTATTATTGAATCCCAAAGACTATGGAATTGAATATAAAATACTTGGAAAATTTTTTATGAGTTCCTCAACCTCAGCATAATTCATATAAATGAATCAATTTGAGTATGAGAATTTCAATCACTCCTTGATATTAAAGTAGCAATATCTATGTTTTCATTAAGGAAAAATGGCTATGCACTTATTATTGAACCCCAAAGACTATGGAATTGAATATAACATACTTGGAATAAATTTTATGAGTTCCTCAACCATTATTTGTCCTCAAAGTATTTGATTTCCTTGTTTTCATTGAGGACGTAGGGCTATAAACATTATTTTTCATGTGCTATAAAACACCTAGTAAAATCATTTCAGAGATAAGTAAGTCCATATGCATAAAATTTTCCCTTCAAAAGTGATGTAGCCTATGCTCGTATGTATTGTTCGTTTGAAAATCAAAGTAACTTCCCATGATGTTGATTTAAGGCTTATTGTAGGAATGATGCGTTTAAAAAAATGCTTTGGAAAGCCGAACAAGGAGATAATTTAAGAGATTGACTAGCCACCGGGACAATGGAAAGGAATTCTGAGCAAACAAAGATCATATCTGTTTGACAACAAACGTTACACTGGGACCGGATTTCTTTCGTGCTTTACTTTTTTCCAATCGCTTATTCGCGGACGAAATCCCTAGGTTCCATCCAGTCATTCATCATCGACGACCGATCGCCACGATTTGCAAGTCGCGCTCTCCTATCAGGGTTCACCATCGCAGCGAAATTATCGCTCCGAAGGGAAAAGCCTCTCCGAACTACCCATGCTTGCCTATCCGCGCCATTTACACTCATGTATCTAATCCGTTAAACCTATCTAGGGCCATGTATCTAAAATTGGATATTTAGTCCTTAACGAGTCCTTACTCCTTACTCCTCAACAAGCCAAATTCCCTTCTGCTCAATTCGTCACTTACCACGAAATATATTAAATGTAGCATGCATGACACAATACCTTGCCTGCCACTATACATGAAGGAAGCAAACAACAATAGACTAATATGAATATTATGGTGACAAATATTGAAACAAAATATATATTATTTATTGCATTTACATTGACTTATAATAATCAATCGCATACGTATCAAAAATTATTTAAATATTTTATTTATATATTTAGGTTTCCCCTGTTATTATAATCTCACCCAGAATATCTCATTGCTTACCTTACGATTTTTTATAAAACTGAAACTAATTTAAAATTTTCCAAGCCTTCAAAAAGCATGATTCAATCAAATAATAGCAGAATAGCCAGTGGATTACCTTTACGGAGTCACAGGGGAATGGACGTCGAATGCCAAAATTCAAAGGCATATAAATTGCTTTTAGGTTTCCATGTGAGCAAGGATTCTCACTACTGTCAAGGTAGTGATGAAGAAGCTTCTATAAAATGGTGAGCAAAATCTAATTCCTACATCACAATATAAAGTGCATTTACTCGGTAATAAGGACATTGAAGCACGATTTTGCATTGAAGATTAATATGATTGTACTTACTTAATTACTTCTCCGTAATTATATCCGAGATTAATTTTATAGCAAAGCATATTTAAAATAATTTATGACTCTTTTAATTATTACATTTTATTGAAATCAAATAATTTTTATTTGAAATTTAATTGTAAGGCATACCCTGAAATTTCATTTAAAATTTCCTCACTGTACGCCCTCATTAAAAACTTTATGTACTACTCATACAGACCTATATCATTAATCTCGTCTGGGGATTATGAAATAAAATAATATGGTATGACACATTCTC
This sequence comes from Ischnura elegans, assembly GCF_921293095.1. Classification (NCBI taxonomy): domain Eukaryota; kingdom Metazoa; phylum Arthropoda; class Insecta; order Odonata; family Coenagrionidae; genus Ischnura; species Ischnura elegans. The sequence continues at coordinate 29,657,279 of NC_060247.1, forward strand.
ATATGCGTAAAGGCTTTCATCCAAATGTTCCACATGCTTCTCGTGTTTTTCCAGGTGGAAAATTGGAACAATTCACCCTTACAAACACTAATACGAAATACTGGGTGGCCAGGTGCGCTCCAACTATCACGCAAAGCAGGAATAACAGAATTCCCAAACAATACGAGCCGAGCCGCACAAAGGAGAAAGTATGAAGTTATCACATTAGAGGTTAGGCATTATATTCCTGTTAAGACCGTTGAATATTCCCACGGAAACTATATGCGCGTCTACTTTTTAAAGAACACTTTGTGTTCGGGCTTAAGAAGACTCCTCGCGAAGGACTTAAGAAAAGGTAATTACCACGCATAGAAAATTTCAAGGTAACAATTTTCACCTTGATGATCGAAGGTCTTTGGTCATGGTGGGAGAACTACTTCTTTTAAACTTTTATTTACTCTTAAGTGGTCTCATAAAATTTCACTCATGAATGAGACTCACGCATTTGGGAGAAGGTATCGCGTGTAATTACAGGCTATTCCCGCAACATTGAGATCCCTATTCAAGCGTGATGTGTCTCTCAGACGTGAATTAACGATTACTACACCTGAGTGACACTGCGATAGGGCTGCATTTCCAGAAGGAAACTGTCATAAGCACGGATAGTCATAACCAGATGAACCCCTCATGAACCGATAATCTTGGGCGTAGTTTGTTCACCGAACCGTGCAATATTTATGGAGAGATGTCTTCATGCGCTGGTGCCCATCAGACGAAATCGCGCAGACACCGAGTTCCCTTTACAGTGGTAGTAATTGAAAGGGAGAAAGTATATGTGATTTGTACGTATGAGATTATAATGAAGGTAGCACCTGAAATAGCGACGAAGTTTAGCATTATATACCTTCAACCCTTATTTATTGAAGCAGGGTATATCCTCAGTGATATCGGTATGTAAGAAAACAGGAGAAGGCTCTAAAAATAACTGTGAATTACCCCTTAATTTTCAAATAAGCTTGATATCAACATATATTTTAAAATTATATTTATATAATAATATTAATGAATTAAAAAACAATAAATTATAGCCTCAATGGCCACAGAACAAAAACGATCAACTTATTTCGTTACAATAATTTAGATAAAATTGTAACAAAGAGTAAGTATCTAACAAGCTGGTGAGGGTAGCAAAGAAGTTTATGGTATAAGAAATAAAATATTGCAGTTTCAGCAGAATGCTATCATTCGTTACAATTTTATTCCCATCATTATGGTGAGGATTCCCTGTTGAACACATTAGCAGATGATATAGTTTGCTGGTATAAAAGAAAGTAGAACCGAATTATCAATAAAATATTACGTTTTACTTATTATCGTCAGTATTTCCTATATATTTAGAACTGGATGGGTTTCGATATGATAGAATGTTTTTGCTTTCAAATGTTTATGATTGCATTTTTCATTGGATATTAAGTGCCAAGAGTTACTTATTGACAATACCTGGATTACACAAATTGATCGAAATGAAAATAAAGAATCGCAAACGATTAACGTTTTTCTGCTCTTACTTACCACCCAATTATAACATTTTCTGCGATCTTCAGAAATATAATAACTAGGGGTACACAATTTGTATTGCTGACTGTAATTATGGCAGCAGCATGACACCAATAAACCACTTTTTCTAATAATTTAAAGCTGCAATAAAAATTTCAAAGTTTTTCAATATCAGTGCCGAAAGAAGTGAGCAAACTTTCTATCTTTATTTAGCAAGGTGAAAACAGAAAATTTGTAGTGCCAAACTCAAGTTGATTTCCCGAAAAAACTCTCTTTTTCATGTTACAAGCTTCATAATAACTTCCGGGTGAAGTGGATTTCCCTAACAATGGCGACGTAGCGTCGTACGGGAGTGCCTTCACCGTGTTTCGGCGACGAAATCTCATTACTGTTTTAGTTTCCAAGTCAACCAGTTTGCGATGCTAAAGGTCTTCAGGAAGGCTAAGGAGGGTCGTCAGGAGGCTGAAAGGTGGGAGGAGGTTGTGAAATTGTAGAGAAGAGCGAGGAGAGATGGGGTCGGAGAAAGGAAAGCCATTCGAGGAGGACAAAACGCTTAGAGCATGCGAAAGGAGAGACTCGAGAAATATTCTCCGGGCAACGGGAGGAAGGCATTAATTTTTGTCAATTAATCCGATTTTTCAACAAAAGAGGGCTTTTTATTCTCGGAGGCAAGATTGGAGGAACGAAAAATTTCCTGAAGACAGAGATGTTCTCCGAGGTGAAGCCGAATTGAAAGCCGAATTCTGGGGAAACTCTTGCAAAAAGCGGTCATTCAAGCTCTAAATACCCTAATACGGAATTGAACAAGAGAAAATCGATCTTCTGAAAATGGAGGGAATGATTTATCACGAGACTAAGGGAGAAAATAGTTAATGAATTTAAAGTCTAGAGTTCCAGAGACGAAAATAAAAGTCACTACGTAGAACATACATAGAAAATAAATATTTAAGATTTTTCCACACCTAGAGAAATATTTTGTGTACCAGAACGCTTGGTTCCTGAAGCAAGTATATTTCCTTAAGTTTAGTTCCTTATGCTAAAAATAACCAAATTATTTCCTGAGCGTAAATAAGAACTAACATCTTATTTTAATCATAGAATTTCTGTAAATATGAATAAAGCCAAAAGCATGATTTTTGGGTAAAACTAAATTTGTGCCATTTTCTTTCTATGATGTTGGAAAAGGCAATCGTTTTATCTAAGAAAGTAATTTTTAAGATATTCAAACCGCACATTTCCGCATGGAATGCGCAATTAGACAGATAAAAAATGCAGACACGTCTTCAAGTCTCTAATTCCTTTCCTTTTCTGCTAAAGTTTATTTCGCCCTCGTCGGATTTCCATTTTATTGTAGTAAACTTGAGTTACGGCGAAACATACCAACCAACCGTTCATATCGTACTTGCTGCAAGCCATAGTAAGAGACAAGAACTAGCCATCGATATTTTTAGCATTATCAATCAGAAAAAGGTACAGAACCCAGGGAAAACCTTAGTTAACTGTCCACTTCATTGAAGTGCCGTATGGGTAAAATCCATATAAGTAATTGGAAAGACTATTATTAATATTTGCCTGGTGAAAGTTCCGTGCGCAATTAATTAATTTTCAATTTTAAAATAGCCTTAACAAACCTGCAATAGGGTGGTTTCCTATTATTTTTTTATTGCCTATATCGGAAGATTATTACTCCTGGAGTACGTATTTCACGCTTTTAGATTTTTAAATGACGATATCTATTTTTCGCGATTAAATGAAAAGTGAAAATTTTCAAGCGCGCGAAAACGCGACGGGTAAGGAAATCTCTCCGTGTGGCGTATTTCTGGTTCCCCCTCCCGCCTTGTGAGGTGACCTTGAACGAGGCTCTGAGCGCTGATAGGACGCAGGATGCTAGAGGGTAGCTGAGTACCCTGCTAGCTGGTAGCGCTTGGCTTAAATAAGGATTATTAATACCTTATCAAACGAAGAAAACTTTCCGACCTTAGCCAGTTTTAATAGGTGATTATTAAGAGATGTTTCCCTGAGCTCTGCGCCTCATGCATGCATTGGTAATCTCAGACGATGTATAACTCCTATCTTCTCCTATAGAAACTAGGTCCCTGTGACGTCACGTGGGGTGGCACCGCGTGGGCGCCAATCTGGCCCTTTTCAAATGAGGATAAAAATATTATGAATACAGTAATTGTGGGTAACAAATCGCAATCAATGCCTTTCGGTTTCTTTGATGAAGGAAACTACCCTATTGGTAAAATTTGGATTGTAAAATTTGTTAACCTCTTTTAACAAGCTTGAGCTGAATGAAAATACCATTGGCCAAAAGAAGATTTATATGGTAATGACCATTTCCCCTTAGATCCGTGACTTAGTCTTTTCCATACACATTTCAATAGGTGCGAAACCTGAACTACGGCGCAGAAATTTTCCTAATTGATATTCGTTTTTTCATTCTCCTGTACCTGGCTCTGACTATTCAGCTTGGAAAAACAAGGAGTGAACCTGCATAGATTACGATAAAACCTCACGTATGCCCGCAGTAGTACAAATTGAAGGGTTAGAAATGACAAAATTGAACATCAAAATGCCAAAAGTGTATTTGCACCATGAATCCCTCGTCAAACGGGAAAACCAACGGAAAATTAGACATTGATGGCTGTCGGTCCGTAATTGAATTTCAGTCATACTGTGACGCATGAATTTTAATCAGGAGGCATCACATTCATCGAGCGGGGGCGATGGAGACCTTTTGCCCCCCCTCTCCCCCTCTTCGGCACCGCTGGGATTTCCGTCTTATTTGTCAGGTTTGACTTCACCCCCGGTCTGATAAGCCGAGAATGCGGGAACACGGAGCGGATCCGATTTCTGGAACACTTGGCGGGTGAGAGAAGCTCGGGAGAACGCGTTAATTCATGGAGCAGAAGAGTCAAAGATCGATGCGTGGAGGAACACACAAAGGCGGGAACGGTTGGAAGGATAAGACGGAAGCATGAACGCAGCACGAGAGAGGACAAAACGAAGCGCAGACGCCTGGAAACCAAATTAATTCGCCAGAATTCAAGAACTAGTCTGTTTTAATTCAATTTACGCCAAATATAAAAATAATGAAAGAATCATTTTGATTCTTTCATTATATTTACAACTATCTCTCATATACACAGACATCTATCTTTCACGGAAAATTTTAACCTTACTTTAAATAACTTTGCACCTGTGAGCGTGACTGAGTTCAAATTGCTAGTTTTATGTACTGTATATTCACGCGCCTATCAACTTCTGAGACATGGTCAGGTAAAACATCTTGAGCAATGTATAGCGTTAAGTTTTGCCTAGATGTGCGCCAAAAAGCTTGGATATATAAAGAAAACCGTCCCATACATTCCCCAACAGAGTATCAAGTAGTGCAAAAATCTTGTATCCCACCAGTAAAACTAATCATAATTCTTCGGGACTAATATTTTCCCCTCTCTTAATTCCACCATTGCTGCAACAGATGACACGGATTCCAAAAGGACACATGAGCTGATAATTAAATAATGAAGGCGTTTAGTTAAAGTAACAATACCCCCAGAATGCGAGACGTTGAAAGCTTTCTTGTGGTGTCCATGACTAAGAACCACTTAGAGCAGCTTAGGTCAACTTTGCACGAAATCACTTTACACGCGAGTTAAATTTTGCCATCATAAAAATAAATATAAATAGATATACGTATTTCTTACGTGTGTTTACTCAAGCAGAAATTGATTAGTCAACGGTTCAAGTGTCAAAAATAACGCGCGCTACCCTTAACTCCGGTACCTTCAGCTGACCGCCATTACCTTACCGTTGGCTTCAATATTACTTATATTATTTCAAACCCTTAAATTCGGTATGATTAATTTTATTTTAATTCATTTCTATCATTTTCAGGTAATTTTATTTTCTATTCAATCTTAAAGCATGGCCATTTTATTGGGGCTGGAGTAAAACTATGTCCCACTTTAAATTACTTCAACTTAGCATGCGTGATTTTTTAACGCCTGAAAACGGCAAAAGAAAGCATTGCAAGATTTTGAAACGTACATTCATACCACGAGAAATAATATTTTAACCATGGAACTCAAGCATTACATGCCTAGTGATTTTCGTGGAGGAATTACGGAATGGCTTCAGATTCATTACGTAAATAATTCAATGTTCACTTTTTGCACCCTTTTTGATTTCAGAAGTGGAGCCGTGGTGAAGCAACATGGCGTGATGATGCATAGCGGTTTAAGGGTGTGAAAGGAGTTGACTAGTCGTACACGGGATGTCAGGTGACGGAGAAGATGAAGCCGTGGGAAGGACGTTGAATGGCGCGAGTCATAAATTGTGCGTCCAACGGGTGGGTGATGGGGAAGAGGGGCATGACGTAACCATCTATTGAGCTACCCTTCAAGTTATCCGAAGTATGCACGACAGGAATTTGCAGGACCTCGGCTGTGGATACGGTCAGAAAATTGGTCAGGGGAAGACTTTGAGGACGATGGTTTATAACGGCAGAATGGAGTCTCAATTAAAATTTTGAAATTCTTAAATTTTAAATGACGTCGAGATTCAATCTGTTAAAAAAAATTACAACTGTATCCCAACGATGATTTTAACGATTGTTATTGATTTAACCCAAATATATTGCTAAGTTTCTTAAGCTGCGTATGTGCCGCGGTTAAGACAATAATGATGGAGGTACTTTGGTGATATTAAAACGTTTTAAAATCCATTACACTAGTAAATAACTACCTTCTAGGCACAATTATCAAATTATGGTACATTACAATTGGTCATAAAACCATTAAGAATATGAAATACACTTCAATGATATGGAAGTAAAAGATTAAATATATTTGGGGTTGTTACCGTTGATAAGATCCTGTTTTCCCAAAAAAATCAAAAATTGTTTAAAAAGAGAAGAGGGGAGAGTCATTTATCGAATTAAAGAAGAAGTTGGAGAATAACCCCGCTAAGACGCTGAAAAAAATGAATCGGATGCGTGTGATACACGACAAGAGGCTGGGCGTCGCTTATCTAACCCTTAATGAGCTTTCAATGGAAAACAATGAATAGAGACGATGTGGAGGAACAAAGGGAAATGCCTAAGAAAATAGAGAATACATGCACAGAAGGAGAATAGAAACCAGATGTGTACCTTTTCTGTTGCTGCGATATATTTAATAGCCCTCATCTAGAGATACATACTGTCCCACAGGTCGCGTGTCATATTTGGCCTCTAATTTTAGTAACTTCGCTTAGAGCAATATTCATGAAAATTGGCATACTATGGGGAAAAGTTTTGATGAGTACAAGCAAAATTTTAAAACTTTGATCAAAGTCATTAATGCAATTTCTATTGTACTTATACCCGCCTTATTAACTAATCGGTTAATACTGAGGACTAAGGTCAAAGAGTTAAACATCGGACCATCATGACATATATATCTAGTACACTATGTCCGCAATAAGACCAGTGCTATTATAACATTCCGACAGAGTGCTACAATTCAATCAGCAATGGTGAGTTCATTGCTAAATATTAGGCAAGGAATACAAGCGATGAGAAAATAGCAAAAAAACGCACAGTATTTCTGACGGCTAAGGCTCACGGAATGGTTCAACAACAGGGGCAGAGTTCCCCGATTTTTTCCTAGGAGAGCAAGGAGTCGATACATACAAAAATATGCAGCTTAAAGAGATCAAAGACCTGAGAGAACGGGTGGATGAGTGGTGACGGCAATAAATTGGCCTATTGAAATTTTAAATTATATCCACGGCATTGCCAAAATTTCAAATCAACAACGTAATAAACATCTTTTAACAGCATTTTCAATAAAAACTCTCATTTGTATCTTTTATCTTACTATAAGCATTTTGTAATGGATTATCTCACATAATATCAATTGAATTAATAATAAATGATTGACAATTCTCTCCAGGGATATGTATCTAAAATTTGCCTAAGTTTTCTCTTGTTTTCATAAGTAAACTTTGAGGATTAAAACCGTTCGTACTAATTAAGAAAGAAAAATATGATACAAATATATTATCAGCAATGCGGTACGTAAAGGATTTCTTTTTATTAAAACTTAAAGTAAACAATAAACAAAGCAGCTTCATATACTGTAAGAAGCCTCACGGGTTACTGTAGAGATGGGATAACTATATAGCCTTCAAATGCTCAGATGATGTAAATTAGCAGCTATGCTTCTTGAGCTTCGGTCTTGATATGCTAATTATGAAGTTGCGCGAGTTTAAATCTCTCCTCGGTTAGCTTTTCCTCGAAGCCAAGGATTTAATGCTAATTTCTGATGGCTCAGCCTTAGAGAAGCAAGGTGGTAAGCCAAACGTGGCTTGTTCTGATATTAAAGCCAAAAGGGTCAGCAACGTTACTCAGGCAAAGATAACTTACTAGGAAATTCCTTATTTTTCATGATTTTGTTTTCAGCGTTTAGCACTCCCATATCTTATAATACACTTCTTGTTCTCCTTCGCCTTACATGGATGAATGGACCATGAAAGCTAAACATGGGTTTCACCTAACATTAATATACTTTCAAATGCATTGTAAGTAATTAACATGGCATATACGTGTACAATAGCGCAGCGAGGGGGGGTTTGGAGGATAAACCCTCCCCACAGAGCTCAGAGAAATTTTTAAGTTTAATCCATTTTACTTGTTTGGATTAATTTTACTTAAAGAATAGTATAAACATTAATAAAATATCCCTCCGAAAGCCGTAAAACTCTCCATTTTGGACCATTTTTCGTAAAATTTTTCTGGGAGAGGGCCCCCAAACATTATGCTTACCCTAGCGGGTATTCGATACCTTCAAGCCATCCCAGTAGTAGTTGCGCCTAAAACCCCCCTAGCCTTAATTCCTAGATGCCCCCCTGTACGCGTACGACTGGAAATACATTGGTACAATACATGAAATCAGATGATGATCGGTAATAATAAGACTCATAAACTGAAATTTATTGAAGGAGAAAGCATCAACCCTAAGTAGTTCCTTTAAAATGCGCTCATTTTGAATTCCGAATCCAAAATTACAATTATTTACTTTAAATTTTGCTTGCTTATCTGAGCAACGGTAGCAATATAACTGCGGTCAATAAAGAAGAACGAAAATCAGCATGATGCCAAAATAATCGATAAAATGCACAACGCTTAATCTATGCAAGGATATAATTAAATTTACGGTTACGGTAGCTTTAAATAAAATTGCACAAGAAATAAATATTAAGGCCAAAGCAGTACCAAGCTAACATACATTGAAAAGATTCTTCAATCAGCTTAGTTGTGAAATGACCTTCGTAAGCTCACTTCAGCAAGTCGGTGAATGTATTCGAAAAGTTTTCTTTGATGTCCTGACCAAACAATGCCGACATGGCTATAATTTACTGAATTTTAAAACTGAAATATGGTAATCATTACCAAATAATGAAATAAACTCGAAGACTATTTCTAATGGAAACCGTCTAAAATGTACAGCAAGCATAACATTTATCAAAGAATGATATTTTAACATAATCATACTTTCATAAAAGGCTGTTAACAACTGTAAAAACATTCATGTATTTAAATTAATATGCTTGCATCATACATTCCATCAGGTATATTAACTAGATGTTATTGATAAGTAATATAAAAAAATCATTTGCAGCAGATACAACTAGGTTAATGACATATTTTGAGTGCTTTATTCTCATGACTAAAGCTATGAATGGCAATTATATTCTTTCAGTATATTTCTTCAGCAATGCAGCAATAAATAACTCCAAAGAGCAAACTTTAAAACAAAAATTTTGATGAAAGAAAGCGAAATGACTTAAAACAGTTCTTTAGTAGATGTAATAATTGATCTCTGCATTTCTTCCGGGTTTCCTTCCGCGTCAGCTTGTTTGTAGACAACAGTTTCGCTGGCTATATTGCCAGCGTCTTCAGGTCGAAGGTCGTTGTCTACAAACAAGCTGACGCGGAAGGAAACCCGGAAGAAATGCAGAGATCAAACCATCGCCGCGGAAACCTACGTTCTGATGTAATAATTCTTTGCGAGTCAACAAAAAAATATGTATATAAAACAATATATATGAGTGAAAGACATGAAATAGAATAGTTGCATGAAAATAGAAAAGAATACGGAAGCATACGAGAAACTGGAAAATAATAATGAATTGAAGGACGTAACACGGAAAGTCTCTCTATGGTGTAGCCTTAAATAGTCCTTTCCACGAACTCTAGAAAAAAAATTCAGTACCAACTCCAGAAAGTTTCGTGTGTTGAGCATCCAAACAGTAGGAGAGGAAACGAGCGTCCTCAGATAAAATGGTTATTGTGGCGATTCTCATTTGCAATGTCTTCTCCTCGCCATTCTATTCCCATACCTTTGTGAGAGCTAAGCAGGTGAGCTCAATGAATTAACACAGTTCTCATTAACTAAAAGTACGGCCTATGTTAACGTAATTCATATAGTTTTCATGAAAAAATTGTTTCTGAAATAAAATTCGAATCACTTTAGTCTAACCACCATGAATAACTTAACTGCTCTCGGAATTACTTTTCAATGTAGCTATGGTGCATTAGAAACGAATTAATTAGCAATGATGGTTTCATAAAAGACTGCTATTATTATGTTTCATAAAAAGCTTATCATATAATCTCTTGTCATTTTCTAGCATAGTTCGTCCAACTCAATGATAATAAATACTATTTTAATCATTATTGATAATCGATGGACATAGTTATTTTGAAACATAATGCTTATAGAGGTCTATGATCAGAGATTCATTGTATTAATCGAGAAATTATGTCAGTGAAATAAAAACCTTCAATTACCTGTTGAAAAATACTTAAAATATACCCAGAAAATATAAAATAATACTATGAAGTTCTTAAACTACTTTCAAGTTGCCATTTTCTTAATTTGCCTAAAATTACAAAAAATATGTAGATATATAATAAATATGTTTCGTGCTAGGAAAAGTACACCATGCTTGAGGAAAAATGAGATACTACCAATCTCAATATATCTTTATGCAGCCATCCAGGTCATTTGAGGAAATATATGTAGAAATAAGCATGTCGGATATGATAACTGCCATGTTTAATTCCACAAATCGGATGCAACATGCACTAATAAATACAAACGAAAATTTATGCTTGAAATGCGTATTATTTTGACCCTAAAAAGTTATACCCGAGGTTGAAAATATGTTTATGTATGACTTTTCTAAATTTTCTGGGCTATAATAAGGGAAAATTTCAGATATTTAGGCCTCCTTGTTGTCCACGTTGATAATCCTCGCATAACACTTTTTAAAATATAACACCACTAATTTAGAGTACATATTGACAACAAGGGGACATGAGATATAGCTAACGGCAATCGATGACCAGAACCAGGTTTTTTTTAGATATATCGAGGAAATTGAATTTCAAATTTTAAAGGTCTCATATGCACTTCAAATTCACATCCCCAGGTGTAAGTAATGGATTCAGCTACGTACCTCAACTCAACAAACTCCTGAAAACTTATTCATTTGCCTGAATAAACAAGAAATAAGTCTAAGAACCAACAATAGTTAAAAGAAAAAAATACCGAGAAAGACATGAAGAATGACTTAATAAAAGCAAAGAATCAGACGCTATGAAGATAAAATCAAAATACTAAAAACAAAATACAAACGAAAAGCAATGTTAAAAGCACAAAACTCATGACAGGTATGATTAACGACAAAAAATAGAGGGATACGCATAGAGATATCCATTGCGAGGACCTCATGTTCATCTACGATTTGACCCATTTTATTTCAAGTATCATAGGAGAAAAAAGATACGGTGACGGCTTTGCGTCATATTTATATACCGCGTGCATAGCCTTACTGGGGATTGCTAAGCAACACTTTAAACGTACTGGTGATAAGCCAATTGTTGTATGAAACACAGAAGTATCCGAGATTCATGGAATTGTAACCAGAATATAGATGAAGATATACGTAAAAGAATCAAGAAAAAAGATGCCAAGGAAAACTATCAAAAATATTGCGGAGAATACAAATGGAAAGCATAGGGGGGATAATACTACAAAGTATGTCTTAATATTGAAAGTTGAGGGACGAAAAGGGACCCGTGATAGGTCTTACGTTTATCTGCGACAAGGCTCATTTCATTTTGGGGAAAGAGTCGCACGAGACCAACGATACTTCGGCAATTTGGGATCGTATTTACAATCCACAAACAAATCCTCGATGGGGATAATGCAATGCAACCCTATGCTACGCATTCGTGATAAGCCAATAATTTCTCAAAAAAGGGAGGAATCCAAGAGTTGAGCAATCGTTACGAGTTGATAGGTGTAGTTTAAGAGGGAAGAAAAAAGAAAGAAAAGGAAGCAGATGTCACGAAGATAAAAAATATATATTTATCCAACAGGATTGGGGAAAAGAAATGTACGCGATAGATGGATTTAGGAAGGGGTAAAGAAAGGGTCGTGCGACTTTCTGTGGAATACGCTCGGAGGAGATGTATGACCGAGATCTGGGACGGAATGCTGAACAGCGTGGAGGCAGGAAATGAAAACGGAGAGAGAGAGAGAGAGAGAGACAATAAAAGGGGTTGGAGATGCGAAGCGACGAAGGGTTGAGACAGGGTGTCTTTTGGGGCGAGGGTATAGGAGGGGAGGCAATCTATAGGGTGGGGAGAGACGGGGAGGGTCGAGGGGTGGGGATATGGCCGACAGAGGGTTCGTGAGTCGTAAATCTCGGAGAAATCGGAACTAAGGACGGCGTTTGATACGATTCGCCCGCAATGGGATGGGGAGATGCTCCGTCAACATTAAGGCCAAATGGGATGAAGGTTACACGGAAAGAGAAGCCCCTGGAGTTGCAGTTCCCTCCCGGAGGAAGCGGCACTGATTTTAAAATCTACCTGATTGAAGGGAGAACTTCAAAAATGAATGCACTGAAGCCTAGTTCAGCCGTAAGATGGACTGAGTACGAATAATTTTTATTATCATCTTCGTTTTTTCCTCTTGCTATCTAACAAGATTTCTCCAGAGTGAACGGACCAAGTGAAGTTCACCTGTGTTTTGTCCAGTCATTCAAGTTATTCTACGGATAGGAACCGTCGGACAATATGACATGTGCCCAGAGTGACTGATTTTCGTATTTTTCCTGATATGTCTTCCTGGTATAGTTTATTATTATTATCAAAAATAAAGTTACAAGTCGACCATTTGTTCGGGTGGTAACATAGATTGGTTTTAACAAAGTTAATACATGACTTTGCAATGCAAAAAAAAACATATACATTGAGAAACACAAAAAAATAGTACAACGCTATCTTTACCCCAAACATAGTAAACATACATAATGAAAAAGACCCTTGCATTTCAATGGAAGTCGACCTTCTAATAGAGGTCTTTTGGTTTCGCGGGAAAGGTTCAAATACTGTCTTTGGTAACCCGTTGCAAACCCCTATCCCCAGGAAAAAATGTTTCATGATGCAGAAGCTCTTTCAAAGGTGTACTTTGTGCTTATGATCATTTATTGACAGATAGTTCGTCTCTTTAAATCTAATTGTGATGTCTATCTATCCACAAATATATGAATTAAAACAAAAGGACTTACATTATACATCAAGTACAATTTTCTCATAGATATTTATACATTTGCATAGACGTACAATTTAAATTTTGTATTTTCCATTTTAAGAAGAAAGTTTAAAAAAATATGTTTTCTGACTTATTCGTAGCCATATTTACATGATTAACATTCTATTTTGAATTCAGAATTTATTGAGGTCACACAATTTATTGAAAGCGGGTGGAATCCTATATCTGGTACAAATCAACATGCATATTTGATAATGGCTTATGAAAAAATAATGATTCTGCAAAATTAATCACATTTATTCGTTATAACAAATATAAGATACCATATCACACCAAATCCTAACCAAAGTGTGGATCGGTTTAACTGGAAAGTATCTGTTTCTATTGGGAGCAAATCCCAGGCCAATCGCTAGACAGGAAATATATTTGCCACATTGCCACACCTCTTACACTGATAGGAACTCCTTCCCTAGTCCTTAAACGTTGTAAACTAAGGAAACCTTCGCAGACGCCAAAACGCACTGTAGTAATATTTATCAAATGGGTAAAAAAGTGCAGTGAAACTGTCTGCTTAGTGCAGGTGGGCGTGATGTAATGAGAAAGTGTTGTAGTAGCGCGCTAAACGAGGAAAATAATACCTTTCAAGTACGAAAATTTGATCCAGTGCTGAAGAACAGATTTCAAATTGGAATAGCAGTCAGGTAATATTTAAAAAGTTGCATTAAATGCCCCAAATGATATCTTCCCGCTAAAAACGAGCACAAAAACTTTAAAAATTTAAATTAAATAAATAACAAATATGGAATATAGATTCAATAAATGTGGAATGATTAAATATATATTGCGATAAATGCGGCATGTATAAGCTCCTTACACTGGGCATGGATAATTAAAATTCACAAGAACTTAATGCATAAAAAAGGTGGCGACTATTCATGAAAATTAATTTTGTGCTAAAATGGCATCGTTTAAACTATCAACTGATTTTTACCCATCAATTTTAGGATTAAGTTCGATTGCGATTGAAATGTTTGCAGGATTAAAAACAGCTTCACTACCAAGGCTCCATCGTCAGAGTGATTTATGCAGAAATGATAAAATCTCGTATTCAATGGGTCAATCTAGGTCTTCAGCCAACCTACAAGGAAAATGGATGAGGTCATAGAGCGAGGAAGGTCAGGAGATGCGTATAAAATCGTCAAGCCATTTGGCAAGAAAAAACGGGGGCAGCAATTAAAAACAGCTCCACGCTATAAGAATAAAAATGAAGATATGAATATTTCAAATGTAACCGGCAATGAGAAAAAAGTGAAAAATTACACTAATAACCAAATTTTAAGAAATTTTAAGGGAAAGAGAATTATAGAACTTTAAATAAATTCATCCTAAAATATTTCCTTGGATATTTCATAAAAATATTTGAACTTAACATTAGAGAAATTCTGAAAGTCAAATATTTTACATTAACGTTAATGAAAGGAATGGTAAAGCATTTTACTTCCTATATAAACAAATATTCACAAAAATTTAGGAAAAAATGTAGCAATAAAATATATGCTCCTCAAGCAGTATTTAGTAGCAACCATTTAGCATTTTCGATGCCCTACCACAGTGAATAGAAGCTTCATTATTAAATGGGCAGAAGTCAAGTGTTCACATAATTTGGCTATGTTACCGTACGCAGGGAAAAATTTCATCTGATACACTGATTACTGATTAAATACTACATACTGATTAAATAGAGCAATACGAGGTCTAAATCACAGGGTAAATTATAGATGTATTATTATTTTTAGGAAAAGAACTCACCTGGCACATTGACACTTCATATTTAGAGCACAGGTAGTTAGCTGGAGTGGAGCATAAAATCAGAGTGTGCTGAATGTGTAAGCAAATGTCAACCAACACTTCGACAGCTATACAATCAATATTTTGAAAATAAATATTTCGAAAACGTCCCTACGTCAAGTCACTGCTGTGCATCACTACTATAAACTTTACTTCCACCGAAAGCTACACGCTTGCATAACATGCATATCATCCTTACAGCTATGCTTCTATCAGCACATTTGTGAAAGGCAAGGCAGTATACTGATTTAGGTCGACACGATAGTGAAGTTCAGTGTATTACTGCCAAAAGAGTATCTCCAAGTCACCACGAATGAATAAATAAACAAATTTCCATAAGTATAACTCCGACAAGTGACTGAATGCCACAAGTTGATACGAATGTAATTAATTTGTTTGCTACTCAATGCATAACTTTGCACTGTAGCTCGCAGCAACTGATCCAAAATGTAATCTTTGCTTTTCCAAGAGACTATTTAAAAAATCCAAGCGTAGGAGAATAATACCAACCTTACTGCCATTATTTAATTGATTATAAAAATGCAAGGAAATTTTTAAATTAGATATTTGGTAGACGTGATTTTAATCTTACATACCTATAATTTTGTGACTTTATAACACATTAGTTATAATTTGAAAAGTAGCCAAGAACTGCAATAAGGTTCAAACTTGGCATGAAAATTCCTTTCTAGTATCAGTAGAGCATACATTTTTACGTTACTTCTGCCAAGTAATCGCATTATTTTCGTCTCAAATGCAAAATCGAGTTTGAAATTTCCTAATAACGACCCTGAATGCACGAAAGGTGACGGGAAGTATGCAAGACTGGAAGGAGGGAAATGGGGATGGAAAGAGAGGGGTTGGGAATCCACGGTGGTTGGAGTAAAGTGACGGACGATCTCCGTGCGGAGATTTTGACGGTCTGGGCGAGATGGTAGTGCCGCGAAATGGAAGGCAAAGGGGAGAAAAAGCAGAGAAGGGGAGGAGGTGCACTGGCATATATTTTGTTTGTGGTTCCCAGAGGGGCATGAGAGACGGCCGCCGGGCCACACGTAGAGGGAACGGGGAAAGGCTTTTCCAAAAATAAGGGAAGTGTATGGGAGAGTAGGAGCAATGTGGGGAATAGATGGAAATTGAGGTAGGTACCAGGGAGAAGGCACCGGAGTGTATTACACGGCGAGGATATGCATCAAAACCTCTTTCTCTCGCATGCGATTTAGCGTAGCCGGAGGCTGCGTAGCCAATCATGAGCGAGAAGTACATCTTAGCCGGTCTAGTCGTCGACCCAGTTCACAATATACCCACTTTTCCCCGTTATTACGTCCGGCAGCGAACTTAGGGCGTGCTATCTGTAAGCATTTCTTTTAGCCTCATATGAAGTCGTAAATTATGAAAGCTGCGGAATTCTATTTCCTCTAACGATGGTGAGAATATATAAATGGGAGCTGCTAGTTTCTAATAAATTAAATGTAACGAAATATCGTATGCATGATAAGATATGTAAAAATAATATACCCAATTTGGAGTAAGCATAGATGAAACCTAATAGTACGTTCACTTGGTAAATATACTAAATAAAAAAAATACTCAACTGCGGTCAAAAATGATAGCTGCCGATTAGTTTAACATGTAAGACATTTAAGCCAACATTGGACCACGGTACTTTCCGAGGCTCCTTTCAAGTATCCCAAGCGAGGTTTTATGATAAGATATCTATTTAGCGAAAGATGCATCAATTGCCAATTGTGAGCACGGAGTATCATCATTTATAATCAAATCCACGAAGGCAGCACCTTATTTATAGGAAATTTGACCCCTAATTAGATCACTTGGATAGTACATAGGTACTACTATCGCCGCAAAAAGGTAGTACGCTGAACTTTAACCACTTGCACGAAAATCTCCCGAAGCTCCATAAGGTCGGGTCGTATTTCGTTTTACTCATTGTTTATTCGACTGCAACAAAAAAATCATTAAGAATTATTTAAACGTAAACATTTATCTTCTATGGTCGAAAGAGTGAAGAACAACACTCGAAAAACAATGAAAACAGTGAAACGGTAGTCTTCTTCATCTTGTCACGGGCAAAACATTTGATTGGTGTATTTCATTGTATTATTTATCGAGAGAAAAACATTTTCGCACATAAAGAGCTTTTTAAAATTAAAGTTTACCCATTCCCTGATTTTTTAAATGGCCGAAAGGTAGATTTCAATTCCCGAGGTTTTATGAGAGTGCATGGATATCTAAATTATAAATGCTGTAAGCAAAACATATTTATAAACTTTTTATGCAAGAAAATGTTTAATTTGTTCCTCTTACTTAAAATATACCACAAAAACGAAAATCGCCCCGCGGAAATGCACGCTACATAAATGGCAGTTTTTCTTGTTGTGGTATATTTTAAGTAAGAGGAACAAATTAAACATTTCCTTGCATGAAAAGTTTATAAATATGTCTTGCATATAGCATTCGTAACTTCGATATTAATGCAACATGATTCATGATACCACAACAAGGAAAACCGCCATTTATATACCGTGCATTTCCGCGGGGTGATTTTCGTTTTTGTGGTATATTTTAAGTAAGAAGAACAAATTAAACATTTCCTAGCATGAAAAGTTTAAAAATATGTTTTTCATACAGCATACGTAACTTCGATATTCATGCACTCTTCTAAACCTCGGACATTGAAATCTGCCTTTCGGCCATTTTAAAAATCAATGAATGCGTAAAGTATAATTTTAAAAAGCTCTTTATTATGCGAAGATGTTGATCTCTCTCTAAAAAATACCACCAATCAAATATTTTGCCCGTGACAAGATGAAGAAGACGACCGTTTCATTGTTTTCATTGTTTTTCTAGTGTTCTGCTTCACTCTTTCGACCATAGAAGATAAACGTTTACGTTTAAACAATTCTTAATGATCAATTGTTGTAGTCGAATAAACAATAAGTAAAAGGATATATGACACGACCTTATGGAGCTTCGGGAGAATTTCGTGAAAGTGGTTAAAGTTCAGCGTACTATCTTTTTTGCGCCAATGGTAGATACATAATTGGATAGTACGCAAGTCTCTAACCCTCCTTTCACCTTTGCTAAGGGCCAGAAGGAGACCAAAGACGGTGGGCTTTTCCTCATGATTTTAAATGACTTCATGCTGCTTTCCTATTTCAAAATGAGCAGGATGGACTACAAATGGCAACACGTATCAATGATGAGTGCTAAACGGGTTAAATCTCTTTTGGATATTTTGCAAGTTTTTGGTACCTAGATTACCTACGTATTGAGAAATACCTCTTTCTACTCAGTTATCACAAAATTTATGAGCATTGAATCATGCAAATAGATATTTTAATTTACATATTGGTTGTATAGCAGCATAGGCATGGCTATAAAACGTAATGGTCCACCTCGTATACAAATCGTGTACATTTATTCCACCTCAAAGGAAAAAAAGTAGGACGATGGTCTAGCGTACGTTTATTTGTGTGCTCGCATTAAAATTACAGGTTTATGTAACACTTTTTTCAGCGGTTACTAGTACTTACATTTACTACTTTTATTTTTGACAGGCATGTTCAGCTGTGAAAATCCGCAGCCTTTCACAAACCAATGTTTCCCCGTTGAAACCCATCCAAATCCATCCTGCCTCTCTTCCACCCGACCTAGAGTCAAGTTCATTCCTTCCTGTGATTACGAGTTACGTGGAAAAGTCTCTAGAAAAACTTTCCGAAACATTTTTTCCTCGACCGTAATCCGGAGGAATAGTCTTGCTCATCCTTTCTTCCCTACTCGCAGCTAACGTCGAGGATTCCTTTGAAATGGAGTTCTCGGAAGAGAACTTCTAGTAGGTAAGCCTTTCATTGTACCTAAAGTCTAAAGGAGTGCATTAAAAGTGGAGGCATGATACTGCACGAACCTTTATTGCGTGCCTACACAGCACCTTGAATAATCTTTTGTAATCATTGCATGACAATCAGTAGAGAGAAAGCACCAACATTATTTAGTTAGCAAGAAATATTTTCACGGAACACATGGGTAAAATTATTCAATCAAGCCGATATCGTATCTGTACACAAAATAAGTACGAATCAAGCATGAGGAAGATTTAATGCCACTTTTGTGAAACCTATGTCAGAAAAAGTTTATGGGAAGGGGATGAACTCAAAAAATTAGAAGTAATTAAGAAAGCAAATAAATTTCTTTAGTGAATATATTACTACTCCACTTCTTCATAGTTAGCTTAAATAGAAAATATTGCGCTCGAATATAATGAAAAAGAGTTTACTTCAAACCAAATTTGTTACCAACTGTGCGTAGTGGTAAAATCCTCCGGTAAAATAAAAAAAGGAAAGTGAAATATATTTAAAAGAAAATCAAAATTTGTAACGAGCTTTCATCACTCGGTTAAATATTCCTTTAGGTAACTGTTTTCGACTTAAAGAAATAGGAAAAAAACCACTATGTATTTTGAGTTAAAAATTAGCATTGAAAAAAGTGTCTCTGAATTTTACAGCACGAAAAACCTTTGCGGAAATGAAAGATCAACAAGACCACATTTCGAATGCAGCACCGGGAAGAAAACGAGAAATACGTTCGTATTCCAACTCTGTTACTATCTGCGGTATGGAGTTAAATACAGTTATTACGAGTCACATTTTTTTCACAAATCAAACAAATTAGAATTCTCTTCATTTACCCTCGAAAAATATTAAATTTTTGAAGGAAAATAATCAATCTTATGACCATATGCGAATGAAAATGAAATAAAATTTCTCACGTTAACTTATTGAGGATATAATAAAAGAGTGCATGATAATATAATTCGAATGAAAATATTTCTTTTTTAAAGTAGCCACTGCCACAAATGAATGTCTATAGTAGAATTTGAGGACTGGCAGAAAAGTAATACAGTTTTGCAAGTGGTATCGAATAATTTAGTATCGCCATCAATTTCAGCAGGAATTGAATTTATAAGCTGTCAGAAATACAAAAGTAGAATAAATCCAATCGAGCTGGCGCAATTTTCTCCAATCGAGCTGGCGCAATTTCTCGGAAAAGTTATTACCAATTGAAATATAACACACTGGAAATTCGAAAGAATGCAGTGACCATGCAACCATCGACATCGACCCAAGTCACGTATTTGCCTCCACCCAACTTGGCAACTCACCTGATAGTATTCCCATTGTTTCCAAGTCTCGTATTCACCCCAACCCCACTTGCCAACCACAGCTTCTCTCTGTCATTATTATCTTACTCCTCATTAGTATATAAGCATCTACATCAGAAACGAGCATCACTATACCATTGATAAATATGAGCGTTGCACTATGGAGAGAACCCGAATCTCGCCCGGAGTACACCAACCTCCTGGTGGAGAAGCAGCAACTTCCGAGCACATACGTCGTCTACATCCCTCATCGAAGCACAGATTTTGTGCTTTTGGTGCTCTTTAATTCAGTTTACTTCTGAGTATTCTGGCACCAGAGAAAGACGTTCGAGGTGATTACGGATTTACCGATCCTGGCACATGACGTCACAGCACCATCTACCTCAAATATCTTCCACATTTGAATAGATAAATTTTTGCTTTAAACGGCATAGCTGTTAGCATTTTATTATCCTTCGAATACAACCATCAAATATCCTTAAACTCATTCATGGTCCATGGTAAGGGTACAAGGGTATCTTATTTTCAGAGTAAGCGTTTTGTCAGTTATTAAGAAAATGTTCCTCCTGCAACGTTAAACACGAATCATTGACTATTATTTATGAATTCAGCCCGTATGTCTCTAAAAGTGAATGCTGAAGCTGACACATGACGTCACAGCATCATCTAACTTAAATACCTTCCACATTTCAATAGTTAAATGTATGCTTTAAACGGCATGGTCGTTAGCATTTTATTACCTCTCGGATGAAGGAATTACATTTTCTCAGACCCTTGCGAGTCCATTGCCACGGTGCAAAGGTATTTGACGATATGTCGTTTTGACGTCTATTACAGAAAATGTTCATCCTTAAAGCTAATAAGCGAAACCATACTTTGTGTTAATCTTATGTTCTCTAATAGATACTATATTCTAATATTCCAAATTACTGTTGAATTTTTATTGTTTTTAAAAATCGAAAGATCATCTCCATCCTCCTAATGCAATTTCTAACATAATTCATGGTCATTGATCTGAATAAATAAATAAAAAAAGATATAATACATTTTTTATTCTATTTGTAATGTTTTGTATTAATTTACATGCATAAAACTTTTCATCCCCGTTTAAATTGTTATAACATACCTACTCCCCCTTCAGTCATCATGAACATCCGAGGATAGTCCATTTTTTCTCTCTCCCCCATCATAAGTAATTGGGGTCAACAACCCCTCCCCGTATCGGGTACTAATCCTCTCCATCCCACACTTCACCCCCCTCCTTCAACTCATACTTCTTGAGGAAGGTGAACTCCCCCAGTACATCTTGGAATCTTCTCCTTAGTAATCGCTGCCAGAATAAATGGATAGACCAAATATCAGATGCTTAATAAATTAGATACATTACCATATATTTCATAACGAAAAAGAAAATAAACCCTTTCAAATGAGTAGGAGGAGCTTGCAGTGGTGGTGATGGTATGAGGTGGTGGTCATGTAAGAGGGTCGTGGCAGTGGGGGGTGATTTCCAACCTTCCAAAACAGAAGGAAGAGAATAAATTAACATCATAATGAACAATGAGATTTAATAACTCCGATTCTTTCTTCCATTATCTGTATTATTTTTTGTTAAAGAAGCAGATCTCATTAATTATTTCATTGATTATTATAGGAATACATTATAGTGATCTTCCTCTTAACCCGTAAAATTCCGTATATTTCACTCATAATCAACGTGAAATTGAATCTCAACGTTTACAACACTCGTAAATAACATGTTATTCCACCCATTTCCGCGAAAGATCACATGGAAACGGTAAAACACATTAATTTTTTAAATTTTAGGTATTCTAGTTGACATTTTTTTCTATTTCCTTTTCTTTTCATAGTTCTGCAACTTTTCCCAATGACGGATTTAGGGGGAAGGGGGGGTATCACAGGGGTCATGACTCCGTAACTATATAACCAGTTGTGCCTATAACTGTGAAAATACAAGGGTCTTTCATGTTGGATGAGGATTATTATTGAAAAATATATAAAATTAGACGAACCATTGCCTCACAATATTGCTTCAAACTCGGGTGCTTATACTTATGACGTGGAAAGTCAATGAAGATGACAAATATGCATCGAAAAGTTGGAAAAATATTAAAAACCTATTGACCAAACCTCAAAATAAACCAAAAGCATCACTAATAACTAGAGATACGTGTAAATAGCACTTTCATTTTAATTTTATAGCACTTTCAATTACAGTTTATAGCATTTTGTAGCGTTTTTCTTTTCTTTTTTCATTATGCATTATTGGTAGATGACGACAAAGTGCGGTGAAACACAGTTATTTGAAAAAAAAAACGGAATAGTTTTAATAATAATGTAGTGGAAAAAAAATTAATTAAGGGATAAGATGCATACTAAACTAACTCACCCCGACCAACTTCGTACCACCTGATAATCAGTGAATGGTTTCGCAACACCATTTACAAATTAAGAGCGGTTGTACTGATTTTTATAATTTTTGACTTATTATCATAAAATAAATAAAAAAAGGTGCACTCAACAAAACTACAAAATAAGTATTACAATGGCTTGTTAGAAAGACATTTTCTCTATTCTATATACGTTGGGAGACTTAACTTGCCCGTTCTTGGGACAAGCTTACCCAACGCTAGATCGATGCTTGACTGACGCTAAAAAATCTCGTAAATAGCCT
Source organism: Ischnura elegans (assembly GCF_921293095.1). Taxonomy (NCBI): domain Eukaryota; kingdom Metazoa; phylum Arthropoda; class Insecta; order Odonata; family Coenagrionidae; genus Ischnura; species Ischnura elegans. Next base: position 29,680,146 of record NC_060247.1, read on the forward strand.
CTTAACACTTTGCGTGCCATGGACGTAATATTACGTCCTGCCAATCCTTCTGAGGATTGCCATGGACGTAATATTACGTCTACCTATTTCTTTGACTTTGTTTGCGTGAAGGTGTTATATTTCGCCCGTGGTACTATTCCAGTTTACTGCTTAATGGTTCTGTTATTTCAAAAAACAACTGCTCGATGGAAAAAGAGTTCTTTTAATGTCTTGAGGACAAAAAGTCCTCTGCAGTTATTGGCACCCTTATCTCAGCCTACTTTGTGAGAAAATTCTTTGGAGGAAAGAACCGTTCGTTGAGGATGCAGTGACCCTTTTTGTCGTCTGGGATTTTGAATGATTTGTTTGGAACAATGCTTTTGTATGATTTCCTTGGTTTAAAGTAGTTCAATTTGAGGATAATAAAAAAATATTATGCATTTTATGTCGGTACATCATTTGTTGCAATTTTTTTATTTTCCCAAAACAGCAGGTTTTCATTATTAAAAAAATTATTTAAAAGTCAGCAATAAATGTTATTCAACCCATTCAATAAGAGGAAAAATGTCCGTTTTTATTGAAATACACATCCATATAAACATATTTTTGATGCTTATGCTTAAAAAAAATTGCGAATTCAGTAAAAATGGCTGGATTTTTCAGTAGAGCTTTAAAACTAGCGGCCGCCACTCAAAGAGTTAAGAAGAGCATTAATATGTTATGACTTGTGGCGCGCTATAGTTTTAACTCGGTTAGGAAAATTGCACCGCGTAAATGTACCCCATGTGTAAACGTACCCCTGTCTACCCTACACATTCAGATCTATTCCATTGAACCAAACACCTTCTGATGTATAAGGCAAAACACAAAATGCCATTATCCTTAGATATAGATCGGTAACGATCTTTGGTAGCGTTTTAATAACCGTAGTTAAGCTCATCGTTTGAAAAAACCATTCTCAGGAAGAAAGGTAAAGAGAGGGAAACGCTTCTATATTCCAAAATTGGTGAACTCGCCGATTTTGCGCTTTTTAGGTGGAAGCGTGCGAAAATGGGCTGGCGGGGTCGGTGGTGTAGCTTGTATGGTCTAGTTTTAGTCCCAGTCAATAATAAGCAGTAAGTGCCAGCAGAGCATTTCAACAGCACTCGTCACTAAATTTACGAATTTTACCACCAAAAAGGCAAACTTGCTGATTAAACATCATAAAAGTCCAGTCATCCTGCCTATGTCACATTTATTCACGTACATTGCATCAATATCATATTTATCACATTAGCGATTTTTACGTATCACTGCAAACAACTTATTGGTCAAGAAGCATACTCGTTGGTTCAGGCAGGGGTTACCCCTTTCCTGTCGTTTCTTATCGATCTCTAAGCTCTCATGTTACCACTAATTCTTTTTTATTTTCTCAATATGTGAAAAATTGAGGAATTTTCTGCATCATCATTAGGATACATCTATGTTGGTAATCACATATTAATTGGCAAAGTCAATGGTTTTTCATTGCAAAAGTAAGCACAATCTTTTACCATAATCAAAGTATTTTAATGTGCATCACCCTAATGAGATTTTTTTTCATTTTTATATTTCGTACAGATAATTTTCTATCACTATTTTGTTATGAGTCTCCAACTTAATTCAGCATACAAGCTGGCAGTGGTTACATTGACGTGGAAAGGTTCCAGAGCTTGAAAACTTAGGAAATATTTTAAAAAAGCCAAATGGAAGACAGTAAGTAAATGATCTAGAAAACTTTTAGCTGTTAAAGTTGTTTACTGTCAAATAAGTAGGTAATGCATCAGTAATATTTAAAAAATACCAAACGAATTCATAAGTATTAATAATTGTGATATTAAGCAATAATCTTCATAAGCTCTGGCGAAACAAGACGATATTCAAGAGTTTAAAAGGTCCATTTTGTGAGATTTTGAGGCCTATCACCCTTCCTACTAGAGCAAGTTTCCTTTACAATCATTTAGCCACTCTAATTGTGAAAATATTACTAAAATCGGTTCATTTATTCTACCTTTAAAATGGTAAATTTTGGAGTTCAGGTCAACAGAGGTCCTAACATGACATATGGTACTACAAATCCATACAAATGTATTTTAAGCATCAATTTACGGGAAGAATTCTCTTTCACATTCATTTATAGCGATTAATTTACCCACTGGAGGGGTTCCAAGGCCCCCCAAAACTTTTATTAATTAGCTTACCATGATCTAACCTTTATGTGATCCGGATGCGTAATGCGTCTTTCCAGCAAAAACATTTAGAACGTGTCAACTTTATTTGAGTGATGGAGTCAAAGATGGATACCACTTATTTATCTCCAATAGTCAGCAAAATATGGTCCGAACTGGAGGAAAAATATCAATAAAGTTCGAAGCTCATGCCCTAGTGGCATAGGATCTTATCAAGGATGGGTTAAGTATGGGACTAATATATAATATGCGACTATAAATGGGACCCCCTCTTAAAAATACGAGGGGAGTAGTAGCCAATCAGGAGACGCCGAACCGCCCTCACCCATAGAATTCTGTAAATATTGTGAAAGGTTTGGAAGGAGAAATGGAGGACCTGACCCGGTGCTAAACCCGAGAAAACTTCTCATAAATGTTGTTTGGAAAATCAATTATGGGTACAGAACTCAAATTTTACGTGCCTACACATATTCATTTTCACTAAAAATTCCCTCTTATTCCTTCAGTTGCGGCTACGCGCATGATAAAGTGGTCTTGGCTCCCATGACATGGTTTAATTTAGGTACGCACAAAGTTTCACACAGGTGGCCACATAGTTTACTTCGGGCACCCAATGGGAAAGATACACCCTGGTGCCAATTTGATACATGTTGAATTGAACTTAAGGTCGGTTCCTCGTGAGAATGCTTAAATGTAGCAATCAAAACCACATTCGGGATGAAAATATATATGCTCTCTCTTATAACCTGGTTATAGTTGTAAATAACGTATTTCCTTAATTATCTCCATCACAGTATTTTATTTCCGATCGGTGAGAGCTCATACCACGTGCTGGCATGTAAATGTGATACGATCCTTGTTTTTCGATTACTGCGAAGACGCAGCGTATTGAATGCCAAAGTTATCGTATAATCACCCCCTGCCAAACACTCTTGAGGTGCTGCAGGAACAAGTGACTTTGAACGCAGTCACGCGCACGGGTGCAAAGTTAAATATACCAATCCTGAAAAACCCCCAGTGAGCTAGAGAGAGAGAGAGAGAGAGTGATAGAGACTAACTCAGACGGTTATGAATCCGTTATGTGTTTTAACGTCTTGGCTCTGATTTCTCCCAAGCTCCCCACCCCTCCCCCCTCCCCCGGTTGTAGCCCGGACGGTCCGCGAGCCCGAATTTCAGGGTTCTCTCCTCGTCGTCGTAGGGATGAGGCAGTATTTTTATTCCAATTAAATGATGCAGGTAATTTACAATGCACATAACTGTAATGAAGTATATATTATGAAGAATACTTAAATGGTTAATCATCAGCTTTTAATTGCAGGGTATGTTTTTTCACGGGACCTTGATTTTGAAATTTTCACTTTAACAAATTTGATATACTTGTAATAACTTGAGTTTTTATAAACCAAAGCTTCTAAGACACTTCCCATTTTTATCATTGTAATAAATGGAATTAAGAGTGGCGACGATTTGAATTTCTCGGTGATAACTAACGCCATCTATTACTGTGTATCCGAACAAGGTCGTTAGGCCCACGGATAACACGCGTCGTTAATAATACATAGGAGTAATACACATGAATTTAATCGAATGATATTTAATCGGGTAAAACGACCTTATCAAAAGGAATAGAGTTTTTATCTTCAATCGCTTCGCGCAGCGTGATTGGTTGAATATTTCACCTTCCCTTCCAGGACCAACCTCCTCCTAATGCCAAGAATAAATGAAGGGGTGAAGGCTAGAAGTCCATCAGTGTGTGGTCCAAGACGTCGCTGGAGTAACATCGTCTTGCAAACGGTGATATACAATCATCAAAATTAAGCAAGTGACCAATGGAGAGAAAGAACTGCTGGCTACCATTGATAAAAACTGATAGATTCAAAGATACAGAAAACAGGAAAATGACCCTGAATGAACCCTAATGAGCCATAGTGCATTTTACCATAACTCCGAGAATAATTAGTATCAGTACATCAGTTACTCCAGCGACGTCTTGGACCACACACTGATGGACTTCTAGCCTTCACCCCTTCATTTATTCTTGGCATTAGGAGGAGGTTGGTCCTGGAAGGGAAGGTGAAATATTCAACCAATCACGCTGCGCGAAGCGATTGAAGATAAAAACTCTATTCCTTTTGATAAGGTCGTTTTACCCGATTAAATATCATTCGATTAAATTCATGTGTATTACTCCTATGTATTATTAACGACGCGTGTTATCCGTGGGCCTAACGACCTTGTTCGGATACACAGTAATAGATGGCGTTAGTTATCACCGAGAAATTCAAATCGTCGCCACTCTTAATTCCATTTATTACAATGATAAAAATGGGAAGTGTCTTAGAAGCTTTGGTTTATAAAAACTCAAGTTATTACAAGTATATCAAATTTGTTAAAGTGAAAATTTCAAAATCAAGGTCCCGTGAAAAAACATACCCTGCAATTAAAAGCTGATGATTAACCATTTAAGTATTCTTCATAATATATACTTCATTACAGTTATGTGCATTGTAAATTACCTGCATCATTTAATTGGAATAAAAATACTGCCTCATCCCTACGACGACGAGGAGAGAACCCTGAAATTCGGGCTCGCGGACCGTCCGGGCTACAACCGGGGGAGGGGGGAGGGGTGGGGAGCTTGGGAGAAATCAGAGCCAAGACGTTAAAACACATAACGGATTCATAACCGTCTGAGTTAGTCTCTATCACTCTCTCTCTCTCTCTCTCTAGCTCACTGGGGGTTTTTCAGGATTGGTATATTTAACTTTGCACCCGTGCGCGTGACTGCGTTCAAAGTCACTTGTTCCTGCAGCACCTCAAGAGTGTTTGGCAGGGGGTGATTATACGATAACTTTGGCATTCAATACGCTGCGTCTTCGCAGTAATCGAAAAACAAGGATCGTATCACATTTACATGCCAGCACGTGGTATGAGCTCTCACCGATCGGAAATAAAATACTGTGATGGAGATAATTAAGGAAATACGTTATTTACAACTATAACCAGGTTATAAGAGAGAGCATATATATTTTCATCCCGAATGTGGTTTTGATTGCTACATTTAAGCATTCTCACGAGGAACCGACCTTAAGTTCAATTCAACATGTATCAAATTGGCACCAGGGTGTATCTTTCCCATTGGGTGCCCGAAGTAAACTATGTGGCCACCTGTGTGAAACTTTGTGCGTACCTAAATTAAACCATGTCATGGGAGCCAAGACCACTTTATCATGCGCGTAGCCGCAACTGAAGGAATAAGAGGGAATTTTTAGTGAAAATGAATATGTGTAGGCACGTAAAATTTGAGTTCTGTACCCATAATTGATTTTCCAAACAACATTTATGAGAAGTTTTCTCGGGTTTAGCACCGGGTCAGGTCCTCCATTTCTCCTTCCAAACCTTTCACAATATTTACAGAATTCTATGGGTGAGGGCGGTTCGGCGTCTCCTGATTGGCTACTACTCCCCTCGTATTTTTAAGAGGGGGTCCCATTTATAGTCGCATATTATATATTAGTCCCATACTTAACCCATCCTTGATAAGATCCTATGCCACTAGGGCATGAGCTTCGAACTTTATTGATATTTTTCCTCCAGTTCGGACCATATTTTGCTGACTATTGGAGATAAATAAGTGGTATCCATCTTTGACTCCATCACTCAAATAAAGTTGACACGTTCTAAATGTTTTTGCTGGAAAGACGCATTACGCATCCGGATCACATAAAGGTTAGATCATGGTAAGCTAATTAATAAAAGTTTTGGGGGGCCTTGGAACCCCTCCAGTGGGTAAATTAATCGCTATAAATGAATGTGAAAGAGAATTCTTCCCGTAAATTGATGCTTAAAATACATTTGTATGGATTTGTAGTACCATATGTCATGTTAGGACCTCTGTTGACCTGAACTCCAAAATTTACCATTTTAAAGGTAGAATAAATGAACCGATTTTAGTAATATTTTCACAATTAGAGTGGCTAAATGATTGTAAAGGAAACTTGCTCTAGTAGGAAGGGTGATAGGCCTCAAAATCTCACAAAATGGACCTTTTAAACTCTTGAATATCGTCTTGTTTCGCCAGAGCTTATGAAGATTATTGCTTAATATCACAATTATTAATACTTATGAATTCGTTTGGTATTTTTTAAATATTACTGATGCATTACCTACTTATTTGACAGTAAACAACTTTAACAGCTAAAAGTTTTCTAGATCATTTACTTACTGTCTTCCATTTGGCTTTTTTAAAATATTTCCTAAGTTTTCAAGCTCTGGAACCTTTCCACGTCAATGTAACCACTGCCAGCTTGTATGCTGAATTAAGTTGGAGACTCATAACAAAATAGTGATAGAAAATTATCTGTACGAAATATAAAAATGAAAAAAAATCTCATTAGGGTGATGCACATTAAAATACTTTGATTATGGTAAAAGATTGTGCTTACTTTTGCAATGAAAAACCATTGACTTTGCCAATTAATATGTGATTACCAACATAGATGTATCCTAATGATGATGCAGAAAATTCCTCAATTTTTCACATATTGAGAAAATAAAAAAGAATTAGTGGTAACATGAGAGCTTAGAGATCGATAAGAAACGACAGGAAAGGGGTAACCCCTGCCTGAACCAACGAGTATGCTTCTTGACCAATAAGTTGTTTGCAGTGATACGTAAAAATCGCTAATGTGATAAATATGATATTGATGCAATGTACGTGAATAAATGTGACATAGGCAGGATGACTGGACTTTTATGATGTTTAATCAGCAAGTTTGCCTTTTTGGTGGTAAAATTCGTAAATTTAGTGACGAGTGCTGTTGAAATGCTCTGCTGGCACTTACTGCTTATTATTGACTGGGACTAAAACTAGACCATACAAGCTACACCACCGACCCCGCCAGCCCATTTTCGCACGCTTCCACCTAAAAAGCGCAAAATCGGCGAGTTCACCAATTTTGGAATATAGAAGCGTTTCCCTCTCTTTACCTTTCTTCCTGAGAATGGTTTTTTCAAACGATGAGCTTAACTACGGTTATTAAAACGCTACCAAAGATCGTTACCGATCTATATCTAAGGATAATGGCATTTTGTGTTTTGCCTTATACATCAGAAGGTGTTTGGTTCAATGGAATAGATCTGAATGTGTAGGGTAGACAGGGGTACGTTTACACATGGGGTACATTTACGCGGTGCAATTTTCCTAACCGAGTTAAAACTATAGCGCGCCACAAGTCATAACATATTAATGCTCTTCTTAACTCTTTGAGTGGCGGCCGCTAGTTTTAAAGCTCTACTGAAAAATCCAGCCATTTTTACTGAATTCGCAATTTTTTTTAAGCATAAGCATCAAAAATATGTTTATATGGATGTGTATTTCAATAAAAACGGACATTTTTCCTCTTATTGAATGGGTTGAATAACATTTATTGCTGACTTTTAAATAATTTTTTTAATAATGAAAACCTGCTGTTTTGGGAAAATAAAAAAATTGCAACAAATGATGTACCGACATAAAATGCATAATATTTTTTTATTATCCTCAAATTGAACTACTTTAAACCAAGGAAATCATACAAAAGCATTGTTCCAAACAAATCATTCAAAATCCCAGACGACAAAAAGGGTCACTGCATCCTCAACGAACGGTTCTTTCCTCCAAAGAATTTTCTCACAAAGTAGGCTGAGATAAGGGTGCCAATAACTGCAGAGGACTTTTTGTCCTCAAGACATTAAAAGAACTCTTTTTCCATCGAGCAGTTGTTTTTTGAAATAACAGAACCATTAAGCAGTAAACTGGAATAGTACCACGGGCGAAATATAACACCTTCACGCAAACAAAGTCAAAGAAATAGGTAGACGTAATATTACGTCCATGGCAATCCTCAGAAGGATTGGCAGGACGTAATATTACGTCCATGGCACGCAAAGTGTTAAGAGGCTATTTACGAGATTTTTTAGCGTCAGTCAAGCATCGATCTAGCGTTGGGTAAGCTTGTCCCAAGAACGGGCAAGTTAAGTCTCCCAACGTATATAGAATAGAGAAAATGTCTTTCTAACAAGCCATTGTAATACTTATTTTGTAGTTTTGTTGAGTGCACCTTTTTTTATTTATTTTATGATAATAAGTCAAAAATTATAAAAATCAGTACAACCGCTCTTAATTTGTAAATGGTGTTGCGAAACCATTCACTGATTATCAGGTGGTACGAAGTTGGTCGGGGTGAGTTAGTTTAGTATGCATCTTATCCCTTAATTAATTTTTTTTCCACTACATTATTATTAAAACTATTCCGTTTTTTTTTTCAAATAACTGTGTTTCACCGCACTTTGTCGTCATCTACCAATAATGCATAATGAAAAAAGAAAAGAAAAACGCTACAAAATGCTATAAACTGTAATTGAAAGTGCTATAAAATTAAAATGAAAGTGCTATTTACACGTATCTCTAGTTATTAGTGATGCTTTTGGTTTATTTTGAGGTTTGGTCAATAGGTTTTTAATATTTTTCCAACTTTTCGATGCATATTTGTCATCTTCATTGACTTTCCACGTCATAAGTATAAGCACCCGAGTTTGAAGCAATATTGTGAGGCAATGGTTCGTCTAATTTTATATATTTTTCAATAATAATCCTCATCCAACATGAAAGACCCTTGTATTTTCACAGTTATAGGCACAACTGGTTATATAGTTACGGAGTCATGACCCCTGTGATACCCCCCCTTCCCCCTAAATCCGTCATTGGGAAAAGTTGCAGAACTATGAAAAGAAAAGGAAATAGAAAAAAATGTCAACTAGAATACCTAAAATTTAAAAAATTAATGTGTTTTACCGTTTCCATGTGATCTTTCGCGGAAATGGGTGGAATAACATGTTATTTACGAGTGTTGTAAACGTTGAGATTCAATTTCACGTTGATTATGAGTGAAATATACGGAATTTTACGGGTTAAGAGGAAGATCACTATAATGTATTCCTATAATAATCAATGAAATAATTAATGAGATCTGCTTCTTTAACAAAAAATAATACAGATAATGGAAGAAAGAATCGGAGTTATTAAATCTCATTGTTCATTATGATGTTAATTTATTCTCTTCCTTCTGTTTTGGAAGGTTGGAAATCACCCCCCACTGCCACGACCCTCTTACATGACCACCACCTCATACCATCACCACCACTGCAAGCTCCTCCTACTCATTTGAAAGGGTTTATTTTCTTTTTCGTTATGAAATATATGGTAATGTATCTAATTTATTAAGCATCTGATATTTGGTCTATCCATTTATTCTGGCAGCGATTACTAAGGAGAAGATTCCAAGATGTACTGGGGGAGTTCACCTTCCTCAAGAAGTATGAGTTGAAGGAGGGGGGTGAAGTGTGGGATGGAGAGGATTAGTACCCGATACGGGGAGGGGTTGTTGACCCCAATTACTTATGATGGGGGAGAGAGAAAAAATGGACTATCCTCGGATGTTCATGATGACTGAAGGGGGAGTAGGTATGTTATAACAATTTAAACGGGGATGAAAAGTTTTATGCATGTAAATTAATACAAAACATTACAAATAGAATAAAAAATGTATTATATCTTTTTTTATTTATTTATTCAGATCAATGACCATGAATTATGTTAGAAATTGCATTAGGAGGATGGAGATGATCTTTCGATTTTTAAAAACAATAAAAATTCAACAGTAATTTGGAATATTAGAATATAGTATCTATTAGAGAACATAAGATTAACACAAAGTATGGTTTCGCTTATTAGCTTTAAGGATGAACATTTTCTGTAATAGACGTCAAAACGACATATCGTCAAATACCTTTGCACCGTGGCAATGGACTCGCAAGGGTCTGAGAAAATGTAATTCCTTCATCCGAGAGGTAATAAAATGCTAACGACCATGCCGTTTAAAGCATACATTTAACTATTGAAATGTGGAAGGTATTTAAGTTAGATGATGCTGTGACGTCATGTGTCAGCTTCAGCATTCACTTTTAGAGACATACGGGCTGAATTCATAAATAATAGTCAATGATTCGTGTTTAACGTTGCAGGAGGAACATTTTCTTAATAACTGACAAAACGCTTACTCTGAAAATAAGATACCCTTGTACCCTTACCATGGACCATGAATGAGTTTAAGGATATTTGATGGTTGTATTCGAAGGATAATAAAATGCTAACAGCTATGCCGTTTAAAGCAAAAATTTATCTATTCAAATGTGGAAGATATTTGAGGTAGATGGTGCTGTGACGTCATGTGCCAGGATCGGTAAATCCGTAATCACCTCGAACGTCTTTCTCTGGTGCCAGAATACTCAGAAGTAAACTGAATTAAAGAGCACCAAAAGCACAAAATCTGTGCTTCGATGAGGGATGTAGACGACGTATGTGCTCGGAAGTTGCTGCTTCTCCACCAGGAGGTTGGTGTACTCCGGGCGAGATTCGGGTTCTCTCCATAGTGCAACGCTCATATTTATCAATGGTATAGTGATGCTCGTTTCTGATGTAGATGCTTATATACTAATGAGGAGTAAGATAATAATGACAGAGAGAAGCTGTGGTTGGCAAGTGGGGTTGGGGTGAATACGAGACTTGGAAACAATGGGAATACTATCAGGTGAGTTGCCAAGTTGGGTGGAGGCAAATACGTGACTTGGGTCGATGTCGATGGTTGCATGGTCACTGCATTCTTTCGAATTTCCAGTGTGTTATATTTCAATTGGTAATAACTTTTCCGAGAAATTGCGCCAGCTCGATTGGAGAAAATTGCGCCAGCTCGATTGGATTTATTCTACTTACAAAGATTTGGTAATTGTTTCCAATATGGTGGGAAGACAACTTGATCAGTCCAAAGAGCCATTGACGTAAAAACAAAAATACAAACAGCAATTCAGGACAGAAATTATACCGAACGCGATGAACTTTGAAAGGCGGAAAAGTAAAAAAATATCAAAAACTTAACAATAATTCTCCATGCCACAGTTTTAATGGTCCTTACGTTTCTCAACGAATGCTCGTTGCTTTTTCATGGAAACCTGCAGGAAGCATAAAATATATTCACTCTCTCAAAGATTTTAAAACTAACTGATGTTGGCGAAATGCAGTGCCTAAAATGACATCCTGATTTAATGAAAAAGTGACGGCAACTTTTCACGAATTTATTTCATAATGTACGACGTGTTTCAACCTTCAGGTCATTTTCAAGTACATAGTGGAGTAATAAGAAATGTTGTGATTGAAATAACCTGACGTTCGAAACGCGTCTTACATTAATAAATTACCTAATGGAAAATTTCTATCTCTTTTCAAATATTTTATCCATGGCTTCGTTTGGATTCCCGTAAGTAGAGTTTAGCCTTGACAAAGCAAAACATTCGTGCAGGTAACACACACTCGAAGAGCGCAGTAGTTTTCGATTGGCTAACTCGAACTTCGAACATTCCACGTCGAATGTTTCAGCCGGGACAAGAATCCGGAGAATGTCCATGAATAGCCAGAAGCTCCAACCACTGGGCCAACATGCTTCCAAAATGAGTTGGGCAAATGTATTGCGTACATAAAAATACATATAAATTCAAGCCACGGTCATTTCGATTCCGTCGTAGCGCTGCGTTGGAGCAAAAAATGTTTTGTTTCCCATAGGTGTGATTCGGGTCGTCGAACTTACCAATGGGGAGAGGCGCTCAATGCGGGGGTCTTATAATAAGAGACCAGACGCGCATGCGACCTACATGGGGGGAGAAAGTTTGAGTAGGTAAGAGAAAGACAGGAAAGCGAAGGGAAATGGAAGGCGTAGTGAGGAATAAGAAAGAGGGCACGGGTCAATGGGGACGGGAAGGGACCGCGGTGTGGACGCCAGGATTTTAGGGTTAGGACGACAGGGATAGTGAAAGGGGGAGAGGATAAGAGAAAGGTGCGGGAATGGGCGTGTCAGGGTTAGGGAATAGAAAAGGGTCAGGGTGCGGGGTGACAGGGATCTGAAGGATAAGTCACCGATGGTATACGATGTCTATCGACTTTCTCCCAGGTAAATGGATCAGTAGTGGTATAGGAATTGATTGATGAATCCGAAATTATTATTTTTATTCGGGTGAGTAAAAGTTTTTATGTTAATAAAATATTAAAATCATACGTTCAACTTTGATTGTTGTTTCATCAGAGTACGTAAGTGAAAATATACTTAGGGTCTATAGTGGTGCAATAATTTCAAAATGATATGGACTCATACTTACTAAATTTGAATAACGGAATATGGTATTCTGAAACGGTGGTATTGAAAGTATTGTAATCCTTATTATAATTCTACCAGAAGGAGGTAAAGCATATTGAAACCCGGGACGCAAACATGTTTAAGTTGGATTATTACTATTATTACAGTCAATTCCAGCGAATGCCGCCTGATACTAAATTGTGTAGTAGGTGTAAAGTTGTGGACGGCGAAGGGAGCCGGATTGTAGGGCTAGGGTGACAGGGATAGTGACAGGGGATAGGAGAAAGGTGTGGGGATGGGCGTGTCGGGGTTCGAAGGTGAGGGAAGGAGAGGGAAAGGGGTGCGGGATGAAAGGGTTTTTGAAGGGACGTCGCGTGGGAAGAAATGAGAGTGCGACGGAGCAGGTGGGGAGTTTTGGTCGGAGGGGCGCGGGTCGGAATGGGAGAGATAAGTTGAGCGGACAAAGGGCTTTGTTGGGTGAAATTGAGACCACTTGGGGACCCATTGTAATTAACCTTGGGCAAAGTTTACCCGGCGCGGCCCATCGTCAGTCCCGCCCGAAATGAGACGCCGATGGTATACGGTGTCGATCAAGAGAGTCTGAGGTAAATAGAGCAATTACTGAGCCATCAAATTATGACAATCACCCTCATTTAGCCCCATAACTAGTCTAGCCGTTATTGCCCTAAGTCCTATCATAATTCTATAAGGAATGAAAACCTTTTCACCCCTCCGATTGTCCACATCTTTTTTCTCTTCAACCATTTTCAAAAGCAGTTTACCTAATTGAGTCAACAATGATATTATACTATGGTGACGATCAAGAGCATGCTAGGTAAATAGAAAAGGTACATAACCTAAAATATCAAATACTGACGCTCATCAATCTTCATTCGTCCTTAGTCGAGTTATTTTTATCATCACGCAAAATGTAAAATTTGCACACTTCTAGTAATTAAAATTATTTTCTCAATGAAAATGGATCCATTTTTACGAATGAAGCCGTATGTGAATACCAAGAATAAGATTATGTGAAATAGGTAGAGGCCACACATGTATTCTATGAATAATTAAACTTATCTTTTTAATTTAAATTGTTATTTCAATGGGCAGAAAGGTACATCAGAGACTACATTCAAAGGGTCTATATTGCTAGTATTATTGCATAAAAATATTATCTCGTATTGCAAAGGTAGTGCGTAATTTATCAATAATAAAGATAAACTCGGATTTTGAGTAACACCATATTCTACTGAAAGATGATACATTATATTTAACACAGTTTTAAAGCTTTCTAAATTAAATAATGAGTGCTAGTTGAGTCATTCCTACCTATTTCCATTTAAAATTGGTCTTTATCATTCTATCGCCCCTTCTCTTATGCCAATGGCCAACTTAAGCACTCTAGACGGAATATTACACGGGGATAGAATGAGAGTATGAGTGATGAGCGTAATATGGGTCGGCCTCAGACTCCTCGATGTGCACAAGCCCCCTAAATTCAATACAATTCCTATTTCGACGGTATGTTCATTTCAACAATAGTAAATACCGTGCAGTCTCCAGTCGCGACTTGAACTCCCAAACATTTTGGAATACCACTGACTCTACATGAGAATCCTTACGAGACACTGAACTGTATAGATTCCAGGAATTTACCCAGAATACACGAGTTCCCCTTATAGACAGTAGAAATCTTAGCATACTCAATGCTGCATCAATCGGAATTTCGAGGCTGCAACACGATATATTGAACACAAAAATGCGTCTCTAGGGCATGCATGTTTTTGAGGGCAGAGGTTTGGGGGTAGAAAAATGTTGAGAAGATTGTAATAGTGAAAGAGAAGTGTCCTAGAGACCAAGAAGAACTGACGTGTTGTACGAGTTCCGAACAAAAAACTTGTTTTCGGTACCCATGAGGATAAAGCACGTGGATTCCGATCGGGCTCTGGTACGACAGAGGGAAAGACCGGTGCATAAATGCCAAGGAACAAGGTTGTATGTATAGGAAGGAGAATGATTGCCTAGTGGATAGAGAGTTTAGCTGCTGTTAGAAGGATATCGGCTTCAAATCTTTGGTGAAGCAATCTGTGATACAGAAGTCATAAGAAACTACAGAACTTAGACAGGCTCATTACTTTCTAAGAAATGAACGGAGTAATAAATAACTTATTTAAGTAAATGAATGATTTAATTGCAAAATATTAACCATAAACAAGAATCCAACGTTTTTAAAATAAGAATGAAATAGAATTTAGCGTTACCAATCTTAATGACCTTTCATCTTGTAAAATAAAATAGCATTTCCCATAGCAAAAATCCTCCAATTGTTACAGAAAAATGGCCCAGGGCTGACCCTGATCTGAATGTGAGGATTTCACAGGCCTGAGGCTTAGTCTGAGGTCAATTTTTCTCACCTATTTAGCCTAACTTGGTCTTGATAATAGATATATTGACACATTATCAAGGGCCAAGATGTTTTGAGGACATGTAATTGTTAGTTTAGGACGGAAGGTAAGGCAGAAAGTCAAACACGTACCGTTTCTCGGGCGAAAATTTTTATCACACTGCTCCATCCAAAGTCCGACCGGCGCATAAATATTCATCAAACGGAGTGGTGGAAACTGCTGACGGAAATTAATTTAAACACGTCAATAAGGCCGCAGGAAAGAGAATCCCAGCGTAGAGAGAGGAGGAATAAATGGGCAGGTAAACTACCACTACCAATCCCTAGCCATTCCCATTTTTAAAACTGTATTTTTTTTTTAACTCATCATGAATCAAAAAAAAACTTTGGAGAGGCGAGCCTGCCGTTGATAAAAAGACCATAAATGCCAACGTGAGAAACAGAAGAGGAAATTTGTGCGCATCGAATTTCCTTTTTCAAAAAAGTTCTTCCATAAATAAAAGCGGGAATAAAAGTCCCACTGCATGTGGATAAAAGCGGATGTTTTAAAATGGGAATACGGATAATATAAAAGGAAAATTTATCGAATAAAAAGACCCGGTTTTGATAAAATGCCAGGAAAATTCGTGGTTTCATGTGATTAATGTATTAATATTCAACAGGAGCAACAAAATCTGATTATAAAAATAATAATACGGTATGGATAAATATTAATTATTTACCTAATGAATTCGTTAAAAATTGGAGATTAAAGCAATCCGCACACAGAGCGATTCATTAAAGATAGAACTAGAAATAAAAAAGAGAGAGAATTTATGAAACGAACTGAAATATTGAACTCGCGGCGGCGCGTTAAATATTACAACTGTCAAAAGTCGGAAAAAATAAACTGGGAGATGGCTCTATGTCCTTTATTGGACCGTCTATGATGGTAGGTCCAAAGAACTTCACACTCGAGTCATAAAAAATTTTGTTGTGATCATTGACTATTCCAGCTGCACGTGTGAGCACCAGACATACGAAGTGAGCATAATGTATTGTAATATTATAAAAATTTATTGCAGAATAACCGTGTGACAATATAATTTAAATTTGATGCTGTTACTTAGGCTGGTGTTACTAGTTTTTTTAAGACCACTTACGTTGGTAAAATTCAACGTGTGCCCCCTTGGTAGCTCGGTAAATTCCGAAGTGGTATCTCAGTTCCCGCCAGGTGTTTTGTAGCTTTGTGTTCTGTCACAGTATCCACAGAAGCTTGTACCCGAACCTTCAGTTCGTCGACATCACTCTGTCCTTGATATAGCCCTTTATATCTAAATTATTATGCGAAACAATTATTCTGTGATTAAGTTTTATAATAAGGGCAAGGCTACACACTCACCTTATATTATAATCTAGAGATCAAAATATGATTAACTTCCGTGAAAATGTTTGTTTTTAGGAAACCGTTACCTTACTTAACCGTTACCTTAGAGTTTCTCAGCCACAGAAAACCTCAAATAAATCTCGACATTTTTTTCTAAATTCACGGAATATTTAAATATTTTTAGCTCTTAGAATGCTTTCGTGATCGATAAGTTTTGTCCTCTGCAACATAAACTAATTTATTCCTCAGGATATTTAGTAAGAAATGTCGTTTTAATGAATAAACTATTACGTATCATCTCACTGCATTAGCCCTTGACGTTGCAAAAACAATCATCAACAAGCGCGCTACCTATGCCTCAGGATTTTATATGCAAATAACGAAAAATAAAAGTCAACGGAAATAGGTACGTCTAGTGGGTGGATTTAAATGACATACAGAAAAATTATTTTATAGGTATTTTTTGTACAAAATTACAGGGAGGTATGATAAATGCTATGAATTTTTTTGTGACAATGACACTAAAATGATAATATGCATGTATGGAAGAGATAGAAAAGCAAGCGACGATAACGTAAAAGTAAACAAAAGAGGTTTGGGATCACAAACAGACGCCATGAATGGAAAGCACATAACCCTAAACGGGGGTTCAACCGAGAGAAATGAAAATTAAATGTCCTGCTTTAATTCAACAGCGTCGGTGGGAATGCGGAGAAAGGTTTGTGACTGGAAGGAGTCAGTGTGATAGAATTTACGGAGCCATGGGAGTGGAAATGTTTCTAGAGAAGGGAAGAGTGAGCACATTTGAAGGGTGCTAACTTAAAAGATGCATAGAAATCAGAGTAGAGAGCCAAATAGAGTCACGAAGATGACCTCGAAAAGTAATTATATAGATAGACCTCCAATCAAAGGGATAGTTAACGGAGAGTGAGGAAAATATGTGACCTGTTGAGTAAAAATATACCAACTTTCACGACCTAACTGACATGAAAATATGATAAAACAAACCTATAGTACGATAAAATGATTAAACACATTATAATTTATTTTTTTAATTAATATTATAAATTAGCGCATATCATTGAAAAGATTTGATCCAGGAATGACGATCGTAGGGTCTTCATTACGGCTCCCAACCTACCATTACGGCTCCTAACACAATACCTATATAAAAATGCAAGTATTGAGGTATATACAAAATTTACCATTAAAGTATCACTATTACCTAAAATCATATGCTGAATTATATTCATGGGAAGATAGAATGAAATTAAAACGTACACTTTTGAATGCAGTGACGTGAGAAAAGAATTAAAATCAACCCATAGTACCTTATTAGCTAAAATTCGTTCATTGTGGCCCCAATGTACACTGATACTCGTTCAATAAATAGATGCGAAGGGAGATAATGATAATGCTGCGGAGCAAAGAGAATGCGAACTTTTCCTGGGAGTGGAGACCAAAAAGGAAGGTCAGAATAGGAAAGACGAGTGAGAAGAAGTTTGAAAGTTAATTCGCAGAAAATTTAACACAAAAACGCACAAAATTGATGAATAAAAGTAATTTCACGATTAAATTTACTACCAGAAAATTATTTGCCCCCCAACGAATACTGATAACACAGGTGAAGAGTAAAAATTACTCCACAGATTCAATTATTCGCAGAAATTAATTTTTGCCGGGATTTGCCGGCCTCGGTGGCGGCGGGGTAACCTCTTTGCCTGCCAAACAAGAGGTCAAGGGTTCGAGTCCCGCCTGGGTAGGTTTCCCCGGTCCAGGACATGGTTGTTCGTGGGCGTTTACTTGTTACATTTGTTGAATACCCCGGTATAAAATGGCCAATAAGAACTGTATCCGGTGGTTTGAGAATAAAATGAAATAAAGATAGTAATTTTGAGAGAGCTGAAATCACTACATTGAGCTTGATTAAAACAATAAGATGTTAAGCGATTAACCGTAACTCTCTTAACCGACGGGAAAAGTACGTATGAGAAGACCTGGTTACGCCCCTCTCCGCGAATTTCGTGGAGCAGTAAGGTGTGTGGAGGGCAAGGTCATTTTCGGAGGAGGGGCAGGGCAGAAAACGGAGTCGATAGGAGAACAAAGGACGAATACAAAATCACGGCGTAGGGAAGAAAAAGGGAAGGAGGAGGTGGTGCTGGTTGTGACTGAGGAAACGGAGGTGGTTGAACGAGGGAGGAATTGAAATGGAGGTCGGAGGAAGGGGGCGGGGTCGTAGGGGTGAGCTTTAGGGGAGAATGGGCGTGGAGTCCTCAGGGGAGACAGTCAGGTTATTCCCCGAGGGAGAGAGGAAAGGTAAACGTCCCGGGGGACACTGCATACCGACTACATCCAAACCTACATTTCATTCAGTGAACCACGTCAACAGTGCGAGGCATGGAGGAAATGTAGGCCCAGAATGCAACTCCAAAACTATTGTCCTCGCTAGAGGTCAAGATACTCGTGCTTGAAGCGCTGTGTCCAGGTTACCACTAGATCCGTTTCAACTAAGTAAAAATAGGTATGACACGCAATTTATTTCTTCGTTTCCTAAATATCGTCACATACTCAAACTTTTATTAACCATTATTTATCCGGCTTTGTATAAAATAAGTTACGATTTTGGTCGATCGGAAAACGGTACCTATAATTTCAACGCTATATTCCAAGAACTTCTCCAAATATTGACAGGAGAGTTGATAGAGTTAAGGAACGGACTCATATGAATGCATTTGCCTGAGAAAATTTTTATAGCAATCGCTTGATTACATTTTTTTGTTGAATGAAAACTTTGAGCTTACCAGAGTATGAACAATGAAAGAGCTAAAATTTGTCAATGATTATTATATTTTTAAGTAAGCGTCCATTAAGTCTAGTTGGACTCAGTGCCCCATTCT
This sequence comes from Ischnura elegans, assembly GCF_921293095.1. Classification (NCBI taxonomy): domain Eukaryota; kingdom Metazoa; phylum Arthropoda; class Insecta; order Odonata; family Coenagrionidae; genus Ischnura; species Ischnura elegans. Next base: position 29,699,225 of record NC_060247.1, read on the forward strand.
CACCTATCCAAACCATCATTCAGGTCGAATTACAGCGTGAGTGAGTCTAGGTGCAGCTCATCATCATCAGATAGTGATGGTATTCCAAACATCTGAATCAGGTATTTTCCTTAAAAGCCTCTAGTGGTTGGTTTAATAATTTGGGAGGACACCGGAAAGTTAGTGAATGTGCGTGTTACAGTGGATTTATGAAGCAAATTACAACGTAGCGAGGTGACACCAGGCATTACCACAAGGATGTTTTTAAAAAAGTACGGAAACAAGTGAGTATCTCAACCTCCGGGCAAAATTCCTCCACTTTTTGAGCTAATTTTTATGCTAACGACGTCAAAATAGTAAAAAAATATTCGAAGCACAGCCAATGAATGGGATTTGACGGCCCTCTTGTTTGAAACAAAACATCTATGAATGAATATTAAGTCATCCTCAATATACCTCTACATGATATCCCACTAACCTCTGAAGAGATACTTGAAATGGGATGAGGCAACCCAAATTCATCAGCAAATTCCATATTAAGTAATTCATGTGTTAATACAGTAGTCCATGGAGATATTAATTTTTTTGCGAGCTTTCCCCAAAAGACCTATAAACATTCCAAAAGTTAATATCACAGTTTCAAAGGAAGAAGAGCCTTCATCATTCAACATTCAAAGTTTTTTTATTGTTCCTTATTCGGATACGAGCATGAATCCACAATCCAAATATTACTGAACGGTCACAATTTACAACCTTCCAGAAGGGTTTATAATTTGGAATTAACTAATTTTCGCACCACCAATGATCGACATGAGGCTGGTAAAAGTGTTTTTAGTGAGGACTGTTATTAAGATTTTAACTAGTAATTCAATAAAATTCATATTTAATAAATTGATGTTTCACGGCCATGCAATTCTCAGATAATATTCTCCAAAGCTTTTCTCTTCAATGGGCAGGTTAAGGGCTGGGTAAAAGTTAAGATTTGGAAGAATTAAGAGAAAAATGAATCCAAGGGCAAAATATAGCTAACCTGGAACAATAAACAAATGGAAAACACGAGCAAGCTTTCGTTCATCTAGCAGATTATTTCGAAGAAACAAATTACGATACATGTCTCAAACACTCCCACGCTCGGGTTTGTAAAGATATCTCTGACGGCAGTGACCTCAAATTCTAATAAAAAATACATTGATATACCTTATTCACCTTCTTTCTATCCGATCTTTTATTCAATTTGTAAACTAGCCCACAAGAGACTAAGACCAAGGGTAAATTTATTTTGTTCAATCAGTAATCCATTTTTACCCTTCAATATTTTGCCTACAAGAATGGTTTGTACCCGTGTCTCGCACAAGTCATTTTGCTCTCTCGTATTCCACCATATGTGCTGAATATAATTCAGCACATACGGTGTTACAATGGAACCTGGATAATTCGAACTTTTTTAATTCGAACATTTCACTGGGCCCATATCATTTTGTATTCAAACAATGCTAAAAATCGTGGATATTTCGAATTTTATTTTGGATATTTAGAATCTTTGGTGTGTCAAGTTAAGGTATGAAATATAATCTGCGTCTCAAAATAATTGTGAATCCATTGGAAAATATGCTCTACTAACGCTATTGTCTTCTCCCTTGGGCTACAACCTTGTCGCGGTGAAAAGGCTTGCGCGTTGCTATGACCCCTAGAGCTGCACTGGCGGGTTTAATTCTAAATTATTCCCGGTAGGGCCACCCATGCCAGATAGGTCGAAGGGTAGGAGCCAGACGAAAGGTAGTCCACGGAAGGGAGTCACATGAAAAACACCGTTGGAATGGAAGTGGGAATCCCTGCCTACTATCTCTTCCCTGAAAACATGGAGTACAACCACTTCTTTAGCACTCTCCCAGGAAACCTTCCTTGATAGATAGAATACTATTTAAAATGCTATTGTCAAAAGGTTTGTGTTAGAAAAAATGCGTTCCAGCGTAGAGTCTGATGACTCCCTCTTCCCCACCCGTCCACCGCGCCGATCGTTCCAACCCTGGGCAGCAACCAAACAAAGCCACGCCATCTCCGAGGTCTATATACACTAAACGTATACGATTACGAGTTAAGTTGGTAGTGCACAGCTGTTCAGATGTTGCAGAGGACATTTTAAGGTTAGAATAAAAATGTTACTATTCTTTACTTCGTAGATTGCTGATAAAAATATTCCTGGTTTAAAGTAACTTTGATCTTCTTGATTGGCGTCAATCAAAGTTTTTATATTTCAAGAGTGTCAATCAAAGTTTTTATATTACAAGAGTGTCAATTTAATAAAGAGTTTTGATTGGAAATACGAATTATATTGTTTTGAACCTATTTATTAAGGACATCTTAAATTCGAAACTCGGATAATTCGAAGTTTTAAACTGATCCCTTGATGTTCGAATTATCCAAGTTCCACTGTGTATGAAAATTACTAAGATTTTAATCCTTAATAACTATACAAAGGAATTGAGTGAACAATGGCTTATAATGCTCCCTCTAGTTTTGCAGGAGAAGAAACGCACCAGTGAATTTACATTTCGTATTCAGCGAGGCGCCACTAAGTTGCGTCGTTCAATTAGGGGGATGAGGAAGAGAGGTGTTGAACCGTGGGGGGAAAGGGCGCAGCAGGGCAAAGATTCCCAATCTCTCTCTTTCCCCCCGCCCCTACCTGGTTAAATACTGAGCAAGAAAAACACTGCGTAAAAGTCGTACGCCCAAGCACAGGGCTCAGCTTTGTTTTCCGCACCGCTTGCGTTCAATTGTCCCATTCTGGCTCCACACAGAGATCTCAGCCATCCCCCAGGGAACCACCTCGCTGGGATATAATTTCAAAAACCAAGGTTTCCTCCGTGCAACGGGCAATTCGTTGGAGACAAAAGAACGCTTTTGTTGAGCACGAGTACGTACATACCTCAGGGTAACGCATCGGCGAAACCTCAGAGATGTTGCGTTATAGGTGTACAAAAGGAGACCAGACGGAAGGAGAATCGCAAGAATAATTAAATTGCTCTGGAGTTTGGAGGTAAACAGAAATAAATCGTTTTGCAGTATATTCCTCATAAAAATTACGCAGAATATCGGATTTAACTAACGCAAGTTTCGCAAAGAACAGCAGTATCTCCAAGGGTATTAAAGTGGACAAGATACAAATAAATTGTGCGAAAAATCCACAGAGGAAAAATCATTCGCCTTGATTGGGATCCCGGTCAAGGCGAATGATTTTTCCTCTGTGGATTTTTCGCACTATTTGTGCATTGCGGGTGACTCCGTAAAAAGTTATCACCGTGGCTAGTCCCGGTATACTTTAATTAATACAAATAAATTGTCATGAAGTGCATGAAAGAATCCATTAATCCAGTCAAAAAATTGCATATAGATGAAACATATGTTACAATAAGTACATTACAAAAAAAGGTTTCAGAGTAATTCTTTGAACAGCTAAAATCAAGATACCAAAATATACCAATTACCTCAACACGAAGGCTTTTAACATCCTATCGATCAGGAATAGAAGACAGGGTAATTGGTTAAAATTATTTCATTACTAAATATTAATTAATTTTGGTTACTTTTCGACATATTTGCCTCGGCCATTGGTATTATTCGTGTATTAATCGAGCCGGCGGACAAGTTTCACAATGCCTTATTTATGGAACGTTACCGCAAATGACTTTCAATGTCCTAAAGCTCAACGCGCGTTTGAAAACACTTCTCTTTTAGCTATAATCTTATTTCATATGAATGATGGAAGTTATGAGACGCAAGATCGTGATCGCACGGTGTGTGATAAAGTTCACTTAGAATTGCTGAAAGAACCGCTGGACTGCACCAGCGTGGCGAGTGCGGACGTTTTTATTGGTCTAAAAATTCAAGATGCCAGGTGCCTCACCTCTTCTACTGAATATATCTGTACATCCGCGTGATGATTTTTATTGAACATATTCATTGATTGTTGTCCTTAGTTGCAAGAAATCCACATGCAAAACATCTTTTTTGTTCCTACACATAGTAGCATAACCTCTTAATTGTAGAAGGATCGCCTGCATTTTCTCGGTTTTCTTGGTTAATTTGGAGCATTTTATGATTGCTGCTAGGTGTGATACGCCTCGTGCATCGGCACAGTTTATTTGAAAACTCTTCCTCTTTTATCAACATAGAGGTGAAGACATGTCAGTGTTGACGCAATTTGGCGAATTTTATGGTTGTCACTCCGCAGTTTGCACTCAATCTAGATAAAAACTAAGGTGACCTCAATAATGAGACTGATACACAACAGAGACTGATACCTTATGCTAGTAAATGCTTGAGTGTGTAGTGCGGAAGATGTGCAGTTTCCTTCTGCACGCAGGAACTGCCTTTAGCTTGCATAACAATTTTTCTGAGCGATAGGGGGTTGAAAAAACAGCCCTCGTAGAAGATGCATTAGAATTAATATTTGAATGAACTTCATGACAGCAAAGTTTCAACTTTTGAATAAGAAAAAAAACCTGCAGCCGTTCTACATTCTACCTTTCGGAGTGCGAGTATGTTCTCACCAATAAGTATTGCCGGAAGGTATACTCTCTTTTCCTGAATCAAGTCAAAGGGTAACAATTGCTATTCTTCCATCTGAGAAAAGGAGCTGACTGCGACCTCGCGAGATTTTTCCTAAAAGGAGAAATAAAATCATAAAATCATAGAGCTGTACGGTTGTTGGAGTTCGGAAGGCAAATGCCTTTAAAAATTCATGCGGAAAGAAGGTGGATTGAGTTTAATGGAAAGGCAATGTGAAATGAAATAGGAAAAGGATTGAGAACTGGGAGAAGGGAAGTGAAAAATGGGAGAAAGATAGGAAAAATTGGATTACAGACCAAAGCCAGTCCTTTGGGAGAGAGGTACAAAAATGGAAAAAGAAAATTCATCCTTCCGCAGATTGCACCCAATCCAACAACCAGCAAAGACCAGTTTATTCCTTTAAGGTGAAAGAAAGGAAGACTATACGGCGGTTAAATGCGTTGCTTAATGCATTCATTGGAAGAAAAATATTCCAACCGTACAGTCATATATATGTTGCCGAAAGAATATTAAATTTTACGGTGACTGAACAGTTCTCCACGAATTTTATTAGCTGTCTTCCATTTCACCTCATTTATGTTTCATCAAGTGAAATGAGGCTTCATCGAAAAAGAAAGATCAACAAAAATTACCTGTTGATTCCAATGAAGGAGAACGATTACCAGAATTTGAGCGTGGAAGGAGATTTGAGCTCTGGGTGAATAGCTCGTCTTATTTCAAACAATAAGCAACTAGGATCAGGCCAAAAGCATTTCAATGCTACTTGTTCTCGAGAAAATTCAATGCGTGACGAGTGCTTGGCTTAACCGTTCTAGGAAAGGGCTCAGAGTTTAGCACGATAATAAGGTGAACAATAGTACGTGAATGAACACAATAATACTAATTTTCTTCCTTCTGCTTTTCTGCACCAAACTGATAGCAATATTCACAAAATATAACGGATGCCATTTTTTAACTTTGGGATTTTGAGAGCATTGAGCATGAAATTCCTATTACCCTATACAAGTAAACCCATTCCCTTTCTATGTGCGAAAGAAACCTAAGACATAATTTTATTAGCGACATTGATAAAAGAGCTTGATAGAGATCACTGGTAACTTAAAGTTATAAAAGGATTTATAGACATAAAAATAGCTAGCTTAACTCAAGTCTTTTGCGAAATCCAAATGAGGCACGAAATAGACAGAAATTTTGAAAAAAACGACGAAAATAAGAAACACTACAGAAATACTAGCTAAAAATCATCCTTCTTAATACCAGTAAATGAGCTATCCAAGAGCAAAGGTTCCACAGGTCTCTGTGGTGTATCCGTGTCTATGCGTAGAAGTATTTACCATAAAAACTTCCATGTACGTACCCAGATATGACTTGAATATTCAAGCGAGGTGGGAATGCATCAACAAATTACTGGATATGAGGAGAATAATGGGAAGGGATATCCGTAGCGGTGGCGGAATGACGAGAGGAGTGAATAAGGGACCAATGACCGGAAACAAGATAAAGTCCCGAGGAGATGGGACCCACGGGAAAGCAAACAAGAAGCGAATGCGGGAAGAGTTTCCGCAGAAACCCAGGAGAAGGAATTTGGGTGAATTGGAAGCGTTGGCAACAACCTGGGCAATAAATTAGATGTCTTTTGGAAGCCTCTTTGTGTTAGCCACCCGAGTCTTAGTCGTTCATTACCATGAATATACGCCGCTTCAGGCAGAGCTTAATTGAGAATAGCAACTGCAACGGGACTCCTAGAACTCCCAGCTGCGGAGTATGAGGCGAAAAGATATGGACTCCGCGTTCCTTATTCGACGTTGAATAAGGGAAATATTAAGTCTGTTGAGAGTTTAAAGGTATGAAGACTGCTTATATAGATGATTTTATCTTCAGAAAACATTTCTGTGGTAAACTATTATTTTTCTCCATCAATCAAGTAAAAATAAGTTATTTATGCGTCATTTATTTCATATATTAAGTCAACTTTAATATTCTAAAAGGAGATAAAATTTATAGTTGAGGGTAAAATTTACTTTTAAAAATTGAAGTAGTTTAACAATCCTCAATAATGATGGGAAGACAACATTATGATTCGGATTTCCATCTTTGTTGAAGAAGGGTAGAGAAATAATGATAAGGAGAATTTCAGAAAAACATCTTTTCAAGAAGTGGATTCCAGCATTTTGCCGAAAAAATTTTACTCGAGTGAAATATTTTCATCGAAGAATCATGGAGCAAAGCGTAATATAAAAGGAAATATAGTTTATTTTTAAAAAAGAATGCCTTAAAAGAGGAGTTGAGTCTCTAAAACACGAGTGGATGCACTGTGAGATACATAAAACGTGTAAATACATCATAGGAATGTTTACAAAGTATTTGGATTCGTGGTTAGCTGGAGTAAAAATATTTTGCATTGAACGTATAAAATACTGCAGCAAAGTTTAAGTTTCAAATCTAACATAAGCTGAATCTATGAACTGTTGAGTAGCCCAGACTGCTTCTTTTCCCGATTAGTAAAAATGAGTTGAAACATTGTCTAAGTTTCTATAATTCATACCTATAATATTACTTTAAGTCACTTAATGAAGCCATAGAAAAATGTTTTTCAAAATGAGGTTATATAAATGCCAGGTGTATACTTCCTCGCGATGGTCTTTTGTTTTCTCAACTAATTGTCTAATTTTTATTCATAATTCCAGCAAATATTTTTGATATTATCGAGGAGAATATATTTCAAAAGCGATTTTACTTAATTTCTGTAATTTTTACAATAATCATACTTCTGAATGAAGTCTAACCTCATCACCAACAGGATTATTTCAGGACACTGTTTCAAGTGAATCTTACTGACGATAACAGATTCTTATAACTTAGTAAATTTCACAAATGATATAATATTTCTGACGGTCGACGGAACACTGCCTGGTACTATCGTGTGCATAAGGCTCATTACCTCACAAAGTAATTTTCCAAAGTTGAGCGTTCTCCATGAGACTGACTCCAATGAAAGGTTTGCTACGACAAAACGCCCAAATCTCTACAAAATTTATAATCTTTAAATTTTGGAGAAAAATAAAAACAGCTTTGTCACACTCTAAAAACTTCTCTATTTATTTACTTAAAGTAATTGATTTCGTAAGCCTGAGAGAGGTAATAAATCACATGAACGACTCTCTTAATTGTATTCAGAGAAAGAAATATCCCCACTTCATTGTTCTCAAAGGACGACTTTGAAAGAATGATCGATGAATAATGCTTCACATGTAAGGAATATAAAAAAAATTCAAAAAATATCCTTGGGGGCGCAAAGCTCACAATCCCGACAAGCTAACGTTGGATTAAGTGACGTCAGGAAGATGGAAAAAGAAAAAAGTGCGATAGGGAGGGGGAAGGAAGATAAGGGGAGACAGGAAGGGTTTCTTAGTGCGGAGGGTCGAAGAAGCGATTGCTGGACAAACGGCAGGGTGTCAGCCCAAAAGGGGTCCCTAAGCGAGCAAGACCCAGGGACATTAAAGTTCTTAGAGAGGTGGAACAGGGCTGAGGAAAACCGCTGTGCCAGTAACACAAAACTCTCTTGGCCTCTATGACTGACCACATTAGAAACAGGATAATTTCACGACACTGTTCCGAATGAATTTTACTGACAGCTACTGATTCTCATGCATGAGTAAATTTCATTAACGATAAAGTACTGGTGGGTAAAACATTTACTTGGATATATTGCAAAGGTTAAGATCAGTGACCAACGAAACGAATTTGTGGAAAATAAATGCAAGAATTCTGTCATACTGCTGTTAGTATTATTTACAGTTCTTTAGTTTCAGCTAGTTCATCATATGAATCAATTATAATTGAGTATTGTAGGCGTTTATGTGGTAAATAAGAGTCCCGTCTAATGTGCAAAAGTCTGAGGCATACGAATTATGTACTTTTCTTTTGTTTAGCCGTAAATGATCCCTACATATCTTCCTCAGGTAATGGATGGGGTAAATATCTATCTCAGAAGGGATTATGTAAGTTTACGGTTATGTGTAAATATGCCTTAACCCGTAGATTATCTTTCATAGTTTTGTTTCAGCTCCAATAAAATGATAAAAAGCTTTGGCGGGGCGCGTTGCTATCTCAAAGTGACAAGGACAACTGCGGGCGTATCACACGAATGACTTAAACACCCGCACTTGCAGAAACTTTTAAAATGACATTGCAAGTTTTGCCTTAGCATCAGCCGTTGTAGAATGATAAAGCTGATTATGCTTCTTATATGTAGCTATGAAAAGATTAGCGGATAGGAGAGAGAAATGGAGAGCTGCGTCAAACCAATCTTAGGATTGTTGACTAATAATGATGATGATGATGTCATTGTTAAGGGACTACTAGCATCCTCCTTAGTAGCAGAATAGTAGCTTGATAGCAACGTAAGAAACATCGAAACATTCGGACACGAAAAACAAGACACAGGAAAGAAGAGTAAAAAGTTCAGTTCAAATATTACCTTGCGATAAGTAGATACGAGAAATATACCGAATGTCCCATGTACGTTAAAAAAGTCACTGTTATTTTAAACGGCACAAATCCTTTAAGCGTTGGAAAAAGATTATTTACTTACTTATGCAAATACAATAACATTATATTAATCCAGGAATTAACAACATGCTCAAAAATCATTCTTTGTAGTGATGAATAAAGCTGATATAGGTGAAGCAAGGCAAGTTAAAATTTGCATTGACAGTTCCAGAAATGAATGGTAATTTTACTTTAAAATATCAGCAGAATAGCTAAACTGAAAAATGATAGTGGGTTTGTTAGACCTCCCTAAGAATTTTTAATAAGTTCGTCGTCTAAAACTTTACACATTGTAACTTTTATAATAATCTTTAACACCCGCCCACATGAGCTCCCCTTTGGCAATAGTTAATAGAAGCCCTATAAAAATATTCCTCCCACTGGGATAATTACTCCACCACTATCACAAACTGAGAGATGATCATGCAACACGTGATTTGATGAAGTGGCAAGATTGGTGAAATGGCGGTAAAGTATCTCGCCGAGATAAATCTATGCCTACACGTTTCCATCTCCCATTCATTTCTGGCGCCTAGCGGTGGCATCGCAATCTTGCAAAGCCAAACATTGCTTTCCCGTCAAAATCAACTTGGAAAGCAGCCTATTGCTTACCATTTTGGTGAGCTAATCTCACCTCGTAAATTACTACTCATGCGTGAAAGTGTCGAAAAACGTTTAATGCAAAGAAAGCAGAACGTGCCAATCGTGGCTGAGGGGGTAGGGGTCTTCCGACGAATCACTTCCATTGTTACTTTTCGTGATAAAAAAACATACATTCATGTTATCTTGATCTAGCTACTTTAAAATAAAAGAAAGTAATCAATGAACGGAATAATTTGGATTACTCTTCACTGCCCTCTATCATATCCACTCATTTTGTAACATTTAAGTTTTACAACATTATTTTAAACAATTTCCAAAAATATCAGCGTGTGACCCCCTCACTAGGGCGGGGTTTGGTTTTGGAAAGAAACAAATCATACTCAAATTTATTTCCGTTGGGTTTCGGGCCCTGAAAGTACTCTGATATCAGTAGTATTAAAAGTAGCTACAGGAATTCAAAGTTGCTTGAAAATGCGATTTTTTTAAATTATTTCATTCATCTCAAGAACTCTTATCAAATCCGAACCAGACTATTCCGTTATATAAATACATATTCTTTTTCAGGTTTGGGATAATGTTGTATGATTGAGATAATGTTCCAATGGAATAAAAAACAACAAGTGGGCTATAGCACATAAACCCGTGTGTTTAATAATACTTTTCTCAGAATGAAAGTGCTATTCGCAAGAGAATTTTTGAGATTTTTTTAAAAGATGATTTATAACCATAAAAGGAGTTTAATGCTTTATTCATAGAGATAAATATGCAGGTGAAATATGTCAATATTGAAATTTTCATATATCTCATATTGCTTTTCGCTTTGAAGCTATGACGCACGTAACCGATGATACGACGCTTTCTATTTTCCTTCCATTTGATGCAAACGGAAAAATTAAGATCCTTTTTCACACAATTTGCATGAATTTTATGTTGCAAAGCAACATCTCACGAAAAAAATTACTTTAATATCCACGCATGAAATGTTTCCTTTTCGAATGCTAATTTAATAATCCGACACATTTTTGCAAAATACGAATCAGTGAGTCGCTATTAGAAATGATGAGGCTTGAGAACATGGAACCTTCTCCATAGTTTTACTTCCATCCTGGACCATAAATTAGAATGACTTGGGCATCCACAGGGAAGAGAAAAAAATGTGAGAAGGGGAACGGGATTCAGGTGAGTTCCGTTTTTTTTTCCTTTTCGAAGAAATTCGGCAGTTGAGGAGGAGCTTCGAAATGGCGACGCATTCTTCGGATGAATGGCAAATCAAGCGAACTCTGGTGGCGAAAAAGGGATAAACGCATTTCTCCCAATCCAGCCCAGTGGTTTTGCGAGCCTCCGTAGAACGGCAATATATATGTATATGTATAAGGGGAGAGGGAAACGCAGTTGATACGGTAACCAATAGAGGACAGCGTCGGAGAGACGAGAAAAGGAAAGAACGGAAGGTTTGCATGAAAGGGAAGCAGACAATGAATTCCCTTATCAAAAGAATTCCAAATTGTTTGTCCGATAGTGTCTTGAAAAGGTTTATCAAGCGTGAAAACTTCGATGTGTTCCCCGAGAAAACAGTCCCTTCAATAAAATTTTCAATTCTCAACAGCTTAAATCTCCTTTCACTGATAAGCTGCCTTTGTATTTCTTCCAATACGCACCCCATAACCTCGAAAGGCGTTTAAAATACGGAGCGATCATCAAGTGGACAAACCGAATGCAAACTCTCATTAAAGTCGGAATATTAATTTGCTAATTTTTCTCGTCCGGATGGCGTTTTAACGATCAAATTGAAAAAAAATAATGAGGAATGTGACAAAATGCTCGTAAAAGCAAACCCTGAGTTTCGATCATTGGGAAATTCAATTCAATATTGACGTCCGTACAGGTAGACCCTTTGACTTCCTGCAACGGACACACACATAATTCTGAGATTCAGAATCAGTACCCATTAATTCATTTCACGTAATCGATAAATGTTTCAGTTGATTAAGCGCATCAGCTAAATTATTGTTTTTTCAATCAAGTAGGTACCCATAAATTGCGGCGAAAGAAGGAATTCAGACAAGTTAATTGCTTTTCTGATTGGATTCGGTCAAAGCCTTAATAGTAATACATTTGGTGGTTAGATTTTTGTTTAAATTTATTTTTGTCACAAAAGGGATGATTATTAAGTTTAAACAATTATCAGTTGAAATAAATGTTGAAAGAAACTCTAAAATCATTCGGTCTAACGCAGTAAAGTATCTCTGGCATTAATTGAATAGCATAATTTTTAACTTTTCAGAGAACAAGCGCTCCAAAGCATGGAGCATATCTAACGCTAGAACTTCGGAGATAGCCAGATATTTACTCATTTAACTATTTGCGACATCAATTTGTGTAAAAGTTACAATCTCATATTTGAAAAGTGAAAAAAAGAAAGAAATTTCTATGTTTGAAATCATTTTCCCGGGTATATAGTAGATCGTTATAGATGATAAACACTTTCAAACATTTTTGACGAAGCTTCCTTTGCAAAAATGGAAAAAAATCTGCAATTAATTCCAGACAGCATTATTCTCGATTAGGAATGACCATTGACCACCTTTCTATGGCAATGAAAACTCCGGAAAGATATATTAAAAGGTAATTTTACTTTCCATCCGGGTAAAAGAAGCAACACTGGACGTGCATTAATATTCATTCTTGCATTTAGCCGTGAAAAATACATTGAATATTTCATTGACATACCTGATTGAACCCAGGTTGTCCTGAATATGTCGCATTATTCTAAAACAATTCATTTCCTAATCTCTAATTTGAATATGCTTACAGATGATAATAAACATAGAAGAGAACGTTTGGACACAGTGCAGCCTAAATTTAAATTTATCTACAAGATAACAAAGTTATGATTATGGCTGTGAATCAAGCAACGGTTGTTGTGAAACTACCGAGGAAAATATTTCAACTCAAAGAAATGAAATCAGTAGTCTAAATAAAAAAAAACCAACATCAAATTATAATGGAAATAGGGTCCAAGAAAAACCGAAATTCAATTCATCCATCACTAAGTATAGTAAACGAAACGGCAAGCATAACACCACTAATAATATTAGATTTAAGACTGTCATACTTAATTCCTCTATAACCGAAGAATTGCACAGCTGTAATGAGAGAATATCTTTATAAAACTCATTTCCCAGATAAAAATAATACGTTTTAGTAAAATAATCAATACTACTAGGTAACTAACGTAATCAACTCCCTCTACCCAAATTTTAAAACGTATCTCACGGCAATTACTACAAAATTTGAATTTATCTTTCATACTTTAAAAGATGAAGATGGCATTAATATTACTACAAAATGATTTTATCTACATTTAAACTTGAACTCGTTCGCAAAATAATTTTAGTTAAATAATTTTAATTAAAAAACATACTTTGTAATGGTTATTGTCTCGTATATTATATGTCTCATAAATTTTTAATTACAATACCAAGAAATTCATTAGAAAGGACTTGATATTCAATTACAGATTCTCCGAAATCAAATCCATTATATTTAGTGGGAATGAGTCAAAAAACAAAAGTGGTTCGGACAAACATAAAAAGGACAAATGCACTCGCGTGGAATTTTATACGTTCCGTGATTAAATTAGGCTGATAAACCCAAGCCATGGAATATACATCCTCGAATCACCGGCGAAAATCCATTCCATCCAATTCTGGTTTAATTCACCCGGATCTAAAAATACACCGACACTGAGGACAAGCATTGTCAATTAGCACGAGTAAACCCCGCCACTCAGCAAATGCCAACACTAAGCGGGAGATATGTCCATTCTGTGAGTTCCGAAATATCCCAATCAGAAAACCTACCGTGCGCATTCACCAAAACAAGCCATGCGAATCGATACGAGCTTTCCGAGGGAAAGAACATTTTCCCCTCAGAACATATTCATCACAATATCGATTGTGATAGTGTTCAAAAGAAGGAGAAAAGAACAAACACACCTAATGACTGAGAAATATCGATGCCACAGAATGTTGGTATCAGGAAAAGTAATTTAACCTTTTCCAGTAGAGAAATAAAGTATACCCTCGCCGGAAGCGACAAAATGGATTACATATTAAAAATTCCAAGTGTCCAATGAACAATTCGTCGCAAATGAATGGCAATAACAATTTAATTCAATTGCATTTCATTCGAAGATGACAGAATGATGCCCAAATCGGGCACCGATGCTCTGGAATAGAGTTATTCTCTCCTCAGTTGAAATCTCAGCAGGATTCCTTCCCATTATACACCTAGAAAGCCAAAAGTATTTTTCGACAAGCAGTTCCTCGACACATCGGCAAGATAGAAATGTTAACGTAGTGGTGGCCCGAGTAGTGACAGTCATTCTCTCAAAAAAGAAAAATCTGTCCTCAGCAGACGGTATTCACGAGAGAAAGGCCGGTAATATGTTCCCTACTGTGTTCAAAGAACAGAATGGAGAAACAGTGTATTTGGAAACATACGGGTTAGTAGCGGCACTTAAGAACTGAGAATCATGGACTATTGGGAAAGCTGACTGACTAAAACCCAAAATCTCCTAGCATAGTGCCAGTGGTGGATACTGAGGACGATAATTAAATGGACGGATAAAGTGAGAAACGAAGTAAGATACCGAAGAATCCGAATAGCAGAAAGGTAATTAAAGAGCACTATACGACAGAGAAGGACTCGGTGGATAAGTCATGCTATAAGACATGGCATGTAAGTATGAAATATACTGGATGGAAAAATAGAAGGAATATTTCTCTATATAAGAATTTGGAGCAGTAAAATAAGAAAACCAGGGAGAAGAACGTCAAGGAGTGGAGTAATAAAATGAGGACTGCCTTAAACTTATCTTAGTGTTGCAATACTATGCCATGAATGCATACAACTCCATTTTATTTTTCACTGCCTCTTTCTTCCAATTTAATTAATTTAACGCTACTCGCTCAAATGGCAGGCCACTTCACTTTCGGCGCTATTTCCGCGCCGAGAGTCTCTCTGGATGGCTTTGACGCATCCGTTAGTTCGGATCGTATCCGTTGGAAGCAGTGAGGGCGTCGAAGATTTCCCAATGTAACTTCGAGAGTGACTTTGCGAAGTTGGAATCCCTGGAGGACCCAGGAAAATTGACAAATAAAAAAAATTCGTCCCTCAAAAACTTCCGCGTCGCCGCTTCAATCGAGGTGCTGAAGACGAAATCAAAATTCGTTTACGAAGGCCACGGAGAGACGGAGAAGTGCTAGACGGTTTGTGGGAATAATGCACAACGGCGCTTGCTTAGAAATTCTCATACAACTTGATCGGGCGCGGTCAGAAATATCCATGTGTTAAATGAACATATTAATTTCATGGAACCAAATCAGGTCTTCTTTAAATCAGATATGGATTTAAATTTAGAAATGTATCTCCTAAACCCAATTAAATTGGATTTGATATCTCCGAAACCGGTTGTTCGGTTGGCTAGGCAACCAGCATCCAAAGTCAATACAATGGTAACAACGCCAAATTTAAAATGATGGGCAAGCTTAATGTCCAATTTTTATCAGAAAATATTTGAAATGCCTCATGACCAACACAAGGACTTCCGATACAAAATTCAACGTTACTTCTTAAAGAGGATGGGTTATCAATTCAATTCAATTACCAGATGACTGTTTGAAGTGAACGAAAGAAGTCAACAAAAATATGTACATTAAAGTCTTTCCAATTATGAAATTTTATTCCCATGTATCGAATTATACATTCCCAGACTCAGTATTGATTATATCTCATGATTATTCTGAGGCCCCCCCATTACAACATCACGATATATGCTTCTCAGATGCGTTCGTAGGCCTTGCTCTCCAAAACATGGAAACTCCACCGACAAATGAATAATGAATTTCTTAGCGTATATATTTTAGATAGACACTGATACAAAATAGAAGTAAACAGTATTGAATGCCGATACTGGTAAAATTCATTTTTGCTGGTTTAATAGCCCATTTACAATTACGGGCTTCAGAGTATTTTAATCTCCTTCATACCTCGCTCTTTCAGCATTTCTTTTGACGGCTGTAATGCCGCGCCTTGCTCTCATTAAATTACCAATTCATTTTTATTGGATATGTATGTAACATAGTTTGAGTTGCACATTTGTTGAGAATTTTCGCTTCAGTGATAGATTTTTGAAAAAAATGGGAGAGCCGTTCAAGTAACCGCAATTTCGTGTTTGGAACATTTCTGTTTCCCTTCTGGACAAGGATATACAAAAAACGATGGTTGTATTGGGACTTATCGATATAGTGTTTCACGACAGCGGGGCGGGACAGGGTGTCCGTAGGCTTCCCCCGAAATATAAACCCTTGACCCAAAGATCAGCAGCCGCTCGATCCATATGAATGCAATTTGCATGCACACCGTGTAGGTACTCACCATAGGGGCAGAGGCACTGGAAGGTGGCGCCCTCGTGTCCCTGGGAGATGTCAACGCAGATGCCGTTGTTGCGACACGGAGACACCGGCGAGCACGCGTCCCGCTCCTCGCAATGCGCACCCACGAATCCCGGGCAGCAGCCACACTCGAACCCCTCCTGGAGGACGACCAAAGAACAAGAGCTGATCAACATGGGAACATTTTAATCATCTCATAAAATCAACAAGAGCAATATTCATTTCCACAGTTATAGTTGTGGGACGCTGAGATCCCTCAAATAATGTAAACTACCTTGAAATCACAGTTTGGCATTGCCCACATTTACTACACGTCTTCCCTCCTAAGCTTTCTTTTTAACAATCCCCTTATTTTTATCGACAATACATAGCAACGGTTTTTTAAACAGGCAACAAATAATTTAACATCAAACATGCAACATATACCATGACGCCAAAAATAAGAATGCGTTCAAAAACTGCAGGAAACTAGTGATTTTGTACACTGTCGCGGGCACGGGTGGAAATAAACACCAAAAGTGAAAATCATATTGAAAAAATATTAGATTAAAGTGGCAGTGTAACTGTAACTGTCAGAATACCTGACCGGCAATCGGGACTTACGGGTTCCAATCCCGGCCAAGCCAATTATTTTTTCATGACGGATTTCACACTTGATGTGCAAGTGAAACCTTGCCGTACTTATAAAATCGTTTGAGGCTGGATTTTGCGGAAGTTCGATATATCCATGATAAAAGAACACAAATTTGTAATTACTATGGGTGTTCTTTACCTTGCCGTACTGTTGATATAGTATGCATTACCTCTTGGAATGTCACGAGTACGCTGAACATTATACGACACTGAGTAAATACAAGGTACACTAACTTATTCTATCAAATTTAAATCTACAATATTTCTTCATCTATCTGAAAATATCCATCCGAGTCATTGAAACATTAAAATATAAAAGCATGAAATATATTAAACTGTTTTTTAAAAAATAAGGAGTAAATGGTTATATATGAGCCAAAAATGCTTATAATATTGGTATTTAAATGAATCAAAAGAGTCATTTGAAAATAGTGTAAAGTATTTTAGTCTATTTGACTAAAATTAAAAAGCCATGTAAATTTTAGGATCCGATGAGTTTTAAATGACAATTTGGCGACTACCGACAACATGCGAATCCAAAACTTGATTCCCCATTTCTCCATATTTAATTCACAAAATTAAATTTAAAGGAAAAATCAATGGCGATAAAAATAAAAATTAACACGACCTATATGAGGCTTACTTGTACTCAATTTTATACTAAATTCGGTATAAACTTTTCTCGCTATGTAAAAGGGATATCCAAAACGTATTCTTAGTTTAGCCAAATCTTTGCAATATTTCTCTATTGAAATCGTGATCATACAGTGAATACATGTCAGCAAAAGAATTGTAAGTTTCATTAAAATTTGGTTTTTTAAGCTTACTTAATAAAAATATGCTTGGAAGTAATTGGGATGATATTTTATAAACGTGAAAATTCGATTTCTATCAAAATTGACATTTTCAAAATTTTGATGATTCATTCGTCGTACCTTAGCACAGAAAAACAAACTTAATTCGTCATTACTATAACTATAAACCATGAAAGATAGCTTACTTACGAAATTTGATGCAGATTTTGAATGCATTGCATTAAAATCTGACCCAAGGTAGAGAAAACATTACCTACACACTAGACTCCTCATTTCTAATTTTAATTTAATGAAAATAATATACCACTGCAGACACGAGAATCACGCACTCATAAATTAGCCATTGTTACATGCTTTCAAACTTTCTTTATAAACGGCATTCTAGTTATATCCAAAATTCTTTACTCATAAATTCAAAATCGAGTAGTATTGAGACGTGTGATAAATATTCACCGCATGCAATGTTCGAATTAATCTTCTGGCAAACACTAGGCACAGGTGAAGTTCTTAGAGCCCTCCATTGCTACATTTGAGGGTGCGTACCCATTAAGTACGAGAAAGTTTCCCTGCCGAAAATTCCTCCCCGAGCAGTTAAAACCCACGCGTTGAGAGTATCTAGGCATGGGGGAGTTCATGGGAAACCGCAGGTGCGGCCCAGTGACAGGAACTGGCCATCCGCGCGCAAATGTTTGGATTTCACAGCCCATTGGGATTAGCCAGAGCTCAACCCTCATCTATCTTACGGGCATCCACGTTGATAACTGCGCGAGCAGCAATGGTCACATACCCTTTAGGGTAAAAGTAAATTTGCCCCATTTCAGACCCAAAAAGCATCAAATACAGAAAAAAGTGAAGCAATGAAAAAAAAGGAAAATAGTAAGTTCTTCCAACATTAAACATTAGATTAAAATGATAAATAACTGGCATAATATTCCACGTTCAAACAAGACTGTATTTTCTTCTATCTATGCTTTTTAAGAAAAGGTATATCATTTTACCTTAAATATGGCGTTTCACTATCTTTTACCCATAACATTTGATTCCATTTTGCTTGCTTCCCCTTTCCTATCATAGTTTTCTCATACCGTGTCTTGTTCATCGGATGAATTTTTATTATGCCCTATTAGTATTTATTAATTTCACATATGTGAAAAAAAATCCAACAAGCAAACAATAAACTGATACTACGATGTTACAACGTAGTATGAAGCATCAAAGTGGATTTTTCACCAGTAAAGAAAGCATGGAGAGGCTGAAGATGATTCCGACATCGATATTAGCCTGCTTTCATGAAATACGCTCTGTGAATCTGGGTGAAGGTTCCAGTCCACCGGTAGTTCCTCAAGAACCCTCCTTAAAACAAAAGATCAAGATTCCTTTGAAAATTTTCTGCCATTGCAGAGATGTCAAACCCAACACCGAGCCAACACTTAAGAGGACGCATCAATCCCAACTACGCACAGTGGTCCGAAATCGGAAAAAGCCGGACAAAAGTCCAAAATGGCTTTTTTTGAGCTAGGAACCTGAAACTTGGCACAAATACTCACAAATGATGGTTGATTATGGATTTGTATGCCATTTTTCATAATGTTGATCCGTTGTTGAGATACAGCAGCTCAAACATGACCAATTTTCAAAAACTCGCGCGAACTCGCTTTTCTCCGAAAATCTTTGAACTTAAGCAGGTGGTGTTGCAGTTGTATGATTTTTATGGAATAAAAAACACAATATTCCTTTGAAAAGATGCTTTGGCTATATTGTTCATGATTTTTGAAGATTTTGGTTCACATTTTCATAGTTTTACAACACAAAATGGCGTACCCATTTTTCGCGTGAAATTTCAAATAAAGTGGACATTATCTTTCGTTTACGAAATATGGTAATCGGGAAATTTACATCACAGTGTGAAGTAGACATTTGTTAAGAATATTGCGAAGAAATCTTGGAAAAAAGTTTGCGACCACGGAAATGAGAGCGATTTTTCGATCGCGCATCAAGTCTGAGCTACGCCACGCGGGACTCTGAGGCTTGGTAACTGCGGGCGATTTATCAAGTTTTTTTCAGAATTGCTTCTTAAAAATCGCCATTTGAAGCATGGCACATAGTCAGTATTGACATTAAACACTATTACCAAGATAATGGATCGATCGATTAACCGTGTAACGCATTACTCTAGTGAAGATGGTAAGGGTTAGATTTTTGTCCGTACCATTCTACGTTCACGAAGTATGCTTCGGATATTGAAGTATTGTTAAGAGATTCAGTTGGCATGCGAAATAAAGAGAGAAGTAAACAGCTTCTGGGAAAGGCAACTACCTATATTCTTTGTCCCTACCACTAGCTACCCTCCCTTTTCAACCCTCGCCGAGGAGGGTCGCGCGGATAGTGGCGTTTTATGACCACGCAAGGCCTTTAAAGGCAAAGGTATGTAAAGGGTCCTTCTACACGGGTTTTTACTCTTTGATATCACCATACACTAGGAGAATGTTTGAAGGAGAAAGAAAAGATAATGATTTATCCTTTAATTTATAATTAAATATTATATTAAATTGGTAAATAAAGAGTTAAATTGATTTTGTCAAATTTCACTTTTCATCCATCGTTATACAGCATACAAGAAACACGTTTGATTAATGCAAAAATCATTATGAAATCAAATACTTGCGTTTTTTAAGTTTGGAACCTGTTTTTTAAATTCGTAGTGGAATATTTCAATAAAAAAACAATGTAGCATTAATGGATTACCAATCATTAGCTCTAAATCTTACGAATTAATTTAATGCAGAGTTATGAACAGGAATATAAAGAGGATACATACTTCGGAATTCACCTTTTACTTCGCATTTTTATGAGATTGTACATTGTCTTTTTTCATTAACGGTAATTCTTCTTTCAATCCCCGAATGAACTGTCGTCACTGATGTCTGAGTCCTCATCTTCAACATCATCCAAAATCTAGCAGATCTCTTAAATCTTCAGCTCGGTCAGCTACTTTAGCTTGAGATACGGTATCTTCTAAGCTCAATGCCTTCTCTCTGTCTCCTCCTTGTTTGTCGTCACCTCGAGCCCCAAGTGTGTTTGGCCTGCGTCTTTAGTCCTTAGCGTCCTTAGCAAAGGGGCCATGTGCCTCGCACTGCATTTTTTTTTCTGGACAAAATCAACGAATATAGGATTCCATGTAAACAGTCAGCGTATATCAGGACCCCTTCGAGATATTTTCTCGTCTCTCGAGGGACCTTCTAAACCACTAGCTTCAGTCCACTAGAGCCATTCAAGCTATGTGGTGTACTTTCAGGCAGTGTGCTGAAATTCTCATCGGGTGTACTTCCTGTGTGTGGTATTTTTTTTATAATTGGGGATCCTACGAAAAGGCAATAGTATTGAAAAGCAAAAAAGTGACTCGGAAGTCTGTTTGTGTGTTAGTTTATAGTAAATTCATTGGTGGGGTGGATTTCAAGGCAAAGACGTACGTCAACTTGCAGTTTTATTTTGGAATCGGTGAAGAAAGGTCGTGTTTGTTGCCCTAGTGACGTGTCGTGCTCTAGTGAAATTCTGAAATTCATCTAGCCCAGTGATTTAGTTCGACCTTTATTGAATTATCACTAATAATTACTATCTATTCTCGGAGTTGGACGGAACTGTGATTTTCCAGCTTGAAAATTTTTAAGGTAAGTTCTACCAATTTCCATACAAAATATACGTGTGTTTGCCGACTTCTTAAACAATGTGTTATATCACTTTTAGATTGTCATCATGGCAATTATCATTTTGATTTGTTTTCTAGGGTAGCAATGGATTCATGTCAAATAAATCGTTCTGAGTTGCATAATAAAATATTAGAAATGAAGAGTAAAGCATCAGGCGAGAAAAAAATACTCTTACTGGATTTTTTGTCGCGGAGACTGAATGTCCAGAGCTATGAAGAAGCTGTTGATGGTCTCCGAGAATTTCTTAGGTTGGAATTTTGGCTATATTACGAAAAATTATGGAACAAATGTTGCCGTATTAATAAACGATTTTTATTGCGAAGTAAGGAATGGCTCGCGGAGCCAATAATTATCCCTGAA
Source organism: Ischnura elegans (assembly GCF_921293095.1). NCBI lineage: Eukaryota > Metazoa > Arthropoda > Insecta > Odonata > Coenagrionidae > Ischnura > Ischnura elegans. The sequence goes on from NC_060247.1 coordinate 29,720,900, forward strand.
TCTGTCCGTCAATACTTTCCTGGTTCCTTAAAGGCAACAGGTATGTATTATATTTACGTTATGTTTTGAACTTTTAAAGTAAATTTAATTTCTGAATATCTATACTTATTCCATATGTAATGCATTTTATGTACCACTCTATATCCTACTATTATTGCTTTGTTAGGCTCATTAGGGCGGCCCGAGAAAGACTTTACTTCTTCGTGTTACAGATCTAAGAGAAGAAAAGTTCAGAACATAAAAAGTACTTCTTCAGTAGCTGAGCTGGCATTAGCCACCACCCTTGGTTTAAGGGAGGAAGGAAATACTGCAGCCGCGGATTTAATAACGGAAGTTACTACAACAATCCGCGCGACCCTCCTCGGCGAGGGTTGAAAAGGGAGGGTAGCTAGTGGTAGGGACAAAGAATATAGGTAGTTGCCTTTCCCAGAAGCTGTTTACTTCTCTCTTTATTTCGCATGCCAACTGAATCTCTTAACAATACTTCAATATCCGAAGCATACTTCGTGAACGTAGAATGGTACGGACAAAAATCTAACCCTTACCATCTTCACTAGAGTAATGCGTTACACGGTTAATCGATCGATCCATTATCTTGGTAATAGTGTTTAATGTCAATACTGACTATGTGCCATGCTTCAAATGGCGATTTTTAAGAAGCAATTCTGAAAAAAACTTGATAAATCGCCCGCAGTTACCAAGCCTCAGAGTCCCGCGTGGCGTAGCTCAGACTTGATGCGCGATCGAAAAATCGCTCTCATTTCCGTGGTCGCAAACTTTTTTCCAAGATTTCTTCGCAATATTCTTAACAAATGTCTACTTCACACTGTGATGTAAATTTCCCGATTACCATATTTCGTAAACGAAAGATAATGTCCACTTTATTTGAAATTTCACGCGAAAAATGGGTACGCCATTTTGTGTTGTAAAACTATGAAAATGTGAACCAAAATCTTCAAAAATCATGAACAATATAGCCAAAGCATCTTTTCAAAGGAATATTGTGTTTTTTATTCCATAAAAATCATACAACTGCAACACCACCTGCTTAAGTTCAAAGATTTTCGGAGAAAAGCGAGTTCGCGCGAGTTTTTGAAAATTGGTCATGTTTGAGCTGCTGTATCTCAACAATGGATCAACATTATGAAAAATGGCATACAAATCCATAATCAACCATCATTTGTGAGTATTTGTGCCAAGTTTCAGGTTCCTAGCTCAAAAAAAGCCATTTTGGACTTTTGTCCGGCTTTTTCCGATTTCGGACCACTGTGCTACGGCTCGAATTTCCTTGTTTTTCGTTCCGTTTTACTGTTAATAAAAAACGCTGTCACCTTGAAATTTTCAGGGTGCGCGCTTTAAACCCTTTTTAACAATTTCTTGCCCAGTTATTAAAAAAAGTCGAGAAAATGACGAATAAAAATTTCTAAGTTTGACAACGGAAAATATTGACGTGTATATATATGTCCATATTATATCTATATTATCTCTATAATTTACTATCTATATTTACGAAATGTCAAGATATTATCGCAGATATTAAACAAATAAATAATCAATAAATAAATTGTGATAAAAAACTACCGAAAATTAAAGTAAAGGGAAAGAACTTTCAAAGATTTGAGGCATTAGTCATCAAATCACGCAAAAAACATACAAATTCGTTTTCATTATTCAGCTTATTAAAAACACTTGTCTTTTCCCACACTTTTATTTTCACCGACCATGGTTTCGGCAACTTGTGCCCTTGATAATGGCACAAGTTGCCGAAACCATGGTCGGTGAAAATAAAAGTGTGTGGAAACAGACAAGTGTTTTTAACAAGCTGAATATGAAAGATTTCCACCGTATCACGCCGGACACTGTATCTTTTATTCGTTTTTATTATTATTTCCCCATCACTTGATCAAAATAAAAATAACAGCTACCGCGGAGTTAGAGATAGGCTAGCTGTGTAAGAAGATGAGTAAGGCGATATGTGTAGTGAAATACTTATTCCTCGCATTGGATCCCGTCGTCTACACCGAAAGCCTCTCCCGTTTTAAACCCACCATTGCCACCTAATCCTTTCGACCTACAGGCCTTCTGCAGTCCAGGACACTTCATCACATCCAATCCCCTCACTATCCTCTCTCTCTAATCTCTCGGCCAGAGATCGTCTTTTTGTTCCCACGGGAAACCCCTCTCGGACAGCCTTCTCTTCTTCAGTATTCCTCGCTTGAACAATGACCTCGAAAAATCCTTCAGTCATGCTTGATTCTTGGGTGGAAAAGCAATACCATTGTTGCAATCATTTTCCGTGTACTAGTACAGTAATCATCTGACTAGCGCTTTTGAGTGAAAGGGAAAATGATTGCTGCAGCCATAATTTTCTATATCACAGGCATCGACAAGAAAGACACAGTCGAAGTAGTCCAGACTTATTTATTTAATTCTTAATAAGATTTAATATTCATTTAATATTCATTGAAAATTCAACCTGTTTCAAAGTCTATGCACACGCCATTTTCAAGACCTGCAACTTAAAAATTGCATATTTAAAAACGCTGACGCCGGTTGAGATAAATAAATTAGTGTGGAAAATTGCTACATCCGTTTCTATCTTAATATCATGAATTTCCGCATTGTTAACTGTCGACAATCGATTGGAATCACAGGAGTCCTTGATGATAATTATGCTACTTATCGTAAAGCTAAATTGCCTCGCCTCAATATGCGATTGATCTCGTGAATTGATTTGCTTCGGCTGTATTCCGTGTTCGGTGATGTAAAATGCGACGCTAACAAATGATCAATATAGGGACGGCGATCCCTATCATTACTGCTATCCCTGAAAACGATGACGTCAGAGAGACATCCTTTGGGTTGTCATTGCCTTCATCCCTAAAATCGTTCATGTAAAATGATCGTGGACTTTGGCTTACTCATTTCTTCATGGCAAATATTTTAAATAAATAAATGCATTTCATTCTTTTCCACATTCGTTTGCCCTTATCAGTCCTATTCTGATTTCAAGTTGATTTTAAGTTCACCACGAGCCACTTGGTGGTAGCCCAAAATCAAGGGAATAATAGCTCACTCAGCGACTCCACGTGAAGGTTGCTTAAGATAATATTGCGAATAGTTCACCCCAGACCGCAGGCAAGTGAAAGCCACGCATTCAGGGTGGGGGGACACCTCCTTCCCCCTGCTTCACTTTGCTCGGCGAGGATTCTGTTGTGGGTGTCCAAGGGCTCCACCCGAAGGGAGTAGTATTAAGTAGAAACGAGCGTGATGCGCCCGCTCCCAGCGGGCTTCCCCCGCTCTTTTCAATGCAGGTCCACAGAGGGATACGCGCGTTTCTAATTTTAAAATGTAGAAGAAAAAAGTCAGAGTCTTATATACAAATTTAATTGGAATGTTCATGTACAAATTGAGGTCAGAGGACCTCTTTAAACACAACATTGGAAGTAATTACACTATCCTCTGTTAAACGCACATGATGACTCATACTTACGTATCAACAGGAGACTTGAATGTGGAATCAGCCGCATTTTGATAAAAGTTATTTAAAGTATGCGAAATATTGTTGCAAACGAACAAATGTATCCGTTTGTGCGCCGTTAACGTCAGGAATATTTACCGTTTTTTTTTGTTATTTTTTAAAATTATTTTAAAACCAATTTTAGGAAGCAATAGCAATATTTAGGAAGTAAGATGTGCCGTTGCATGTTCTCTGATAATTTCTGTGCATTTTGGTACCTCATTTGTAGAGTTTGGTTGCGTATAAGTTGAGAAACAGATATCTATACAGTAGAAATAATATAGATGGTTGGTAGCCCCTTAAAAAAAGATGTTTGTGCATTAAAGTTTTCAGGGGAAAATAAATTCTGAGGTATGAAATATTCAAATTCATTCAGTAAGGCTTAAAAGATCCACTTAGTAGGGTTTCCTACAGCCGATTTCAAAATTAGTGGAAGATTTAGAAAAAAAAGACATCATGGTGGCCACTAGTACGACAAGGCCGAATATCCATGGAGTTGGGGATACGAAGAGAGATGAAGTTGGACAATTTGTATACATTTATGCCGAGTAATTTTTCACAGTATGCTTAATCTAAGAAAAAATAAGCACTCACAATGACTATCATACACTATAATTTCAGGTTTTATTCCTTCGTGATGGTATATCAGTAAAAAAAAGATAGCAATAAAGAGAAATATTAAAATGCAATCAAACGTCGAGGCCAAAAATACCATCCTCCATATTATGGCAGATATTATTTACAACTTGCATTATAGATCGTAATTGGATGAGTAATTACAAATTAAATCCGATCAAGTATAATGGACAGAGAGAATATTTAACGCTGGTCCATTAAATAAACAGATGCGATAGCCGCTGGTACAAATAGATGTCTTCATAAATTAATACCTGAAATATGATCTGAGGTAATGATAACAACATTAATTATGTAAATAGTGCGCAGGATTAGATAATTAATATTTTAGTTTTATACGTCGAAAAGAAATAAAAATGTCCAAAATACATGCCTGCAAAAATCATACCGTGTATCGGTGTATTTTCGATTGATATAGTTGATGAATTCATCTGATACTCCTCGACTAATAGGTTCAAAAGCAACTGCTTGGGCCTAGAAGCAATGATGCAATGTATTGATGCATTCTCAGGCTCAATTCAAGTTCTGACACTGAGAAAACCATGCAAAACACATTCAGTTGGGGGAAAACGAGAGGGGATCATTATACTGATGAATCCCGCGGAAGAGCAGCTGCTACACTGTCAACCACCAACCCGCAATGCTATGAGATACGAGTGCGGGCGAGATCAATTACATTTGTTGAGAATGAGCGCAACCATTATTTGAATAAAACCGATCGTTCTAGTATCATATTATAGCTCTGTTGACTGTAAAAATGAGTAGATTGGAGTAGTCATCGTACTACGTTCATGAAAACACAAAAAGCCACCACTCCTTTAGCATACTTTCATTCTCAACCGCTTCAACGCTTAAGGTATAGGTAATATAGGATATTTCCAACCTATGGATACGCATTATGGAAGCGCGACCTGAATGAACAAGGATGACTGCAGCGGGAGAAATTAATCAGTCTATTTTTTATCTCAGAGCCATTAGAATGATATGGAGTTAAGGTTTCTTTAACAAATATATTAAACGTCATTACGAAGCAAACTTATCGTATTTGCAATTATTATTGCTCATTTATTTGATAAAATAACTAAAAAGACATTGATAAGTATTGGAAAAGACACCTTACTTGTCGCAGGAAAAATAGGATAGGTGCGTCCGCTATTGATTAGGAATATCACCTCAGATTGATTAGGATAATTTTTAAAAATTCAAACATTTATTCATGATTGTAGGTCCGAGAATAATAATGAAAAACGTTAGGGGAATTTTCACGTTACCAACGTTTTACAATTTCATAGCCCTCATAGGGCTGTATTCTTCACAACTAATTATGTGAAAAGTAATACATTCAGTCCGTAGAAGAAACTTATGCATAGAGAATATCTGGCACAGCGAAAAAAATAGGTTAAAAATGACACAATATTTCAGTAAATGTGTGATAAAATTATAAAACTTAGCATTATACTGCCCTAGAATGTGACTTATCCTGGCCACGAGAATGCTATGAAAAATAAAAGTTTCAGCGGGGATTTTATTCACGGCAAATGATGAGATAATCTGGTGGAAATAAAATGGCCGCATACTAGACCCCTGAAATGCCGAAGAAAGATTAAGTGCTCAGCGGCCGACTTTCTGGAAGTAAAGGCCGCATCAAAACATCAAACAAAAACCCTTTTTCAAAAAAATCTATCGACCCCAAAAGTTTACCCCTATAGGACCTGCTCAACATCCAAAAAGGGAGGAAAGATACACGAAACTTCGTACCAACACCTTCCCATACATATACGTTCCCGTAAGTTTCTCATCCTTGTTTTCTCTCCCTGCCTGTAAACCATCCGTTCGGGGAGGTGAATGGCAGAAGCGAACCTATGACACCATTTAAGGAAGAGAAGAGATCGATTTCGGTGCATTGGGAAGGAAACGAGGCTGCTCGCAAAGTAAAAGGAAGACGACAGGAAAAGCCCAGAGTATCTTTTTACCCCTACCCTAACTCACTCCTCCTGAGACTGTACATCACAATCTGAAAATTGCGCAACTCTTTCGTGAACTAATCGCTTTCAATTGCTTTTACTGGCGAGGAAAAAATAGTAGAGGGGTGGAAGGAAGGTAAGGTAAGAAATTGAGGAGTACAAAGTAATGTAAGTCCACTTAGGCTATGGTTTAGAAAATAAATGGTGTAGTAGTAAAAAATGTTTTACTTCACTGCTATAATTCATTCCTATTCGTTTATGTCAGTTACTTTGCTATCCCCAAGAATCTTTGCATGCGAATATCTCTCGAACCCGGGCCTATGTGGAAGAAAGCCGTGACACTTTTTCTACCTTACCTATATTGTTTCAGGAAATAACATTGTCATGCAGATCCCGAACATCACTTTGGCGATGTCTCCTTGTAAGCATTAGTACTATGACGTGTATTTTATAAATGTAACAGAAAACCCTCAATAACTCCAATTATAAAGTTGTCAAAAGGAAAAAAACCAATAATGGGTTGTTGTTTAAGTTTCGGGACGAAAGAGAGTGAACACGGAATTTTATATAATTTTTTGGTACTTAAAAAGATAAAGAGGAAGAACAAAGAAAGTAAACAAAACTGTAAGTAGTGATAAGATAATTAATTCTATCGCTACAATACGATAACTGCAATGAAACAGGTAATGAGCAATTACGAAAGAAACGGAGTAAACTTTATGATGAGGGTGGAGAAATACCGAGGATATGGGGATGGAGAAGAGTCTGAAATGAATGAATGGGTTTTCGGCATGGAGGAAGCGCAGGGGATAGTGGATGGTTACTACAGAGGGAGAGAGAGCCTTCTGAAGTAATGGGAAACCTCGGCACAACGGGCAAACTCTCCGTTTGGGGAGTCAGAATTCGAATTCTGCCCGTGTAAGGGCTGCTCTCCGAGTCTGGGGCGTCAATATGTTTCGCCTTATTATTTATTTAGCGGCACTTCAAGGGGAGAAAGGAAACAGGGAGGATATAAAGGACAGGCTGGCTTTTAGACCTAAATCCATCGGAGTCCCTGTGAAATAACGATACTGGGGAGCGAAGTTCCATTTGAACCGATTGCTTGGGAGGATGTAATCCAATAACAGTAAATTCTGCACTGCTTCTAAGCCCAAAAAATGTTGAGCGGAGAAAAAAGAGAAAGGCAGTCTTTAATAGCTCCACACGAATTCCATACATGGTGTGAGCTCTGCAGGTGCATCAAAAAGTTAAACGCCGACACAACGAACGAGTTCTTATTCTTAAAGATAACGCACAAAAGATAATCCACTCTGCTTAATTTTTAACTGACTTTGACTCTCCTACCAGTTTTCCGCCTGTTAGTTTTCCGTTAATATTCCCTTATAACATGGTCGGGAGTCTAGAATTAAAGCTCCCAAAACTTCTGGTCTTTGCTTCAAACCACATTGGAATGCTTTTGGTAAAATAACTTCGTATTTAGGTCATTTTTACGTGTTTACTAACTAATTTGATCACAAAAATTGTCATTTTCATCAGGGGAAAGATATTTATTTAACCATGCAAATTCGATAAAAAACAATTGCTATTATAAAATATAATTTTTGTTTACATTATCACTTAACATGAAAATAAATAAACTAGCAGAGATACTCATTTTAATTATACTTCAAGAGCATAATATATCATAATTAATGTAGCGAATGAATGAATTCATAATGACAAATAATGCCCGTAATAATTTTTCGTTCCATTACCACTGCATACTGTATATATCCATCATAAATTTATTTACTACATGGATATTACGTCCTGCGTAAATTTCAGCAAACAATATTTAATTCGAAAAGCTAATAAATCAAAGAGAATACCATAAATAATGTATCAAATTGACATCCATTAATATTTGGATCTGCTTTTTTATTAAAAAAACCGATATTTAGCTAGAATCACCACTAACCCATAAAAATTTATTAACAAACATAGCAGCAAATTTTATTTATAGCATTACTTCGGTTAAGGAAATTTTTCAAAAAGCACCTAAGCATTCGAATCTTAATGACAGAGCGCCAGGCATAGGCATAGTTATCACAACTTAACATGTTCAATAATATCAAAAGAATGAAAATGCTCTAGTAAATTTAACCAAGTGCCTAAACGGCATTAAAAAGTACATTTGAAAAGCGGCGTAAACCCTTCCAAGAGTGTTAAAAGGGAAACATTTACAACTGAAATTTTAGCATAGGTGACGTTGAAAGCTTCGTAAGCAACGTTCCGTTTAAAAATAAGGCAGTCATTCTCGGATTCAGTAGAATTATACGCTAATTACGTTTTGACGATCCCTCTCCCCGAAGTAATCCTGTTCGGCGCAAAATTCAAGTGAAAGTGAAAAGAGGATTACGATGAGTTTCCAGGCATTTAATAATGATGGCGACTTTTATCTGCTACTAACTCAGTAAACTCCGTAACTGCACGAGGTGAGGGAGAAGATGGCAACGAAAATTCTGAGAATACGGAGAAATAAATCAAATTCGTTATAATAATAATCCTTGACTTATGAGAACTGGTACAGATCTTCTGCTGTTTCGGACTAATAACATGCATTATAGACTCCTTTGACATATTCAGGCAACTACTAAAACCGGCTATTGAAAAATTTTCTGGGGCATATTTGATGGTTTATTCATTATGTTTACCATATAACGCAACATGTATTTTGCGACAATTGTATACCACCATAATATATTTTACTGATTCAAAGAATTAAATAAAACTTTCGAATCACAAAAACAATGTTCAACCTGCGTATAAAAATTAGTTCTAGAGTAAGGGATGGAAAAAAGATTACGTTCAACTGGCTTGAGTTGAACGAAAATCAGTAAAATTGCGGTTTTATAAATGAATTTTTATAACATTGGAGCATCACATGAATGGTAGGCTAGGAATGCGATGTTCGAATATTGAAGAAATATCAATGCGTAAGAGCATGAAGAAAACCATTGATAGATTTTTACAAGAACGCCTATCCCATTAAAACGTTAATTTACAGAGTCCATTGGATCGAGTAAGTTATCTAAAATATAATCCGTGGTTTCTTATCTTACACCTAAATTTCTGGCTTGTTCAACGCATGGTTTTAGCCACAGGACTCTAGTACCTTGCGAGGCTGAGGAAATTGAAGGGACTAGTGATTCAAAACCACCCTCGAATATTTGGGAGATGCGACCTTCAGAATAATTCCTACCCAAATGATGTCCTCTCAAATTTTTGCTAAAGCCTTGGCAGCATACGTGAAAACGTAATGTCTCGTTGAAAGTCATTTTTCCCATTGTCCTGCGCGACCTCATGTCCAATGGTGACAAAAAAACCCAAGGCACATAAACTCTTTTGTATTTTAATTACCCAGAGCAAGAGTATTCAGTGTTAAATATCTCACAGTAAGATTTAATCTCCTTTTTCATACCCAATATTATCACTTAAATTTCAAAAATTTGAGTTGGCAGAGAAATTGAACTATTTGGGCAGCACATTAGCGGAAGACGCATACAGCAGTACATAAAGAAATCATGTAGAGATTGGCGCCAGCAAAGTAGGCTTTCATGAACAGGAAGAAGTGTATGAGAGGATCGTTATTTAAGAGTTTAAAGAAAAGGCTAGAAAAGAGTCTGATCTGGAGTAGAGGAGGAGGAACGACGATGTGTCGGACATGGTGGGTGAGGAGAGATGGCATGTGGATGAGATACTGAGGGGAGAGGAGGTATGTTTGGAGCCAGTACAGAGCGGGAATGGGATGTGAAAACAGTGTAGTAGAATAGAATGTTGGGTAGTCAAAGGAGAGGAAGAAAGAGAATAGAATTTTTTAGATACAATGAAAGGGAGTAGGCCTAACTGTGAAGTTGAGGGAGAAATCCATGAAGGGATTCATCTACATGTACATAATACCCCGCAAGCCGCCTATAAGGCGTGTGGCAGGGGGTGTCAGGACACCAGCCGTTTACACATAAAAATTACGTGCTCTACCGAAGTTTGGACTAGCATTTGTTAAAGTCCTTTATTGTTTGGGGGAAAATTCGCATATCTATCCGTTCGGCAAAACATCTCTCTTAATGTATCACTTCTGCAGGACCTGGAAATGTTGTGGGGCTGTAATATTATGTTCTCCGTGTCGCTCTTAAAGATATCCACTCTCAATTGTTCAAGAAACCTAAGCCTAGCGCGTAGCCTCCGAGTCTCCAGCGGCTCCCAGCCTAATTCGTTTAACTAATTCGGATTGAGGGAGAATGACACATCAATTATTAAACACCCCATATAAACCAATCTAGTCGGTAAAATACTTCAACAACACTCATTGGGCAAAGGACGAAAATGGACGTTAGGTGTTATTATGGGCACGAAATTGGATTCATTATATTGGAGCAGGGCACGTGGGACCTCGGCCTCTCGCAGACGAGGCGAGCTAGTAATGAGAACGATCGAAATCCACTAAATCGCCTTCTGCCCCGGCTGTGAGAATGGCGATGATTGAGACGATATTGGCAGCCGTCGACCCGTTCCAGCAGCGATTGGAGTGGACGCGAATTCCCATGAAGCGAGAGAATCGTTTCGCATTGGAGGAGGGGGAAACAATTGACGGCTGGAGAGCGGGGATCCATAGGCGAGCGAGCGATTCCCTGCATCTCCCACACTAGCCTAGCCTGCGCCCCTCCACCAAGGGTAACTGCGATCTCAGATTTTTTCACGAATGCCCATATTTTTCAAACATTTCAGCTCAATTTAAATGCTAAATGGGATAGAAATGAGCCTTGGTCGGCCTCTATCAATCCAATTACAAAAACAAGCCTGAATAATCTCGTTTTCCCATTTAGAGTTTTTATCTATCCAATAACTGTAGGGAAATGAGTGGCAAAAGAACGCATCTAACAAACAGTTGATGCACTCGGGTTTAGACAAAAATGTTAATTGTTATACAATTTGTTTGCAGTTACAGGTATCTTCTTTTGCAGCAGAAAAATAAATAATTTCCGTTATTCATCAAAATGTAACATAAAAACAAATTGGAATCTTGCCCCTCATATTGGGAACACTTATAGGACAAGAGCCCTAATCACAGTTTCGCATGTGAACTTTTCCTTTCCAGATTATGTGGTGTAAGTTTCTTTCCTCCATCTTTTAAATTCGCTACACACTATCCAATCAGCAATTGCTGGATCTGAGCACGATTTTCTACAAACTCCACAGTGATAATCAGTTTTTCCAGTGATGTGAATGCCCAGTTTGCCGTCCAATAACCGCCATTTAGGACCGCAACCCTTAAACTTATTTTTTTAAATATCTTAATAATTTATATTTAAATAATTTTTTCTTGGCGTAGGGGGACATAATAATTTCAGATTTGCCTTGAGTTTTTACGCCGCTTATGCACATGCAATGCTTTTGGATGTGGTATAATTCTCTCATGAGAGTCATGTGGCTGTATTATGCATACCTGCGAATAAAACGCACATAAAATTCAGAAATTAAGCAATATTTACGAAGAGAAAATTTATCAATTGCTAAACCAATCGGTATGGAACGTATGGATTCTCTATTGCTCCTTCTCAGTGAAGCTACCTACAAAATTTGCAATTCAAATTCTTTCCAATCGGTTTTTATCCTATATATCCGCATTGTCTTTCAAAATAATTATCAATAAAGTACATGAGATATTTATAACAGAAACTATAAGGCCATATTAAAAGCAATGGAATGAAGTGGGACCGGAGTAAGCGCGCGTGGGGCAAGTGTCTTCATGCGAACACTTGTCCCAGGGACTCTTACCCCAACGGCACTTGCTACACCTAATATTCCAAAATACAACTACATGGTGAGCTGCAAGCCACCTAACTGCATGAATTTTCGAGGCAAAGAATGCACACAAAGGACAAACGTAGTAGTTTAATGAACGCCAAAAGCACAGATAAGAAGTACGCGGTCCTACAGTTAAGATAAGCGTCGCGCACGTAAAAATAAAAAAAAATCACGTTCTGTCGTTCTTTGTTTTCCACTGAACACTCCCCTCTGCTACATTTGGTCACGCAAATGAAACTAGTTGACTAAAAGTGGCATTATCCGGGCATTTAGAGAAATATTTCGGAAAAGGAATCTTGCTCCATGCGGACTCTTACCCTTTACTACCCTACATATGCAATGCATAAATTGTGATAAACTTCTACGCAGGTTTAACTCCTGTGTCCAAACTCTTACTCGGGAAGGATAGTTTTAATTTTTAAAGTTTTTAGGCTCCCATCATAAAAAAATTCGAAAGCAATGTGCCAACCGTAATTTCTTCGGAAATAAACTTTGCCCTGCTATTTTCCTGAGCAATGCATAAAGATTGAACAAATACGTGGATATAAAGCGATTTTGTAATAATTATTCATGTAAAGATTATTTTAAAACCTTTGCTATTAGCAAAAACAAGAAAAAAATTGAAAGAGGCACTGCGACTTCTTAGAATATCTCAGATGATAAATATTATCCACCAATTATCATTTGCCAAAAAATTAAATTATTGTCACGATATAAAAAAATCGTTTCTTATCTTCGTATTTAGATTTTAAAAGGTTTGTGATTCACATGCATGAACTACATATGTCACGGTAAGTTTTGTTTCAAATAATAACTAAAGGCTATATAATATATTCGGTTTCGTTCTGTTCGAATAAATAATAGTATCAGAGAGATTATTTAACGTATTCTTACTTCACATTTTTGAAGTAAAAGATAAGGTGCAAAAAATATAAATGAAACATTCCTAATAAGTTAAAGAGAATAAAAATTGAAATTAAAGTATTGAAACATTTTTAGGTCTTTCTTAGCTATGGTTTCATTAAGTATTTCCAATTTAATTTACCAACGTTTTTTATTAGCATGTGCAGATTACACTGTTGTTATAATTTTATTCATCCATAAAATTTTTTCAAACATTTGAAATTAAAACTTGAAGTCATCATCTTTTAAACTAATATGGCTTTAATGAAAAACCTAGTTTATTACACCGTAATTTGATTAAAAGGCCGTCCAAGTATGAAATCCGCTTAAAATTAAAGGAAGCGACAATGTTTTACATCACGACGCACAAGTATTTTGAGGAATAACTAGATCCCGGAAAAAAATGTATACATGATTCTGAAAGTTCGAAAAAAAGTCAGCTAAGTTACACCGCAAGGCTAAAAATAAAATATACGACGAACTTGTTAAGCCAGACAGTATCATGGTCGGGAACGTGATCCCGAACATACAAAGAGTGTTTCATTATACAATTTTTTTGAACCTAATTTTCTTGTTGAACTCCGTCCCTCGGAGTACCCAAGGGCATAAGACAAGTGAAAAATTAACAGCGAAACTTATAGTGAACAAGTGTCTGATGCCACCCACCTATCACGAGCAGAAGACCCAGAAAAGTTTTCCCACGTGCGCCATGGGCGTGGAGATAGCAGGGGAAGCTTGGGGAATAGTGGGAGTCAAAAATTGATAAATTAACTTCTAAAATGCTCGGAGTAAAGGGGATTGGAAAATAGTCGGAGTTAGGAACACGCGATGAGACATCGTAAGGAGAAGTGCAAATCATTCTAGATTTATTCAAAGTACATGTTGAAAAATTGCCGCAGGAAAAATCTACAATTGCAATCATTGGGAGGAACTTGGAATATACGCATAGAGTATAGCTCATAGTATTACAAATGCTTTCAAAATATACTATGAATTTTAGTTTAACCGAAAAATTGAAGTAATAACGATACCTCCACTGCACAAACGCTCAGCAATCGACCACCGAATCAAATCCACCCATCTAGTAGCAGCCCTAGTAGTTATAGATGAGCGGATTTAATTCGGTGGGCGATTGTTGAGCGTTTTTGCAGTGGAGGTATCTGTAAGGAGGAAATGTTATCAACAAAATTAGATATGAAATAAAAATAAAGCTAGGAAAAATCAACCGACAGATAGGTACTATTGACATTCGAGAAAAGAATTTAATAACAGACTCATCAGAATAATTACAGTAAGACGACCAAGGGCCTATTATTATTACAATTTGTCTCTTCTTTTTCATTGAATTAAATTTTAATTTAAATGAAGTAGTAGAGGCTATCTTACAATTTCAGGAGATACTAGCACCTCATTTGTGCGTACAAGGTTAATTTTCACATGTTACATGAGAAAGGGAGTGAATTGACGTGGCAAAAAATGTCTGATAATACAAGCAAACAATTTCACGCGATGAAGAATAGCCACACTAGTTTTTAATGCGACCCGCAAGCAGAAAAGGCATACCTCTGCTTGATAGGAATGGATAATAGTAATAGAGGAATGAGAAGAGGGCAAGAAAATTGCAGATACTACAGACAGTCTTTTAAAGAAAAAAAATTAATAGGATGAAATAAATTGACCATGTTTTCATCAGCTATAGCTCACCGTGTTTTCAAAAGGGCAAAAATATTTATCCGTCCGAAAAATCTCTATTCGAGCACACAAGTGAAATTGATAGAACCTCAGCATTGAAAAAGACAACGAAAATACCAAAAAATATAATATTCAGAGATATAAATGATGTTACTGCCTTCAGCGAACCAATATCAGCATTTCTCTGTTGTGTTAGGCGTATTCATATTTAAAACCAAAAGGGCAATTAACATTGATTTCTATACAATCGCAAACGAAATCCAGAACAAATAGACGCATGCAATGATGATGCTGAAATGAAAGGAAATTGTTTCAATCTTGGGGTTTGAAATAGCCTTAGAAGCCCCCAGGTTCGAACTAGGTTCCTGAAATTCGATCCCAAACCAAGCCCTCCCATTAAACTGCGTAGCAATCCCTTCTCATTCGACCTGTCTCTTCGTACTAGGTTCTTATTTCCTCATCAAGGGGATTCATTAACGGCATCTCAGTGTCCAGGCTTACGCAAAATACAAATTGCTTCGCCGCACAAAATTAAAGCAGAATTTTGAAAAAGTCGTGTCACTTGGGATTTCAAGGGTGTGAGGAAGTCGAGTAAGGAATTAATGAGAGAATAGTGGGAGGACAGTTGAGTCGAATAGAAAGGCAAAGGGGACACTTCGTCGAAGTAAAGCGCTACCTTGGACGAGACCACCTCTCTCGTGGGACTAGGCTAGGCTGGGGGAGCAAGAAAAGGTGTAAACACGAATAGCCACGAGTAACCTACGAGACATTAAGAGGAAGAAAAAGTCTCAGATGACAAACAATTATGTAAATGAGTGGAAGAGAGAAAAAATACCTACATATTACACCAAAACGGATGATAAAATCTAATATAGTTTAAAGGGAAATTCAAATTAATTGTCATGATAAAACTTTCTCGTGACCGGGAATCAAACCACGGATCTTTAAGGAGACTGAGTAGAGTAGTGGTCTATGTAATGGACTGGAATCCATTTGCTTTCTCAGAGCAGGGGATTTTTTCCATCGTAATAATTAGGACGGAAATCAAATGAGACTAATAGAGAAACTCAATTATATTTTGAAGAAATTAACAACAACCAGTTTGGTGCAAGACGTAATTAGGTTGTACAGAAAAATGGCAAGTAGAAGAAGAGGCGACGTGAAGCATGTTCATGAGAGATACGAAAAGTTTAGAGTTACCGAAGTAAAAGAGATAAAAATGGCTGGAAGTGTAAAGGAAAGAACAATGAACGAAAGTGAATAAATTTAATTTAAATCCTCATGTGACCTTTTCCTTTCAACTACAGGGATCGTACATGAACTTATGCACCGGCAGCTGTGGGAAAAGTGTGCAGAAACGTTAATTGACGTAGATTGTAGAACGTAGATTGTCTTCAGTAATCCCTCTCCTTTTTACTTGTTCCTTCTGTCTGTATGGCCCAACCTCTTTACTTCTTAGGAGGGACAACCGGAAACTCCTTTTTTACCCAAAAAATACTTTCCCATTCTATTTAAGGGCCACATTTCATCGCCATGAGCTGAGAACATTCAATTATTTTCTTTTATGCATCCTCAATGTAAAACAATAGATATATGTAAACGGATTTCTATTCTTTAATCGATCAAAACCTATGAAAATATTAGTCTTAACCTGTCATAAGTTCGGTTTGACACAACACCCCAACCAATTTTTCCATTTCCTAATCTTTTCATATCCACGTATTGCTTCTCTTTCTCATCCATCATTATTTTTTCCATATATTTTATCCGTAGTCTTCCCTTTCTATTCCTGCCAGACTCTAGTCTCTCAACGATTGTCTTCAGTTGACCGTAATACATCATAAAATAAAGGTATTCCTTATTCAATTATTTGTCTTGCAAAATCACGTTTCCTTGAGTGACTACGTTATTTAACTGTGAAAATTTTGGAAATCTTGACATTCACAATGTCTTGTGCACCAAAGGCTGTGATCCGTTACTCACCAGATTTATTGCGCATTGCGTTGGATATTAAAGCTGAGATATTTGTGTATCTATTATTCATTAAAACTTTAAATAGAGGTATTTCTAAAGTGAAATCATTCGCGATCACGATAAATAATATTTCGATAAAATTCGCCATACTAGCCCCAATTCATGCTAAGGCGCATTTGTTCTAGATATTGATATTCACTCCCTACGTAATTCGCTTCGTTCTGAGAGCGGAGCTGTTACATCTTATTCGTATATCAAGAATTTGGTTGAGTTTAGTGGAAAATAATTAATAAACGTGTTTTTCATTGTAATTCGTAAAGTCGTTATGTTATGTTATTACGTATGCATTGGGTGTTACAGTGGAACGTGGTCTCAACGTTTTTTGTATTTGAATTGAATAAGTTAAAGAAACTCGTAGAAATTTATTTTACTTTTTTAGCCCCTCAGAAAAACGTTTCTCTGTATAAATATTTACATTCATATTGTAGCCTACGTACCATGCGCTCGTTTTACGTGAAAGTGGAAATATTGCTTATACCTAAGCTAGCCAGCTTAAAAGTAAATGATCCTTAAGTAACAAGTAGCAAACAAAAAGTGTAAGACCTCCCACAGTGAGCATAACAGGCCGCAGGCCTTTTTCGGGGGGGCCTAGGGGGGGTAGAGCCCCCCCAGCGAGCAAAGCGAGTTATTCTTATATAGTTCCACATTTGGAATACCTCCAACTTGTTATATTCGCAGCCGTAATTGTCCAAGCCTGACTAACACAGAGTAGCATACTCCAGGTTCAAGTTCTATTGACTTATTTCTTTACTTCCACGCCAAACTTTCCGGCATAAGTACATACTTATTTTATGGAATGCTTTCTTCCACACCTGGATTTTCTGCAACCCAAATAACAAAACTCATTCACCACTTCCAGATTTTGTTTCTCACTTTAAATGTTAGTATTCACTTCTTCTCATCTCCTTCATGCTAATGGCTCAGTATTCTTTGTAGTGATTTTTCAATATACACCTACTTATATGTAGTTATTCAGCAGGGAACCAAAAATGTCAGGGATTAGGATCCTGTTCTGCCCTTAGAGGGCCCGTCCTCTTGAATATTTGCAGCATACAGTAGAAGAATTTCTTTATAGTTAGGAACCGCAGGATTAACGAAGATTAGAAGGCGACGAAGTGTAAGAAGCTCCCGCAGTGTTTTATATATCGATACCTCCACTGCAAAAATGCTCAACAATCGCCCCCCGAACCAAATCCGCTCATCTAGATAGCCCTAATAAAACTGCGAATAGATGAGCGAATTTGATTCAGTGGGCAATTGTTGAGCGTTTATGCAGGTATCGAAATAATTACTTTACACGGTCCATTGTTACCTATAGGAGATAGATGATTTTCACGCGATGAACGTTAGACAATAATAAATGATAACCAAAAATGTCAAAAACCAATATCAAAACTTACAGCTGTAAGCATAAAGCTCATAAAAGTCAGGCAAAAACTAATTATAAAAAATATATTCATTTAAACCCATGAATAAATAAAATATAATGCAAATAGAGGCGATTCAAACAAAAATATTGAAAAAGAACCGATCTAATGATAGCGGGCACTTTTGATATGACCAAACATTCCGTAAGTTATTCAGTAAAGTAAACTCTAAGTAGTTCCCGTTCGCAAGAATATTTCGTGATTAAAAGGAGTGGAATCTCCCTAATCGCCGCCAGCAGATGCACAGCCATAACCATCATGCCTTACGGCAAAAAGCGCAACGTCCCAACACAAAAAGGAAGATAACGCAGTAAAACCGAATGACGTCAAGGGGTTATAATACGTTTTCTTCTGGAAAGCTTTCATTCTTCACGAGCCTAATCTTTATCCCGCTCACCCCATCCGATACAGCCCGTTTTCATCCCGTCCTGAGGACGTTTACCTGATTAAGCTTTCACAGGAAAATGCAGAGTCGCGAGAGAATATATAATCTGCATGCAAATTCTCCGCACAAAGATCATCCCGAACAATTTAAGGGCAATGCAATTAAGAGATGACCGAGTGAGATAGGCATGAGTACGGGGAGACGAGGGAAGGGTGGGGAATAGCGTGGAGGAGGGGTGAAGAATCATAGGGGAAGTAGTGACAAAAGAGGGGAGGATGGCTATGAGTGCTCGTGAGGAAGGGGAGATGAAGGGGAGAGTATTAGGGTGGATTTATCAGCAACGGAGATGACAGAGTGTGCGAGAAGGGTGCGGCGGCTTTATTACGTTGGACTCTTATTTTCTGGACCTAATTCCACCTCCACTCTTTGTCTAATCCCCTTAATACTAGCCGTCACATCAGTTTCGCGGAAAGAAATCTATCGAATCGGACTTGAGTTTTCATATTTTTTCTCCGAGGAATAAAAAATCAACAATCCATCAGAAACAAATTTTTAATTGTAAGACCTAGAGATTTTTTTTTAGGGGAAACTGAATTAAGAGCGTCTGACGCTCGTACCGTGTAGCTAAAAAAAGAATACAGGAAACGAAAGGAAAACACTTTGTAAGGTTCTCTGTTTAATTCGATGGGCAAAAGTCGGGTTTCGTAAAATAGTAAAATTTTCAAGCTATGTGAAGAAAAATTGGCCAAGCCCACTAAATATCACTACGTAAACTTGCAAGGTGTAATAATTTTATTTTTCGTGGTGGAAAGATTTCACACATTCAAAGATTTCTTGGTTATTTCACTTTTACTCGTACAACTAGTGAATTAACCAAAAAACCTTTAGAATGAATACCAAGCAGTTAAAAATGAATTAGTGAATTTTGTTCACACATTCAGCTTGAAATTGTCGATAATAGTAAAAAAATAAAGTAGTAATCAGACAGAACTTAAGAGGTGAAGAGATTTTCAAGATTCAAAAAGCAAAGACTATAGGATTTCAAAATTTTTAACAATAATAAATTCAAATAATTTGTGCGATAATAACAATAAAAAATGTGCGATAATAATATCAATAATAAGTTATCACCGTGGCTAGTCCCGGTTTACTTAAACATTCAAATAATTTCTTTTTAAGCTCTTGACGTATTTTCCAAAGAATCGTTTTTCTATAATTATTTTATAATGCTAATTTTATTATAAATACATTATAATGTCAATATATAGATTTTTATGTGCACACTTGCATTATTAAAAAATTTAATATGATCTACCTATAACTCCTTGCTGCAATACTTGGTCAGCAGTACAATTTGCTTTCTTTGACTATGTCTCAATCCCAGGCCAGTTGCCTTGGAGAACTTCTTCTTTCAATGATTCTTTATGTTTTTCATTTAAATTTTATGGACCAATAAATTTAACTCATTCAAGTATCAGACATGTAAAAATGAAGTTTTACGCTGCAATAATCACTACTAAAAATAATTTCAAGATCACAAAAGTATATTTAAACGCATTGTGTCTCTCTTAAAAATTGCGTACGATACTTTTAGTAAAAATACCACATTGCATAGATTTGATCCCCAAACCTTCGGGTTACTAATCGAAAGGGAAACAATAATTTGATCACCGCAAAAAAAACTCAATTTTATCAATTTTTTACAAGTAAATGAAAGTTATTCAATACAATGGGCAACGATAATGAAACTATGGGATGAATACAGCTGAAAATTTAAAAATTGACAAGTCACGAGTGCTACTTTCTAGTCAGCATTAATTTTTTATTCTAAGAGAGCAACTTCTTGGAGATTATAAGGACTTATTGAACGACCCTCATATCATATCAACAACGGCACATTGGGACCATTTCATGCCCTCAAAAAGCCTTTAACTTGTGACTAAAAGTGATTTCTTTTGTGAAACGGTTTACAAATGGAGGTATTCGATAGTACAAAATAGATGTAACGAAAAGAAATGAAAAAAAATATCGCAAGTGCTGCCAAATATTGGATTCATCGCAAAAATACACATAGACTCGCTTCCGCGGTTCATGTCTGGCGGAAGTCTCGATTGAGACGTGGATATTTCACCTCGCTCAATACTTTCTCATTTTTTTTCAATTCCCTTCAACCACGTCCAATTTCGATTAAGTCTCCCAAACGCGAAACGAGAATGAAAACCCATTGGGAAACCGATTCCTTCCCTTAAAGGTTTAGAAACGCAACATAAATTCCTCCCGAGATTCATAGGGAATTCTCTCGCGATTTGCCATCACAAGTCTCTAGGTACCCATGAAATAAGTGTCCTTGACAATGAGATGAAAAACTAGAAATCGGAATGCTTCGCAAGAAAGAGCTCGGAAAATTCATTTTATTTTTTACGATCAATTACTAACTCCAATTTTATACTCCCTGCCATACTAAGGGCTTGCTAAACATTTCAAATAGTACCTATACATCTTCTACATATCTGAAGCAGGACGTCCAAGCGAAAATGAATATATGTTCAAAATGTACAGCGATTAGTAGGCGGCGGACAGCCGTAATTAGCCTAAAATTAATGGTCCTGATGAACCTATCCCAGAAAAATAACAAATGGTCATTTAAGAAAGACCTTGGGGCCCTAAAAGGCCCAAAAGAGCTATTCTTTAAGAAAAGTATAGGAAAAGATGCTGAAGTTTCTTTGTTTAAAAAAAAGTTCTTGTAATTAAGATCCAACTATAAATTTAATAGTTAGAAGAATAAAGAGCAATCATTCTTTTATTTTCATTTGATTATCCTCTACGATTGTATTTTTCCCGAAAAAATCAGTTTTAACGATAATATTTACTCTTTGTTGCATAATATCCACAAAATCCTATTCCTTTTATAACAATGGCGTTGAATTTTTTAAAGGAAAATATGGGTCCATATGTTGTTGACTACCGATGAACAAACTTATGTGAATAAATATTGTAGGAAAAGCTGATATTTTGATAGCTGATGCTTAATATTGCTTAAATATAGGCAATAATTTGTGAATGCAAGATAATCAATGCAAATGTTCGTTATAATCGAAGAAAAGCATAGTAAAAATAAAGTAAGTGAATTAAAAAATATATATTTATTGAATTATTTACGCATTGAAGGCAATGAATTAGAGAACATTAAGCCTAGAATGCATTAAACAAAACTTGATACGAGTTATCATGGTGAAAGAATAGAAGCTTTACGTTGCGAAAGTTGTTATAACCATTAATAATAATTTCAATGAATGTTGTTTGATTGAAATTCATTAAAATGATCCTTCACATGAAAAGCATTTTTTGCTGCAAAGATAAATTTTGAACTTTCATTTTTCATTGGGTCTTATAAATGCAGGAATTAGGAATGGGAAGAACAATTGTGCGAAGGGCTGCTGCATTGATTGAGGAAGTGGCTTGTTTGTGCATATAAGTTGTAGAAATAAAAAGGATGAATGGATACAGAGAGGAGACTTTTGCATACTGTTAGGAAAGCTTCAGGTTGCATGTGTTGTCTGTTTTCCATGGAATCAAGACACGCAATAACTACACAAAAGTGATACCATCCAAAGTTTTCATAAGGTAGAAGGTATGTCAAAGCAAGCATTAAATCCGCATTATCGTAAGGAAAGTTGCGTATTTGAGAATTATATGATGCAGAAACATGCAATCATTTGATGCGACTGTAGTAGGTAGGTATATTAATCCGCAATGAGTTTTGATTGAATTTTGGAGGGATACTTTAGTAATGGATGCTTGGGAATATGGTAGCAAGTTGAAAAAGCCATAAAATCCTCGGGGTAGCCGACCACATTTTTTTTCGACGAAATCAAAGCATGGCTTAGGAGGAAATCACCAACTCGAGCATGTAAAAAGATTGGAGACACACCACGAGTTCTAATATAAGGTATAAATCATATTCTACCAGCAAAAAATGTTAATAAAAGTCAATTTATTGTTAACGAATTTTCATTATAAGAGATTAAAGTTAAAGTATAACCTATAAAAGCTCCTGCCAAAGTTACTGATAAAGCTAAAGTTTTAAGAAAGAAAGGTAAACAAATTATATAAGGTGTGGGAAAGATAATTCAAGAAATCATTCTACCACCGAAAACCCCTATAAAAACTATACCTAATATACCCTTTAATATATTTCATCTTTCATCACTAATACTATTAGAGGGAGGTAAATTAACTGGGCTAATTATTGTAAAATAAATTAGACGGGCAGTATAACATGCAGTTAAGCCAGTAGAAAAAAAGAAAAAGAAAAAAGATAATAAATTAACTGAAGAAAAACAACTCACTTCCAGAATTAAATCCTTAGAGTAAAAACCAGCCAAGAAAGGTATTCCGCACAAAGCAAGATTAGAAACACAGAAACAAGCCGAGGTCATAAATTGACACGGTGAGTTGGTTCCGCAAAGCAGGCTAAAATAATTTAAAAAAAAACGAACACCTTTCAATGCTGTCCAGCATGCAATAAAATACGACGTCGAGGGAAATTGATACCATCTTTTAAAATATTGAGACGCAATCGGAAAATATAACTTATTTAACTTGAGATACAGGTTGGGGGAGGCAACTACTCAATACCCACAGTTGTATTAATGATATTAAGTGTCTGAAATGAAGAGAAAGTGGAAAATGCACACAAGGGGTGAATTTAAGCGCGAGATGACACGGCAGTTGAGGAAATATTTGGAAGGGCTGAATGAGAAATGCGATAGGAATAAGTGGCTTTCTGTATACACTTACATATATATAAAATAAGATCTCCATCCAAACGGCAGAGCGGCTCCCCATTTTGAATTAAGGGAGTTTTCGGGAGTGAATTACGAGAGTGGGCCCGAGTGGCAATAAAGATGATCTCTTGTGGTTTGAAAATGAGGATGCGAGGGGAAGAGAGGTTGGAGAAGATAGGAGGAGGAGGTGGTGGACGTAGCGCGAGCAAAGTCTGCGCTTCCAAAAGGAGAGGAGGAATGAACGGTAAGGTGGAGGGAGAAGTAAGAGGAAATGAGGGTTTTAAGGGTTGAGGGAGGGAAGAAACCTTGAAATTTTCCCAATAAAATCCTTCCCCCTTACGGAATGATGCAGTGAGCGGGAACTCAAGAGTGAGTAAGTAAGGAAAAGGTGGAGAAAGGAGGACTATATATGTATATAAAAAAAAGTTGGAGATTGCCAGTTCAACTGGAGGGGGATGGGATATAAGCTAATGGAATCGCGTCGCTTAATCCAAAAGTTGATTCAATTCAAATTCTACGAATGGCCTCCGATCCCAACCCGATAAACATAGAATGAGGATCTTGCGAGGATGGCTTTTGGATTTGGTTGGATAGAGTGAGTAAGAGGCGAAAAGCGGCCCGGATAGTAAAGGAGGGAAGGAAGAAGAGAGCGAAAGAAAAGAGATTTTCAGGATAATCCATGAAGGGTATGGGTTTTAGATAGGGGAAGAGGGGTCCGTGGAGGGTAAGAGGGGTGGATCGTAAAAGGGTGCCGGGATACCGCAAGTGGATGCGGGTTTTGGAGTGTGCGGATTGTTGCTCTTTTCGGAAATTATGTCCCGTCGAATAAATATCGGAGTCCATTAGTGTATCGGATTTTCCCCACCCTCGGCTCCTCGGCGAAGATTTTATCACGGGTGGAAAGGGCCCCTTTCTCGTCCCGGCATTCTTTAATTTTTTTTATATCGGCCAGATAAATTATTCGGCGATTATGATAGCCCCACTCTGAGCTTATTGCAGCAAGTCATCATGGCAATTTTACGTTCCTGACTAATTGCTTATTATAGCCTGCTGGGGATATTATTCGTTGAGTTGGTACAGCTGTAGACAAGTCATTTTTCGGACAAACGTTTGCGAGAATTTTTTCGAAGTCATTATCGTCGCGTCACTAACAGAATAAAACCATGTTTTGACGTTATTTACGCCGCAATGTTGCGATATAAAATGTCTGAGTATACCAAATGTAGTGCACTTGCGACTGATAGTTAAATAATGCATCCAGGACGTGAAAAATTATCCACCGATATAATAGTTTGGCGTTCCATTCAGTGCTGATGGCAATTTTTTTTTCTATTGCCATAAATGTACGCACAAGTAGTACAAAACAGAGCACTTCGCGTCAGCAAGTACGTAAACAAGCTGAAAAGAGATTGAATCAACTCATTACTATAGTTTAACTATGGTATCATGGAGAACCGACGACTGATGCATCGTTTTGGTCAGGAGTACTGCGGCAACTTCGAATAAATTCTTCATTAAAACTTTTAAATCATCAGTATGAAAAAATTTACGATAAATTCAGAACCTTCAGAACCAGTATTTTATATCGTTTATAGCACTCCAGTGTTTTTAGAAAGGTTTTTACTTCGGCCCATAGAACGTAAATCACAATTTTGCATCATAAAAAAATGTATGACTTTTGTGCCCGAAAACAACAGTGACACTTTTTTGTACATACTAGAGCTATGTCAACGATATTATAAATATTTAAGAAGATACACAAGTGTCGTGCACGGATATTTCCTTTGTTATTAGGTTTAATTTTTCAGGCTGTAAAACTTAAATGGGATTGTATCTATTTCTATCTCGAATTAAGAGTACATCGACCATTTTACAAATGATATGAAAAACGGTGTAAGCCTTCCCTACTGAAATGTTACTTTCTTATAATTATATACGTAGCTTACTGAATATTACTCTCTCCCACATCATAATTCCAACCACGCCTGACACCAAGAAAACCTATATCAAGTACCAATTTACAGCATTACTGAAGTTGCAACTGAAAGTGTTAACTGGTTAACATGCTATAGGAGTAAAACGAATTCTATGACGCCTTGCATAGCTGAGGAAATTAGTGAGTTAGTTAAGTTGCTAGAGCACGCATTTGAAACACTTCGTTCGGGACAATTTTACTATTTGGATTCCTGGATTCAGGGGAAAACTGTGCATCGTTATATCTAAGGAATGAGGAGAGAAATACTTCCACGAATTGAAATGGCAAGAGGAGATAGTAATCATTCTCCGACCACGAAGGTGACATGTCCCAGCATAATTTCATTTAATGATTTATCTTCCTGAATGAAGCAGTGATCGTCTCTAACGCAGGAAACAAGCTGGTTAAAATGTTGAAGATTTTGAAAAGTGCCGAGTAGTTTTTCCGTGCACACTCTATTTAACATTGAATTATTAATCAGTTGAAGCTATTTTTCTTTTTAATAATAATAATTCATTTATTCATTTATCAGTATGTACATACAAGAAATAATGTTTATACAACATTTTGAAGTTTCAAATGAAAACAAACATTCTGGTCCCGCTAAGCCGAAATTGGCTTGTCAGCAGGTGCCAACTTAAGCATTACAATTTGTGTCTTGTAAAAATTACTAAATTAACAATTTCATTAACAAACAAATTAAACATAAAAAAAACATTCTTAATAGCAAATAATCATATCATTATATAAAATACTTTTACATTCCATTATCAACAACCAGTCAATATCCATGTCTTAATTTTTCTTTTTACTTCACTTAACGTTTTTAACTCTTTTAATTCGCTCTTCAAATTATTAAACAGTTTAGGTACAACAACTTTCAATTGCCTACAACCCTTATGCGTATAACATCGCGGAATCTCATACTTTCCTAAAGCCCTTAAATCGATATTACTATTAATATTTCTTTTCCTTTTGTACCTATTATTAAAATAATTATCAATTATTAATATGTACTGATACAATTTATCAAGTGGTAATGTACCAATGTCTTTAAAATACGAGTCACCTGAATATCCACCATCTTCCTCAAATTTTGTTTGATGAATCATTTTTAAAATCCTTTTTTGGTTGGACTTCAATCTTTTCATATTAGTCACACCACATGATCCCCACACAGTAAGGCCATATCTGAGAAGGCTCTCAAAAAGACCGTGATACATCATTTTGAGTACATTTTTCGTGACGCTGTCCTTCAGATAATAAAATTTGTACATAATGCATTTGAGCTTTTGGTTCAATTTTGATACATGAGAATTAAAAGTGAAATTACAATCAACTATCAAACCCAAATATTTATATTCGTTCACTTGTTCTAAAATATTACAGTTACAAGTTATCATGTTAACAAGTTTAGAACAATAAGCGATAATTTCCAGAGGCCTAACTACTATTATGCTACAGTAAGAAAGGAATTTTAGCTACCATTCCGCCAACGGGAGATGCAGCTACAGATAGTAAGTGAATTAAAATGTCAATTTTAATCTCAGAGAGGATATGTTACACATTGGCTCTAAATTATTTTGTTATAATTTATATTTAACTTATTGAAGAGACGATCGAAGTATTCATTATCATGGAGCAGTTTTAATAATACAGAAAGGCTGGTCATCTGTTACCTCATTATAATGAATCAAAACCACAAGGCTGCGATATTTAGGGCCGGTTTTATAATGTCTGGTTAAACTGGAGTTTAAGCTAAGCGTCGGTTAAGTCCCAGAATTCTGTTTTATAATCGATGGTTAAGCCAAATCTGAGCGTTAAAGTGGTAGTCAAGCTAAACCATGGATTTCCCTCGGGTAAAAAGTTAACGTGAAGTTTAAATTGTTGAAAATGGCGGATGTTTTGAAATGCTGAAGAACCCTACGATAATATACGGAAGAAATAATGGACCAAGCGCAGCATCCTCCGTTTTTATCCGTATCTACGATATCAGCAATCAATTTCCAATATTTTTAGCACCACAATAGCAATGTAATAAGTGAAATATTTCCATAAGACCGGTGATATATCCGGAACGGACCACTATTCTACGGTATTCGCTACGAAATCCTTACAAACATCTCAAGTTTGATAATAATCACCATCCAATAAATAATATTGTCTATTCTATGGACTGCAGTCGGAGATCGTGTGCTAAACCCCTGAAAATGTTGAAGTTATGCAATATTTGTGCCGGCGTAGGAGTTTGTTATGATTTGTGCCAGCCAAGTGAGTTGATGAAAAATACTAGAATTACATATCGGAGGGAAGGAAGGAGGTGTAACAGGAGTGTAGGTATAGAAATCTGTTATTACCTGGTTTTGCTGACTTCATCAACGATTTCAAAATGTGTCGGTGTTTACAAAGACAGTTTGAATTAGAAGAACAGCCAAGTTTCGTATTTGGCAATCGAAAGAGAGAAAAAGATCGTATCTACTGATTGCATTCTGATTTACTAGCATGTGATGTCACTATAGAATTCATAATTACTTCTGAGGATATATGTTATGAGGTGAAAGTATTTTCGTATTTCCTTTTCCAAAGGATGTTTGTCAAAGTACTACTATAAAAATTGTAGGTAAGTCCATTAACAATATTTGGTGTACGGCATGGTATTTCTTGGAGATAAATATATAGGAATAAGTGAGGCAAGTGAAATATTGCGTGAAAAAGAAAGTATTTAGCACGTTTCGTACGTAATGTATACAAGATACTGTTTGAGTTTTCTTTTGAAGCTGGGTAAAAAAGTAAGAATGACTGATTTGCTCATAAGATGGTATGATATATCAATGAATTTGTGAGGCAAATGAGCCTTTGGAGTGTGGAAGTTTACTAATTATTGTACGTTTTGTGACTAAAGTAATGACCTCTTATCCTTTTGATAGAAAAAGATTTGGAAAGGCACCTTAAGCAAGAAAAGTCTTCTCTTCTCTGAGCGTTCTAATGTGTAGCCTTCAACGGAAAAAATTGCGACTTTATTGCCTAAGTGCTGTTCGTAGCCAAACACAGGTTATGTACTATTAAAACCTCCTAGCAAATTATCTACCATCGAAAGTAGCTGCAGAGCTATAGAACCAGTGGTGCATCTGCCATCAAAAGTACCTTCAGAGCCATAGAATCAGTGTTGCCCATCTAGATATCTCATGTTAAAATATAAGAGTGCCAATTTGGTTACCAATACTTATCTTATTTCAGGCTTGAATGTTTTAATATGGTGAAAATAAACAATTCAATACTTATCCTGAAAAAGTTTAATTTTATTCCATACATTTGAGCCTTAATTCAAGAGAATTTGGACCCTTGTACCTGAAGACTCATGGAAAATATGGAATATATGATATCAAAGCCAGATCAATCAAATAAATATTATTTTAAGGTTCTTAAGCATTGTCTGCTAAGGGAATATATTTATTGAGGTTCTCAAGCATTGTCTGCTAAGGGAATGTTTGAAACAATCAGAGTCAGTTGTATTTCTTACAATATTGAGCCAGCTGGGCTACTCTTGCTTGCTATTGGGGAAAGCTGTTGTCTGTGTACATATGTATTTGCTCATGAGGATGAATTTACAGGAAATGACTGCATTCACCACCATTCCATTCATTATTTTCTATGCTTATCAGTGACCACTGAAATTTTTTCATCGATAAGCTCTTTCAAAGTACCTTGTATGATATTGAGCAAGATATGGTGGAAGTTCTTCATATTAGTAAAATAAAACATTGCAGTATTTCCACTGATTTTTATTATAATAAAATCAGTGGAAGTATTGCAATGTCTAATTTTACTAATGACTCTATCAAAGTCTTAAGTGGGATCCTTAGTATGGTTTCTTCCTAAAATATTAACCCTTACTACTACTTGTCGACGTTTAATTAACTAATATGTTTAATAAGTCTTCAAAGGATAAGTGAAGACATATTCCTATAACAGTCAATTTACATCACATATCTGGTACACTCGTTAGTTTCTTGGGATTTCAATCCCATACGTAGCTTTTATTAATTTTTTCATGCTCCATCCATTGAACTGTCACTAATGAGTACATACGTTCAAAAAATCGATTAGGTATAACATCATCAACACTTATAATCATGCATGACTTGATATCTCATTCCATTCCTTACTGTTATAAGTGATATACTCGTTAAGGTTGACATATTTCTTAGTAACATACATGGTTATTCCATTTATTCCAGAACCATTGTCTCCCTGCCCTTGCTTGTTACTCAAAATCCTTACCTTAATCCCTGTTGTCGGCATTTCAAGCTTGATGAACACTTCACATTCATCTCCTGCATTTATTCCCTTGCCTCATTTATCTCGTCTAGCACTTCCTACTTCCTTTTCCTCTGTCAATCTTATCTATACATTCCTGTATCTATACATTCTTATCCTCCTTCTGGGTCAAAAATACCAGTTCCATAGCAAACCTTACTCCATATATCTTAACCAGACTTCTATTTGCACTTTGGTCCTGTGATTTTCCCATTAATTCTCCTCTTTTTATTTATTCCAAGGATTATCTCTGTCTCATCTGTCTCGCTGCGATCTGCATCACTAAAGATATATTTTAACATGCATAGCTGCAACGTATGTAATGAGAAACAGTCTATGTTCATGTCACATAGGCAAATTTTCTTAATAGATTTATGGAAGTGGAGTGGATGTAAGGTAAATTGCTTCTATGATCACTTCATAAATAGAACATGGTACGGTAAAATTCTGTGAGGAAGTCATACTATTGCATTTATGATAGTGGAAGCACATACATTAATTATAAGTGAGTGATGTCAGTGTGGTGCATTCAGAGATGACTTGGTACAGCAATCAAAAGGATTACCCCAGAAGTAGGTAGTAAAAAAAATTACTTACTGTGACTACATGTAACAACATAATTCTATTGAAAACTCATATCCCAAAAGACTGTTGCAATGAAGGAGTCATCATGATGGAGTCCTTATGCTTTGCATTTGATACAAATAAATTCTTTAAATGCTGTATAAATAACTGTATCTTTGTACCGTGACGGATCTATGGAGGGGGGGGGGCTAAGGAGGGTATCCAATTTACTCCCCTTGGGTATCCACTTTACACTAGATAGAATGGTGGTTTATTTCCGACTCCCACTACAGCTGGAATTTTAACCTCACCTAGCCCACCCCCTTGTCCCTATCCTGGATCCACTATGTACTGTCTTTGTATAATTTAGTAATCTGCTAAATATTTAAAACATGTTCAATGAAAGCTTCATATTTTGTGGGCTGAGAATAAAAGAAAATATCTATCACATATATAGTATAGTATTCATAAACACCACTGAGAGTTGAAAATTAATGCTTTCATTCTGATTAGATATGTTTTTTGACAGATTTTTTATAAATTGAACCCAGAAACTTTAATATCTTTGCACCCCATCTCTTTCCCTTGAATCTTAAATACAACACAAGCCTTTGCTGTTGATTAGATATGAAGTTAGTTATGTTAGCACTTAAAACTTATTCTTACACAAGGTTTGCAAAAATAGTATTAACATAAAGAATAGATCCCCCATCCCAAGCTATGAGCCAAAAAGAGTTTCAATATTTGTTACAGATGCATATTTTTATAACAACATGCAGCCTACTTGTAAAGTATGAAAGGTTTGCTGCAAACTGTACATTTATTTAATAATTGGATAGCAGGAGCTCTTGAAGTAACTGTGGTAGGGTTATGCATAAGTTATTCAAACTTTATTCATTCTTCTCTAATTATAATTTTTGACTGTGAAGCTATGTTCATAATCAGTGATTTCTGAACATCCATTCAATTTAAAATGGCAATGAATACATTCTCAATGGCATTACCATAAAGACTCACAGTCATCCCTATTACAATATCAACTACACCATTGACAGCCAGTATCAAAATATGTTTCACTTTATACTTCAATGGTAAGGGCTACTTGGTGTCATGCAATAGATTTTGGTATCTCTAATGAAGAAATTTAAACTTAGTTCTGTCCCTTATTGAAAATTTATTTGCCAGAGATTATGGATTTCATGAAACATATTGCTTCTTAACAGTATATGTATATATATAATCATAAAAAAGATGAGATAATTTAAAGTTATGAAATATCTGCTGCTAGCTGACAATTATATGGCTCAATTCTTTTCGTGTCTGTAACACGAGTGGCACATGGCTGAATATGCCTCCTCATTGTGAAAATTTTAAGAAAACTGAAAATGCTCTATAAAAACACAAAAATCATCAAATGAATTACCATGAATTGATCATAACAATGACATCATTGTGACAGAAGCCTCGTTATCGTTTTAATGAACACAGATGAATTTTTCTATTAGACGGTGGTTGGTTATAAATTCTGTTATTTAAATTATGGCCATGGTGAGTACTTTGAAAACGGGAAAGGCTTTGATTATTCACAACTTGCAGGCTGTTCCTAATTCCGTAGGGAACGCAGAGATGATAATAAATTAGCGTAACGGCCATACTAACGCTAAGAAGATATATCTTACTGCAAAAGTATGATTAAAATTTATCGTCATTATGATTAAATTGTGGCCTCAAAATGTTCCTAAAATCGCTCTGGTGGCGTACTCAATAGAAAACCATTTCAATTGGTTTCACAATACAAATGAGAATTCGTTCTCGAATAATAAGCACAAACAAGGTTAATCTACCACTATTTCTTGCAAAGGGACTCCACCTTGATTCAATCCATTAACAAATAGTAATTCATTATCTCCGTGTAATTTATGGTGTACACAATTAACACTTGTACATGCCAAATATTCACAGATCGAGGCGAGTATTTTTATTTTAACGACACACTGATGATTGACCATAAGATCGTCAACGATTAAAACCGAAAATATTGGCGTCATCTTAGTTTTCAAAGCTAACCATCACTTCAAAACAAACGTAAACAATTCTTTCACCACTCTCCAACTCGATTTTTTTCAATTTTGACTTTCGTCTGTTTCACTTTTCGCGATCAATTGTTGGTATGAGAATTACAGTAGCTGCGCTTTCCTCTCGTTAAAGTTCCCATCAGCCAACCGGCGGTAGGATTTGCTTTATAAAACACAACCTCTCGTTAAACTCCACGTTACCGTAATCTCCACGTCAACTTAACGTGAGGTTTAACCAGACATTATAAAACCGGCCCTTAGTGATTAATAATTGCAGGCTTACATTGATACATTAAAATATTCGTTGAATCTATTTAATTAAACATTTACTTTTATATTATACACAATAAATCGCCACGTATATATTCAAATCTAGTATTGTTGGTCTTCAACTATCATCAAATGCACTCTATACACAATTTATGCATAAACATAATGAGTTTTCATCAATTCAAGCATTCATTAGCTCAGCGAAACGAAACAATACTAAAAAGTATAAAACTCAATAATTAGGATAGTGGATAGCATAAAAATTAGATAGAAGATAGTAGATTGAGCCTAGAATTGATCATTAGAGTGTTCATTTGATGCTTTTCACGTACGACAAATAAGAAAAACCTTTTATGCTACTTATTCTTTTGAGTCTCAATCTTAAATGCCCAGATACAACTCATTGAGAAGACTATGCTAATGCTTCCAGATCTGCAGCTCATATATCACCTTTAAATAGCGAGCAACGGTGAAATACCCATCGATAGCAGCAAGTGCCGCTAAAGGAACAATGCAAACAGACTGAGGACAAGGGAGACATTAGCTGAGTAGCATGTAAGCGTGCGATACGGTCTCGTGGCCTATACCTGCGTCTAATAAATCTTTCGAGTCCTCCTCGTCACTGACAAGTCGTTAACGTTCCAAGGTGGCAAGGTGGGAAACGTGAACCATTCGTGACTTGGAAGAAACGGCTCAAAAGAAAATGAAGTAAATTAAAGAAGACGTTACGCACACGCGGACACACTTGTTGGAGAGGAAGAGGGTAGTGGGAGGAACAACCCACGACAAAGAAACCCAACGACAAACCTTCCACTTTTATTCAACTCCCTTTTTCTCTTCCTTCTCCTCCTCCCGAGCAGGGGACAGGACAGGTTGCCGAGATAAGGCAGGGGTTGTTTGCGGGGGCGGCGCTAAAGGGACTGGGCGCTTTCGCTTCCATAATTCACTCGGAATGAAAGCCGGATCTCCGGAGCTCATCTCCGCATTTCCATCTCGCAGCCGCACCTTTCACGCAACGGAGGTTGGGCGGGAGTTGGAATGGTAGGGAGTCGGAATAGTGGCGGATGAAGAGAGGCCCATTACAGCCGAAGCACCGCAACACAGAATTTGAAGAATTATCGGTTTCCACAACAAAGACATCGCACAGAACACATGGATACTCGGTGTTACTGAAGGAGTTACTCATCGTGAGAATTCCGGAAACAGGGTATTATTTATTTAATCTTTTTCATCAAGAGTGAAATTTTCCACGAAAAAAAATCGTTTGGCTTATCCGGAATTCGAAAGCAGATCTCTTGATCGCCATTCAGATAAGCTACCAGTTGCACCACCACTGTTTAATGGCAAACTTCATCATAGGTGTTGATATTTTCGCAGCCTTGAGCGTGGCTGCGTACAAAGCTGCTCTTATTCATTGCTTTTCTGCTTAATTATACATTATCTAGTGGAAAAGGTAGTTAATTTATCCGTACGTTAGTTTATTTTCCACAAGTTAACCTGCATTGCTTAAAATTTTACTATTTAGTGTTCTCCGCTATCCCAACGAGTATGCATCTGAAATTGTGCCGGAGTTAAACTAATCTGTTCCGTTAACGTTTTCACACTTAATGTGAACGCTAAATACGACGAAAAACTGCATCATTTTAATGCCTTTACATTTTCAACTGCAATCGTTACGGAGACCTATTAATACTATATTATATTGCATCAAGATTCTGATATATTACTTGAAAACTCAGCATTTCAAATGAAATGAGTGGCTACCAATAATCCGTAACTTTCTTCTGAGATACTGGCGGGAACTATTGCCATTATTATCGATGAGTTATGTGAGACATTTAAGTGTATTTGGAAACCCTGCGCAATCGCTGGATGCCACCAAAACATGAGTCTAATTACTTACGGTTAAAGAAAAAAGATGACATAAAATGCACAATGCAAAGTCCATTCTGTGACATAAATGAGCAAAAATCTAATATTTTACGAAATATTTATCTCCAACTCAGCATTAATGATTAACTAGAGCGAAAAGCGGAAGAGAGATAGTAATGAAATCACAAGCACTATACATATATATGGGATAGAGAGAAATAAGTTTTACTAGAACCATTCCACCACACACTTTTAAGCAGCAACAGTATGCGTATTAAAGGTAAATATAATCACTTAGTTTAAATCTGCACTCAAAATCATCGCTCACAAAACTAAAACAGCCCTCTAAGAAACATTTCTATGCAATTGATCCACGAGGAAATAATCATTCTTGAAAACATTTGTATAGGAGTAGTAGCATTCAAGTAGATTAACTGGTGAATAAATTCTAATTGAGAGATAAAATCCAATCACACGGCCATGTTATTAGAAGCATTATTCCCCAACGCATGTAGCAGGAACATTCTAGGTTAGTTCTGCGTTACAGTGAAAAACTCCGTGAAATCTATAAAAAAATTGTAATAAAATACCTAAAAATTATAGCACAAGTCAGGATGGACATTGCTGGCAACGTTCCAATGGCCTTCTCTGCCATCGTCCTTCGAATGATGGACGATGGCAGAGAAAGGCGAATGATGGACTTGGTTAGTGCCGGGCTCACACACACCGATGGTGCGGTCAAGTCGTCTGTGATTGGTCAGTTTTAGGTTTCCTTCCTCCTCTCAGCTTACTCATTTTCTTGATCATGGGATTTCACGATTTGCTGAGGTTGAAACCCGCGTCCCTATTCATTTTATTATTTGCGATTCTTATTTCGATGGCTTCTTTTGTAAGACGGTCCCAATATCCCTTTGCCTTGCAGAGGATTTTTGTTTCATTAAACTTGATTGTATGATTGTATTCAATGCAGTGGTCGGTTAGGGCAGATTTCTGTGGGTATCCAAGCCTAATGCACCGTTTGTGTTCTGATATCCCGGTTTCAATTGTTCTTCCGGTTTCTCCAATGTAGCTGTCTCAGCATTCACAGGGTATGTGGTAGACGCCAGAGGTTTTTGGTCCCATTTTGTCTTTAATCTACACAAGTTGGCTGCGTAGTTTTCCGGTGGATTGTGCATTGTCTTAATATTTCGTTTCCTGAGAATGCGATACTATTTCCCCGAGATTGCGGAAAAATATGGAAGAGCAGATACTCGTAAAACGGAAACATATGGATAGCACAGAGATAGCAGATACTCGTATTCCGCTCTGGTTGAGTAGCATTTCTGCCCTGCAATATTCGCTCGCGAGAGATCGGTATTGGTGAGTGCCCATTCATGAGTATTATTCATTACATGGTATAAAAACACAGTGAATCGCATACATTTTTAAAATAAGGTGAATTATCCCAATGTCCTGCAAAGCCATTTTCGTAGGGTCTGCGTGATTCTTACGGAGAGCATGGCGACCAACGAGTATAAATGAACGGAGGTCTCAGTTTGGTAAGTTTCAAGTAATACCATAGGTTACTGTTGCTATATAAGAGAGCTAAAGTTTAAAGGTAGTAGGTTAGTATACAAGTTTTAGGATGCACTTTTTGTTGAAGGCTCAAGGAAATGTGGTTACCTCGAAAGGGGTTGAGTAAAGGTTCCGAAGTATGGGGGTGAGATTTTACGGAAATTTTAAGCGTGACGCGGTCGGAGAGGGAGGAAAGTGGTGGTTTCGTGGTGGTTGGAAAGGGGGTAGAATTCTCCCCCATGCAATTCCCAAGGGGGGTGAGGGTGTTGGATGGGGCATGAATTAACGACCACTCCCAGACTCATTACAGAGGGTGGAAATGAAAAGGTTAGGGGGATAGAGCAAAGTTAGGGTGGATGGAAAAGTCTGTGGACGAAGAAGGGTTCGTAATGGTGTCTAAGAGTTAGACCTTCATGTAGCTAATGCCAACTTAGGTAAGAAAATTGTGTGCTTACGCATTATGATGAATTAAGGATTTATAATTTTTACGCTATTTAGTAACGGTTGAAGAAAATAGAGGCCAGTAGAAAGAATTGTTTTAGCTACAAAAAAATCATTCATATAATATTTAATTTCATGCATACGCATCAAATATAGGCATTAAAATGATGAGGATATTCATATTAATAAAATACTTAATACACGTTTCTTTACAGCAACAAAAGTTACATACATGTGATACATAGACTACATTCATAAATGTGTAGCAAAAAGTCCCGTACCCCAAATTTAATACTTTCAATAGTTGTTAATAATGTTTGTTTAAATAATCTGACGCAATTAAAAACTTTGCAATGAATATCGTAGCATACAACGTACTGTACCTCAAGTTGTCCCGTGGCGTCTGCCAGACGCCGAAAGCAACAAATTATTCGTATCAATTTCAGAAATGTAGCAATGGTAGACGCCACGAGACCAACGGAGGTTAAGGTTAAGGGCAAGGATGGCAAGTGAAACGAAACGAAAATGTTTCGTTTCGATCCGGAGGGAAACGAAAATACGAGCCCTGGGCTTAGTTTCGTTTCCGCACGAAATTAAAATCACCAAGGAGCTTAGTTTCGACCGGGGACGACACTTTACTCCCGGGAAGGAAACTAAATTAAACGAAACTCCGCTGCTCATAGTTACGTTCCCTAAGATTCCAAAAGTTGAGTGGAGGGGGATGAAGAAAATAGTTCCGAGCCTTAACGTTTGACGTACGTGTTGAGAGGTTAATACATTATGCTTAAAAATCAAATGGCCAGTTTGCGATCACCGTTATCCTGATAGTGGTAAAAATATGAGTGCCCAATGCATCTAATGGCGGTAGGCCGAGCCTCTACTTCATTCAGCCATATTTCGTACTCGGTATGCGGGTCGAAACTAAACCGTTCGTAGGTAAAGCACGTGGTCCTTCCGATGCGAAACATTATCTGCGTTTTGTATCGTCCCCGATTTTTAATTTAGTTTCGACCCGAAGTAGTTTTGACTCCTATTTCTTTCCCACCCTGAGTTTATCTCCCTGGATTTAAATCCATTTCGTTTCGTTTCTACATTTCGCTCCCAGGAACGAAACAATTGAAAATTTACTGGTTTTGACTTTCGTTTCGTTTCACTTGCCATTCCTGATTATGAAAGGCAAATATCTAGAAGTATACTGCTTAAAGATGGAAAAATAATCTTCCAATGCTTTGTTCCGAAACTCTGGACGTCTTATATTTCACCGAGTGGAGTGACAATGTCTCCAATTTCCACAGCATCGAAGGTAAATCTGTTAATTCCCATTTCAATCACGGAGCGTTGTCCTTCAGCGTGCATGTGAAACAGTTTATATGAGGTACGACTAGTTACTTTTATATAGAACTCTCGTCCAAATAAAAGTTTAACGAGTATTGGCCGCACAGTAATGCAATATTTGTTTTTCAAAGTATATTTAGAAGTAAATTTTCCTGCTACAGCAGAATTGATTATGAAAATCACCTAACTCCAACGAGTCAATTGTTCGACAAATACTTCAAGAGTTTAAGTTCAATAAAGTTTACATATTTCCCTGTAGACCATGAGCTGATTTTATAACGTCTCATTAGAAATAGAGCTGGAGTTTGCTTTCATAGAAGTCTCTTCATTTCGCTCCCGAGAACGAAACTATTGAAATAGACCATGCATGGAGCGAACCCGGACACCTGATACTGTTTGACTAAGCAACAGTTGTTGCAAAAGAAAATACATATTATCCTAGGCTAATAAAGGAGACTATCGAAATATTCAAGACACCGGAAAACATGAACAGAGAAGACGGCTACCCTCTCCACAGCTCGTGGAAGAGGGTCATACGAGAGGAAAGAAGGTGGACCAATCAGCATCCAGCATGAAAAATTGGCGCCAAAAATGAACTATATAAGTCACCAAAAATTGAATCCCGACATCTACCTGAAGACGCCGGTTGGAATATCGGAGAAACTGTCGTCACAAAGAAAATCCACGCAGTGAAACCCAGAAACATGGAGACATCATCTAGACAACGCCGCGGAAAACTACGCATCAACTATTGAAACTTTACTGGTTTTGACTTTCGTTTACTTTCTATCGTCATCCCTGGTTAAGGCTTCACCTGCGTTTGAACCTGGGAGCCTTCGATGAACTATCAAACGCTCTGGTCACAAGTCTACCACGCCACTCTTCCATGCACCGAGTAACACCCCGAGGTTGAGGAAGGCGTTGACGGTGAGACAGTTGGATGAGGGGTTGGGGTGGTTGGCAGACGGAGAAGCAGGGGTCGGTCGCCGAGTGGGTGATTCTCGCAACGTGGCGCGCCGCCGGTTTAAAGGGAGTTTTATGCTCGCGCCCTCATTGAAGTTATATGACGGTGAGAGAGAAGTTTGTTGATTCGTTCGCCAACGAGAGTTGCAAACTACTTCGGAGCAGATGCTACACCCCAAAAATTTTAAATGCCACGGATGTGGGAATAAATCGCACGGAAAGGGAATGCAATGATTCAAATTCAGATTTGCGTTACTCTTTAAAATTAATGGTGACGTTGAACTAGAGGTAACATTAAAATGGTAGTTAGCTGAAGCATTAAGATTAAAAGTTTTATGGCAAGGAAAGGTCGCACTCATTCTGGCTACCTTTTGACAGTTCCCAGGTGTGGAATTTTCTTCTGTGATATTACCGCACAAGTTATAGTTTCCCAATGAGTGAGGCATGGAATTTCAGGTAACTTTTATAATTTCCCTTAAAATATATGACAGGGGTCAAGATTTACTTTTCAGGAATCCCCAAGAAAGTAGATGAACGCAGATTCTTTAAATGCCATAGTTCCCGAGAAAGCTTACATGAAAACTCAAGTTTTCTATACAGGAATTCGGCTTTTTAAATCTAAAGCTTAGCATTAAATAAAGAATACGTCACAGTGGAAGACGAATCACGTGCCTCCTAAGAACCGATAGCAATCAATAATAGCCCTAATTCAAAAAGTACAAAAATGAAAAATAGGTGACAAGTAAAACGAAAACTAAATTTTTGTTTAAATGAAT
Source organism: Ischnura elegans (assembly GCF_921293095.1). NCBI lineage: Eukaryota > Metazoa > Arthropoda > Insecta > Odonata > Coenagrionidae > Ischnura > Ischnura elegans. The sequence goes on from NC_060247.1 coordinate 29,760,234, forward strand.
TTTGGATAGCATTTGGAGTATATTTTCAAGCGTTGTACAGTTATAATTATATTAGAAATTGGCCAAATGTGCATAGCTTAATAAACACGAACCGAATGATACAAAAAAATAGTAATAAGTACTGAAAGACAAAAAAATATTTTTTAAGTATATTTCACATATATAGACCGATAAGGCCTATAAGAAAATATAGCAATCATTCATATATAATATCCTCAGTGTAGGAAAGAGGCAAAAAATCTTAGTTCTCTATTTGGAAAAAGGACTCTGATAACAGTAGATACTTCAAATATCGGCCAGATTTGGGGAATCCTGCTTAATATCTCTCAAGTTAGGTTCGAGAAATAGATGATTGAACTCATTATAAACAAGTTTCACGCAGAGGATTGATGATCAAAGAAGCTACTTTTATAGGTATTTGTTTGGAAATGCCCTGTGACTTCCCATTTCCTACCTTTCATTCCGAACGCAATGAAAACCAATCATCGAATGAAAGAAAGAAGAGACTCGTATTTGCGTTCACTGAAAAGTCAATCGACGTCCACTGGCGGAGCAGGAATTCCGATTGCCATGAAGTTAGCAGAAAATAGCAGTTTTGATTCCACTTCGAGCCAGAAGTATTATGGGTCACGATCTCAAAAGACGAGAATCTCCCTCACCGAAGAATGAACCCCTCTTTGCCTCTTTTTGCAGTTCCCTCTTCGCAGCCTTCCGAACCAATTCGGCCAAACAACGCCCAGGGCCCATTTCGTCATGGCCATTGCGACCAAGGAAAAAAATCCATGCGCAGCTCATACGGCTCGAAGCGGAGATAAAAGTGGGGGGATTAGAGTTTATGGAGAAAAATAAGGAATAAATTAGAAAATGAATTATTAGTTGCACTGGATAAAATACGAGTTTATACTCACGGAAAAAGGGTGAACTAAGTCTTAAGCGAAAACCTAAAGCTGAAGTGCGTGCCGGGTTTCTATAATTTATGCATATTTCCATCTTAATATTTGTAGATTTTTCGTTGTTTGGCCGAATTGGTTCTTTTAGAGAGGTAGATTCTCGTATTTTGAGATCGTGGCCCATAATACTTCGGGATCGTAGTGGAATAGATTTGTAAATTGAACGATTACATTGAGTAGGTAAATGCACATAAAATACACGTATACGTACGTATTTACAGCTATCAAACAGTAAGTTGCAATAATATTTAGAGATATCATTTCCCTAAAATCAGTAAAATGGACGATAGGAATCTTTGATTTGAGACATTAAAAGTGAATGAAGTAAACTTAAAACTTCGGTAAGAAGATGCATGCTTTCGCTCAACAGTTGCATTTATATTCTTTTCCCATGACACGTTTTTCATTCAAAACATATGCCATCATTTTGAAATTCACGGAAAAAAATAAAAGCATTTCCAAAATTTATCTTACCTCGGACATGAAGGATTTACACCTGGGAAAATAATGGAGAAAATGTTCAAAATTTGAGGATTTTTTCAGGGCCTGCTCCATATACCCTGAAGTTTCGAAGGCGATAGCCGCTATCATGAATGCTACAATAGGAATAAATCATCGGGTAATGACTACATAAATAATTCACAACTAACTGTAAAGTGAGTCAGTCTGATTAAAATATTGAATTTAAAGATGTCATGTTTGCGTTTCGAGTGTCATCGAAATTTGGTGCCGATTTCCACCACTGACCAAGGAAATTCGTTTCATTTTATATTAACTGAGTGATTTTTGGAATATCTTTAAAGAGTTATTTGCATTTCCAATTAATTGAAGCGTTGCACCATACTTGATGGTTAAAATAACACCAAATCTTCTGTATTTAATTAAGTTTGTTTCTTATTATTTCCATTAAACCTAGAAATAATGATGGGAATATAAAGTTCTTTCAGTGTTTCACCTCAAAGTAAGTGAAAAAGGACTCAAAATTTCCGAAAAGGGCAAAGACATCGTTATTTGGATTCTTAAGCTTTAAACAGGAAAAAAAATTACGAAAAAACGCCAATCAGACGGAAAATATACTCTATTTATGCTGGACCGGGGATTGGCAATCCTTGATCAGTGAGACGATTTGTGCTCCCGAAACAAATGCATATGGCCAATCTCATTAATAGCACTTAAATTATAATTCCAAAATTTTTATTCAGAGTGCTAGTGAAGACAGGGAACTATTCTCTTTATCACATTAAAAGAGAAAGTATTTTAACAAAGCAAACGTAAAAATGTGTGCAGAGAATCCATTTTTTGCAAGGGATGCTTTTTTTCTTTATAATATTAATGGGTTAAGGACTACCCCAAAGTGGTTGGTGTGACAGAGGATGGAAGATGATCAATGGAAAATAAGTTATGATTGTGCAATGACTAAGAATTGGTGTACTCCTCGTGCCTAATTCGATTACATGAAATTGTGAACGACGGCACAAAAGAAGGAAGAGGATTAAGTTACTCGTGTCGACACAGAAGAATGGTTTTAGAGACTGAAGTAGGAAGATGACCAATGTAAAATTAAAATGGTTGTGGTATGCCTAATTGTAAGATTTGGTGACTCCACATGTCTAAGTCAACAACATGACAGAGTGGCATAAGAGATTGAATAAGATTAAGTTTCTCGCGAGGACCCAGTCGCATGGTTTTCTTGGCTGAAGTGGGAAGATGACCAATGTAAAAGAAGTAATGGTTGTGGAATGCCTAGGATTTGGTGGGATCCACGTGCCTAAGTCGATAACATGAGAGAGAGAACGGTTGCACAAAAGAAGGAAGAAGATTAAGTTCCTCGTGTCGACCCAGTTGAAAAGTTTGAAAGGGAGGAGAAACTATTTAGCGAAGAGGCTGGGATGGACGGAGTTCGAAGGAATGGAGGGGTCCGGGATTGGAGGGTTGGGATGAGATGGAAGGAGATTGCTAGAGGCCTTTGACTCAGGGGGCGGAGCCAGGGAGAAAGAAACACCAGACTGAATGGCGTGCCGAGGGAAGACAGAGAAACCTGAAAAAGAAGTTGTTTTCTTCCCCTGAGTTGGATGGGATGGAAAGGGTTGAAATTTCATTATCGTCGTCATAATTATATTTTTTCCCATCGCCGAGCGAACAGCACAAAAGCCCAGGACGTCACACTTGTGAGCACTCCCGCAGCTTCCAGCGAGCGCACCTGTTGCAAAAGAAGAAGTCTTGCACGGTGAAGAGGGTGGGAGGGAAGGTGTGAGTCGAGGGGTTTTTAAAAAAACGAGAAAAGTTTACCGGGAGTGGAATGAAAAAATTTCCGGAAAAAAATAACTTCTGCGGGAAAAGGGCTGGGCTCTTGTTTCTGTGTTGTTCCGAAGCGCTTGCTTCTTCTCTCCAGGGCGGCGGGAAGGGTTGAGAGAGGAACGAGAAGAAGAAACTGAGGGCAGAGTAGAGGGTGGGGAAGGAGAAAGGTCATGGACATGGATTTGCCATTATGTTCAAGCCAGTATTAAATTATATCGCAAGGTACTTAACGTACAGTAGTCCGTTTTCTCATCCTTTCTGAAACTCGTTTCTTCAGGTTTCTCTTGTTTGTCTTAGTTGAGTCTTAAGAACCGAAATAGTAATAATAAGTAATAATAATAATAACAATTTTTCCTGAAAACGAACAGTAATCAACATCAACGAACAATATATGGATAGGTCCAAATCACGATTTTTTTGAAAATTTAAGTCCCAATTCACTAGAATTATGGTGGAACGTAAATTCTTTATGGAAAGGATAATTATCTCCCAAAAAATGAAGCATGTTTATTGCTGGAAGAACTAAATATTGCTTATATAAAATGCAGGTTTAGTTGTAAAATCATAAAAAAATTAGTTGAGATTAGAAAATTGCATGTTTGTATCCATCCATCGGATGTGGCTCAGCGTTTGAATGCATAGTAAATTCAAACAACTATGGACACTTTTTCCACAATTAAAATCACACGACAATTTTACCCGACAATGATGGAATACGGTACTAAATTTTATGGACTGCGATTCGTTCATCTTTGAATTAATATATTTTTTATACACAGACAGATTATATACACATCGATTTGACTAAGTAATGAATAATATTTAAACTCACTTTCCGAATCTTTTATAATTTTACCCATGGTAACGTTGAAAATCGATGGTGGGATCGATTTGAAGAAACTATGTAACATAAAGAATTGGAGCTTTTCCCGGTGAATAGAATGGAAAATAATAATTAATATTGTAAAATGAATTGATATTATTAATACTAATATTAATTATATTAATCATAAGTATATTAATACACTATTTAAAAAACTAACATGCTTAAACTCAACAGCGTGATGTCAGCCATGAACTAATAATCAAATTGGAAAATGGAAACCTTAAGTATCCATTTTATTTGTGATAAATATGTATCATAAAAATATTACCAATTATTATGACACATATACCGATTCAAATCGATCGACCGCAAGTAAATGTTTCATTCCATAAGACGCACAGATTGGTCACTGACCTTGGATCTGGAGGCTTGAGGGATACGGTAGACTTGGGAGCAAGAACATGAGAAAGCCCCTTCCCTCTTGTATCTTGCTCTTGAGCTTAATTACACCCCAAAGGTCGCCCTTCCAAAGCCCCAAACTCCTCATCCCCCTCCCCCTTCCCACGCCCCTACAAAACCTTTTAACCCCTCCCTCCACGTTCTCAAAGTCCTCGCTTCTCCGATTCTCAAACTCATCTCTCCAATACCTTGCCACTCTCAGCTGTATCCTATCTGACAGGGAAGCAAAAAAATCATAAAAAAAACTCCCCACCCAATCACTGGGTGGGAAAAATTGAGGATGAGATTATAGCGCGAAGCAAAGGTCTAAGAAGAGAAGAGTGTAGGTGAAAGGTCTCATTCAGTCGATTTATTTACATTTCCATCCAAATCATATGTCCCAAAGGCTCAGCCTAGAATTGGCGAACAATAAGAATTAAAAGACCCTTTTCGATTGGACGCGCAACACCTCAAAGGCACTTTCGAATCGAATTTTAAATGTCATCTCAACCCGTCTTTGGTTCCTTGCAACTTATTTAATCATCGCTGTATATTTTATCAATCGCGATATTGGCCGTTGGAAAGATGAAATGTAGTGCCTCCAACACTGAATGAATTTACGCTTACGTCTTTTTTTAATTCTAAAAATGAATACAGTATAGTTAGGTAGGATGAGTTAAATGTGACAGCAAGGAAAGCACATTTTAGAGATTTAAAAGCCATTTTAATTTATTTAATGCACTTTTTATCGATACAAAAGTTTTGAGCACACAATGCAAATTTTACGATGTCTTACGTCTTTTTTGCCAATCTAAAAGGTTTATGAACTATATTTAGTTAACAAGTGTTAAACATTAGCTCATTTGAAAAATTTGAAAGACACAAAAATTCATTTACTGAATTTATTTTTCGATATAAAAGTTTATAGCATATGTTGCGTATAAAATTATGTATAATGTTCCCTAGTTTCCTCTATTACAAGTGCTGTAACAAACGGAAATTTATAAATACTACGAAAGTATATTATTTAAAAATATCACGTGGATAGTGAGAGATCAATAATGATTTGAAGGTGGATATATTTTTTTACTTAGAATGAGAAAAATGTTAACGAATACATACCCAAAATCCAACGTATCTTACACTCCCAAAATCAATGAGTCGAAACGAGATGTTACCACAAAAAGCACATCAAAAAGCAATTTATTTTTTTAACAAGGCCTCAAGAGTGCGTTGGGAAATTTTAAAATAATGAATGCTTTTTCAAAACGAGACACATTCATGTTCAACGAATAAAAAAAGTGAGAAAAGAATATGTAATTAACGCACGACACAAGGCCTGTTTGTTCCGATGAAACACAGACGTGAAATGATCCAGCGAATTGACGTCATTTGAGCGTTGACATTTTGGTATCTACTCTCCCTTAGAGCTAAAATAATGATACCCTTTAACAACACAAATGCCTATCGAAGAGAAAGAGAAATTGATGCAATCAGGAAATGATTCATGTTATTAATTTCCTTTGTCTACATGCTCCACAAATAAAGCCCATTATTGGCTACATTTTGCAATGTACATTCTTAATTTTATAATTTTGTACCAATTGTAACAGTGTTTCGTTTGGGTGCGATGCTTTTAGACTGCTTGAGAAGCAGACAGAATACTGCTTGATTTGACTTGAATTGTACCAATACAATTAATTATGAGAATTGAAAAGAGGGGATGTCAATTGGGATGATTATATTGGTCTACCTTTAAACTTAACCTTTTAAATAGTTGTCCATTCTAGGCCACGATAGGTAAATAAAAAACACTTCGCCTGAAAAAAATCAATTAGAAACCCTAGCATGAAGTCCATTCTCTCAGTACCACACTGGTAATTTATAAATGAGTAAATACCATAGATTACTTCCGCAGAGTTTCTTTCTGGGCATGAAGGAGTAACATGAGGGAAATTATTCACCGATTAGAATAACACATTGTTTTTTATTTTTAATTCAAAACATTTGCATTTCGAAAGAATTTACATGGAGCCAAAATAAAGGCTTTCTTAAATCGATGACAAGACATAAATTATACACCATTTCCACCTGTGAATATTTATTGCACTCTTAATAAATAATAAAAAATGCCTAAGATGTATTCTATATTGTATGATTAATTTACTCAAATCATAAGATAGTATTTCGCTGGGTATTTGACGTAGGAAAATTCACTCTTAATCACTAGTAATTGCCATGGAACACTCTCTTTTTCTATGGTTGTAATCAATGGTTAAATATTTCGTGAAATAACTGTGAAAGAAAACTCAAAAATAAAATGCATTCAAAGCTTACACTAGATTTTCAACGTCACACTACTGCAGACATCAAATACCAATTTTCCTCATCATGGGATAAAGAAAATGAGGTATAAATAAATGATAATTAGAAAAATCCCACTTTGGCAAAGAAATATCACCAAAACCGTAATAAATATGAGTTTTATAGCTTTCAAGCCGCTCATTATAAAAGCGTAAATATTCATTTTAGGAAACAAATTTAATTAATGAGGGAGGCATGTAAGATTTGATGTAAAAGCTAAGAAAATCGACCAAAATGCTTCTCAGTAAAGTACTGCACTAATTATTCTTGAAAAGGTTTCTATTAGGTATCACTATTAAGATCTCATGTTTATTTACATAAAAATGACCTTTTGCAATGTCTAGGTAGACTGCACCAGCAGACACAAATCGTATTCAGATAATCAAAGGAAAGGAGTTGAGTTTATATCCAGAGATGAGGAAGAGTATATTTATTGAATTTAAAATAAAAATAAAAAATAAATGAACTGATTTGCAAAACGTAAATCTACTACCTAAGACACTAAACCTAAATGTATAGCCTAAACTGATGAAATTAAGGATTAAATTAGGAAAAGTAAAATACTTCGAAAGAAAGTTAAGACAACGAAAGTCTCGTTCAGATTCCATTCAACCTCATTTGAGTTGTGTACGTGAATATTTTCATTTTTCAATGATGACTGCATTGAGAAATATTAAAAATTAAATATACACCTACGATAAGAGGAAACATACTTATTCGATGCACTAGCAGGTGTAGAGCTTAACAAAGACTTTTGCAAACCGCTTACAAAAAATGAAATTTAAAGATTTTATGTTACAAATGGCACAGCGGAGAGGTAAAAGGCTGGATTTAAAAGAAAAAATAATTGGCAAAAAGAATTAAAAATACTATAACAAAAATCCGAATCCCAGAATACGCATATCAATGTTTCCTGCGCAGTCATTGGTGAAGTTGCCTAAAAAGCAGAAGAAAAGTAAAAAGATGATCTCTGTGATTATTTTTATAAATTTCTATTTCGGAAGCCAGGAGTTCACCGCAAGCCGCTGGACGGAGCAAAAAGGGACGTCCACTGAAATCCCTCCCTTCCGCTCTTTTTGTGCGCGAAACGATTTTTTGTCTGGTAGTCTGCATCTGAGAGAGCAAACTTGCTTGCGTGGTTGTTTCACATCAAAGGGTACAGGTAATCACTCCCACCGGTAGGAACGTCCTTTTAATCTTATAGCTCCAATGTCATAGTTAAGGAATACTCAAAGCTAATGGGCTCTCAAATGATGAAGTATTTTTATTTAAGCCAAAATGGGAGGTAGGCAATGTTAGGAATATAAAAAACGTACTCCAATGGATGGTCGAGAATTTAAATCAATACGAAACAAATTGAGCCCTGTGGTAATAAATTGAGAGGTAGGCCAATACGGTAATCTACGGAAGTAAAGTCGGAAAATAGTCATAAAATACGCATGTTCGAAGGAGATGTAACATAATGTGTACGAAATTTATTTCAATTTTTGCAAAAAAAATCTACAGTATAGCCTTATGTTCCTGCACCATAACTATGTGGCTACATTTTTTTCGTAAAAGTAAGGACTCAAACATTTTAACGAATATAAATTCGAAGCATTTATGGCAGGAATATGGTACGTAGGTGTCATAAAGGTTATCTAGAGTAGCTGAAGTATTATGTAGTGAAACAAAGAAAATAGAATTGAGTGAGCGTAGAATTAGGTTTTTAATCAAATTGGGTGTTGCAAATAAATTTTTTTCATTGTGACTTTCATTTTTCCAGCCAAAGGATACGACAGATCTAACCCAGAAAGTCATAGAAAACACAACTGGATAATTTTTAAATGAAGAAATACCCTAGGGGCCGCATCGGTTGTAAATTATATTTTTGGAGATCATTTACAATATCCTCTGGAGCGAAACCATGCATGGAAATAAAATAGAAAATCCTGAAACACGAAATCCATGATGTCAAATAAACTAAATTGCTAATTGCTTCCAAAACACACCTAATTTTTTTTCCAATATGATAAGGATGACTTTCACCATAGTATTGAGAGAGCAGTACTATCAAGATGAATTAAGAAGAACTTATCGACATATATCCTCCACTACGAACAACAGCACCGGCTGCAAGATTTAATAAATTTACAGATTCCAAAATTTAACAAGAAAATGTACATCGGCTTTGAAGAAAATGCATATCAGATGTTTACTATGTTGTTAAAATTTCATCAAATGGTACGTGTATATTGCACACGCGAGACGCTTTGTTGTGACGCAAATCTAGAAGAATTCTACGTAATCTTGAAGATTTTCATTTATTCTGCGCGAAGCTACATATTTACTGGGCCCGGTGTAGCCTAATAAGATAAAAATCGTTTTTATAAACAATTGGATCAAACTTAAATTTAACGCTCCAATAGTGTTTATCCTTAACAAAAAAACTTTTTACACACCACCTCTCTAGAGTATGTGGCTGTAATTTTGTATTTAACTAGTTAAAAAGGTTTCCTTAACGTAAAATTTCGACAGTCACTCCAAATGATATCACATACTAAGCGTTTCCCATTTATTTTCCTGAGGTTTTGACACAAAATATCCTGGTATTATATCACTTTTTTGGTAAATTGCACCCCATATTGTCCTTATATTTCATTCCTCCTGCTTGTTTTTTTATCACACCTCTCACTTTTCCGCCCGTAATGTTAGTCTGGGAGCGATGCCTCTGAGGCGGTGTTGGACACAAAGGAAAAAACAATATGAGCCGGTAGCGTGGTGGAGACAATGGAATTAATCAAAATTACGCGTCGTCATGGGAATGGAGTCTTTCCCCGGGGCGGAGGAGGGGGTGGGGGGTCGCTTGTTTGTTCCCGGAGGCGGCAGCTCATTTGCCAAACGGCGCCGCGGCGCGCCCCGTCGACGCCTCCTCCCACACCCATCTGCACCCTTTTGATTTCCGAGCACGATAACCAGCGCCCCCGCAAACATGCATCGTCGAAAACATTGACAAATCCCCCTCACCCTCACCGTGAACGCCCTTGGAAAGACGTCATACACCCTCCAAATACCGGTGTACGACGACAACAAAGCAACAAAGCAAGGTGTCAATAAAAATGTTCGCAAAAAAAATTTCAAGGCAAATCTTCAATTCAATACGTTCATATGATAGGGGATTATAGTGACAACACATCACAAAAATCCTCAAATGCTAAGCATAATCCCCAAATAAAACCATTATTTTGAGGCAGCAGAACAAAAATTTCATGTCAAATCTATCAAAAAGTTCATGTGTTAGGAGATTGCAATAACAGCACATCACATGTATCCCCATTCCATAGAATCCGCAAATCAAAGAAGTGCTTTACAAAAGTACTATAAATTACCAACTGTTCTAAAGTAATAATAACAAAATCTTATATGCTAAAATTATAAAATTATCAAATGATAATAAAAGTCTATCTGCTATATAGAATTTTCGATAAAGTGTCTGCATCAAATTTTTGTTGAATAAATTTGAAAACTGCTCACATTGTACGATTCATAGGTACATATATCCCCGTAATTTCTTCCGGAAAAGTTTCATGAAAAGTTTCACACGAATAAGGGTCGCTGCTTATAGCCAAATCAGGCCCACTTTTATTCTGATAGCCCTCCTTGTGAAATCCGTTCAACAAAGTAAATCTCAATTTTATTTAAGATAATGGAATACATTACTTAATGGGTAATAAAATAAGTACAGGTTGCCTAAGTTCATAATCTAAGAGCAGAATTCAGAATTATTCAACAAATACAGTACTTGAATTTTCTCTTTAAACGTGGTTCCAAAAATTTTCACTCAATCTCTGCTAGGTATTTTTATACCAAAGTTTAACGAATAATGAAAATTCAAAGAAGACGTAGGGAAATCATGGTATGATGGCGAAAATAAACGTAAAAATTAATAGTCTACATGTTGCCTAAAAATATGCTTTCCCGACAACAAAATAATTTCTGTCATGCAGCATGCAACTTTGCAACCTTTCGTATAATCCCCATGTATCCCCAATCCACATGTATCCCCATTCCATAGAATCCCCAAATCAAAGCAGTGCTTTACAAAAGTACTATAAATTACCAACTGTTCTAAAGTAATAATAACAAAATCTTATATGCTAAAATTATAAAATTATCAAATGATAATAAAAGTCTATCCCTGTTCCCTGTTAACCCTGTTCGGCATATCACTATAGAACTAAACGCAAATCTATAGGGAGCAGAAGATTTGAAATTTTCAGCATGGCAAAGGAGGGAAAGAAATAGGGTGAACGTAAATAATAAATTTAAAGAGCAATATGGAGAAAAATATCGAGAGTAAAACCCTAGCCATACTTAAATCCCCTCAGCTGTTCGCAAGGAACGAAAAGGAGCAGCGTAATATATCTCCGAATGAAAAAAGGGAGAAATAGAGATGTAAGTAGAGAGAAAGGCAAGCGGAAGATTCGCACCTGCGGCCGTGAATGATGGAAGAAGTCTGGCAGCCATCGCTGGCGGAGGAATTGGATGAGTGGGAGCTAGCAGAGAAAAGTTGAAGATGAAACAAAGACGGAAGAATTATTTTGAATTAGGCCCACAGAAAGTTCTTTCTCCCAAAGAATAGCAAAAGCAGGCGCCGGAGAAAGGATGAGCACTTTTAGGATGCATACGGAATTCGAAAATCAGGCCTAGCATAAGTATGAGAAAATAAAAATCAAATTCAACGAATTGGATCAGCAGAGATAGAGTAATCGGCACTTTTTTTGTCGAGTAATTTGAGAGATGAGAGGAGAAAAAATATTTATAACTGATCGGAAATAGAATAATAATAGAATTATAAAAACAATTGTAAGTATGAGGTAAGTCACACAAAATTACCATGACAAACGACATCATTTTTTGTAAGATGCATCATGCATTACTAACATAACATAATAATACATTAGATTTACTAGATTAAATCACATTAGAGAAACAAAGTTGTAACGAGACACGAGGCTGTACATTAAAAAATAGATTAACCGACTGAGGGGTACCACGAGTTACTGCACTTTTGAGAAGCAAACCAGAGGAGTGGGTAATTGCAGCGAGGGAGGAGAAAGGGAGAGACAGGGTAGGATGAGTATCTGCAGGAAGCGAGATAGAGGAAGACAGATGAGCCTCAAACAAGAGACGAAAGAAGACAAGAGACGCTCAGGAAGCGACTTCATCTCACGAGAAATCGAGGCGCGGCAATGACGACGCACCCACACACACATCCACGGCAGTCGCGGTCTCGGCACCCGGGAGACGCCACGCGGAAAAGTTGAGACTCAAATTTTTACCGCTGCCGTCGCGGCGGCAGATATAGAGCGATACATTCCCGTGTCAAGTGGAGAGAGATTTTGCCTGAATTTCCGCCTCCTTTTGGATAAAAAGGCAGATTCTCAACTCGAGGATATCGTTTTATTCTCCACCACGTGTTTAGTATAAAGAGGCTGAATTGTTTATCTTCGTTTTCTCCAAAACTAACAATTGACGGGCAGAATTTTCACTGCCGAGTTCAGTGCTTAATAATTGCATTTAAGGATTACTTAAAAATTTCTTCAATGACTGCATTTTCCTTTGAATTACATACGATTTTAATATAAATGCCGTTTGCAAGAGGCATATTTTTTCAAATGCTTAGAAATACCTAAAACCCGACAAATAACATATAGGTACAAGTAAAGCTTTGCTATTTTTGAATTAAATGTAGTATAATAAGTAACACATGTTTAAATATAAAATTTGTGAGGAAATATAATAAATATTTTCTAATCATTCTATGGCATTAATTTGTGTCAGATATTAACAAAACCGTATGATCTACCGTTTGAGCAAACTTGAGGTAGCTATTTACCATTCAAGAATTTCCGTTAGGTGGACAAAATTTGGAAAGTAGGAACAACTGAATGAGACAAATACAACAGGGATCAAAGGTGGTTTACTTCACAGGCTATAACACATCAACGCCTCATATCAAAGTACTGACAGTGCTGTGTATGCATGGGTATTCTTTTACTTGCTTGCTGCCAGTATTCAAATGTGAGAATCTATTCCGGCATGCGGGAGAAAAAGAAAACGATTAAAAAGTTTTCTGAGATGAATGTATTCATTTATATGGAATAAACTTTTGAAATTGTCAATTTAAAAAATTTTGAAAAAGAAATTTTTGTGGAATACTCAGAAGTATGAGAATCTTATCAACAAATTTTTAAGTAGTAAATTTTTACAAAAATATCAGTATTGTTTACTTCTTCAATTCCCTGAAAAATACTTCTCAATGAAATGAAAGCTACCCAAAAAATGACAAAATGTCATTTCTGTCATTCCTGTAAAATTTATGCATAAATGCATGATGCATGTTATTGTCAGTGCAATCTCAGCGTTTCTCATCATTGTCCCAAAATTTTATATCATTTGGCAGGTGATCTCATTGGTTAATAATTAAATTAAATATATACTCCATCATCTTCCGAATATTTTACTTCCTAAGTCAATTATGGTGAGGTATGGACAATTTGTATACATCGAAACATTTAACCGCGTAAAAAATATTATATTTTACAATAAGTTCTCATTTTAATTCACCAAAAACAATATAATCGGTGAAAAGTTTGTGGACCAAAGTCGTCAAATATCCCACGTATCCCACGTACTTGGAGTATTAATGATGCGACATCGGGATGATGATGTACAAGCGTTTCACTTCGTACGTTTTAGTTATCAGAAAAATGGATGATAACGTTGCCGCTCGTTCGAATAGTACACCTGAAATTCATCTACATCTACATAATACCCCCCAATCCGCCTAAAAATCAGCATCAAAGCTTAGGTTTCCTACACATCTCGTGGACTACTTATGAGACAGCACTACAAAGCCAACCGAGGACTCCGCCGCTGAGAGTTTGGAATTCTTTTCTCGCATCCATTGAAAAAAGTGAGTATTATTAAAAGTTGTTCACGAACAAAACTAAGCCCTTATATTATTGGTTTCGAGAGTAGAGAGATCATTTGTTTGCAACACATTTTGTGGACAAGACTGTTTTCGAGACTTTACTAAAACTTCCTGAGACTCAATTTTAGATTCCAACCTTGCATTTATTGCAAAAACGGTGCGACCTTCAAAGCTTGAAAAGTTATTCATCAATAAAACTAAGACCTCGCATGATTTCTGTGTGGAGAGAGAAGTACACTCAATGACCCGCCCATTTCCGCCGCAGCCACCTTGAGATTCCGATTGGGAGTGTCTGGTAGCACGGCACTAATCCGACACACGTGTTATTTTCCGAGCCGTCGCCGACGCTCAAGGCCGACATAGCACCGCTGCCTCAACGCAGCACGGATTGGTCCCGACTGGAAGAAGCGAAGAGGACAGAGGAGCCGTCCGCAGGGTTCCCGAAACTTTGTTAATGGGAGTTGCGAGTTAACAGCAAAGTAATACAAATTAAGGCCCGCTCCCTCGCCCTTAATACCGACGTCCCAGTGATTCCCTCGCAAAGCCATTCCTGCGGCGAGTGACTTCCCTAGTCCTGTTGTGCTCCAACATTCCCCGGAGTTAGCGATTTAATCGCGTTGGTTAAGCCGAGCTATGGTGAACAGAGGACAACGAGGGTTTTCTAGGCCAAACATTGCTGGACTCATCGGGCGTAACCCAATATCCTCCCCGAAACTAGTCCGTGCACTTTTGATTGGTTTTTTGGGTGAAGATTGAGATACTGACTTGCGGCTTCTATTTTTAAGACTTATTAATGCACAACAAAAACTAAATGAAGATATCAAGGTGCAATAAATGTTTTTAATTGCTAGAAATAAATAGAAAGATTGAACATCTACTGAAAGACAAATGCAGCGCAGTCATCTACATGCCTCATGTTCAAATCTTTTATCAAAAAGAATATTGGATATGCCATCACCAAAAATATTATATCGATTTCAAATTCATTTTTTATAATAGGTTTTAATAATTTTTAAACAAAACAGGGTATATATGTGTTGCAATATTTACATTTGGCAGACGTATCCATGCTAATGCAGTGGACAAGCTGTCGAGTCCCAGATAGCTACGATTCTGTACGAAAGTGTATTTATGCTCCTAAGTAATTAAAAAAAATAGGCTATTTTAATACGAAAAATTAAAACTTCGTTATAGACAACTTTATAATTCCTACAGACAGTTATCAATTTCCCATGAGAGATATATGTAGGCTTGAAATAATTTACTCTCTTAAATACGATCACATTATCGCCTATGGATATTGTACTCATACCCGTTTACCATTAGTAAACATGTAGTTTATAACTTACCTGCTCGGAAATCATAATCTTTCAGTAATGGCGTAGCAGACTGCTCAAACGGCATGAGTCTCAATCGCCACAAAGACATTAAAAAATGCCATCAATATCCTGGACACGTGTATGTTACAGTCGTTATTTTCAGGCGCAGCAGTAAAAACGATATGAAGAAAAAAAATACTCTGCAGGATACCTCTGCCACTTCTCCGTAAAGACTGACTCGCGGCCCACGCTTTGGCTTCAAAGAAAGATTTTTATGAACTTAAAAATCGAAAAAAAATCAATATTGACCCTTCAATACCGGCTAACAAGTAGTTCCAAAGAAAAGCTTAACAAGATGGGTAAAAATATCTCTGCTTGAATTCTAACCATTTCTTTCATGATATTACGTAGCAGACGGAGGCCATTTTGAATTCAAACTAGCAAATCTTGAGAATTCTTGAGTCAAACATTCTTCCCGCACGTTCTCTTCGGAATTTCTAATTTTCCTCCTTCAACTTAAATTATCTTGTAACATTGTAGACTTCACGGATCTCCGCATACCGCACATCATCTCAATATTATTTTCCTACCAATGGTCGTGCTGCTCTCTTTACATTGTTTCTGTGGGCATACCAAATAATAAAGCACCATAAGGAACAGGTTTGGAAAATAGAGATGTAGGGTTCCAGAACACCAGTCTTACCTAGGTTTGTAGCGCAATTAATGAATTAATGAGAGGGTTTATAGTTCTGATCGTTCTTACCTACTATTGCATCGATGGTACAAGTTATGATGGGATTGAAGCATGTTTTATAAGTATTATAACTTTGCTTCCCACCTGCATGTGTTAGCACGTGGTTTACGGCAAGTATTTCAGTCCCTTGTACCCCTATGTACCTGCAGGTAATTAAACCTGGACACTTTAATGAGCACTTTTAACGTTAAATTGCCAATTTATCTATTTTTTAATAAATGTTTATGGAATTATTTGTTCTTTCTCAGGTACGATGTTAGTTATCCTTTTTAATGAGATGCGAATGCATGAAACTAGCGACTTCGAAAACATGACTTCACTCAAACATAAATAATTGCAGATATTCTAATAGTGTACAGCTTACGCAAAATCATACGATCAATGATAGTTGCCCGTTGCACATGCACAAAACATAAGGAATTAAAATGAATTAGCAAAATTGCTATCTTTCCTTTACGCATGGCTCAGCTGAAAAACGAAGATTCTCGTGAACACAACGCAACGTGACAATTATTTCAGACAGTGGGTAATTACCTCAGGAATTCATAAAAAATTATGTGAACAATAATTATCAATTGCTCCAAACTGCAACGGAAAGAAACGCTTATCAATCGGATAACGAGTTTATACGGCATTTTATTGTCCTCATTCCTCACTGAAGCTGACCGCCGAGGATGCTTCATTGCTTGCAAGTCCCTCGGCACGACAGTGATGAGGGTTGAGCAGCACGACTCATCCCTCAGAGGAGAGAGCACGACATAACGAGCTCTTGGCCGCAACGACGCGTAGGCGACACGACGCGACGCGGGGCCGTGGTGAAGGGCAATCGGTGGCGGCGGCTCCGCGGCTGTCCCGTCATGCACCGCGTGTTCGCCGGGCGAGACCTCTGGGAGCGGGTTCGCGTACCATCCCTCGGCGTCACTAGTTATCGCACGCGCGCGCGGGAGATGTCGTTACCATGGAAGCCGACAACAATACCTCATCAGTCGCAGCTGGACCCCAACAGCACCATGTGGGCAATTATCTCTTCCATATGGTAGCCATATGTCCATCCCGAACACTTGCTTGTTTTCAGAAAAGTTTCTGCGGCTGAGATTTGATATACCTGCCAATAGATAATGCCAGCATTATCATCTATTAATTGGGCAGCAATCTTATACTTGGGATACGTAGGGAAATGTAGTCGGTAGCACACTAACATTCCTCATGGACTGGATAACGCGTTAGACACGGTATTTTTTAAATGGCACCGAAAATTAACGTTCAAAATTAACTTATACAAATGATTCACAAAACCTAGTAGGAGACCTGGAAAATTACTCGTGGAGACATAACTACAAAAGAAAAAAATTGCATGATGATAAAAATACATATAATTTTTAATGCTATTCATAGCGGTTGTTATCCGTTCTACTATGAAAGAGATGCGATAGATTACCCACTGAATTGAAATTGTATTCCGGATATTCAAGGAAAAAATCTGGCTTACATGCATGTTTTATATATACATAAATTTGAAAATCTCTTCTTCCATTTCGCTAGTTCTATTAAAAGACTAACCGTATTCTGCATGAAAAAGTATCGACAACGAAGGAAATTAACAGCGTTTTTGGCTATATTATCACCTGGAATGACACCGTGCCAGTGTCTCTAGCTTGGAAAGCCACGTAACAGTCAACATGAAAAGTATTAACCCAATTCGTACGCCGGGAAAGCTTGACACATTTAAATAACTATTTACACTGGAAATGATCTCCCTTTGTTTAAAACAAGGTCCTTTGTACTTGTTTTGTTGCAAGAGAATAGATTAACAAATCTCGTGTTCATTCTAAATTATTGTTTACCTCGCTCAGATATATAAGAAATGGCGTGTTTCACATATTTGTTGAATAGAGGTCAGTATATCCCTGTGTGTCTGGACCAAAGATAAAAATCTGAAATACATGTATAATGGAAAGACTTGAATGGAAAAACATTGAATCATCAGTTAAAGTCGTTGCTCTTTTCCCTACTAAGGCAATCGAGTCCACATATTCAGGAATATACCTGGAGACTATTTGCCATAACTGATAAAAAGTGATAACATAGTCCAACCAAAAATTACATTCGAATTCCAGTATAAAATAAGTTGATTTTTACCAAAGATTTCATTTTGACATGGAAACAATCGGCAGTCCATCTGCACCTCTTTGATTTCCTTACATATTGCTTGCGCATGTACGAAAGCATTTATTTGGGATTAGGCATTTGTGAATAAAATTACCTCAGTCATTTGAAGCGCTCTGTGTTACACTGAATTGAACCGTCTGAGGGAAAGACACGTCTTATGTCACAATCCTCTTACAACCCTTCATCGTAAAACGGGGATAGAGCTCATGAATATTTTTAAAATGTCATCCATAAAAGAAAAGGGCATTCCTTTGATAAGACTCATAAGTACGCTAATAAAATAGCTAAAATGCGAAGGCTTGACGATAAGGTAGATAGTATCGTATGCTTTATGTCCATTTCTTTGCTTCGAGGAACATGACTGTTTCGCTAATCTGATATTCCGATAAATTTAAAAACAAGAAGAAAGTCAACTTTTTATACTTTACGTAACCAAGGTCAAAAAAGGGGGTAACAGTAAAACAAGCTACTTTGAAGAAAGAGACATGATTGCACTAAGGAAGATGGACTTCTACTGATTGTGAGATACGATCTTATAGACTGCCGGACCTGCAAGGATTCTAAAGATTTTCATCGTTCAGTCAAAACTCTTTGACTATTGGAAGAAATATAAATTAATTCAGAAAGTATAAGAAGAATAATTCTAGAGCTTTATAGCTTATGGTATGTGTTGGGACAATACGATGCAAAATCCTTCAGCCTTTAAAACAAGGAGCTACCGTCGAACTTATTTGGAGGAAAACTGTGCAAAAACGACATTTTCCAGTAAAGTCAAATACGAAATACCTCTTGCAGCGCTCGGTCTATCACTTAGTTGTACTTGAATTGAATGAAAACTCCTTGAATATTAAGTTTTCCTGGATATCACACAATTACTTACACCACTTCTTTTTTACAGAGCGCAACCCGGGTACCAATGTATTATCATCATCTTCAGGCGCAAATTATGACTAATAATTAGTAATTGTGTGATATCTAGGAAAACTTATAATGTAATACCACAAAGTTAATCAAGAGTTAGTGAATTTGTCCTTTAATATTATTTATTGCATACACGAAGTTAATCTTGTTTACATTCATAATCGAATAAAACCAAGCTGGGAACCTAAGGAAGGGGACACTTAGATTAGGTTATTAGTGCCAGCTAGGAAGGAGGGTATGGTAGCCCTCCTTCGAAGCCTTCTCACCTTGGCTAACCTTCCATTCCAACTAACTCAGTGTATATGAGGTCATACTCTTCCTGAATCCTGTATTTGCACCTGACGCTGTCCCACATCGATGAAACTGGTCGATGTTAAATCATTTATTTGAAATTTACATGGTTTTTTGATTCAACCGTATGAAGTAAATTTTTAAACTGAGTAAAAGTGTTGGATATAAAGATCAGGAAGGCTCATTCAATGCTAATATGATGATATCATTAGATCTACCAGTTTGTCGTAATTCCAGGATTGGAATAATTTTCTTCTAGTTGTAAAACTCTCCAATTAAATTTACTGGGGATTTTTAAAACTTGTTATATTTTCTAAAAGACAGCAAAGTTGTTTTTAAAAAAATAACTTTTTATTGTTAACACAGAATTAGGACATCGGTCTACTCCCGAACATACGCATAAATATTTGTTTCTGTTAATGATGATAAAAACATATTTAAAACCTTGCGTATTATTTAACAGAGTAACTATTTATTTTGTTATTCGACTGACAAAAATTTCATTAAATGCCGCATAGTACCTCCATATCGTCATATTGCATGTACACTTCATATTCCAGTTACTTTCATTGCTAATTCAGTTTATACTTGGTGATTACTGTTTTAACTATTTTCAGTGCATGTCTTAGTATCAGTAGCATGTGCTAGCATTCATTTAGGAAGAGATTGCGATTTTTATTCATCCTCCACACTTGCATTTTTATGGTATGTAATCCTGCATATTACTTAAGAACGCCCTCAACTGTTTCCTTTTCTGTATTATATCTCACTGTATTTTATTTTTACAAAATTTCATTCGCTAGAAATCACTTCCCATTGATGCCACATCATATTATTCAGTTTCATGCTTTTCATATCTAAAAGTGGGAAAGTGGAGTGAATGGAAAGTTTTTTTTAGCATTCTTACTGCAATAAACAATTTACGCTTTTGTTGGAAAGCTATGCTCAGTGAAGTTATTGCTTTCATTTGTATGTTTTAGCTAAACTGGAAAATAAAGTATGCTTAAGTATACTCTGTTGGTAAAAAGGTTCTTGAATCCATACTTTCGGTTTCAACATGCATTGTGTATGTAGCCCTTCGTCTAAGATGATATTCTCTGCGTGTAATAATTTGGCTACAATTATGATTAACTTTAATTGCCATCAAATCAAGTATGCTAGCATAGTCAATCAAATACGGCTATAGTAAATCTGAAGGAGAAACGTGTTTTAAAAAGCAGAAATTCTTTCGCAATTTGTAACAATGCACGATAAATAACATCCATGGATGTACTGATATCTTATAAGTGTGCGTATTTATCTCTACTTATGCATGAAAAGCATACTTGAATGCTGGAAAAAATAAGGACCAGGATTATTACTGATAAAACGTTTTATCAGCATAACCCAGAATTTTTCCCTAAAAAAAACCTGTTGACAATTTTGTTGCCGTATTTTCTGTTTAATACTGCTGTCGAAGTTGTATGTAGTTCTGTGTGTGAGGAATAGGGGTCGAAGGTCATAGAGGTCACCTTGGAAAATTTCACTGCAATATTTTAGTCCTGCGTTTGTATGCTTGCGTGGTATTTTATTCGCCCTGGCTTCGAGAGGCTTGCCGACTGACGCGTTTAAGGTATCATAGCTGGAGCGGTCGTAAAAGGAAATTCTGTCCTTCTCAAGACTTCATAACTTCAAAGCCGTCCCGAGAGGAAATATCCCTGCACATCTTTCCCCACCCTCCTCATTGTTCCTCCTTATCTCCCGCGAACCAGAAAAACACTTCCAAGTTACCCCTTTCTTCACATCTTCACTCATACGAACTGTCTTCCCAACCTTCTTCTCAAGTTTACCTCCACTCCAGTTCCTCTACAAGTCTTCTTTATTTCATCATCCCTTTCTGGATGCTAGAATGTTAAAAAATGGTTTGTCAGTACATCGGTTTGTGACATTTTATTACTCTGTGCAAACGCAACGATTTCACCCTTTCAAATGAGTGGATTCATAATCTACGCTATAGATTTTGGCATTAATTCAAGGTGGAGAAGTTAGGAAGGAGGGTGGTAGTCCCCCTTTTAAGCCTTCCAACCTTTGCAAGCCTTCCACCCAAACTGACTTAGTATATACAAAGTCTTACTCTTCTTTAATCCTGTACTTTTAACCTGACGATGTCGCACAGGGACGAAACCGATCTATATTAAAATCATGTATTTGAAATTTACAAGGTTTTTTGATTGAACATGAAGTAATTTCACCAATGAATTCCTCAACCTATCAATTTTATTACTTCATACGGTTTTAATACATGTAATGGATACCAGGTAGAAGTAGCGACCGTGCACCGATGCCATAAAAATGTTGTGGATATTAAAGTTGCTAAGCTGTAAAAAATAAATACTTGAAAAAAAGATCTTCTCAAACGTAGATCTCAAGAAGAAAGGCAAAATGGGATGGATGTGAACCTTGAGGGAAGTTTTATCACGGCAAAAGTAATGGCTAGGAAGGGAACGGCAAAAGAGTCGAGGAAGAGAGATGAGATGAAAGTTCGCCCGTGCGGAGGGAAATGAGACTGGCTGTTGTTAACCCCGCGATCTCTCCCTCTCTCACTACACGTGCATAATTTGAATAGAACTCGTCAAATAATTTAATCCTTATCCTTCCGCGGCCGTCTTCGCCCTTTATTGCTCCGGCGAAAGATTACGAAGACTCGAGAGAAAGGAAGGCATCGCGGATTAAAGGAAGCGGGTTGATGCCGAGATTGTGGCGGCAGGAGGAGGCAGGAAAACCACGGGTGAGTCTTAACCGCAGAGATAATGCCCTCAAGTAGGGATGCAAGGAAAAGCCCAAAGAGAAATTAATCTTGAAAGTAAAAAAAAATGCTTCTGGTTGCGCGGTACAATTAATAAAAAAGACATTTATATGCTTTTCTTTATGAAAAATTATTAATGCAAGAAAACTAAGGTGTGCAAAAATGACCATTTTAACCCTTAATAACCCAGTGCTGCTTCTGGAAGATATTACATTTCAAGACTTCTTACATTAAAGCCTTTGTCGCTAAAGATGAGACGAAATTACAGTTTTCTACACTTGAACGCATTATATATTCCATATGAGTGTTATTTTTTTATCGTGAAAATTACGATTTTATTCATAAGATATAGGTATATTACGGACTCAACGATTGCGCTGTCAAGTCAGAAGCTTGTCTTGGAAAGCGCGCGTCTGCAAGGATATAGTTCCTTATTCTTGGAGAACCCATATCTTACCGCAATGCACCCGCATTTTGCTAACCACACTATCCTAGATCTTCCATTGCTCCCATTGGCTCAAACATTGGAAAGATCTCAAGAGTGGCGGCGGGCACTACCCTGCCGGCCGCGTTGTTCCCAATTGTGCCCGTAAACCCTACCTCAGTCTTAAGGTTTTTACCTAGCGTTTAAGAAGTTTGGTACTCGAAGCATAGCTGTCCGTTTGCTATATTGCCTCGTTATATGATGGGTTTTTGCCATTTTCAGGATCCCTTCTAATTGATACGGGTGATTTTTACGAGGTGGCTCACATGGAGATTTCCACAAATGCTTCTTCCCAATAGATTGAAAAAGAATCCTTTCACGATTTTACCGAGCAAATTAGTCAGCTTTTACTAATGAGGGCCAAAGGATCTTAGTGCATGTGCTACGGAAGCGAAGAACCAAGGTTTATTTCCCCTAGAGCGTGAGATTTCAGCGTTGAGGACGAACTACCACTACTGGAGGATATCTTGCAATGATAAAAAGGTTCTCATGTTTTCCTAGATCTCAATGATTTTGTGTGTTGTATTATGCAGGGAATTTTATTCTAATTTCGATTTTCTTCGTCGGTGATTCAGATTGTTGATATTTCGGAAAAGAAAAATTGAGCGCATGAAAGTAACACGACAAAAATACATGACGTTATTGTTAATGGAAGTGGAAATTCGTTGTCCTCAAAAAGTAAATTTGCCGTTCAATGTCTTCTCAATAAGTTTAACTTGGAACAAGAAGTGAATAATACGAAGGAAATAATGCAGAATGTCATGAAAAAATACTTTTTCAATACGTATTTCCAGAAATGGGACGATTGTAAGAGAACCAGCAACTTTGAAAAAAACGTCGATGTTGGTGAGAGAAGGATATACCCAGCTGACATGCATAATAATCTCCTTGAGACTCCTTGCTCAGGTAGTAATCTTTTATTGTTTAACGTATTCGTGTTGGCTTTACTTACCTCCTAGGCGATTTTATTTCACTATTGTCATCTAATTCCTGGTTTTTCTGGGTAAAGCAGCAAAGAAAGGCCTAAGAAACAATTTAAGAGGTCTTGTGATAGGTCTAACAATAAGAGAAGAAAAGTGACTGATTTGAGAAAGCATCAGCAGCTGAGCTATCGCCAGCCACACATATGACGCTGCGCTCGCAAGGGAATGAAGCGGCAACGAAGAAAATCACGGAAATGACCACGACCACCCCCACCCAAAGGAAACGGACATTACAGAAATAGAAGGAAATACCTACAACTCAAAATGAACTGACGCCAGAAGAAGCTCTTTCACCGATTGTTGATTGCGATTTATCAACATTTCTATACAAAATTATTCGTAAGACTGCCAAGATCTGCGGCCACCAGCTTTACCCTAGTTATGAAAGAGCTAGACGAAAAAAAAACGTCTTACCCAGAGGGGATATCAGTGGAAGAAAAAAAATTAGTGGACCTTCAAGGGCTTCTGAACCACACAGCCTCGCGCATCATAGCATCAATGCCAAGATTCAGTGATTATCACGGGGTCAGCTTTCCCTTGAATGCAAATGAAAACTAGTGGTAGAGCTGGTGAATTTATTCTTTATTTTTTCTTTTTATTTATATATATTAGGTATATGTTAATTTATAATGGTTCATATATAATTTCATGTTTTCAGTTGCTTTTTTCAAAATATAAAATGCTTGCGAGGTGATTTATGATGAGAATTATATCAGAAAAAATTATGACCCAAAGTTCAGCTATTAATTAACCACTACTCATGTCTTGAAACGCAGGTTTCGGCTCTCCCACAGAACTTTTTCCATAGTGCTCTGTTCAATTGTCTCTTTTCAACGGTGTTAATAAAAAAATATTTTTAGCTGTAACTTTAGTAACCATTTGTTTTTCGCATCCGAGTGTGACTTTCAAGCAAGCTAGTTGACGTAGGGGAAGGTAGG
This sequence comes from Ischnura elegans, assembly GCF_921293095.1. Taxonomy (NCBI): domain Eukaryota; kingdom Metazoa; phylum Arthropoda; class Insecta; order Odonata; family Coenagrionidae; genus Ischnura; species Ischnura elegans. Next base: position 29,784,730 of record NC_060247.1, read on the forward strand.
GTAAGATGACGAACTTAAGCTTCAGATTTTTCCCTTAATTTATTAAGAGGTTTAAAATCCTAAAATTCGAAAGGACAATTCTTTCAACCTTTATGTTTAATAAAAAAATTTGGTACCACGTATTCCTCTCTTGAATTATGAAAAATATTTCACCAAAGTAAAAGTGTAATTTTCGTCGTCTTACCCCACGCGTGGGGTAAGATGACGAATGGGGGTGGGTAAGATGACGAACAGATAAAAGTAGTACGTTAAGATGGAAAAGTTTTATTTTAAGGATTCAGAAAAACATTTAGCTTGCTAACCCTTAATATGAATTTTAAAAAGTCAAAGTTTAAGCACAAAAAAATCAAGAACCGGTCGATTCTAATGAAACAAAACATTGAAAATTTGGCAATACAAAAATTTAGAAGAACATAGTAACCAGGAAATACAATTTACACACAAAAATCACATTTCCAGGGCGTGTCTTTTGCTTCGCTATTACTCCAGCCAGAACATGCAGCATGTGCCCAAGATTTGCACCTGAAGCACTGGTACCACAATTCTTCCTTTCCATACTCTCTACAAATAATGCACTTTTCATCAAATATTGATTCGTTCTCTATGTCGTCCTCCATGTAAGGAACCTCTTCCGGTGACTCGTCTGATGACTCGTCATCCAGTTGATGCTTTTTAATTTTCTTTACTTTTTTTGTCCTCTTTACGGTTTTATTTTTCTTTACTTCCTCAGATTTAGAACCCTTGGCTTTCTTTGACGCCAATGCTTCAGCTTTTCTTTTCAATCTTTCCTGCCTTTTTATTTCCAGCAATCTGCCTAAGTTATGAGGATATTCCTAAAACAAATAAAAGAGTTATCCATAAATTTTTAAAATAATAATTCTCAGGCAATTATATTTTTTTACTAACAAACTTACAACTTTCCCACTGGGGCCACATCTCTGCTTAACATATCTTCGTAGAGTTGCTTCCGGCACGTTATATTTCTTTGCTGCAGCATTTACACTAGTGGTTTTTTCTTTTACTTCTGCAACAGCTGCATCCATTGCCTCCTTATCCCACTTTCCTCTGTCACTTTTCCTCGTGTAATTTCGTGGCATGATGTTTGTCAAGCCTAAAACATTCGTAGATATATACTATGTATGCATTAATATAATGTAATAAAAATAATTCTATATGATAACAACTGAAACATTCGCCAGACGTGCTGACCGCATATTTGGATCCGCCTTTAGATTGATGGTTTAGCAGTAGTTATTTTGATTTCCAAAGGAATTTAAAAGTAACTAAAACTAAACCACCAATCAAACTTAAAACAAACTATTGAAATAGACAAACCTACCAGCTAAAATTCAGTCCGAAACCAATTTTTTAAATACGTCAAAAGCTATTCATAAAAGGTACTCAAAAAGATGTCGGGTAAGATGACGAACCAGCAAACTTCTCGTCATCTTACCCCACGTCGCCATTTTGGTTTATAAGTTATCTATCATTACCCTAGCTCATCTTAAAAATCTACTGAAGACATGGTTCTTTGCATGACAGGTTATATTCTGAGAAAAATATAGGTAAGAGTAAAAACAACTAACCGTATTCGAGTAATTCCTTGCGCCAAAAACTTCAAAACTTACAATCACGAGGTAAGAAAACACATCTCACTCGCTACTGCTCGCAAAAACATTTGGCCCGCCTTTCTTTGCGGGGAATTTCGTAACTAATTGCCTGAGTCTCAGGAAGAGCTAGGACTCATGCTGCTATCTATGAATGCACAAGAGAAAAATCGAGTTCGTCATCTTACCCGACTTTCCCCTATATTGTTACATTTTATTAGTAATTCATTTTGTTAGTTGAATATATTTTGCGTAAGTATATATCGAATAAGAAACCTCTCCATTTTTCGTTTGCCACCCGTTTTTCCCTTCCGTTTAGAAAACTGCGTGCGATGATATCTTCATTACGTAAAAAGACTACATTCCGTCAAAATAACATCATAAACCACAATTCAGTGCTGAAATTATATTTTATTCCCAAACACCGAATACAGATCATATTAAGCCACTTTTATTGGATATCCGAAAAATTTAACAATTAATTACACGAACAACTAACCTCTGGATAAAGGCAACATCACCAGGTGGGACTCGAACCCGCGATTTCTCTGTATGGCAGGCGAGGACTTAACCCAGCCTCCATCTAAGTCGATAACATGATTTTGACGAAATTCCTGCTTACGTAATGTAAATAATACCGTCAGCAATTTCGGAAAAGTTGTGAACTCAATAGATCCTTCGCATCTACAGGCCAATTTTTTCAGCGCTTGAGAGAGGAACACGGCCCCCATAAATTGGCTTCTACTATTTTAATTGGCTCGCCGGCATTTAGGTGTCACGTATCAACTCCAACTGAGACCCCTGATCTAGCGACCCGTATCATATTTTTCATGAGTATCAAATTTCTCCCCGGAGTCGTCGCAGGTGAAGTTGTGAGGGGAGTTGCCTGCCTCCCCCCTTTTTTTCCCTCGAGGCGCTTCGGCTTCGGTCTCCATGTCCCGGCTGCGGCCAGAGGCCTTCGTGAGCCGTTGAATTGGGAAATTCAAATGCTAGGGCGCCCCCTTAATTAGAAGCCACATTGGCCTGTAATGGGTTAAAGATATTTACATCGATGTTCACAAAAAGCCGTCACATTTACAAGGTGTTGTGCTTTGTAAATCCTCCGTTGTAAAGGCCTTAATGTGCTGTTTACGGGGAAGTTGGAAAAAAATGATTTGTTGACATTTGCGGAAGTATATTCTCATTTATTGATGAATATAAATATATAGTTAAATACGTATCCGAATATTGGTGTATAATTTTTATATTTACCTTTCCGATTCCTCCAGAGGCGTAGTGGTCAAATTATGCGATGCGTGAATCGGAATGCAAAATTGGAATACTGATCCACCGTAGCGTTAAAGATAAAAAAACTGAGAATAACCAAGTGTCCTAAAACAATGTGAATTGCCGATAGGAGTATCGAACAAAGCAACTGTTTGCAAAATATAGCAAAAGGCAACTGTCCCCGGTGGCGACGTGCAAGGAAAAGATTGCAAGAATGCTAGAGATTTGGATAACAATACAGCACAATTTTTAACAGAACACGGAGACTTCAAGTCTAAGCTAAGACTATTTAGACTCAAGGAAACAAATCTATGCACATTTTTGCAGTTTTAACGATGAGAACGCATGGCACTTGCGGGTAGAGCCCTAGGCATTTTAATATATGACAAGTGACCCAAAGAATGGACTTATAAAAAAAATAACTTGGACCTAAACGGAAAGGATACGCTGAGGGTAAAAATCCTAAAGACCACAAAAGAATTCATGACCAGGATTTTAATAACAAAGAAAAGCCAAGCAAGAGCCAGGGAAATAAATATTACACACCTATAATTAAAGCCTGAGAAAGCCGATTCGCGATGACCTTAAGTGGCAATCGAGGGGAACAATTTGCACGGCGAAAGCCAGGGTAATCAAAATCACAAGCTGTTATATACATCTACATAATACCCCGCAAGCCGCCTAAAAGGCTTGTGGCAGGGGGTGTTAGGACACCAGCCGTTTACAGCTAGAAAAAAAAATGAACTGTTCTAACGAAATGGGGACTAGCGTTTATTAAAGTCCTTTATAGTTCGGGGGAAAAACGAATTCCCATGTCTATCCGTTCGGCAAAACATCTCTCTTAATTTATCGCTTCTAACGGACCTGGAAATATAGTGTGGCTCTAATATTATGTTCTCTGTGTCGCTCTTAAAGATATCCATTCTCAATTGTTCAAACAATCTAAGCCTAGCGCGCAGCCTCCGAGTCTCCCATGGCTCCCAGCCTAATTCGCTTAACATCTGGGTAACACTGTCTGTACGCCCGTATCCGTTTTTGACGTAAATAGTTTTGTGACGGCGTGGTAAGACCTTCCCTGCTCGCCGTGTCCTCATGGGCCTCTACGGCTCGCCGCGAGCGTTTGTGATGCAATTTTGATATGCGAAGATAGTGTAGGCAAATTATCTGTAAAACTAATTATTAGGCTACTGAATCTTACAAAAAAGCAATATAAAATTCTTTAAATACTTAATGTGTCTTATTAATAAACCCGGATTATTTCCAATCGAGTGACCTAATTGAATTAAATGAGTTCAATATTACTCAACTCGAGTAGTTACGTAACTTTATCACAATACTTTAGGGTTGAAAAGAAAATCTATTAAGAGCTACCCATCCCACTCCGCCTCAACGTAAGGCACTCATGAAACAGCGCTTTCAATTGGACGTAGGTTTTGCTTTACAAATGATAAATTCCGATAGCCGTACTATAATGATATCAAGGACCAAGCATCAATCACGAAATATTTTTAAAGAACTTCCAATAGTTTTTAGGATTTTTAACATTAATAGAATGTTGATTAGTGGGAAGGTTACAAGTGAAATTGTTTAGTTTAACTATACAGCAGGTCCTTTCATAGTTCGAGATTGTCATTAGAGTGGAATGTGGAACATGAGTAATTTTCGAACAATGTAATTGATTGTGCATCAGTCAGCGTCCATTTCATATGAACAAGTTCAATCGTTGGACCACAAATTTAAATCCACTCAATATTCTAGAAGAAACTAGAAGATATTACATTTCATAGCTTTTCACTGACAAAAACTTCTGGAAAGTGACTATTACACGCTTCACGTCTCCCACCCAACAGGTTAGCAAGAGTAAGGAGGGGAGAAAAACTGCCAAAACAGGGCCCTGGGCTTTCCCGATTCTAGCTGCTTCTCGGAAACAAAGGAAACATCCTCGACGACTGTCGAGTTTTTGGAGGCGAGTGATGGTGGTCCTGGAAAAGGGTGCGTCAGAGTTGGTTTTTGTCGGGTACTGCACGGACGGCGCCCGGCAGGAGATTCCATTGTTTGGTCCCTTGTATCCAGGGGGAGGGGTCTCTTTTATCTTCCGGGAGGGATGTTTGAGGCAGAGAAACTGGGTAACTGAGGGGATTGGATGTTGTTGAAAGGAGGAGCAGGAGTTCCATCAGATGAGGTCATTAGCAGAAGGAGCAGCTGGAAGAACTGACCGCTTCGCGTCCGTGGAAGCAGTTTTTATGGTAAACATCGATTACTTAAGTAATTTAAACAGTCAAAAACTGGAATTTTTTGTTGCTAAGGTGATAATTATTACCATTGTAGTGATAAGGTAAAAAGTTTCATAAGGGTAAAAAATGATTTAAAACAGCCAATGCACTATGAGTCAAGGGCGTTCTATCACGACTTCGAGGCTGAAATAAATTGCTTTATATACATATTTTTTTAATGATGTGTTTCGATTTAAATGCTAAATTCCATTTCCGTACTAAAAATTAAGAATACGCAGAACATTGGTGAAACAGCACATATATTTTTATATTAACGTTTTTTCAAACCACACGATAAGACCTTAGCTCCATTTTCTGTTCGTAGCTAAAGCGATTTTACTTCAACAGCTAACGGCTCCAGATGTATTTTGACAAGCCCAAGTTTTATTTTTATCATAGCTGTAATCTTTATAAGAACTTTAATGATTTTTTTAAATAACAGCATACGCAATCAAGCCGCAATCTCTGTATCCTATGCCTAGACCACTATCAAGATCACACGTCAAAATACTTATTTTTTAAAGCAATATCCAGAAAATATAACATGAAAATCTTAAGTTTCGTAATTATGGGAAGATAAATTACAACTAAAGAAGGAGTTTGCTCATATAATAGCCTTTAGAATCAACTTCATACTAACTTTCGCCATTTTCATGGATTGGGCTATACTCGCATAATGTGCATGTCTTACAGCTCTGTGCATAATAATATTTTCTAAAAATTTAATTCTAATTGCGTGTAGACATTGTATAAGTCCGAAAAAGAGTGTTAAATTTTTAAGGTAGGTACATTTTCTCTCTCCCTCTCTCAGGCAAACCACAGGCCTGAATTCACAAATAAACTATGTACCAGCATTTGCATAAAAATATGATGGTAATCGTAAATATTATAGGTTATTACTGTCAAAATAAGTAGGATAGGATAATAAGAAGCACTTGAAGTAGCACAGGCACGTGCAACGTTTTGGAAACGCAATCGGAAAAGTAAGACTTTGGCTTATATTTTCTTTAATATGGCCCAGAAGAGGACACAATGCCCTCTCTTCTTCTAGGAAAGGAGCTACGACTACCGAAACAAATGATATGGTGTAACCACGCAGGATAGTTACAGAGTATCGGGAGGTATAGAGATTGGGAATCGTAGACGTAGTACGTCATAAACGGATAAATATATACATACGAGGGTAAGTAAATTATTATCCGCAATTTAGTTATATCTTTGTTTAATTTTCTAGTACTGTTGTTTTACGTTGATGACGCATGCATTATTTCTCTGTTGTTATGGCTTTGGAAGTTTCCAGCTGCTTGGGTAGTTTCATTATTTCTGTCGTGATGTTAATCATGGCTGATCCGCTTCCCATTTGCACCAAAGAAGTGCAACGTTCACTAATCCGCTTTTTGTGGTCGGAAGGCGTATCAGACCGATATTCATTGAAGAATTTCGGTACAGTACGGGAACAATGTTTTTTCGACAACGGAGTTTCTAAAAATGGATTGGAAACATACCAAAATGGCCGCTCAAGTGTTTCGCACGGTGAAGGAGCCGGACGACCGTTTACCGCCACAAACGAAGAAAGCATTGAGCGTTCACGTGAACTGTTTCTCTTAGACATAAGAGTAACTATTGACGAAGTGGCACATCGTCTGCAGATAAGTCAAGGTTCTGCCTCCGAATTTGATATTAAAGTAAAAAGCAGTATTCTAGTATTATACATATACGAGGGCGGTTTCTTTTAACCTCCGATAGCTCAGCAAAAATAACATGCAAGTGGCAGTCGGGTACTGCGCGGATAAGGCCGCTGCGCTTCCTCCTCACCACACGCTCAAGTATTTTCTGATCGTAAGTTGTAAGTTTTAGGTTAGTAGCAATCTCATTAACTCTACTACCTCAATTGATTCTCCCGCCAAGTTTTCACTGCGGAGCGACAGCCAGAAAACTCGCCCAATGGCTTCAGCATTGACATGGCATGACCTTTATGCCGAAAAAAGAGAATTTTTTTGACTGCACTGTGGCTAAGTGAGTGAAAGAGTGTGAAACAGTGTGAAACATTATGCCTATTCCCCTTCAAAACAGAAGAGGAGACATGCTAACTTCTGGAAGTGTTCTGATCCATGACAACGCCCGTCATCTCAATGCTAATGCAGCCAAACTGCTCCTTCAGCATTTTTCAATGGGATATTTTCGATCACCCGCCGTGTAATGCCGGGCTAGTGCCGTGTGACTTCCATCTTTAATGCGCTGAAATGAAGATTTGTCAAGGAGGGAAGCGTTTTCAGACGGGCTATGGCCTTCAGGTCAAAGACGAAATTCATTGGAAGTCATTGGCGGCAACATCCTATGAAGAAGGTGTAATGAAGCTTTTCCACAGGAACGACCAATTCCTCAATTGGTTTCGAAAGGACACTACATGTGTGCTGAATATTTTGGAAAAAAAATAATTTCTAATCAATCACTTCGTCTTCCGTTCATTACGCATTGGAGGTTAAAAAAAACAGCTCTCGTAAATAAAATATCATACCCACATTGCGGATAATAAATTACTTACCCTCGAATTATCATCGCAACTATCAGAACAAAGAAATTATATACAATTATCGACCACTAGGCAACAAAAGTACTAAAAAAACAAGAACATGAGGTTCTTTTAACGCAGGGAAATCAGGATAAAAAAGGTGCCTCAGGAAACGGAGTGGGCAAGAGTCAAAAGAGCAGTAAAAGGACGGACGGGAAGGGTTGACACGTTATGTATTGAGCATTATTGTCCGTTGCCTCATTCCCTCTTCAGTCCCAGACCTTTCCTCGACCACCTGAGCCTTTCTTTCTTCCCTCTTAGACGAGCCATCCTTCATCGCAACCCTTTTGCCGCACACTGCTGCTTTCGCATCATTTTTCGAGACCGCGGAGGCTTTTAATTTATTTTCTCCTCATTGAAACCCTCAACGGCGACAAATGAACCTCGGCCTTCCTTCTTTCGCTTTGCCATCCACCCGACACCATTTCCCTCCCCGTCTTTCCTAATTCCACAGCCATCCCACTCCTCCGCTCCCCATTCTCCACCGTTATCTCTGCGCTAAAACAGCGGTTCGGAAAGGAGGAGAGCATTCCTTTCATCACTCTGACGGCTTGTGCGGGCGGCGGTAATGGATGGCTTTCTCAATTTACTCCCACGATTCGCGTCTCTTTTTTTATTTCTCGTTCAGCTCGTTTCAATGAAATGCTTTCAACGGTGTAATCGCGACGAGATGGGCGCTTATGTTTTTTTTTGTTGTAGCAGACGATCCTGATCCTGGAGTAAGCGCGGTACTTCGGACCACCTTTCATTTTCATCAAGGCTAACCATTTAATAAAATTGATCAAAAGAAAAGTAATTAAAGCATACCAGGGAAAACTTTACGGAGTCACCTGCAATGAACAAGCTGTGCGAAAATTCCAGAGAAAAATTAATTGCACTTGACACGGATTCCGGGATTGAATATTTTTTCTCTGAGGAATTTTCGCGCAAAAGAAAAGTACGCAACAACATCAAAACACGCCTTCATGTAAGTCCAATATTATTTATTGTAAATTGCTTAAATTATTGATCGTTAACTCCTGCATCATATTAACAGGGAATCAACGCATGTCACGTGTGATTTTAACTACATTTCTTCAAATTCTGCCTTCGCTTTCGTCTTTGCGGCTCCGAAAGTATCCAGCCTAACTATCACTTCCTATTCCAACTCATTCATTTATTCCACGACTCTGTTCCATGGAAACTAATTCATCTCTTTAACTACTCTCAACAAAAATGCTGCCGCAAAGCGATTACAATCAGGAACATTTTCAAAGCTCAAAATTCTCTCTTTCAAGTAAGCAATGCTTGAATATAATATAAACCAGACATTTCTATAAATATATAGACAACACTTTTTTCTCGATTTAAACGAAGGTGGCGAATTGAAAGATTTCATGCAGCTTCTCATAACTTTTCACTTCTACTCGTCCATAACAAATCGATTAAATTTTAATTTCCTTAAAATCCATGTATCGCACCTTAACATCGAGTTGTGTGTCAGTCGATGGGACATAAATTTTGAATGAGATCGTCTGAAGCCACAAATGCACTTTTTCAAACTGCGTTCAATGTTTTTGTATGCACCCTTCTTTTCAATTTTATCTTAAGAAACGCTCTAGCTTAAGGATTATATTGATTCTCTATACTTTATCTCCACGCACATTTACCTCCCATCAACTTTTCTTTCGATGCGGCATCGCATTACAACTCTAATGGTTTTTGTTTGAAAAATCCCAGAGATGAACTACATTATACTTTCTCATTTAATCGGAGTATCTGAGAACAGTCAAAGGACGGCTGAAATTGCAGCGCCAACAATTCTCCCCTTGCATTTAATTTTATCATCTCCACCAATGGTGAAGAACGTAAAAACTGCGAAAATCTCATTTATTTCCCATCTTCCTAGACTGAACACATTCTTGCATTCAATTTCTCCGATAGATCCCTCTCAGCGTGGTCCGATCGAGGCTTAATGGAAACGTCTCAATTTCACACCAGAATAAAGAGGTTTATTCCACGTGCGCTTACTCTTCCATTATGCCAAGTGCAACGTCCTTATCATTCATTTTAATCCTATTCACTCCTCCACCATCACCCAGACTTGTTCCATTCAACTCATTCTGTTGAGCCCTTGCGCTTCGCTCCATTCCCTGAAGATGGCTCTGATGCGACGTGCCTAGAGACGATTCCCGGAGCAGTGATTACTCCTGTCTGCTCACACTCCTACGTGCACCCTTCTTTCTCATTTTTTCGACCCAATACTCGCCCTCTTACGGCGCACAAATGAACCAGTAGGAGTGGAGGCAGACGTAGTATCTGGTATCACCCCAGCCGTATTGTCAACTGGAAGGATCAACATCTATACAAGGCGAGCCACTTCAAGGGAGTATGGCAGGGGTGAGTTTACAGCGCCATGTATCTTGCTGCATGTAAACTTCATATGGGACAGAAACATTTTCAAAGCTCAAAAGTCTCTTTTTCAAATCAACACAGTTTGAATATCATGTAAACCAGAATTTTCCGGACTATCGAACGCGGACAGTGTGAGCTCCTTTCAGTAATACATGCCTTTATTCACATAATAAGGCTCAAGGGCAAGTGCCAACTCACCTTTAAGTTATTAGTAAGCAGAACTACCCATAGGATAATAAAAATTAAAATCAGACCACCCAAATCGAGGATACTATAGATAAATTTAAACATGTGCGATATGTACCAATTATCACGGAAACGATAAGCTTTAAGTTGGAAGAATATGTTGAGAAGGAAGGCGAGTGAGGAATCCAGAAAAATTTTGTGGTGACTGAGATTAAAGGCCAGTAAAATAACGTACGAAAAAATCATGAAAAAACGCATTAACTCAGAAAAATAAATTCGCTTACCATTTCCCTTCTCGGAAATACATTTATTTTTTAAAAGATGCGCAAACATGAATTTTTTCCCATTTAATGAATAGTCCCAGTTCCCAGCTAGATAAATATAGACGCATAAAAATTAATAAGACTTCAGGTTATTCGTTATTAAGAAGAAAGCCGTGCTTTCTTGGTTTGCTTGTGCCTTGCTTTACTCATCCATTCCGCGTAGCATACATTTATATATTATTTCAGGTTTTCACCTTCCAAAAGTATCGCATTTAAATAAATTTAAGTATTATTTATAGGAAATTAAATCTGAGGTGTCCTATTTTGCCTCACCTCATCAAATTCCGACTCCATCACACAAATTCTTTCCTTTAAAGTTCCCTTTCTCGCCCAAACTCCTGTCCCAAAGACTTACATCCTCAAGTCTTGCTGTCAGCCTTACTTCCTCGGCCTGTCAGGCCCCCGTTTGCGCCACTCTCCGACCACTCTGCCCCCTGGCGTCCCACGTACAAACCACTACGCGCCCCTGAGATCGCCGGAATTTCACTTTTGCTTCCTGCCGCAATTCCATCCCTCTTCTCCGACCTCTCACACTCCTTCCATAAACCACACATAATCCTCTTAGCAATCCTCTATTTCACACGGCGAGTAGCAGAGGCTATCAGTTATAGCGTGGGGACAATGGGTGTGGAGTATCGAAAAAATATTGTCACGCTAACTTACCCAAGCTAACTCAGCCGTATTGTGGTAAGACACTGATTTTCAAGAGAAAAGCCTACACAACGGGGTTGGACGTTATTCCATCCGATTCATCATATAAAATCGATTTCTCTGTCCGATTTTATTTCCAAGTTGAGCGTGAAATAATTGTCTCCATCCAACAAAATTTTGGAAATCCATCAACTTCACGCATGGAAGGCAGAGGGTAGAATATACCGATCAACATGCTTCAATGAAGGGGAAGCTAGTTTGAAGCATAATAGCAGAGTTCATTTATGCCCTTCAAGAGATCACTTTACACATAAATATGTCGATGACAAAAGTCTTCATAAGGCTTCCTGACTTTGAATCAAATTATGGCGTATGCATAAGGTGTTTTTCCAAAGACACCTCATGCAAACAAAGACACAGCATATGGGATTCCAACCAAGAAAGCATTTACTGCAATATTCAGCTGTGAAAATTTTGATGAATCTGTAAGCAGCGAGGTAGAAGGGGGCTTTTACGCCGGCACGAATATGCTCTCTACTTAATCTATTCTGGCATATGAAGGGCCATCATCAACCACCATGAATATACGATCTACACTTCCCGCGACCATCGAGTAGTTCTCCTTATTGACGTTATTCCATTACTCCATTCTACAAACCTGCCCATTGTGTTATCCACAAATTCCATTTCTTCACCACATTGACCTCCTTTGCTTCCATGGGACGCTGCACCTTCCCATGATTCGTCACGTCTCCCGCCGCCAGACCTGTCCAATCTAATCCCCTTACCTCCTTACTCCTAACACCCCTCTCTTCCTTCATTGTTCCCTCTTTTTTCTCATCACCACTCCTCCGTCCAATTCAGCCATCCTCACGTTCCTCACGCCACTTACCACTTTCTCACGCCCACTTCCGACAGAATTCACACTTTTGGCCACAATAGCTTCACGGTGAAAAAAAGTCTTAGGTACAAATTTCAAAAATAGATTAATGCTTTACATGCTTGATTTAAATTGCAGATCCACAAAACGTTTCGTTGGTGAATATCACGAATAAAAATTTGTCGTAACTTCTTCATATGAATCTTTGCCAAAACGCATAAAAACATAAGAATATCATCAAACTTATTTATGCTTTACATTTTAGCTTTAAATTGTAGACAACCAAAAATGTTGCAATGGTGAATATTGCGGTTAAAAAATTCGTCGTAATTTTTTCATAAAAATCTTCGCCAAAACACAATAATATATACAATGATAACCATGGAATTTCGTGACAAACCCCCATTTTTAAATATTTAAAGTATGCCCACTAAGAATGGCCTTTTGAAAAGCGATAATGAAATAATTTCTTCAGTTTTAAGTTTTTTATCCTTTAAAGAAGCTTTTATCCAGATGTATTCTACCCATAACCTACCCTGCGTTAGCATTTGACCTTAAAAAAAACTAAGGTAGTTATTTTAAGCTCATTTAATAGAAAAATTGACCTAACTGAGAGAGAATTTGACATGATACAAGAACGCTCAAGATTGTCGCGCGCGATCATAAATAGAGACCAAAATTCCAACAACAGTCTCATTATCATTATGATTTAGCCAATCAAATCCTTGTAAATAAATTTTGTTAAAATCCTGTCATTGATTCCTTTTCTGGAGCATTAAATTCAATCTAAATAAATGTTACAATTGGAATAAACAACATGGAAACTAATCTTTCAGTCAGAGTGCCAATCGGGCCAAACAGACTCATCACGTGTCTAGATTTTTCCATTTCAAACTTGGTTGCTTTCATAGAAGCCTAAAATGGATCCTGTTTACATAGACTCAGACATCATCGCCACATAATCAAACTCCTTGCTAGTAACGAAAGTGATAGAGTATAGGTTTTATTCAGCGAGAGCTAAAATGTTGCGCAAGGAATTTTGATAGCAGTTTTGAACTATCCCAAGCTTATCAAAGAAAATACAGTCATGTATTTACAAAATGTGACTTTTGGTATAGCTAGTAACCGATTAGTAACCACAATCGACTAGTCTGAGTTCTTTTAATCTTCTTGAAGGATTGCAGGCACCATTGCAGCCCGATATCACTTAACTCCTCTAAAACTAAGCAATGGCATCTGACATAACTCTCCACTTCCTCCAAGGTTTTCATTATCCTTTTTTAAAAATTAACTAATTATGAAGCCGCGATATTAACCGAAAGAATTTTGACAGAAGTGATATAAAAAATACGGGAAAATTTTTAACAACCTTCTCAATCAACGGAGCGAACAAACTTTCTTCGTGGAACCAAAAAGTTTCGAAAACTAAACGAGACGATGTCACCCTACCTGCAGGGTAGTTTTACGGCTCGTTCCCCAAAAAATTCGATCGAAGTTTATAAAAATCCTAGGGTGTAAGTCTCCAACGGAGACCCTTCGCTTTTAAAGTTTCCCATCCCCCCCGTCTCCTCACCTTTCACCCTTGTTCCTGTCTGGTCTCTGATGACTGCCCCGAAATTCGAAAGTTGATGGTGTCACCTGGAATGGGTTTTGCGAGAATTTTAATCACTAATTTGCCCGGGAAGATTTTGAAAGATTCATCCGGCAAGAAGATGACGTTACTCCATCAAAACTCATGCGGAATTCTGCTGTTGAAGCGAGAGTGATGAGTATTATTCATGGCTATGTGGGAAGATTTTTGGATGAGAAAGTAAAAGAAAGGTGCAATTTTGCACGCGTCCGACCGCAACTTGAACATGCAGCGAGCGTATGGGGTCCGGTGCAGAAAGACTTAATCCGTGAAGTGAATAAAATACAAAGGAAGGCTGCGCGGTTCGTCAAAAACTGCTACGTGCGTACACACAGCGTTACCCAGATGTTCAGGGTATTAGGTTTGGAGCAGCTGGAGACTCGGAGGCGTCGCGCTAGGCTAAGATTGCTTGAACAATTGAGGATGGATATCTTTAGGAGCGACACAGAGAACATAATATTAGTACCCCACTATATTTTCAAGTTATACAGAAGCGATAAATTAAGAGAGATATTTTGCCGAACGGATAGATAAGGGAATTCGTTTTTGTCCCTAACCATAAAGGACTTTAATTAGTGCTAGTCCTGCATTCGTTAGAGCACTCATTTTTATGTGTTAACGGCTGGTGTCCTAACACCCCCTTCCACATGCCTTTTACGCGGCTTGCGGGGTATTCTATAGAGTTAGATGAACGTTGAAAAAGAAAATGCTTCGAAGATATGTTATCAAGTCACTCTTGATGATTATAATTAATGGTTTTTTTCTCAGAGCAATTTACTTTAAGGTTACCAAAGGTAGAGAGTTCAACACTGGAAAAAAATAAAAAAAAGAAATTCAATATTAACCTACGGCAGTAGCGTAGGCACGAAGGGGTTTCTCCAGGTGCAATTCCCCAACCCTTGAACCTTTATTAGTTTATTTTATATTTATTAATACTTTATATGAATAAATACTCGTACAAAATTACTGTTTTTGAGTCATAAAAACCACGCTTTCAATATCAAAAATCCAAAAATTTTCCTCATTGCCGTGGGGTGTTTTCCACACACCCCGAAAGGGCCCCGAAATTTCCGGTAAACCCTTCTCATTTCAAAATTCTGGCTACGCTATTGCCTAACGTGAAATCTTTTAAAGAGAAGAAAAACGCGAGACAAGAAAATGAATGAATGAGATAGCAAAAGATAAAAAGCTGAAAAACATGAATGCGATACAAATATTTAAGGAATTTTCTTTAGTATATCAGAGGAATGCATTGGCGTAAATCGCTTTTCCAATAATATATCTCAATTTGATGGGAATGAGGGTGGTGATTTGGTTCTCAATGACAGATACAGCATGAAAAGGATACGGGATGGATGTGCTGGGGATTATGAGCGTCGAGGTGATACCTATAAGGATGAAATGTGCGAATAAAAGATGTTTTAGAGGGGTGAGCTGTGTTTTATGGGAGGGTGCTATTTTTTAGCTGACGGTGCGTTCTGCGCTTGAAGACTGTGGCAGCGGTGAGGGAGGAAGAGAGGTCTCATGAACGGATCCATAAATGGTCCCGGCTATCTTCCGAATGGCTCTAAAGACAACCTCAAACCGGAAAGACATTCCCGCGCGCTGTCAATTTCTTCACCGAAGCGAGAGAGAGAGGCATCACTTCGAAACCAAATATTCCACTCGCCGACGTCTTTATGTGCAATTTCATGACGCCACCGAAGCAGTGAATTACGGTCTCTAGCATGAATTTTAACGCCAAAATATCCTTTCTTATCCTTTTATCCTTACTCTATTCCGCTGCGTCTTTTTTAGCTGCGGCTTTATGGAATGAAAACAGCTCTTTGAAAAAAAAACCTCAACCATTAAGGCGTCGCGAGAAGTTGAATGACGTTATCAATATCTCACACATCGACTATCAAAATACAGTAGGAAATTTTGAAGAAAAACCTTTTACATGAAATAAATATC
Source organism: Ischnura elegans (assembly GCF_921293095.1). NCBI lineage: Eukaryota > Metazoa > Arthropoda > Insecta > Odonata > Coenagrionidae > Ischnura > Ischnura elegans. Next base: position 29,800,465 of record NC_060247.1, read on the forward strand.
TTCACTGAAAACTAGCTTGCCAAATAAAAGCTGGATTTCATCCTTCAACTGAAATTATGGCTTATCGCATGCGAAATGTTCTATTATTGAATAAATTAGTATTACAGAGAAAATTGTTACAAGTCGACCATAAAGTCGGGTGGTAACATAAAATCAGAAAATCTATGAAGAGAAGAAGATAAAATACGAAGTATCAGCTTGGTCGATAAACTAAAAAAATCTGCACTTTCAAGCTCTTTGCATGCCTAATGGGGAAAATGTAAAAACCCTCCACTTAACCCAAAAATGGACCCGCGGGGTGTATATCACCCCATGGTTCTTCTTCATTAAATAAGAATAATTATTAGTATCAATTTAATTCAGAGGACCTATTTAAAAATAACACAGCATAACTATGTCATTCCAAAGAAAGAGAAAAAATTTCTTTTGGGTGTCGATGACACCCCCCGCGCTTTCTAGTGTTACATATTACCGCGCGCCCTCTCCTGGGTTAAGAGATGCGAATATGGTAACATACCACTATTCATCATGAGATACTTTCAAATGCATGCGCTCGCAAAAGCACATACATCTGAAAAGCAATATATTTTCCAATACGCGGTCCTTGATGGAATAACGGAGGGTATTCGAGTGAAGGTAATCTGATTCGCTGAGAAACTGCGTCGCACGTCTGCAAAATAAAGAGCTTCCTCGGAAGTGTAGCGATTCTAATAATGGGAAAAAAATTTGTGCGCAGTGTTTTAAACTTCTTCTTTTTGAATCCCTTGATATAAACTTTGGATTCCTTTATCACCTAAAGGTACTATTTGATAGATTTAAAGCAAGACAAAAGCAGCGTAGTCCTTTAGATCGAAACACTAAAGATAGCGTGGAGCAGAAGGAGATTACTTAGATGGATCTAAGTTGCAAACAATTCACGTCCAAATAGCGTTCCGAATCTTCAACATTGTCGAGGCATACAGTTTCAATGAATACCCAGGGCATTAAGAAGGCACTCGTGAATCAGATACCAAATAAATAGTAATTTGGATTGATACCTCCATCTTGCGATTCCATTTACCTTCATTAATGTTTCTTGTTTAAACACTGATGAAAGTAAATGAAAATCCATGGAAAGTAATAAAAAATGAAACATACGAATTTTATTCGCAAAATAAACATTATTAACACAAATAAAACATCATATATGATCATTTTGCGGGATATTATTAGTTTTACAGAGCAGTATGTGGCAAGAGCAGAGATTGATTATCAATTTTGAGGGGTAACTTCAGTGCTCTCAGCATAGTGAGCTTATGGTTTATCTGAGTTGCCTTTTCTTAAACTGTAGAATCTATTAGCCATACAAATCGTTCGGATAGACATTTATAACAATAATTACTATGAGGACCTTTTAAGATTACAGAATCTGGTAACGATCATTTCCATGAAAGGTGAAATGATTGTTATTCCAATGAAATGATTGCGGATTCCAATCCAGCATATTTTCATACAATTTTCATACATTTAATTTTCCCCCTATTCCTCGCACCACCCGATGACCATTCTTTGGTATTTACTTGTAAATACTGTTGAATATTTTTTGTTTTTGTTGGTTACGTTGCTTAATGTTATGAAATTATTTCTCCTGTTATTTTAGTCCTCTGTAATTGGCCTCGTGCTGTTTTTGGACTAAATAAATAAATATAAGTGGTACAAGATTACTACTCGGCCCATTTTTTTAGTAATTATCTTATGAGAAAACTCATTTAAGGCGCAAAAAGGATAGAAACACCAGAAACAATAAATTCCTATTGGCCTAATATCCCTGAGAAAAAACTGTTCATATTCCCGTAAGCATACCTTCTCAAAATGCTTCAAAGACATAACTGATACTACAATTTGGCGGTTGAAGGATAACGAGAGGTTGTGCGTGATTTTAATCGTGCCGATCTTTAATAATATAGCTGTTTCTGAGACTCCATTTAAATTTAACATACGCATGTCAGACCCATTATGGATTCATAAATAAAGAACATGCCATGGCCAACGTTGATGGAGCACTAGTTAGGTATATGTCATTGCTTTTCACATTTCAAATAAGGTTTAATGCAAGGAACGCAAATAAAATCGGGGATATTCTTCGAATTTAAAGCAATATTTAAGGCTTATAGATAAAAAATAACTATAAAAAAGCATCATAAAGTTCTAAATTTGAAACCAATATTTAGTTTTCTTTAGGATTTACTTCAAACTTCGAACTATTTTTCCCTCCTCACAATAATTTTGGACACCAAATATGTGGTTGGATGTGATTGCTTTAGAGGGAAGCAAGCAACTTTTCGCAAATTCGTGCGTAAACATTTTGTATGGTAGGTAATGAATCCAGTGCGTGGCGTAGAATTAATGCCTTGCGAGACTCCCCCTGCTCTGCAGTCCAGTAGGGCCAAGGGCAAGTCCTCAGAGAAGGGCGATAGAAGGAGCGAGTTGTAGTAGTAATTCAGGGTATGTGCACGGGAGGGGAGGGGGTCCGTTTACTCAAAGAATTTAGGTCATCGCCGGAGGCCGGGCACGTCCTCGCAATAGTTTCCCCGAGGCACGGTCAGGGCTGAGGAGAAAGGCAGGAGCCCGGAAAGTTTTTCGCGCATGATCTTGGGCGTGGGTTTACGGATTATGCGAGCCCTAGAGAAATGGAAGGGAGGTTATTTAATCCGTTACCCCACTGCAGATGGGGAGCGGATAGGAGGTGCCGTTTGTACACGAAAAAATCTGCAATATTTGATTGGATTATGTCCCTTCTTTTGGTCATATTTTATAGAAAAATAACATTTCAGGTAGGGAGCCACTTAATGTTCCGTGCAGGAACCAAAATGGTGGACTTATACAGATGTGCGTCATTAGCCACTGCATAGGTTGCAAGGTGCAGCGCACATACCCTTAATCACTGCTAACATTCGCTCTCTCACTGTGCTTTGAGAGCTTTCCCTTGGTCCTGCTGGACTGAATAGCAGGGAGAGTTTTTGAAGTCATTAGTTCTATACCTCGCACTGGATTTATCACCTACCGTACAAACTGTTTACGCACAAACTTGCAAAAAGTTGGAAATGAAATGATTAAATTTTTTAAGGTTCATTTGTGTATTTCAATAGAAACGACCCGGGTTTCGTAACGTAATTACATCTTCAGGTGACTGAACAATTGAACCTCACAAGGTTTATTCCTTTATTTCCAACATGGAGAGGTTTCACATAGTCAATCCTGAAGTTATCAGTTATATTTTGCCAAAAGTTGTTCAGTAATAATTAAAGGAACTATATACTTTCTACATAGATTTAATACTCTGCAACCGGTGTGAATCGGTGAACAAGTGTGAACCGGGGTGAATATTAAATCAGAGTGGAGTACAAAGTGCCTTATCTTATTACTATGCATAACTTCCACAAAGCAAATTCATCCACTATCAACTTCAAAAAGTTGCTTCCTACTTCCTGCTACAATCACATTGACTCTTATAGGTTAGAGGCTGGAGGGCCGCGGGCGGATATATTCAGGCCGTACTTTGGGTGGGTGTATCTAAAGAAAAAAATCTCCTATTGAATCTCCTAAATCACCTCTCATTAAAAACCATCTGCATTGGCACTAGAGTTCTTCGTTTCTCTAAAAACATTCAAATCCTCTGCGTGTATCCCGTTTTTTTCCGACGCAAGGGCTATCTACACAGCTATTAACAATAGTATCGCTTGAGGTAGTACGTGCCGCCCCGCAGACGGCGTGATATTCTCTATTTCCGAGCCATCCGAACATATACAGACCAATGGTTATCCGCCGTGCTCATCACCTCAAGACCCCATTCCTAATATCCTCCCGAATATCTGGCTCGTTCAGTGAAGGGTGCAGGGTTAGGAAACCTGAAAGCGGTTACACTCGGCTTCTGAAAGGATGAACACGCGAGGTCGAAGTCTCTCAATTGGGTACCTGGGTAATGGGTGAGCTAAGTGATAGGGATGGTGGGTTCATTAAAATATGCGAACCAAATGCATTGGAAAATAAAACTGGAAAAACTGAAACTGAAAAAAAAACTGGATACTCTGAGAAAATCATATCTTATACGTGCACGGTCAGACAGCAAATCTAAAAAACAAAATTTATTGATAAAATCCGAAATTTTGAGTGAGGTGGAGCAAAAGTTTGAAGACTGTGATATCTAAGAGATTTTCCATTCAAAAGCCATACCGCTTTAAGCATCACAGCTTCCGTGCAGGTGGTGCCGGATTGCGGTGCTGCGACGCCCGGGAGCGAAACGCGCGAGTCCCGGGAACAACTTTGAGACTGGCGTCGGCGGCGGCGGCGCGGATCAAAAGGCTTTTGCACCTCGGAACTGCAAAGGGGAGGCCGAGATCATGCATGGGGCGACCCGTGGCCTGGAATCTAGGGCGCGCATATTTTCCCCGCGCGATTTTAAGATGGAAGCCGAAAAAATGTGCGGTTTTACCGACCTCTTGAAAACACGAGGTCCCGTTCCCCCAAGGTAGGATTTATAATGGAACGACTTCCTAAAGATTTTCACTGAAAATGGGTGTACATTTTATTTTCTTTGCAAGAACGCATACGACGACAACCTGTATTTTTGCAAACATACTTCTAAAGTTACTTCCAAGTATATAATTGGACTGGAATTTTTTAGGATAAATTCACGAGCTGATGTGAGTACATTTTTTTAAATTTTACTTGTAATTGCATAGTTCCAAATTCACGATTTGGTAAAGCATCGCGGTCAAAGACAGTTTATCTTTTTTTATGCACATCCCATAATTATTACAGAAAGTTCAATGTGAAGTTTGACTCCAAAAAATAATGTATCGGTAATTTAGCTTTAGGACCATATTGCCATCGATTTTGAGCTACAAGAGATAAACTGCTGTAACTGTTTTTAAAGTATACTGGGACTAGCCACGGTGATGACTTTTTACGGGAGTCACCCGAAACGCACATAGCACAATCGTGCGAAAAGTTCACAGGGAAAAAATCATCCGCCTTGACCGGGATTCGAAATCGGTCAAGGCGGATGATTTTTTCCCTGTGGATTTTTCGCATGCTTTAACTGTATTAATAATGTTACTCCAAAAGAAGCTTGAGACCTTTAATCACTCGAACAAAGGCCTGATAGAAAATGAAACTGACGAAAACTCTACAAACTTCAGATCATGATTTTGTAGGTGCAGAGGTGATAAGCTTATAGCTTCAGACTTCGGCCCAGAAGAGTAACCCCGCGAGCCCGCCCTGTGGTTTCGAATCCATTGCCCCTCACCGGGAGTTATTGGCCTGCAGTATTATTATTAAATTTTGCATGTGCAAATGTATATACAGGTTATACAAAATGAAAACAAAAAACGTTGTGACGATTCAAAAGTTTTTTTAAAACAATCCTAGTCCTAATTCAACTACTCTCCCACCATTATAGTGGAATATACTGACAGTAGCTAGGAATAAAATGCAACTAAATATCGCCACTAAGCTACATTTCAAACACACGCTAAAAAGTTAATTGGTTGCTTGGAAAGCGAAAGGCACGCAGTTCGAATCCAGGGAAATTTTTTCCTACGGTAATAAATGTAAAGAGCATCTTGGTCCATCATCCATTGAACAGATCCGGGAGCAGACGGAACGGACGTGGTCACCCCGCGGTTAGAGATTATAGAGAGGTGTTGGCTCACCATGGATGCGTTGGAGAAGCAGATCCCCTTGCCGGAGCACTCGCCCTTGTTGTTGCTGCTGCTCTCGGTGGGGTCGTCCGGGTCGCCGTCTCCTCCGCCCCCGCCGCCACCGCAGTTGTCAGACTTGACGATCACCTTGAGGCGCACGCAATGGCCGCTCACCCACCTCTTGGACACCACTGCCAAGAGAAAACACAACGAGAGCAATTAAATCTCAAGTCGATATAGAAATACACCTGATATTGGCCATGTTTTTTGGGTGTGCCCCACTTACTAAATGGGTTTGTAGCCAAAAGTTTCGTGGCCGTTGCTGACCTCTGTTTTCACAGGGAAATTCCCCTCGGAAATGAATATAAAAATCAAGGGTATAACTCAAAACATTATCAACAGCTTCACGAATATAATAATAGAATAATGATTCACGAAAGAAAGACATTTGATACCAAGAATGTATTATGGGGTCTACAAACGATATGGTGAGAAAATGCCTTTGCTGGAAACTTGAGCGATGACACCTAGCATCGTGGGCTCAATCCATCGAACTCTCAAGGGGGGAGGAAAGGGATGGGAGCGGGAAGATAGGTACACGCTTACCCCAAGGGCAAAAATGAAACCAAGGAGGGCGCGGGATTCTAGTGAAACCTGGACCAGCCATTAATGTGACGACGATTTGGGAGGGTTTTCCTATGAAAGAGAAAAACCGATCGAAAAAATCGTTGGATATCAACAATATGGTATGGTATTTCGAGGAGGTGAGAGACAGCTCAGGTTATTTGTGTCATTAGGGGATGGGTAGAGAAAGAAAGTAAGAGAGAAACCCACCATTGACATTAGTCTGCTCCAAACGAAAGGTGCTAAAGGGACCATGGCTCAACATGGTCCTAACCGACGGGCGAAGAGCTACAATCGAAATGTCCCCTCCACACAACTCTCCCTCAGCGAACGGGCAGCCTGTTATAATCTCTGATACTATTGGCAGGGATTTAAACTCGGGCCCACCAGGGGTGAAGGCAACACTCTAGCTACCATACCAACCCGGTTCCCCTCTCCACAAGTGCGGTGGCACTTGGAAATTATTCTTGGCTCACTGTGCCAACGCCCGCCTAAACCTGTACATCCTAAATCTGCCCCATCGGTCACATATAAGCAGCAGACCAGAGCACCACGGTTAAGGTGTGAATGGTCACTCAACTATCGCAACCTTGCTTAACTTCAGTGATCTTCTAAGTACCACAGCGTCAGTGTCACTAAGCCCTTGTCCGAAGAAAGACTCCGATAATAAGTGAGAGAAGGCGAGCAAGACAGAAAACGCCACCACATTGAACTTTAAATCAAATATATATCCTCACCTAATCAAACCAACATTCGGGTGAAATCACTCAGTGAATGAGTGGAGATTTTCATCCATCAACATTTTTATGATAAAGTTTTGATCATTTGATTTATTAGCTATTTCCTAACTTTGATTATATCCGTATCATAAATATAAGCTTAGTTGTGGATGCATTTACTTATATATAATGCGTTGGTAGTATTAGTTCCACTGATTACATAACCTATTCTGAGAATGTTAGACCGATTACTTCAGCTTAGTCAATAGCTTAACTTAGAAGCAATAACTTACTTCAATTATCCTTTGCGAAATCAAATTTATGAGAATGCTTTTTTCATATGATCTATTAATAATATAGCTTGAAATTCTAAAGTAGAAACTCACGCGACCCAGAAAAATATAGTACCGGAAAAATCACTGATACAAATAAAATATCATAGGAGCTATATCTTGATGAAGTGAAGTAAACTAGAAATAAATTAATATAGTCAAGTGATATAATAAGTTAAATATACATTGGTACCCCGGCAGGATAAGTTAGATTTGAGAACACCGAAGATAATTAGCTGCATTCTGGATAAAAAGAGAGATTTAAAAATCAAGGGGAATAATTTAAAGTGGGAAAATTCATAAAAAATGAGGTGGGAACTACAAACAAACATAGTAAAAGGTAAAACTCTTTTCCTAATTTTTATCCTGTGAACTGAAGCAATATTCAAACGATACATGGATGCTATTTGAATTTATCGATAGCCCTGATAAAGAGCATGCGTAAGAGTAGAGGATACAGATTTTAATGGATATTTGGTAAATTAATTTTCGGAGATCAATTAGTGTGTGAAAGAGCATGAGAACATTGAAAATGAACATAGGAAGCAAGAGCGAATGTTTAACGGGAAGAGTACCACTTCACAGAGAACGAGAGGCGACTCGAATTGCCCATTTGCTAGTTAATCCAATTATTCGACTACCGCGCTACACTGGGTACTTGATAGTCAATTAGACTAGCTAGAAAACAGGAGCGGGCGGTACCATGGCGAGTAACTAAATGAATCTACGAGCTATTTGCTGTTCTTGTCCGAGGTATTCAGCATATTTGCTACGGATATTACTGCAAAAGTTCTAATTTCATTAGTGTGAGAGCACGACGGATTTCCCACGAGAAAATCATAATATCTATTTGATATTCACTGCGGTTCAGTTTTAATTGAAGATCTATACTCTCTGAAACGCTGAAATAAAGGAGCAAAAATATATTGGTGGTGATCACGTAACAAGATTGAAATTAGATAAAAGAAAGAAAAAATATATCCTTCAGCTGAAAATAGCAACTAATTGAATTTTCAAATATAAGTTTTTTTGTTTATGACTCCAAAAAAAATGAAAAGTACAGAATAGAATTAAGTACATAAAAAGGAGTAACTTTAGGTAGCCATTAAGGACAACCTGTTTTATGGCTACCATCATTTACAAGGGGTCATGCTGACATAAAAACATTTTAGGCACAGCATTTGAATGGAAGTAAGAACGTACATGTATTACATGGTATTATATCAAAGAAAAATATCCTCCGTACTTTGCATTCTAAACAACCAGGACTGTATATTTTCATAATTGCGTTATTATTTTTTTATTTCAGACATGAATCATGTAATAAGTTATACAATTTTGGGCCTATAAACAAGAAACAACGTTTATGTAGCGTAAGGTTATGTCTTGGTAAAGTAATACGTGATCTAGGTAGAGTGAAGGAAGGACGGTTGTATAATAATAACCCCGTTATTCCACTTCTCATGAAAAAACGACGTAAAACCTTGTAAATAAAAAGATGTCTCCAGGGAAGCAGACATATACTATAAGGAGTTACTCATCTAATTAAAAAATAAAAAAGAGTAAAATTTTAAAATAAACATGATATCTAGAATATATATGATCGCTAATCAAATGAAAATCTCGGTCTGAAAATTCTCTTCACAATTAACTCTCAAATACCTGACAACGTTAACTAATCAAACTTCTTCCGATGTTCTTCAGAGGATACATTTCATTGAAACATTTTAATAGGTGCATAAATATCATCACTCAATTACTGGTTCGGTTTGTATGGAGTCTTGCGAAAAAAATTATCAATAACATCTTGTAAACGTATTAAAATGAATGGCCGTCGTTAAAGTTTGGCTTCAATTGTCTCGATGGATTCATAAGTCTTAACAGTTGTTCGACTTGTATGTACTAGCGTTAAATGCTACTTGCTACATGTAGTTGTAAAAATAATTGAGACGTTTATGAAGAATATAAGCTACCTAGAATTTCCAAAATCATATTTTTCCAAAGACGCTGGCAGAGGTGCGGATAATCATTTCCCATCCCTGAGTACGCTAAAATTGACTTTCCAAACACAACTCTGATGGAAGTAGCTGAGATAAGTGGCAACGTCCGGGATATTCTAGCTCAAATATACTCCATTCTTGGATATTTGCTAGTGTTAGGAGGAGAAACACACCGAATATCTTGGCAGTGCCACACGAAAATTACTCATGTTTGCATTAGTGCACCGTCCCCCAAGTGTAACTATAAGGCTCACTCAGCAAAGTCTTACGTATAAGCCACTCCTCAAAGTTATAAGGGATCTCGTGGCCCGAAAACTACCTTAATACACTAATTTCGTGTTGACAAGTGGCGCTTAAAATCGGCCTCAAGTATATTTTGTAACGTTTCATAACGGCATGCTTTTTACTTATGCACCAATGTTTAAGGTAGTGGTACTGGTACAACATTTCACTGAAATATATATAAATGTCAGTAATTTACCTTCGTAGGAGGACTTCATGAATAGAAAGATTGAAGATGCTCGCAATTCTACGAAACCAATTATGATTACAAATACATTTCAACAATTTTGTGAAAAATTTATTAATTTCCTTAATAATAAAAGTTCACCAGGTTGAGCTCGAATGAATACTCGAACATATTGGTAGATCAAAGCTTCCTGTCAGCAATCCTTCATGCACACTTTAAGCCTAATCAGAACCATTTTTCATCCAACATCTCTACACAAAAGCATTTGAAAATCATACGAGATCTTCTTCTGAAAACACAATGGGCACTGTGAAAAGACAAAAAGCTTCCCGTTTGCAGAATTATAAATGTATCGTGGGATAAGTTACCACTAACATCAATATCATAAAACAAGTAGACAGATTAAATTGCCATTTCAAAATTATTCAAATGCTCATACATAATTACTTTTAATCGGATTATAGCTCAATGTCTTTTTAGCACATCTTCCCGGTAAATATATTACCTTATGGAATGAGCATGGAAATTTTATAATTACCACTCCAGAGCCACCTAAAAAAAGGATAGGGAAAACGAATACTTTTATTTATTAATATTAAAAGAGAAAACACCCCTTTAAATAAAGCTATCCTGGAAAATTGGCACTGAATCTTTAATTTTAGCATAAATTAGAGGTGTTGAAGAGATGACATGAAATGTAATTAGCCACGGCTCTTTGCCATGATTTGCGTTAGACGGAACTGAAGTGAGTTTTTGAAATTACAGCAGTTAAGACAAACAAAAGAGGTAACCTAATTATAATTCCAATAACAGACTCTATGAAAATTCTGCGTGAATTTCGTTCAAATCCTAAATCCACCAGATTATTTTACAAAAAGAGGCTTGATTGTATTAGTGTGCGAATTTTGAAATTCAAATAATACATAACAAAAGAAACAGGCTCAATGAACGTCGGAATACTCCACCAATAGACAGCAGGAGGTTTTGTTAATTAGGCCACACAATTTTAATTGATATTATGGTGTCATATTCTGAGAGAGATTTACCGCTTTGCGAAAAAAATGGAGCCAAAAACAGGTCTCACTTGAGATTCTCATTAAACTATGACAACTGAGAGCAATCATTAGGGCGATACAATGCTGGTTGTTTCGATTAATAATTGAACGAAGAAGTTGAGAGTTTAACTCCTAAAACAATAAATTTTGCCAGAGTTGTGTAATAAAAAGAAGGGAAAGCACAGTAACGCGATGAATTGAAAATAATCAACCAACTAAGTATAACCACTACATGGCACAAATAAGTTCCCACCTCAAATTTCTCCTGCTAATCTACTTTTCCACTCCAATTACTATCTTTAGCCAGAGAAAGACATGGATGAGAATAAAAGAACCCGTGTCGGAAGAAGTGGCAAACCTCACATCTGAGTATCCTCTCATCAGAGTAAGCCTCTCATTTAAGTAATACTCTGGGTAAATTTTATCTCAGAGTGTAATCAGAAGAGCTAAACAAAAGGGCATTAAATATTGTACCTGTCACATAATTATTGAATGAAGAAGATATTTATATTTCTAAAAAAATGTGCTGCAGCCAATTAAAACCATAGATATGTGAAGAAATTGAAGAACGGTAGCGTGATGAATTTGAATCATTTTACCAACTCAGTAACACCACTACATATCTTTTAAGAGTACAAATTTTATATTCTGCTTCAAATGTCCGCAGTTTATCAACTTTTTCACTCAAACATATGCCCATGGATATATACCGATGAGAACCATAGATTCCGTGGATGAACAAGGGACTAGCCTCAAATCTTACCAATGAAAACACACTCTATGCCGTCTCATCAACTAATAGAGCAATGCAGCAATTTTCGTGCACGATAAAATAAAGAAATTTATAATAATAATATGTCTATATTCGGGCGAGGTTGAGACTAAGAAGTCCCCTCTTCCACCTAACCCCTTGATAGTGTCAATGCAAATTAAAAAATTGTATATAAACCTTTACAATACAAAAGATATACAATACCTATACACTATTAGTGAAATGTCAAAAAATAAAAACAAGTATGTGTGAAAATTTTGTGTAAAAATTGTGGGGAAAAATACATGAGGATAAGGTTGTAATATCCTAGAGCGAAAAAACATACTGCACGAAAACGTCCACACAGGAAGGGGGGCGTGAAAAACCTGCGAAAACCTACTGATTGTGAGTGAAAGTTAATGTCATGTTAAATGTAAAATACGTTATGTATGCTTTCTTGTACCGTCTCACACAGAGTAACTAGAAGGCCTACTCAGAAAGATCTTATATATAAGCCTCTCCTCATAGTTGTAAGGCCTCTTGCGGCCCGAAAACTATCTTAATACACTAAGTTCGTGGTGGCAAGCTGCGCTTTTAACCGACCGCAAGTATATTTTGTCACTTTTCATAACTTTTTACTTATGCACTTACACATACTTTTTCACTTATACACCACCATTTACGGTAGTGGTACTGGTACAACATTTCACTGAAATATATCAATGTCAGTGATTTAAAACCAACCTCGAGTATTAAAAAATTCATCTATGCCGTCTCATCAAATAATAGAGCAATGCAGCTATTTCCGTTGACGCTAAAAAAAAGGCCGTTGTTCGGGACACTGTGACCGGTAATTGAATTTATGGATCTACAAAATGGACAAACCTTGTACGGAGCCAGGAAATATCATGTGCAAAATCCTATTCTGTCTTCATGTTTATCGCTATCCCTTCTCGACGTTTATCGTTCTCTCCTCATGCGCCGGCAGGCATCGTCACCCGAAGGCCTACCTTCACAAGCTTGCCATTGGGGCCGACTTCATTCCGCCTACATCCCCAGCCTCCATTATCGGACCGTCCAACTTGAAATTCATTGTGCGCCACGTCGCTGGTTGGAAAACCTGTCCAAACATCTCCACGAGTCGACGGGGACACGGGAGGCTTTTAATGTGGAAGGACCCACGTCCCTCCAAACATACACAGACGACCCAAGACCGGTCTTTCCACGCGAGAGCATACTGGAGGCCAAGGGAATGATGGGGTTATCTGACGGATCGGGACATGCAAAGACTCTCAGGGAAGAGGTCATCGAGGATCCGGGAAGTCAGAAGTCATATATGTGCATGCAGAGACGAGCAGATGGGCTCGCAACGTCAGCAACTTGAGCCTAAGCCCCAGCCTCCATTCGACATAAGTCATGGCAGTGGCTAACGTGACTACGAGTTCCGTATAAATGGGAGAACTACGTCCATTATTTAAAACTATTAAAATTTCGAACCCAAGATTTAAATATTCCTGTTTTTTTTTATAAATCAAACCATACCACAAAGCTTGTTTGTAAGTTCATTACGTACGAGTAAAAAAAAAAGAAAGTTGTTCTTTGGCAAGTTTTATTCCATCGTATACTTATAAATGGGTATTGATCTTGCTGAAATATTAATTTTCCATTAAGAAGGGGAAGTTTCCCATTTACTGAACCAAAATGTTACTATTCCTCATCCCGTTTCTGTGACTGAACTTATACCGGAACCTTTTATTTGCGATACAACACTTATAGAACCTCCAGAACTTCGTAAGTCGTCTTTGTCTTAGGAAAGGCTGTTTCTCTTCAAATCTATCTAAAAATATTTTCGTAAAAAAATACCTTTGAAAGCAGAACATACTCAATCACTCAGTCTAAAAATTCAAATGACAAGGTAATATTAAGGTCACATGGTATAACTCACTATTACAATCCAGCAGGAATAATACTTCAATTTTAAAGAAAGTAAATTTTTCAACACAAGAAGTTCTAAATATTTTTTCGAGAGCAAAAAATTCACACTCCGAATGTTTTACTAAAAACATTTAATTTTCTCATTGATTACATTCTAAGATAAGAGCATCAAAATCATTTTATGATGTAATTAGAGCATTATAACTTATAATTGATGGCAATGAACATTACATGGTCAGAAAAGTAATGAATAAGTGACACGGAGCGATACAACTAAGCAGTCAACATTGCTAAAGCATTTTTATTGCATTACAGGGTTATAACATGCCCTCATAATATTTCTAAGCCCATAATATCTCTATCAGGTCTAAATAAATAAAATAAATCTTAAATAAGCAATGGAAAAAGACGTCTATGGGGGCATAAAATCCTGCCATAAATTTTTCATTTCCACATACGCAAAGGCACTAGTTTAAGGAAGATGATGAAGCTGAAAATAAAAATAGGTTTATAACTCCCAGGCCATGGAAAATTAGCCACGACCAAATGAGAAGGGTGATATCGGAATTGGTCTGGTGCGGAGTAGGGGGTAGTGTCTTCATCGAAGCCTCGGGAGGAGGGTGAGTTGGCGCGTGGAATTGAGAGGTTTGGCCATTGGGGCGGCAGAATTGAGTCGCGGCGCTGCATCCGAGGAAGGAGGGAGAGGAATCAAGACGTAATTCCTCGACCCGACTCCGTGAACCCTCTCCCTCCTATATCGATCGGGCTCTGAGGAATGGACGGGCGCTTAGAGGCAGAACCACACGCTCATTAAGATGAGCAAGCTATCGTCGAAGCTATGTGTCCCGATATCTTTCATGAAGTGGGTAAACTTTTCTCGGGATTCCCACCGGGTTAATGTTTTTTTTGGCCGATATAAAAACATTAACCCGGTGGGAATCCCGAGAAAAGTTTACCCACATTATTCGCCGGGAAAGCATTAAATCATATTTCACAAATCTTTCATGAAGATTGAAATAAAATTCAGGAGCGGAATAAGAAGGATCGTATAGGCATCCAGAAAATATAGTGAAAATGAAACTAGAAATGCAATCTGGAGATAAAGGAAGGATTAGGAATGACTAAAAATGCGTTCAGAGGAACAGAAACAAATATTACAGAGAAAAATAGATTTGGGGTTGAGAAAAATACTGATGACGTTTTACGCACGGAGAATTTTTTTTGCATGCGATCGAAATATGGACGCTTCCAAAAAAAAAGAAAAATGGTTTAGATAGAGTTTAATGATAGCGGCCCGTAGTTACATACATTTCAACCGGATTGACCCTCAGTCTCTTTCATATAAAGCCCTGTATTCAATAGTATGATTATATTTAATGCAACACACATGGAAGTTGCATCAAATCAGACATATATTGAAGACCAAATTGTGCGTAAATCGAATTTGCTACGAAAATAGTAGCAATTTAAATGAGATAAAAATTATTATGTTCAAATTAGCTGTCCCATTTAAAATAGAAAAAATAGAACATTGCATTTTGAAGAGGTCAAAACCATTATTTTCCTGCAATCATGAAATTAATCGAACATCTGCAGGAGCAAAAAAATCCATCTACCCATAAATGGTCCGACGGACGTCCGCTGCCAGGAACAATTTTCTCGCTTAGCATCGCCAATAACGCGTGTGTCGGCCTTTAACTATAGGAGGGAGGGAGGGAAGAGGAGGAGTTCAGAACCCTTTATGCGAGGGAGTGGGCGGTGAGGGACAACCAATTTCCAGAGCAGAACCCTAGGAGAATGGGGCTAGGAATGTGTGGGCAGACGTATGTGAGCTAGCGTGTGGATGCATGTGGTCGTCCCTTCCCCCTTATCCTCCTAGCCTGTCGAACATGCACGAGTCATCGGCTCGTTAAATAGCCAATTAATTGGCCCGGACGGATGGGGATGGAGGAGGAATATAACTAGAGGATGATGGTACGGAAACTACCCTCGGGCACTACAACAACGTAATGGGCATGACCCCGGAATTATTTTTATCGGTTTTTCATCCAATATTACAGTACGCCGAAGCTATCGCGCGTTCTTATTTTATAGGGCAACAGCCAATTAGTAACTCCGTACGAATTTACGCATTTAGTGAACGCAACCGTCAGGGTAAAATCGACCAGGTGCATTAGTGAAGCTACCTTTGGATTAAAAAAAGTATCAGAACAATAGCCTAAGCCTATTACTTAGATTGAAAAAGATTTCTCATTAGAAGTATTGGAACGCAAAATAATGAAGTCATGAAATTAAGTGAGTGGGTATATATTTTTTTTAACGTAATCATAATAATTAGCGGGGTTTATTCAATATCCTGCCTCATTAAAATAACTGCTGCCTTCAATTAATTGACAAGGTATTCATTGAAAGAGATTTGACCTGTAGAGCAACCGTGAATGCATAAAATAATGGTATGCATAATAATATACATCCATTCTTTATCAAAGCACATACATGCATATAAATCAGTTGCATCAAGCTAAAAAATGCATCCAAGTGATTCTAGAAGGATCGAGTTCTTTTGGCACCTTTCATCACGTAGGTCTACTCTATGCAAACGATCCTGACACTTTGAAAAAAAATATGCCAGCTCAGTGACTTCAGATAAGATGGAACCTCAAATATCTCCAGCCATTTTACACGAGGCACGTCATTGCATGCATGTACGAACGTGCATGACATTGCACATCACCTAAAGCGTTAATTGCAAGGACACAGGGCAGCAAAATCGCTAACGTTTTGCTACCAAAATTATTGCAATCCCAATAGGGTGGTTTCCTTCATCAAAGAAAACGAAAGGCATTGATTGCGATTCGTTACCCACCATTAGTGTATTCATAATATACAAATTATTTTGTTTTAGAAATACCGGGTTAGACGAATGGCAATGGTCCATTTTTATCCTCATTTGAAAAGGGCCAGAATGGCGCCCATGCGATGCCACTCCACGTGACGTCAGAAGGACCTAGTTTCTATAGGAGAAGATAGGAGTTATACATCGTCTGAGGTTACCAGTGCATGCATGAGGCGCAGACCTCAGGGAAACATGTCTTAACTATCACTTATTAAAACTGGCTAAGGTCGGAAAGTTGTCCTCGTTTGATAAGTTATTAATAATCCTTATTTAAGCTAAGCGCTACCAGCCAGCAGGGTACTATGCTACCCGCTAGCAGCCAGCGTCGTATCAGCGCTAAGCCTCGCCTCAAGGTAACCTCGCATGGCGGCAGCGGGAACCAGAAATACGTCACGCGGAGAGATTTCCCGGCATTCATACTTACGCGTCGCGTTTTCGCGCGCTTGAAAATTTTCACTTTTCATTTAATCGCGAAAAATAGATATCGTCATTCAAAAACCTAAAAGCGTGAAATACGTACTCCAGGAGTAATAATCTTTCGATTTAGGCAATGAAAAAATAATAGGAAACCACCCTATTGAGAAAAATATTCAGTTTAAAAATTCGTAGTCCCCTGCCCCGGCTAAAACGGCTATCATAGATTAACGCAACCTACCATGTCTCAGGAGGAAACAGTTTGGGTACCTATCCAGGGAACCTGTCTTTGCAATGCCAGTAATATGGCGAGAGCACCAGGAAAGAGCCCAAAAGTTCTCCTAGTTTCACTAACTCAACTATCGGCTAGTTACTTGTTCTATTTTCTTTTATATTTATTCCCTTAGCACTGAAATTGCACAAAATGACCTTCTACATGGGAGTTTATAAAACAGCTCACAATAACAATAACACATGCACTAACAACCATGCCCTGGATAAGGGCAACCTACCCAGACGATACTCGAACCCGCGACCTCTAGTGTAACAGTCGAGGACTGTACCCGCCGCCACCGAGTTAGGTAACCCAGTCTACCCAGACTTCATAAAAAGAATGATTAACTTGCAGCTATAACAAATATCGCACCTAACAGTCTTTCATTCGACCCGTTTCTGACATATTCAAGTCCAAATGTCTTCATCAACTCATACGGAGCTAAAATCGGTAGAGGTTTCTCATAAAATCATGGTGTTTATTAAGTAAGTTTTATCTATTCTGATACGCTATAACTCTTAAACAAGTAGAAGATTATGCGAAATATTCTCATAATGTTAACAAACCGCATAATCCTGGCTATCAAAATAATCTTCTCGTCCTGTTTAATGCTATTAATCTACATTTAATCTTGACGTGCTATAGGGTCTCCAAAGAGCCTCCGAATCCTTCAATCACTTATTACAAATCACAAAAGAGGAAGCGTGGTGGCCCAGCGAGTTTAAAATTGGTCAGCAGCTCTGACAGTTCCAGATTCAAACCTCGGGTGCTGCCTTCGTTAAACGCCGAAAAAAATCAACGAAGTGCGAAGTAGGTGAGGAAAAGAGATTGCCCCCCCCCCTAGCCTCTATTCGTGGAATTAACACTCCTGTAGCTTGGGGAGAACTCTACCCTCACCCATCAAAATCAAAATTTGGGGCGTAGGGCTGAAAGTGAGTGAAAGATAATCTAAAATAAAGCCCATTCACAAGCGCCTGCTGTAAAAAGCCGAGAATGCAAAATGGCAAGAAATGAATGGCGAGAAAGGGAAATATTTGGACGGAGAGAAAGAGAGCCGTTCACGAATATATTTTTTTGCATAGGCGATGGGAATGAAAGACAGTTGCAAGCAGCGGCAGGTGGTCCCGGCTGGGGTGGTTGATGTCTGCCAAGGCATCCTCCCACCTTCTCCCGGGGGAAACGGAATAGCGTTCGACGTCTCGAACGCCCTCCCGAACGTGTTGTCCTGAAGGATGCCGGCGACGACGCCGTCTATCCTCGCGAAGATGCTGTTGCTTCCGAGAAATCCCCATGGGGGAACCAGAAAAGGGGTGTCAACAAGACCCCTGATCCCACCCACCCTTAACACCTCTCCCCAACGGTTCAGTTCCCTTTGGCGCGATAGCTTCCCCGTCATAGCTCAATATATCCTGCGGGTAGTGGGATGGGATCGGTGAACTCAGGGACTGACCTGCCAGCTCCGATAACTCACTCACCCGTCAGGAACTTAATTTCAGCGGAAGCGTGACCCCGTGGTAACAATTTGTCCTGCCTCATAAGCTGAGGGTCTGAGGGGTGAGCAAAAAAGCAGCTCGCCAGACAGCAATCATTAGTGTTCCCGCACGACTGTTCAAAAAAAGTTTTCAGTTTTATTCGATGCCATAAAAAAGGGGACGATATTTTTGTGAGGACTTGGTCCAATACAACTCTTTTGACGAAAAGTCGATATTACGAAGTAATTTGTCGATATCGATAGCTTCTTTCATGTAGGTACTTGTAAATGAAACGCACCATTCCAGCTCAAACGGTCATTTTATGCCTTATTACGTCACGCATTACTTGTTCACAACTTATTGTTCTGAAAATTTCAGGAGGTACACTCTTTCGATTTTTATCTCTCTTTGTCGTACTTTAACATATGAAAAAATGCGAAAGAAACCTTTTAAAATTCGGGACTCAGAAAAATGTTCATAAGGGCACTCTTTGTATACTCTATCAACTTCAAGATGACTGCTCAAGCTTCAAAAAAGTAATAATACATTACGAAATAAAACGGTCACGTTGGAGCCTCTAGACCATTATTCCCGCAAAAAATTGTCTTTTTTTGTCTATTTATGTGGCACGTTACTCACCACTAACTAACTTAAAAATTTCAGGGGCTACAGGGTAGACCTCGCCAATATTTTCCTGTGTCTCGCGCACAGAATTTCAGCATATGAATGAATGCCGAACTAAAATATTTAAAGTCTGGGCTCAGAAAAATATTTAATAGGGTCTTCTCAAAAAATCCTTTCAGGCTTCTTTCGTTGAAAGTGCGATATATCCATGATAAACACTATAAATGGTAATTTCTACACTTAAAATACCATTGCCATGTGGAAATCACTATTTGCTGTTTTTTTTTCATGGATAGTCTTCTATAGATGGCTGCTCAAGTTTAAACTCTTCCGTAACTGTACGGGGTAACTCAGTTACCCCAAATTATGTCTATGTGGTATAATTATTTTATTTTTCATTTTGTCCCTTTGATATTTTTTTAATTTGAGCTCAACCATTTTTTCGTTACTTAGGACACGAATGATTCATTTATATATTTATTGTTTTTGAAAACTTCAATTTTTATTGGTGGGGTAACTGAGTCAACGTACACAGCTGTTAGCGGGGAGAAGAAAAAAACTTGTTTGTTATATGACTGCAAGGATAAAAGTTGAATGCAAGACATTTTATTATATTATAACTTCGATAACGCAAATATATTTTACGTGATGATACCTTTCGCAGGTACTTACTTGTTTTTTCATAGCATGCCAGTCAATTGTATACTGTTACAGTTGCAAAATGTGAAATATTCCTGCCATTTCGCACAAAATCAATGTAAAAAAACTTAAATGTAGCCTACATTGCATTTATAAATTTTGTAAAACAAGAATACATGTCATTAAAAAAGAGCCATGGCATTGAATTACAGGAAAGACTATAATGCAACATATATATTTTATGAATTACAAATGGGGTACCTGAAATTCCCAGCACAGTCGTTCGCGTAAGTTTCCTAGGCACAGTCACGGAAGGGTTGAAGAAGTAATGCATTACCGGTCAAGCAGGAGTGATTCGTCCTCTTCACTTGCGTAGGACACGGCTCAATATATCTTCAATGCAAGAGGGGTAGAGGAGACGGTGAACCCTGGAATGACCTTCAGGCTCCGATAACTCGCTCAACCATAGCGAACTTAATTTCAGCGGAAGCGTGCTCCGCGGTTACAATTTGTCTGGCCACGCAAGCAGAGGGTCTGAGCGGCCAGCAAAACATGCTGCTCACTATATAGACATCATTCGTGTTTTCACTAGACTGGTCAGAATAGGAGTGTATGCTCACAGGGCTCGGTCCGATTCAACATTTCCCGCTAAGAAATCAATACCGCCATGCCTTCAGTCTAAACTGATAGCGTCATTTTCCATTCAATTGTTCAGCATTTTTGCATTTGTATAATTTTTTCTCTATCACTAAGAGGAGAAGGTTTAACGACAGATATATCAATGAAATTATATTCACTCTTGTTATATTTTTTGAGCTTTCTAATGCCAAAATAAATCGAAAGAATTATATTTAAGCTTAACTGATCTATAAAGCAATGTGTTGACCATCAATGTAATTGACAATGAACGCGTACATACTTACTTAATCATCATCTAATGACATGTGTCAATCCTCTGTCAGCTTCACCTCAGTGTATTTCTTCGGTAAAGTTATTGATATCTTTTAATTAACTTAAGAAATGAGCCACAGAATATTTTAACAAACGTATGTAATGAAAAACTAATAGTTTCACTTGTCTTCAGAGGCTTGAAAGAGGTCAACAATATTTTATCTCACAAGTTCAGAGAGTCTTTCATGAATGCGACCTTTATACATCAATCACTCAGAAACAATTAACTTGCTTAAACGATAATACTGCGAGAGCTCAATATTTATTTTCACCATGATGTCTTTTCTATATAAACTAAATTTTTTGAGGTCCTTGGTCCTTCATTATGTACTCAAAAATATTTTCAGCTATGATTTATCATTATTTATCAAAGAGAAGACATTATTGGTTGAAAATTGCAACAGCTGCCACTTCACCATGGGCATTGTGAAACCAATCAATATCATTTTGCTTCTCAAGATTTTGAAAAATGACTTGGATCGCTGTCAACGGGAAGAAATTCTATTCCCAGTTTCTCTCCATTTTTAGGGCTGCTAGGGGGAAGAGCTGAGGAAACCCATCATAATGGATCAAGGAGAAAATATGGAAAAAAATGAAGAGAGTTTCTGAGATATAATGGGGAAGATGACTCGACTACCTATTAACGCAACACTTCAGTTTTTTGCATTTTCAATTGCTTTTCATTTTTTATTGATTCAATGGACATACGAGCCTAAGAGGTCGTATTTAAGCAAACCTGAACAATTTATAATGCGCACATAGATAAAACAGAGGAAGTAGCCAAATAATTAATTAACTTTAAGCTTATCCGTAATAAATAATTCAACAATTAAAGTATTCCAAGGAGTTATTTCTCAACGGGGAAATGAGCCAAGAAGATAAGAGGGTAGTCGAAAAATTAATTTTCCGAAGTTTTATACGGTAGGTCAAGGGCTAATGACAAAATTAATTGAGCTGGGTGTTTGACGAAGACTTGAGCACGTACCGTTAGCAATTGGAGCAGAGAAAGTAAAAAGGTACCATAAAATTTAGAAGTGAAGGCAGCGAATTCAAGCTGTGAAATGGTAGGTACATTAGTGAAATTGAAATGGCATTTTCCGTTTTTTGAGTCCAAGGAACCGATCAAATATATGTTGCATTGTCATACGGAGTGGTAATTTATAAAATGTTCTATTGTGCCGTAAAAAATTGTTACAATTTTTTATACATATGATCACACAATTCGACGAAATCCTTCGAAAATACACGATCTGAGAGAGATTGAAGAATAGAATGAGCATCAAATGGTCCTTATTCCGCCAGAAACAAGTGAGTTTCTTCCGGTTGCCCCTCGCCCCTCTTCCTTACAATCAACTTTCTTTGACACCCTGTAACAATCGTTTCCCATTAGTGCCCGCACCCGTGAAAAAAAAAGGTTTATTCCTGCCCCATCATCCCAGGCACCCTGTCGATTGGACTTCCACGTCAATTATTTTTCACAGCTGTCAGTCCCTCTTCATCCATCTACTCCGTCCCATCCACACCCACAGCCTCTCCGTAGATGACTCCCAGTCTACGGAGGGCGGAATCAATGAGGCAATTACGTGCCGTAACGGAAGGGAACGACTGCAAACGGTCGATAAATTCATGGTCTCGAAGGTGTTAGTGATTTCATTCTGTTCATACATAATGGGTATCGATTTTAAGATTCACAGGGAGGGAGGGTTCACAGGTTTAGAGAAGATCGTTCCGCCTTAAAATCTGATATCTACCAACGGAAAATATATGATATAATACTTTAGCTGAGGTAAATTGAAAATTTTTCCAAAAAAACAAACTGATATTAAAAATTGGCTTGCTGTAAAGTTACCAGCGTTGGTTGGATTTTGAAGCATATTTCATGTCGATGGGAACATATTTATTCCCTATTGCTGAGTGATAATGGATCATATTAATTTTTTTAAACTGAAACTCCTAAAGGAAAGAAAACGGCTCACATAACTTTTAAAACAGAACACAAGTAAATCGCCTGCATTTCAAATTGCACCTATCACACTACATATTTTGATGACGCACGCGTAATGCATATTAAAAAAGTGATTATGTTAAAAAAATCATGGCTACAGTGGTAAAAAACTAGGTTTTTACGAAGATGAAGATTTTTTTCTACCTACTTGCTTCAGCTATAATTTGCCTTGAAGGAAGGTAATGTTAATTTTATATAAGGTAATGAATCTATTTCAAATTGGGATTAGCAAGGTCATTATGGTTTATAAATCAACATGCAATGGGTTGATTTAAGGGTTTTCCACATGTGTGAATGATTCTTGGAAAATATGAGCATATTGAAAAAGGCAGACGCAAAGTTTGAAGAATACAAGTACGGTTGAATATAGCTACTGCACTACTTATCAAGCTTTACTTCCTATAGCAAGTAAATATTGAAGTTACTCTTTCATCATTTAGCTATTTGACTTCCGAAGTAAAATGTAGCATTTTTATCATGCTAATAAATGGTTAAATATAAATTGATTCATTCGACAACATGCCCGTGACAATGTACCATTTCGCCCGACCGATTTTTAACATCTGCATTTTACTCCATTTGACGATGGTGTCCTATTATTCAAGGAAACGCTTTTGCCACGGTAAATTTCTCTCCCGGTAGCTACACTTCCTTCATAAGAAAATGAGGTAGAACGCTATTCCCATAGATCAGTGAAATCCGTTGACCCCGAGTACTAGATGCGGTGGTTCACAAGGGCGTCTACGTGGCTTCAGAGCAGCTAACAGAGCGGAATGGGTTCAACCGCGTCTAGAGCGCCAACGGATACTCGAGGGATAGGTATTTCTTCCGAAGGCTACACAAGGATGCCCCATAGCCAAAATTAAAAATATAAAATTTCCCCTTTTTATGACTCAATCTTCGTTACCGATTAGTTTAATCTTAGGCACACGGTCACATATAGTCCACATATCATGTTAATTTTCATCTACCTTATTCTGTTGTTTTTAAGCGCCGATTTTAACTAATGCCTGTTTCGCGCAATTATGAGATACGTATTCCTTATCTGATTACTGATAGTTTATCTGTCAAACAAAAACTATTAGACATCAAATTAGCTACGAATTGGCCTTTATATTTTGGATAAAGCATAAAAATACTTTCAAATACAACACATACGAATAAGACGCGATCACTAGACGCACGAGCGTAAATAAATATATAAAACACTTTAAAACCAGTTATCATCATTGCACAATAATCCTGAAGATGATTTTTACTCAGTTCTCCCATTAGCTTATCTTTCCACGCTATATATATTTTTCTTCCGTCTACCTTAATCACTAGCTCTGCGAATCACATACAAGTCCTTCAATTACCTCAAACATATTTCACCATCCATGCCATAGCAATTATATTCTGTAAAAACTGTAAAATTGAGTTAGTTTAGGATATTTTTAACAGTCGTAACTTTGAGAGAATAAGTGCCCTGGAATGTTACGGATGCGATTAATTTATGGGAGAAATAATATATGACTAGGAACCAGAGTTTGAGGTTTAGTAGACGCTAAAAAGTTTTCTGATTATCTGGAAGTAATCATGGTACAGGGATTAAAATAATTTGAAAAAAAACAACAGTCATTTCAAAAGGAAATGGAAACCTATTTGAATGCAAATTCTTTTCGGCCATGTGGGAGAACACTAACCGTCACTTTCCACTTGAGAGAAAAGTTTTACGAAGCAGTAAATTACTTAAGAGTTATGCCAAAAAAAAAACTTTGGCATGATTTCGCATTCTGGAAGGTTTACGATTGCAACCATTTTCTCTTAACTTAGCGAATCATATACCGCGACAACTTCGAAAAAGAATACACACAATAAAAGGGAGTCGATGATGGACTCAAATAAATTTATGGAAACTACCTGTTTCGAAAGTATTGATCGCCACCAACTTGGTTGTCCCGAGGGGATATCGGATGGTTCAAGAATACCTCGGAAGATGAAACTTTGGTGAAACTTTAGCCGTCACGTCGTCCCGAACTAAAATGCGGGAAAGCAGAGGCGGAGAGATCGTTCACCCTCCTGGGTCAATGGTCTTTCAACCTCAGAACCAGCGAGAGTGTTTATTTTCTTGGAGACTCTCCCGCAAGTCTGTGCGCCGAGAATGAGTTCACTGAGCTTTTGGCCGAAATATCCTTGGCAAGAGTCCATCACCATAGGTTGAAAATAAAATTTGGACAACTCTCTGCCACAGATCAATTATTAACCGGGCTATAACAGAAGCTGACTTAAACGAGGTACCCTCTGGCACTGTGGCCGAAAGATTTCCAATTTATCCAACAATGCCGAGGAAAACTTTTTTTTTTCTAATTTCATCCATAAAGTACAATTTTGTGAGAAATTATGATAGAGCTGATTTAATATCTAGCTGGTATGATAAATTAGAGTAGGTATTTATTTTTTTTCGAGGACATATATAAAAATTAAGGCAATAATATATTCATTGACTTTCCCAAAAAGCTTAATGTTTTGGGCTATGATAATAAGGTGGTCCCAGAAGAAATCACAATTGACCAAAATTGTCTTCAAAGGAATTTTATCGGATTTTCTGGAATAAAGGAAATTAAATTCATACATGACATAGCTGCATTGGCAAAATACATGCATTTTCCCAACTATGATTCAGATCGCCGCTATCTTTAAGGACTTAGTTCTGCATGAGGTACGATAATCGTGTAAGCAAAGCATACTAGAATGTGCAGTTTTCCGCTTTCAATTTCCCTGTGAAATCAAATGAGTTCATTTTTTTATATAAATACTGAGTTTTTTTAATTAGCATTTAATCTCTAAAGCATTCAATTTCATTCCCAATACGATTTATTAATTACGATTTGATGCAAATTTGAGTTACAGTATTTCTTATTCTATATCAAAAGAGAATGTGTACGTGCTATGTTTTGGGTCATTCTCAATGTAAAAACGCTGAGTCCAGTGAAAATTTTACATGCAGCGTAAGTTGTTGTACAAAGTATAAGGATTAGCAGGCTGGAGGAAAATGTCATACAAATTTTCTCATCCAAAGATCTTTTTTAGCTATCGAAATTATTCTTCCCGATATACAGCTAGGTTGAGCAAAAATACTTATCCAGCACCACACACATTAATGGTATGACTTTACATAACTTACCCCGAATCTAAGTCGTTTGATACTTCTCCTAAAAATTGAGTGATAAACAAATTACATTTTTCATCTAGTTGGAGAAATATTAAAATAAACTACATCTTGCACATCATCATACGATTATTCTATAATGGTAATGGCAATGTTAATAGCTAAGACGTGAGGCAACATACTGTTTTTCTTGTACGAATGACAACATGTTACACTGCATTGTACAATTTGGGAATAAAAGGCTAACTTCAAAACGTACTTTCTCGTGAATAAAGATCAATATGTATGGCTGCATTAAAGTATCGATTTGTAAGGCGTTATGTACCTGAATATTTTTTCTTTACTTTATCTTCAACAGATGCCTGCGATTTACCATTCCTTTTATGACTTTTCTCTGAAAATTGTACATTGCTACGGGGAATTTTCGACTTCGCACATAACTTCTGCCGCCTATGTGTTCCAATCAGCAATTGAATACACATCCGTTTGCCACAAAACTATTTCAAAATGAAGAAAGAAGTTAACAAATTAAAAAAAAATCCTTGATCCTTCCCAAAGCGGCTACAATGCGTTTCATTTTCCCCTTAAAGGTCTTTCGTAATGCATGGGTCATTGGTTTATCTTATATCTCCTAAGTAAATATCATTAATTTACTATGTTCAATCACCCCTGGGTGATAATGTGACATCGTGATTATTATTGTTCCACTATGCACGTGAAAAAATAATATAAAAATAATTGTCAGAGAAATACATCGAGCTTTCTCTTCAATAAATTGATGAGACGCAGTGCAAAGAAGACGTTTTTCAGAGAGACGAATCGACCAATCTAAGGATGGTCTTTTGAAAGAGCTTTGGACACGAAAAGCTGCAGCCGTCCGGAAGACTCTCAGGAATACGCAGGAGACGATATCGACAAGCTTTGAGAGGATAGACGATCGGAGAGATCCGTGGAGTGGCCGGAGGAAAAGGAAGATGGAAAAAGATTATGGACAAGACGAGAAACTGGACACGCTTTTTCTAGGGTCACTGCTATTTTCATCTATTGCTTGAGTGCACAGTTCCCGACATCATAATTTTCCGTACAATTTTTTTGAATTGCGTGCATTATCTCTTTATTTTACTGCTAGATATATGAGTCAACTTGATAAAACAAATATTGCAAAAAAGCACTTACAGAGATCGTGCCATATAAATGCTATTTTATTTTCAGTTTTATTTCCTATCCGACGCGACGTATGTAGCTAATAAGTTGGTGAGTTTGCAACACTTACCTGCAAGTGCTAAAATTCTAAAGAGAAAATGTCATTTGACTAGACCAGGATTCGAACCCGTATCCATCAAAACCGCCATAATAACATTTATCTCTCTGCAATGATTCCTTTACCAATTCTATCACGTCGGATAAGTCAAACGTTCTAACAAGAGCGCTAAAGTTCCAAATTAGATCTACATTAGTGGTTGTTTCTTTTATTTGTTCATATAGGTAGAGGTACACAAAATCTTTCGTGTATAATTGTCTCCTCACAGATTTTATTTCGTTACCTGAAGCATGGATTATCACCGCAAGTCTGATTAAATTCTTGTAGCTGACCGAGAGGCATCTCACATCGCATGTTTTCACCCGTCCATCTCCCATTATCATATCATACCAAATGTTCAGGTCTCCATGTCAAGTTAATGTACGCTCCATTTATAAGTTTAAACCAAAGACTTCCTGAATTTGGAGTTTCCACCATAGCATGCAAATAATTTTCATTTCCGATTAAATACATAATTTGCCTGGTGAATACGACTTTTAACAAACCGATTGAAATTGCATGGCAATTTAATATAACTAACCGCATTCTTAGCCTCTTTATCAGAAATAATTCATCATATTTTACTCTTGTTTTTAGTGAAATGTAGGGTTTAATCTATTAATTAATTGTTTTTTTAGCATATTTTGCTGTTCCTTTTACTTACATTTTGTGGGAAGAAGTTTCCCATTGACATCAATTATAATTAAATATAAATATCACATACTCTTCATTGATTTCATAAGTTCGCAAGTATTAACAGTTTTGGCATGCAAAGAATAGTAATTACATTAGGGAGGAGTACAAGTGTAAGCAAAACTTTCCCAGAGTGAATGTGCTGGACTTGCTGGAGTGATAAATTTGAACAGTTCCTGTCAACAGGGAGAGAATCGGAAGATAATCGGACACAAACTCAATGGGTACTACTCCAATTCTCTCCATCTAAAAAAAATCAAATCTCTTGCCTGCTCATAACACGTTATATTAAAGGACTTAACTTCAATTTTGAGTAGAACAACGTAGGTTTACCACACTATAAAGTCTCCTCAAAAATGCTTAAGGTTCATATTCATCCAATTGTCCACTGAACTTGCTGAACAGAGACACGGAGGCATTCGGTACATCTTTTTTCGTGATTGTTTCCGATATCTTTGAGATAAGAACAGAGAAAGGAAGAATGCGAGATACGTTGAGGTGAAGACAAAGGACCAAAAAGATCTGTTGAATGAACAAAAGGAAAAGGATAGCGAAAAAGTCTCGCGCAGATAAAGAGGGGGAGGACTAAAAGAAAGAAATGGAACGGAAGAAATAAGACGATCGCGGAGAGCTGGACTGACCGAACCAATCAGTTGGAGTGCAACTCGGGGTGGCAGAGAGATGTGGGATGTATATATACATACATGGGGGGGTGGAGCAGGGGTGGGCAAATGGAAGGGGCGGGAGCAGTACCACTCAAGACCACCGACTGGACGTTGTCCAAATTCGTCCCACACTCCCGCCTTTCTCCGCTGGTTGTCTCTAGGGGAAAAGGCTGGAGCAGAGGCCGGCGACGCTAAGGGGCGACCCCGCACCTCTTCGGAGGGAAGCGGGTGATCGCGTTGTGAGAGAGAGGGCCGGGTTGGACGCGTGTGTGAGAGTGGGAGTTAAAGATATTGGGAGGCAGAGGGTGAGGTCCGTAGAGCAAAGAGGGTAAGGGCAGGGGTCAAGAACATTTGTCAGCGGAGACGCATAGGCAGGGGGAAAGGACGAGTCACTTTGAATCGAACGGGATTTTTTCTTGCTCTCCAATTCAAATAAAGTTCTCAGAATCGAATCATGGATCGGAAAGAGCGGTCGGAATTGCCTTGGGGTGAAAATTTGTCACTGCCAAGAAAAAAAGGTAAAAAGAGGGTTTACTTATGCGAGTATGGCCGAGGTTTCTACTTTATCTTTCATCTGTTGCTTAAGTAGATCGGTCTTGACAACATGGTCCCCTCCAAATGTGTATGAGTTTTTCAAGTGTAGAAGATTTATATGAGTCTTTTTATATGATCTCACATGTAAAAATAATAGTAGCTAAATGGGAGAATTAAAATCATTACATTAACATGACTGAAAGCCTATAGTTACTAACTTCACTACCCCAAAACCAGCATAAATGTTGCCTATTACATTAAAATTATATCAAAAAACAACAAAGGACGATCACAAACACCCTGCTTCAGATAGGGGCCACTTACCCAGGCAAGGATTCGAATCCACGACCTATAGATTGGCAGGCAATACCCCTTCACCACCAAGGGTGGAAAATTTCTTTAGCAATTCTAGTTAAGTTTTAGGACGATTTTTTGCGTTAAATATAGACATTTAAAATGGTGGCCACAGTATTTGATGCACGCTGCTGCTTCATATAAGCACAACCCCAAAGTTAAAAGGCTCAAATTCCTAGGTCTGAAATTAAAAATAAGTCCTCTTAATCGAGAGAAAAAAGAGTGAAGAGTGGTCAGAAAAGGGTGGTTTCCTATTATTTTTTTATTGCCAAAATCAAAAGATAATTACTCCTGGAGTGCGCATTTCACGCTCTTAGATTGTCGAATGACGATATCTATTTTTCGCGATTAAACGAAAAGTGAAAATTTTCAAGCGCGCGAAAACACGACGGCTAAGAAGGAATGATGGGAAAAGTCCGTGTGACGTATTTCTGGTTCCAGCTGTCGGCGTGTGAGGTGACCTTGGGGCGAGGCTTGAGCGCTGATACGACGCAGGCTGCTAGCAGGTAGCTGAGTACCCTGCTAGCAGGTAGCGCTTGGCTTAAATAAGGATTATTATTCCCTTATCAAGCGAAGGAAACTTTCCGAACTTAGGTATTTTTAATGTGTGATTATTAAGAGATGTTTCCCTGAGTTCTGTGCCCCATGCATTAGTAATGTCAGACGATGTAAAACTCCTGACTACTCGTATAGCATCTAGGTCCCTGTGACGTCACGTGGAGTGGAATCACATGGGCTCCAATCTGGCCTTTTTCAAATGAGGTTAAAATTGACCGTTGCCATTCGTATAAACTGGGATTTCTAAAACCAAATAATTTGTACATTATGAATACACTAACGGTGGGTAAGAAATCGTAATCAATGCATTTCGTTTTCTTTGATGAAGGAAACTACCCTATTGCTCCAGGGTGGACATTTTTCAGGGCCAATAAAATAAATCAGGGGCTTTCTTACACTGGGACGCCGTGATTTTCATCTGTTATCCGAGCCAATCATTCCTGATATCAAGCTTTCCTCCAAGGACTTGCAACGCCCTTTTACCTAAATCTTTCTCAAAAATTTGTCTATCAATTATGAGACCATAAAAAAATCTTTTAGGAGGTTTCTAACACTCATATATTTGTATCAGGCACTCAGATGGTTAACATCTTATTAATGTATTTTTCATATTCACAAATTACTCCTTCTAGTAGAAAATGTGTGATACTTATAAACATAAATATTCCACCCAATTTATCAAGAGTTCAAAAGTTGTGTAATGCTCCTTCACTAGACCTGTCCCCTCTTCTCTCGATAAAAACTCAAAGGGGAGTATAAAAACGATTTAATATGGACTCATATGATATCTTCTTAGTTCCGGTGACTCCAGCGGCCTGAATTAAATCTTACGACTCTAATCGGGATTCCAAGGCACACATGGATTTGGATTCAATTTGGTGTAAGGTAATGAACATCAGCTATGAATAAAATGCTTAGATTTAAATTAAAGTTGTATTTGGATAGGAAACGAATCAGAAGTTTTCAAACTTGGTTCCCGGTGGGAACTTGACGAATAAAATAAATTTCCTTTTTGGGTAATACTGTCTTTCACCTATTGTTTATTTAATCTCAAACGGTAACGCCAGATTCAATCAGAAATTAAAAAGTATACTCGATCTCATGGGAAAGTGAAAAAACTATTCTTAATATCATTCTGGTTTGATTTATTTAATTAATATAATTTTTGACAGCTAGGGGATTTATTATTGGCATAGAAGAAAATGAGTTGAACATCATTAGTTTAGTGGGGTTAAACGTGAGAATTATTTCTTAAATTAGGATAAGAAGAGAAAACATACAATGTGTTTCGGTAATGTGAGTAAAAAGGGCGTACAAGAGGCGTATTTTAAGAAAACAGGTTAGATGCACGAGAAAAAAAGATTTACACGGTGCAAAGCTCTAAAAAAAAGGCCTAAGGCGAGAGTGTAAGATTAGCACCCCAAGAGCGACAGGAGAATATGAAGTGAGGCTGAGATATATGATATGGGAGAAGTAAATGAACGAATGCAACCCAGAAATGGAGACAAAAATACCCTTATTCCGCCTGTTTTGCACCAAGCATAAACTCAAGTTTATATCTATATTCAGCCTATATTGCGAAACTACAAATCATTCAAGCTTATTTTGAGGGCATTACATAGATATCATGCGACTCATTTAATTCATAAATTTCCTCATAGACTCATGGAAAAATATCTACCATAACTATAATTTCGCAAATATGGCTGATGGGTTCACCATTCACTCTGTGAAAAGTTTCCATGGCGTAAAATAATAATAATGAACTTTGCAGAAAAGTTTCTCGGGTTTTCCACCGGTTGATGTCGTCCATGTCTCCCGACGTTTCGATCCGCGACTTGCTGATCATCCTCAGGGGATCTTCCGAAGATCCCCGATCCTCAGATCATTCGATCGAAACGTCGGGAGACATGGACGGCATCAACCGGTGGAAAACCCGAGAAACTTTTCCGCAACTGATACGCCGGGAAAACCTAAGATCATACAATAATGAACTTTGTTTACGTCACTGTGCCGTGAGCAGTGAGCTAAAAAATGCAGTATATTACATATTTTACTTAATTATCTAAAACCGGGACACAGAAAAATCGAAATGAACTTCATTTAATATATTTATCACATTTAGTCAAATATCAAAATAACAGTATAGCTATAGATAAAATTACAAAAAACACGAAGAAAAGCTCTTTAATAAAATGCATGAACATTAGGAAAAGTGACATGAAGGTAAGCTCACAGGGTGATACTTGTCCCAGAATTCGGAGGAAACATTATCTCTGTAAGATTAGCGTCAAAAATATAGGGGAATCAGGTTCATTACTGATAAAAAATTTATAAAAGGGAAGGAATGGAAAAAAGTTAAAGATCTCAGGCTAGCGCAGTGGCGTAGCGAGGGAAGAGGTTCGTGGGATCTGGACCTCCCCTTCCCCGAAATATAAAAACACAGATACTTCGCGTCACAAAAGAAAACAAAATTTTGAAAAATCATTAATTTACCAAATATTTATTTGAAAAATGATTTTTTTCCATCATGAAAAGTGTTAAAATTAGTTTCAAGCCCTCTTCTAAGTACCCTGCTTTTCAAAAATCCCCTCCCTAGTTTTGGACCCCCCAGAACAAAATTCCTGGCTACTCCGCTGGGCTTTTCCATCCAAATCCAATTCTTCGCAAAGGATCGCGCCATTGATAGCAGATGTTGTTTATGGTCACAGCATGACCGTCCATGAGAATGAATAATGTACATTTCGTACAACGGAGGAACAAAGAGTCCGTTCTCGGGAGGTAATCAGTGAAATATTATACGAACAAAAATAAAACATACTAACTCTTCCACAAAATGCTTTCAATGTCATTCTTATGAACTCCTGTTTACGCATAACATGTAATGTGAAAAAGAATAGAAAAACAGTAGCAATTTGAGTATGTCAATTAAATTTTTTTAGCTAGAATAACACCTTGTGTATTTTTATAATGTCAACGATTCAGGAGAGCTTCATTTTCACCACTTAAAAATATCGAGACATATAAAATCGAAATCTATTCCAAACATTGACAAAAACAACATGACACCAGTCTTTTTCCCTAATGTGAAAGTGAAATTCTACCTTTGACCTTCAGGAAAGCCCAAATCCAAATCACAAGCCAGAAATATAACCGGAAGATAAATAGATTTCTCTTTAAATCCTTCCGTCATCACATGGAGGAAATTATTTGACCCTGTAATGGGATGCCTGAATCAAGGGGCTGGGAATATGATGAAAAAGAAGAAAGGGAAGAGGCGAGGGAAACACTCAGGGGCCAGGGGCCACTCAGGATGAAGTGGGACCAAAAGGGGCCAAAAGAGGGTCGTGATTGACTATCTAGGGTTTAAGGGAACGGGGAAGAAAGAGCACGATGCTTTTGACACGGGGCTGGGTGGATAGGACGAGAACTCGAGAATGAGAGGAGATAGGTAGGAGAATGGAGAAGAGGAAGTAGAGGAGAATGAGAATAGTGAAGAAAAAAGAAATGAATGGAATGTATGGGCCTGGGAAAACGGAGAGCCATTTCTAGATAAATGGATGAAGGAGAGGGGAATAGTCGTTTTCTGCCGGAAACGAGGCTATGGCAATATTTCATCCTTGGAATCCGATGCTTTCATGGAAGGGGTAAATCCTTCGAGCTGAGACTACCAGGTACTAGCGCCACTGCGATAAAAGAATTAAGCTAACAAAATGGAAAAGGTACTCCAGCCCGGAAATAGCAGAGGCTCGCATAAATGCAGGAAAAATATAATTATAAATACATAATGCGTAAACTATCATAAGTTAGCCGATGAAAATAATCAATATTGTATCCTAAATGCAGTTCAAGTTTATCGCGATCATTAAAAAGTATTTTACGCTTTTTGAAACACTGGAATACATACAAATACTGCTACGCAAACCACATCAACAGGTATAGTACATCAGCATCTGTCAACTTAGCACAGCACATGTGCCCGTAAATATTCAGTGGATGGGGATATGTTTTCGTTATTTTAATATATTTAAATTTTTCTCATGGCACTTTACTACCCAAGTAAAAAATTTGCATGGCCATCAGTTCGCATGCCAGTATCTCCCGAAAATATGGAGCAGCTACGAAATTATATCTTCTTATGTCGCAAAGAAAGATGCCCGTAGCCAATTGCGCAACTTAAGCCGACAGAGAGGCCAATGAGACACTGCCCAAATTACAATAAAATAATCATATCATTTTTTTTCAATTCATAATGAATACACACAAACATTTACAAAACCTTAGCTTCACTAAAATTTTTAGCTTTTAATTGGGTTAAACAGGGCTCTTAATTTTGCAAAAATAGACTCGAAAATCTAAACTCTATTGAAAGTTGAGACTTTGGTTTACGTTATCACGACTTGGGGATGTGATACTTTCTTTTGATCCAAATTTATTAGGAGATACAGTAAGGCTTAGATGACAGCAATAGGAAGGAGGAAAGGCCAGAGGAAAGAATGATGGCAAAAATTCCGCGAATAAGCGAGGGTGGGTTGCAATTTTGGTTTTTGGAAGGTGCTTCGGATGGATGGAGGGAGGAGGGTGGGTTAGCATTAACAAACTTGGCCCTAGTGGGCTGTTTGACTGGGATTGGTGTACTTAGCATCGTACGGCACGTCCTTTGCATTTTCATTAGGGAGACTTTAATGGGATTGCACACCCGCTTCCCTCTATTTATCTCCGGCCCATTCCTCTTTGCCTCTTCGGCCGCTAACCCACTCCACCTTCCCTTTCACCGCCCCTTCTACCTCACACCCCTCCAAACATTTTCCCGCGGCCTCTCCCCTGCCTTATATACCTTCCCATATCTACAAAAACCCTCCCCCCTCACTTCTTCAGACAGTCCCGGGCCCTGAGAGTCACTTTCCAGAGGCCAGGGCCGGAGGAGAGCCCCAATACTGCGGCGTCCAAAATCCTGAAAATCGCCTTTCTCTCTCTCCTTCGCCTTTCCCACCCCTTCGCTGTTGTTTCGTGCGATGGCCCGAAGCGAGCCCTTTAAGCGGATCGCCAATTTGGTTAATACGGCGCGTGGGATGGGAACTAATGCGCCGGAATGCGGATTACGCGAATCGCTTGCCACGGGCAGTCATTCAGGCTCTCATCGTCGTCGTAATGACGCTTCATCTTGTCTCGTTTTATCGTGACCGCAGAAACGGTCGCTAATTTAAAACAATCGCCTTTCGTTAGGCGAGAGGAGGGGGTGGTACCATATTTTAATTCCGAGTGGGATAATCCAATGTAAACTTTCTGGGTGCCTTTCCATTGTGTTCAACCTAAAAATTCGATCCACAGTGTGAAAAATAACCTTTACGAAACGGTAAAAGGGTAGTTCTGGCTACACTCAGCTACTGAATGAAGTAGGCAAATATCTATTTCGTCCGTCGGCCAATGACACCAGAAATTCTACCAAATAATGCCGAAATATTTTACTTGAAGCAAAAAAGAACTCCCGTTTACCATAGAATTATTATTGGTTCCGAAAAAATGCGCCTGCAGCTTCCTTGATTCTTGGGTGTCCGGTTCAAATTTTAGTTGGACGAGAATCAATACTTAAACTCTAGAGTGGAACAGCACGAACATATGTCATACACCGTTGAGGCTTCGGGGGTGTCCAAAATATTATTCCTTCTCGAAGGGGATACATATTTATTCACAAAGTAATGATATAGACTTACTTAGCAAGATATGGCAACATTGAGGGTGAAATAAATAGGAGATAATGTTCTTCGTACAACAAGTTTACAGTGAACGAATGGCATCTGTTTAAAATACAATTAGGCCGTTTTTCACGCCGTAAATTAAATATTGCATGCTTAAATTTTCTCGCGAACTATTAACTTTACAAAACCGAGCATTTTAAAAATCTCAGGTTTAATACAGAAGTTTTCCCAGTGGCTTTCATTAATCAAAGTGGTATCAAACGATGAAGTAGCTAATTTCAACGCAAATTTGGAATAATAATGGGTTGACACTATTTCAAATGAAACAAAAATGATATTTTACCCAAAAACTCACATAACTTAAGATGGATTGAGTGCTCAAGCACTCCACCTTTAACGGAGTGTGGGTGGAATGAATTTAATCCTTATCCAAGGGTCCGTCAATCAGCTGTCACTCGGAAGTGGAACGGAAGGCTGGAAATGGAAAAGTGTGATCTTAGGCCGTTTCGCCCCACTTTCACTGGGTGGCGACACCGTCGCACATTCGGCTCATTCCTCTTTTCCCCACCCCCACACACGCGGCGTAGTCCTTGCTCTTTCCCACAGATGGCGCCGTTTCGATTTCCGCTCACTCACCCTCGGAGGCGGGAGCAGAAAGAATAAATAAGCATGAGTCCTCGCGGAAGAACGCATCGGGAAATAAAAAAAATATCCTGGACGCAGGAAAGCATGTTTACATTGAATAGAATCAACAATGAATCTTTCGCAGCGACGCCACGCGGAAACGAGCGAAAAAATCACTTATCTATATTTTAACACCTTTCCCCTGTTGCTCCACTGTAGGAATATAAAACATGAAGGTTTGTCGTAAATAAATTCGCTGTGCTCAGCTATTTTTTCACAGAAAATTTTGAAGGGACTCGAAAAGTGACGGTTTCCTGGGGTAAAGCCAAGAACATGGCAACATAAAATTAAAATACAAAGCCACTTAGAGACATCATAATTAATAAAGAGGCAAAAGCTACGAGAAGAAATAAGAAACGGAAGGTGACACATTCCCTCTTATTTTTTGTTACCTAATTGTATTCTAAGCACTGAAGACTATATGCAAGGGCCACAACTTTTCTTTAAAAATGGGCTTTGAGCTAAAAACCATCTAGGGAATCAGTAATTAAGATTATGCTGAGCATTAGTTGAATTATTTAAAAATAAAATGCAAATGAAGCTATAACTAATGCATATTTATGATTTACGATTGATATACACTTGATCGGTCACATTCCTTCTCCCGCCCGAGGGTCTAGATAACTTCTCCTATAATTCTACTAAAATTATTGAAGAATATGTCCACTATTTACGCCCCATTCGGTTTGAAATTACAGTCTTATTTGGAATGAGGAAACTACTTAGTGCTCACTCCACGATAACAGATGCAACCCGCGCTAAAGAAAGAATTAAAGCTCTTTACCAGAAATACGATAGTCCTGCGAATTCCTGCGAATGTGTTTCATAATGCGAGCATTCTTCCGACTATCACCAACCATATATTAGCCCTTCTCAGAAGTTCCCGATATTGCCACATCTCCACTTCTGAGTATATCCTACGGGAGCTTTCTGCGGGAATAAACCGAACGCCTTTAGCGTCGCAGCGCCGATATAATGGGAAATTATTGCCGGTTTGGGAGTCGGGTCGATCCTCCCATCCTAACCGACTGCGGCCAAACTAAGCGGCTTCCTTGCTCAGGAACACACTAGCTAACGGGCAACGCCCCCTGGGCAACCAATTCTGAGATCACCGAGTGTTTCATTTCTTTCACCTAACTTGAAAATCGTTCGGAAATAAAGGACCTCTGCTAAGTACCTAAATGAGGAAAGTTAAAGACGAAAACCAGTAGAAATATATATTGTCTGGGCTATGGAAAGAAGAATGATATGCTTCCATCATCCTGGGTGTTCCCAATTGCATTGATTCGATCAGTCTCATATCTGTTGATACATCTGAAATAAAATGTAATCTCTTTTATTTTAAATAAAGGCTTGTAAAGGCATTTCATGGAAACGTCGTTGTAAGGTATTCAATTTTTATATTTACTTCTTCATTGAATATTTATTATTTCATTTTAAAAAATGTCACCTAAAAAAGTACTCTTAAGAAGGTGAGAAAAGTCTTCATACGAAATACCATTCATATTGATCTAGGCTAAAAGTTTGGTCCTTCACATTAGCTTAAGATTCAGCACGCATTTGGAATCCTGGCTCCAGTGTAGTTTAAGGCAAATAATTTTATTCTTGTAGAATATTTGATAATCTGAGGGCAGTGGTGGATGCCTCCATAAATTTTCACCCCTCACTAGTGGCAAGTCGGTTCCAACAGAAGTATCTGAATAATTAAGAATTTACTCTTCTCAGGGGGAGAATTGCTTTTATTAGATAAAACTCGGACATTAAATTTGAAGTGTACTGGGGAGTAATATGCTATTTTCAACATTTTTTATAACTATTTACACTGAAACGACCGTTTTCAATGCACAACATCATTCCCAAGTCTATTGACCTCAGCCTTGTGCGTTTTTGTAAATGCAATAGGAAGAAGTGGGGTGAGATACGGAAAACCTTAAAGGGGGTTTGGCTATTTCAGTTGAGACACAGATGAAATGGTGATGCTCCTAGTCACGGAGCTGGGGGGGGGGCGGGATAACTTTAGGGTTTTCAGCCCTCCCCTTCCCCAAAATATGTTTCCTTGTAGCAACTATCCACAAAACATCTGCCAAGGAGATTATTAGCCCAAAGGAAACCAACCATTTTTAATCCATTTTTCAACATTAAATTCTATAATGTCTGTCAAAAAGCATAGACGAGTTTAATTTTTAGCGAAAACTCCACAGAGTAGAAAATCATACGCTTTGACCGGGATTCGAATCCGGAACTCAGATTTCCGGTCGAGTCCTCAAGCTAGTTAAGCTACCGAGGCGTCTCTCCTCTAAGTGTAAATTTTTGGACTACACCGAACAAGATGTTGTATGCAAATTGAATGATTTTCAGAAGCGTGCGAATTGAAAGAAAAAAATCAGGGTACGTAGGTTCATTGCATACCACAAAAGCTCCTCGAAACAAATTCCTGGCTAATTGCATGGGTGTATCGAATTTTTTGTATGATTAGATAGTAGAAAAAGCATGAAAATGGCATTTTATTCACCAGTTGATGATGGACCAGTTCCATCTCATTGACATAAGTACCTTAATAGATATAGAATTCAGGAAGTGAGATGGATGATATGGACATGAACGCTTGGAGACTCAATGGCACCCAGAAAAAGATACATCGTCGCTCTGACTGAGGGACGTGTGGAAAGTATGATAGTGAAAAAGATCTCAGGTTTAACAGCAACGAGCCATTTTTCCTTATCTTCTTGTGGGGAACGCGAGCGAGACTTCAGGGAACGGTATTTTTTTACGACATGTTTGTTCAGATTCTCATCATGTTTCCAAGCACCACATAAGCCTGCATGCATGCGAGCCAATATCTGATTAAGAATCATTGGTGAGAAAAGGGGTATACGCATTCTTATATAATGGATTTATTTTTTGCTGTGCAAAAACTCCTTTCCCAGTTAAATCTAAGACGCTAGGGCGAATATTATAGTATAAAATGTGGCAAAATTGTGTGAGAAGTTTAAGATTATCCTATCCTGAGTGCCAAGAAGGACAAAGTTTTTAAGACCGAAATAGCTCCTACTTCACTACTAGTTACTACATAGTTACATATGTGAGAGTGATAAACTGCGAATGTGATTTGATAATGTGACTAGTTATTGAAAGATTTGTGGATGAATCTAATGATTTTTTCGCACCCAGATGTGGGTGTAATATAAGTGATACAATATACACGAAACCCGTCACTCTAAAAATTTCTTATAGATAAGAAAGCAGAAATGGAAATAAAGTATTACTCAGATGTATAAGGTATCACTGGAGCTGCCAATATATCAATTCTAAATAATAATAAAAAAATTTATCATAGCAGGCTTTCACTAAAGGTTCTTGAATATAATTTAGGCCGAAATTGATATCTATGATATAAAAAATAAACCTTCCCTAAAACACAGACTAAAAATCTGGAAATATAAAAGTACACAATAGAGCACTTAAGAACGTTAACATCATGGGTTTTAACTTTGCGTAATTTATGCATTATAGTTTCTTTAATATCAGATTAACGTCGACGGAGATTCTAATTGAGGAATATGACAAAGATAAAATTAATTCTCCTAGGGAAAAATCGTATGCTGAATAATACGGTGGAAATATTAAAGAGTACAAAAAGAAATGTTCTATTTACACCACGCCCTTGGAAAACTAAATGACATTTATAAATTCATTACAGTTACTAAAATTGTAATTACTTATGCCTCGAATAGGGCTGGAATTGAAATGGAATATGAAATAGGACGGAAAATATCTTAAACATATTAAATCGAATAAAGTCATGCAAGTATTTAATTAATTAACCTGATACCGCATTTATTATTTTCCGCAATATACGTATCTTATTCTCGAATTTATCCAACTGGTTGGATTGATTTTGACGACGCCATTATAATGAAAACAATTCTCACGAATAATCCTGAAACCCAATTATTCGATGGCCTAATCGCTCACCAGCAGTTCAAAACACACATGCAATTTCATAAAAAGGCTTGCACAAGCGAAAAAAATTCACTACTCCTATTTAACAGAAGGAAGGAATGATTTCAAATAATGGGAGTCATTGGAGATAAATAAATAAAAAATGAGAGGATGATCGGGCATCGAAAAAACTCCCAATTATAAAACGTTCGTGGCAGGATGGTAATACAATTAATTAAAATGCAATTTAAAATCGTTCCAAACGAAAATTTCGCGATTCCATTCGCGAGGTTGAGCTTTTTATTTCAATTTAATTGCGGACTATCGCTAGCGATAAATCTTCTCCGGAGGAAATAAATATTTTGGAGAAAGACTTTCAGCTGGTATCGGGCATCAAACAATAGATCGTTTGATACTTTTAAAGTTATACGCATCAAAATGGTAGTTGAAAAATGGTAAAAATCGTAATTTTGATATGAATCGTTCTCTTTTTGGAGATATGCTATCTCTTTCGTAACGCGACCCCGCAACGGCATTTCGTGATTCCCGACAATAAACAGACCCAACCCGAAATATTCAGAATTACGGCCTTGTTTCTATTCACATGAATGGAAGGTGATAAAGCAAAATGGTTACGGAGATAGTGAATTACTTTTGCCTGACAGTGCGCTATTTTACTGAGGGTCGTTAAGTTCGTGGGGAATACTGATTTCAGATAGAGGAAAATCAAGGTAATAGTTATCCCAAAACATTTCAATTTACGGTAAATAATCTAAATTGACGCCTGAAAGTTCCTGCCTTTTTTAGTCACTCTCTTATAGTCTTTCGTCTTCACAAAAAACACACTAACATATGCATTCATTGTGCCAGCAAGACCAAACCCTATGCATGCTTACAGATGAAGACCTAATGACGTAGAATATCCTACCCTTGAGTATGACATGAAACATGCCACGTGGGAGATTCATTAATCTTATCTTGCTCAAAATAAATTTCACAACAAACATTAGAGTATGAACCAGAAATAAACGAATAAACATTACCTACTTTTTATAGCGGTTAAAAATTTCGATTCTCACTCAGAACGATAATAACTCAATTAGTACAATACGGAGCTTGATAAAAATTGAATCTTTCCAAAAATAACAATAATGTAAATTATTGGCAAACAACTTATGCCCAAATATTTTAAATTCAAAAGCGATGGAATACACAAAAATGAGAAAAGAGAAGCAGACAGCAAAATGATATCAACGGGCGTACAGAAATTTGCCGTCTCAAAATTTTACATATTGAATATTCCAACACACAGTAAATGATCAATGGAGAGTATATCAACCAAAAGATTTCATTCAAGGAAATAACTTCGGACTAGCCAGCGGCGTGCTTTAGCGGAATCGCCTGCATAAGCACTTGAAATGCGAAAATTCCTCAGACAAAAAAAAATTCATATGCCTTTGGCGGGATTCCTGCCCAGATATCCAGAATCCGGGATTACTTTTTCCACTTGTACATTTTTCACTTGAATTCAAAAAAGCGCACAAATAAAAGGATTTCTTAAAATAGGCTCCAAACGAAATGGATAATTTACAGCGAAAATTAGAACTAGTTTCATTGGTAACGATATACTGAATGGAAACATAGGAATATCAAATTCAAAATTGAAAATGTATGAAAATTCTATGAATAAACAATACGCCACACCACTCAAGTCCAATGCAGAAAAATCGAAGGCTGAATTAAATTGCCAATATTGCAGAAAATATTTACGCTAATTGCGGATTTTGCGGATACATTGCGAATATTGATCAAAGATTTTGTTCATCATGATCAAGTTTCTTCCGCTCAATGCATAGTAATTTGATGGTAAACATAACAAAGAAAAAAATCGGAGTTAGGTAGGGGAAGTTCCCTTGCAATGCTTTGAGGTGGCTGAATCTTAATGACGAGAGGTGGTTATAGCTTGGCAACCAAAGCACGTGCCGTACACACAAGTTTCCCTGTTGACAGGCACGGGGTAGTTAGGCACCCGACACCGCGCCGCTGCGCCCTACCGCTCCTCTGCATCCGCTCCCGCCCCTCTGCACCCACAACCAGCCCTCACAAGGAGGAGCGGTAGCGATTCCCGGAATATCTCCTTTGAATCCGACGACGGTTTCCTCACGGCAATTTTCCGCGAAGGTGAAAAATTGCCGTGAGGAAAAAAACCGGCGCAGTGGCATAAGAGGTAGGACTCAGAAATGGGTGGTCACAAGGGAATAGCAGTTAAGTTTTCTCTTACATCCCATGAGATTATTCAATTGGCTTTTCACTAATTTTTTAACGGTCAATCATGGGTAATGGAGAATAGAAAAGAAAGAGACCCATAATTTTCAGATTCTCAATCCGTCGCGATTTTCTCGAGCCTTTCGCAACGAAAAACGACGGCCATAACCCTTTCAGAGATAATTCACATACATTTCCATGGGAAAAAATTTCCCCAGTCCGGGGATCGAACCATTGACCTTTGGCTTTCCGGGCCATTGCGTAGACCACAATTCTATCCACGCACTCTCTCGCATTTCCATTCTCGATGGACCGTGAGGACCTCACATCTTGTACCGAGAGCCACGGCACAATTGGAACAAAGAAACCAAAGGTTTATGGGTCGATTTCCGATACGGGGATATTTTTTCCATTAAAATTTACGTGGAATTCACTGCCGTTAACGCGAAAGGTTTGAATTACAACACTTTCACGGATAAGTTGATGACGTTGAAAACTCTGCCCGAGTGGTTCACCGCGTTACAGGTATTCCTACGTCTCATACATCGACCTTGCGTAGTTTTATGTTAATATCCCTCTCTTAAGAGAGCTCCTACATCAATGAGCGGTTTCCTCAAAACAAGCTAATGAGTCGAATATCACTCTCACTCAGTGATTCAACCCGACGCCATGGTTGGTCTTGATGGGTTACGGTGGAGCTCACCTCCCACTGAGCCACAGGTGTGAACTTCACACATCAAATTACCATCGGCCACTTCTCTTTCTTTTTCATTCCCTGGACTACTTGTTCATGTAGGAATTTATTTATGGATGTCCGAAGTCTTCCCCTGGAGTATAAACCTGGATTCCCTTGGTCATTAAACAAACGCCGAATATATAATGACGGCCTATACTCATGAAAAGTAGGCGGCAATTCTCGCGTTTATTAATTTTCAAATTATGTGAGAATAGCTGAATGAGGAAGACTGATTTATCGTCGTAACTTATCTTTCCCTCACCTCTATGGAGTTCTTTAAATGAATATGAATTTTGGTCTGAGTGCACACCCTCATTCCAGTAACACCGAGGTGACCGTGTGTGCTTCCAAAAGCCCACGCTTGTGTGAAAAAGATTCCTAATATATATTAAAAATTACTTATGCCGAGTATATCATTAATAACGACATATACGATATGAGACTTGAATTTAAATAAAAGCA
This sequence comes from Ischnura elegans, assembly GCF_921293095.1. Classification (NCBI taxonomy): domain Eukaryota; kingdom Metazoa; phylum Arthropoda; class Insecta; order Odonata; family Coenagrionidae; genus Ischnura; species Ischnura elegans. The sequence goes on from NC_060247.1 coordinate 29,844,349, forward strand.
GTTTTGAATCTCCGTCGTACTGTAAATTCATCATCAATGCCACAAAAGCTAATGAAGAGACACATAAAGCAACACATTAGGCTCCAAATGCACACTAATCTTTAACAATCCACTTAGCTCTGGAATCAAAATTATCGGAAGATATCATTCCGAAGCATTCATACATGGGCGAGCGGGAAAAGTAGATGGGGTTACACGGGATTAGCAAAGCTTACATACTGGCGATTTCTTTACTTCCTCGTTTCCAATAAATTATCTTGACCACACAGGATACATATAACCGCGTCAATTTCCGGCTCTGTAACGAAAAACCAATCCTAACGTTTCAACATCTCATAACGTCTGTTGGCGAATTATCGGAGACTTTTAGACCATTACGCGCGTGGCATTGCAAAGCCTAAGGACATCCTATTGCAAAAAAACTCTGTTTGCGTCAAAATTATTATTAGTCACCTTACTCCGAAAATTTATATTTAGATATTTATATAAAATTAAAGATACCAGAAGCACTATGAACTCTGTGAAGCCTAAAATTATTAGTTTTCACAAGTATATGAAAAAAATCCTTTCTAGCTGCAATTGCAGAACACCAAACCACATTTATGAATCAAATCATTTTTTTAATTAATATATACGTGCATAAAAATATAAGTATATAAATTCATCCGCATTTTTCGTTAATTACCAAATATTTAAAACATTTCTAACGACAGAAAAGCTTAAAAATACCCAAATTTAACAAATTTGATAAATTATTATTAGTAATCTGAGAATGCATTGTTGGTACTTGTTGGTACTTAAATTACTTAACGCCATTCGTTTAACGGGGCGGAGAACACCGTGTGTGCTTCAGAAAATCCATTATTGTGTAAAAATATATTCACAATGTACCTATCATAAATTACTAATTATGAGTATATTATTTATACTGTCAGATACGATATGAGACTTGCATTAAAAATATATACGCAAAATAATTCGCAAACAGGAATCATTAGGCCTCCCGCATATATAGAGCTGCTCCCCAAAGAGCGACATTCACCCGTCAATTTACCCCCAAAGGGGTTTCCCTACCACGTATTCTCCCCCACAGCCTCGCATCGCCCACCCTATCGCCTTACGCGACGTAATTGACTCGGTGGGGGAAACAATTGACGGGGAAAACGGGAAGTTCCCTTTCCTCACGCCTTCTCTACTTTCCTAAGTCCCCAGACTGAGCAAGGAGCTCTTCGACGCGTCGGAAAGCGTTCGGAAAGGCGCGGGGAGGTGAGATTCCTTTCGGCAACTGTCGCGGATCGGTATGTCCCCTGCTGTTTTCCCCCCGACCATCCCCCCAGGGGATCTCTGACGGTGCAAAAGGTGTTTGGGAAGCCTTTGCAAGTCGCGTTATATGCAGGGAAACAATCGGGGGCGAAATTGGAACGCTTTGGACTGGGGCGGCTGTTTCCTCGAGTCTGATGATCAGAGTATTTTATGAGAAAGGGATGGGAAGGAAAGGGGGGTGGAGAGCTTTTGTGACGAGCTGAACTTCGCCCCACGCATGACATGCGTAATAAGCCTTATGCGGACGAGTTTCTGACATGAAAGACAGCATGCGTTCCACTGTAGGCGTTAATCTTGAATAAGGTAAAGTCAGTACATTTTCAAAGAAATACAGCAGCCGTATTGAGCCGCTTGATCATAAAATATATAAACACTGTTGGATCAAACGAGAAATTTCAATAAAAGCTTTTGACTCGCAGTTTTACAGTAATGTTTAACTAGATCTATATGAAAATCCTTGGCGGGCATTGAAAAATTTTTATTTTGCCTCCTCATTTAGACTTCTTTCAAAATTATTTAAATCTATCAAAACACAATGACTGTTAATGAATATGTTCGCAAAAATATTTAAATTTTGCGTCGAGAGCATCATAGATAAAGTCCTGATATATATAATATGCTTATCATTTATATCACTCAACAATAGACGCCTAATTTCCTATAATTTTTGCAAATAAAATAATAAATGGCGTTTAAAACCAATGATGACTTAATCAAAAATAAAAAAGCAGTTTTTTTAAGGTATAATCAGGCATTTCATCACTACGATACAGGAAACAATTTTAATGTGTTACAAACGTGGCCGCATCAAGTGCGTACAAGTCACCCTGCAGCGTGATTGCGTATGTAAAAACTCAATTACACATTCCAAATTGCAGATATTTTTACCAAGGATGAAATTGTAGCGTAAAACTCTAATGGAGAATGATAAATCCGCTAAGATGAAATAAGAGGATCTATTTTCCTATACTTCAGGCACCTCTAAATTCATAATATATTCTGGTATTGACAAAAATACGGAAAAAATACATGGGTTGGTATATCAAAAGACCTAAATCGAATTCAAACTCGAAATTTTCTAAGCAATAACCTGGCGATTCCCGTTTCATAAATATAAAATATAAACGAAACGATGAAAGAATATTTATTTAAAAATAAAGATGTGCCATTAAAACTCAACAAAACAAACGTTTTAACCTTAAGGTATCGGGTGATGATCAAAATTGATGTGTAGGTGCATACTCGCCTTGAGCTACATGTGTGTTTGGCGAAAAAAATCTCGCAACTTTTTATTGATTTTTTCTAATTTTTAATAAGGGAATTTGCTTGAAAAATTCGATTTCAATTAAATTGACGTAATTTTATTTACTCTGATTGATAACTTCTGAAGTTTTCTTTGATAGATATACACTGTTAAAAGTTTTCAATGAACTTTTCTCAAACACCCCATCATAGAATGAGACTGAACTTTTTCTACGTAATTTAGAAAAACTTATTTTCCGTGAATTTTACTTTGTATAAACTCATGTATTACAAAATAATATATTATAATGAAATTAATCATTTATTGAGTAAAATTAATCATTAATTAAGCATAAAAAATCTTTTCCAATTAGAATTGAGATGGATTGACAAATGTATTTCAATGAGATATATTCTTTTTAAAGTACTATTAAAGAAACCCAATGCTATTTTTCCATTCTTATGTAACCACGAGTTTCATGAGAACTGATGCTCTAAGGTGATTGGAATTTTTTTTTTAGGCGAAGGAACAGAAGGTGTACTACTTTTTAGTTCAGGTGCCACAGATTTCACTCCATGACATAGCTAAAAGAAGCTCCGAAAATCCGTGAGTTCGCGTCAACGCAGTAAGAACACGAAATTGGTAATCCCCAGGTTCGTGACAGGTGTCTCAAGGATTAGACTTCGTCTCAGGTGCAGTGCTTATGGATCAAATCGGTTGATGTTCACGGCGAAGCAAGGCGAGTCACGCCGCGGTTGGGATTCGCGCTGACAGAAGATTCGGCGAGGACGTCGAGATGCACCCTGGTTGAGGGAGGAAGCGCACTCGAGATGGAAGGCAGTGACGTGTCGGTGGCACTTGTGGGACTCAAGGTGAGCAGATGATGAATAAGCCGAAAATTTAAGGAGATTGGAGCATAAAATGACATTTCTGTCAACTTTTCAGTCTTTACGCCCTTTTGGAGTAAATATTGCATTATCATCAAATCAATAAAGTCAACTTCATGAGACGTTTTCATACATAACAACATACAAAATGACAATAGAAATATTTATATTTAAATTTCATTGAAAGATTTCATTGAAAATTCATTCATTTCATTTTTCATTTTCTGATGTTTTATTGTTCGGCACCAAATTAGAGTAAGTTATGATTAGAGTTCAGATCCCTGCTAACCCGAACCTCATTAAGATTTTCAGTAATTTCCTCGTTCCCTTCAAGACATCTAATTTGAAACAGTGCATTCATAACGGTTACACTATTTGAATATTGCTGTTTTCATCATTCACTAAAATTATTTAGAGCTATAATAAACCCTGGTTTTGGAAAGAAACCGCCAGTGAAGTATTTTATTTGTTTACTATGAAATATTGTTATTACACCCTAATTCTCTATTTATCCCAATATCATTATAACTATCAACTTGAACTACTCAATTCTACTACTAAATGAACTACTACTGAACTACTTAATACTTCAGAATTCATACTCGCCATACCTCTAAAAACATTTTTAAAATAGAAGAGGTTTTGGAAGGCAACCGTTACACTACTCACGAATGGGTCACATACATTTCGTGTTTGATTGTCACAAGAGGTACTGCGTACTTTCTCTTGAAAAGTGCCCGCAATTACGCGTGAAAACAAACTAATGCCAGTTCGAGGTTAGCTTTTAGTCTCACCCACAGCACTTATCTTGTTAACTACTTGGGCTTCATTTCTCCAGTTCCCGCGTGCCCAATTACCCTCCTCATTCCCTGCCGCAAGCCCCATAATCCTTCACACGCCCTCTTCCGGCTGACACCAGCGTCTACACTCGTGCAGGCTTCCCGACAAAACGCCAATTGGTCCTCACCCCCGAGGGAATAATGTGCACAAATTCGATACACGATGCATTCAATCTAAACTTTCTGTACTATTCCTATGAAATAACATCACCTTTAAAGAAAAGCATTCCTCGTACTATTTACATCTATTTTCATGCGTTCCTTGCGAGACACAATTTGTAATGTGCACTGTATTAATGTGTCTACAATTTTGCAGACTTAAACTCATCATTTTGCAGACCTCTAACTCATTCCGATATTTAGTCCTTATTGCATCCATAATGAACTGAAATCTTTGTTATGGTTATTTTATAAACCTCCGAAGAGTTAATGACCAAAACTTGGGTCGTTTACTTTCATGATGAATCGTAGAATGTAACAATACATTACTTTTATTGTGAATGATGCAAAGAATTTCCATCAAATAACCGCAAGAGGCAATTTATTAGTCCCATATTTTTTTAATAAAAGGCATATTTAAGGTAGGAATAAAGCCATAAACACTCGCAGTCAAACATATTTCCCAAAATTTACACTAAATATTACTCCCGCCAAATAAAAAATGGGTGAAATTTGCATACTTTCGTTTTCCAGAATAAAAAAAAATATATATTCACCTATTTAAACTATATAAATCCTGAAATAATATCATACTTTAAAGATACTCAAATTAAGCATTATTACGATTTATACAAAATGTTTATGAATAAAATTATCGATGGGATATAACAATCAGTTATTAAAACAAAAACGTAGGGGTTAATTTCGTTTAATACTCAGTTCCAGGTCCAGTTTCAGGTATAACAAGAAAACGAGGCCAAAACAAGAATGAGAGATGATGGATATTTTTGTGGGATGTAAACGGGCGTGCTACAGGCGGATGCTACGAGTGTAGGGATGCAGTAGATGCAGCGGAGCAGGGCAGGGCAACGCTTGGAAGGGAGCACGGTGGAAGGGAAAAAGAAACAAAACTTCGCCCCGCTTGCCTTTCGCTCATTACACGAGTGGCGAGAGGAAAGAGAGGAGGGGAGAGCAACCGGTGCGCCAAGAAAGAAAGAAAGGAAGGAAGAAAGGGGAGTCGTGTATTCCCTTGTTGCTGTAACTGGGAAGGGACAGGAATGGGCGGGATATTCCTCGATGGAGAAAGCCTGGAATTCGAATTACAAAGAGAGAGAGAGAGAGGGAAGGGACTAAATGAGAATCCATTGGCAAGGCAAAGCAGATTCTGGCAAGAGAGTGAAGTGGACTTCTATAGACCACCTTAGCCCTTTAAGCAACAAGGAAAATACATGTCCCAAAAATTCAAAAGCTCTCAAATTTTACTGAGAAGGTCTAAAGTTTATAGCTAACTGCGTTTCAAATGATTATTGTTGTGACCTAAAACAATAGTACCTATTTGTTACAACCTATAGCTAAATTTATGGCTATAATCACGAGAAGTACCATTTTGAAAAGGAAATTTCATATTTTACGAAATATCAATGAAGAGCTTTAAAACTTTTCCGAAACGTGTGATAGTGGATTATCGATGGGACTTATTTTTGCTATCTATACCAAACTAGTTTACCCGGCGAACTTCGTACCGCCTAACAATCAATGAACTTACAGTTTAGTCACCATTTGTAAATCAAGATCGGCTGTTTCGTTTTTAATCATATTTGATTTATTATAATGAAATAAGGATACAAATGCAATAAAACTACGTAAATGAGTATCAAAATTTCTTGTCATAAAGACATTTTCTTTATTGAATCTACTTTGGGTGGATCGGAGCACATTTACGCGGATTTTTTCAATGAATTTTCTTACGTTTTAACTTAAGAAATTTTGGGCACTGCGGTTTATAAAGCAATTAATGAAATTATACGCATTCAGATGTTGGCTATTTGTGTTATTAACCGTAAAAAAATGTTTTTAGGTCTATTCTGTTTCGTAAACTTGGCCCGTTCACGGGGCAGGTTAGCGCAACGCCAGGCTTACGCTTGACTGATGCTCAAAATCGTGTAAGAAAAGTCCCTATGAAGCAGCATTATTATCGAATGACTTCAGGCCAGTTATAGTATCTCTGTTTGGAAACAATGCACTGCGTAAACGTGCTGCTTGCGTAAACGCACCACGGTGTGCCCTACACATTCGGGTTTAATGTCTTGCGTCAAGCACCTTCTGATAAACAACAGTTTTTGTTTTGTAATCAGGCGCAATATAAAGCGGATGAAGCTAAATAAATATATCAGAGCGAATCAGTGACGCAGTGAGGGGGTTTTTTGGGGAATATAAGAGGATTTTTTAATAAAAAATGTAGTTACTAATATTAGGGGGGCAGATGAGTCACAAACAAAACATATTTAACTATTCACACAGCCGCAAAACCCACCCTTTTGAACCATTTATCTTAAAAAAATGTCTGGGGGAGGGCCCCCACACCTCTCGCTTACCATGGCGGGTTTTATATACCTTGCAGACCCGCCAGTATTAGCTGCGCCTATCTTTAATTCCTAGCTGCGCCCTTGAAGCGAAGGAAGAAATACAGCAGATGGTTTGCCGACTCGTAAACATACCACTAATTATTTACCATGAGAAAATCATGGGTTTTCATTAGCACATGAGCACAAACATCAAAATAACTGAAAGACTGACCATGCGATTTGTTAATCGTTATCACGAATGCAATACGAATTGGAAATTGAATTCGTTTAAGCTCAAAAGGGCATATAAGTTGGGATCATGGAATCTTCGGAATGAGAACTTCCTCATCTTTGAATTTTCCTTTGAGTAAAGTCGCGTGAATCACATTCATTATCAATTTTTTAATCACCAAACACGTTCCGTTGGATGGTTTTGGTTGCTTTAGGTTTCGAAAGATCATGAACACAGAGCCTACACTTAGCGTAAATCTCCCATATTAAAATCACCTGACCATTTTAAAGGGCAGTGTTTAAAATTTAAATACCACACCCCAAAAATTTCGCGCACGAAAATGCTTACGCTATGTATCCCGCTTTGTCCCCTCCAGGATATGGTCACTTCATCTCAGAGGCTGTTTATGCCATATGGGTGGCATTTATATAGTAAACTGAAGAAAAATGTGGCCTGGGTCTACATATGACGAAGGACTGTTAAGTTTTAACGCAAATTGAACATTAATTTCACAAATTCTGAATAAAACGATGGCCTTCACGTGGAATGGGTCGAAAGAGAGTAGGGGTAGAGTACATTCTACTAGACAATGAGACCGGTTTCAAATCCGGGTTGTCTTTGGGCACTCCAAAACGAGTGCTTGCCTTGAAGTTAAACTCAAGAAAAACTATATAACCCCTAAAATTGCATTTATGACTCGCGCGCCGGTGGCTTAGTTCAGGATGAACTACAGCCTCACTTCTCAAAACTAAGCTTCAACTTGTATGAGTGCAAGTAAGCAAGAATGAGATACGTATTTGCCTTAATTGTTTTGCATCTAACTAAAATATCATTTTCTCAGAAAACTGCATGAGCCTGGTTCCTTAAAGTTATGCAGCAATGAGAACTTCTGCTATCTTTTCCATTGTCTTCCAAATGCACTTATCCAAAAACATTTACAATTCCGATATCTCAAGTAACTTCTGAGGAATTGACAGCACAGGCAATGCATTACAAAAACAACTCGGTCGTTCATGGTGCTAAATTCCCCATATTGGGATACATTTCTCTCCATTTCTCCCTATTAGAAACTACTTCATTCAGTTCCCTCATGATTTTTCCCTAATGCCCTCCTTCATCTGCCCACTTATCCCTAAGTCTTCCTGGGATGAGTTTTCCTTTAATGTTTTCCAGCATCATACTTATCAAGTTAAAAATCAAAATTAAAGCTAAAATTGTTGAAAAAAGTAGTTGGATTTTCATTTTGAATCAGTCTCCTACAATTTATGGCTGATGGATGACAATCATTTCATGCTAATACTGAAAATTGACTGATTTTAGCGACGTAATTGATTAAAGTAGTGCCCTCAGTTGAAAATCCTCAATCTTACGTAGGCATTTGGCCTTATCTCGAGAGAAAACGTAGTCGGAGAAGAGGCGGCGTGGGCTGGGTCTGAATGCTATTTGCTTGCCGCAGCGTATCCTTCACTCACTCGAATCCTGTTGGAAGTGAGGCTAGCGGCTTCGTTACACTGGAGAAGACTGCTCGACCCCGCTCCTTACCGAGTTCGTTGACCTTCCACGTGCATTTCAAATACATGACCCTACAACGCAGCGCGTGCGGTGAATGAGAGATGAAGCTTGTTCCTAGGTCTAGCCTTCGTGACCCGCACTTGAAGATAGATTCAACTAAGACATTTGAGCTGGCCTTTTAATCAACGTAACTCTCAGGAGTCTAAAGGTACCAAACTAAGCAGGAAGTGCAAGCGTAATCGTACGTATTTGATGGCAGTAATACATGTAATTAAACGGTGATTAAAGGGGGGGAATCAAGTGTCAAGAAGTTGCTCTGGTAGGTCTTCAAAATCTTCTATAGCATTCACTAATCAACATCAGATCGGGTGCGCCTTTGGCACCAATTAGTTTCTACTAGTTGTAGAAAAATACGACGCGCAAATTGTTCTGCAAAACTTATTTTATAGTAATAACAATAAGTTTTCAACTAATTAAGTAGCAAGAGTGACAAGGATATCTAATTGCAATTAGTATGGATAAAATACGATTCTAATAGCATAAATACCAGTTATTTCATAAAAAATAATTTGAAAGTCTACCTGATTTGTATTCTTTTGACAAGTATAATACTCATAATAGTTAACCGAAACACCTTTGTGTGCTATCCATATGAGCTATGACTTGTCCTTCAGAAGCTCCATATAAATAACGCATTTACCTTATAATTCAGATGGTGATTTCACTTGTCGTGGAATTATAGTGCGTTATCATAGAAAATAAGTTCACAATAATTTTTTCATCAACGCTTATATTTCAGTCAGCCACTAGATCACATACTTACAATATGATAACATGGCGTGCAAGCTACGCTAGTGGGAAGAAAGCTTGGTTGCTGATTTTAAATAATTAAAAATTCGAGAGTATTTTAAAGTTCAATGATATTTTCCTCATAAAATTGGCAGCCGTAGAGCAACCACGATGAAAGGACATAATTATGTACCAAGTCGCCGGAAAAATTATTCTCTTCTAAATTTTCATCATAGCTTAGGTTTCAGTTAGCCACAAGATCATATACTAAGGAAGTCTATTGGGTAAAGATCTTGGCTGCTAATTTCAAATAATTAAAAAACTGGAGTATTTTAAAGTTCAATGATATTTTTCTCGTAAAATTGCGATGGAAGGGCATAATTAGATAGTATACACAAAGTCACTGAAAAAAATATTCTATTTTTATCTTCTTTTTAAAAGGATATTCGGGAAAGAGTGGAGTAGCGATGAGAGACACCGGCTGTTGCTGCGAGGAGATGTGGAACGTGGAATACACCGTAAATGAAAGGGTTGGAGAGCGAAAGGGGTGGCCCCCCGCTGCAGCCGAATACGAGTCAACAGAGCGCGGAACACGTAGCGTAAGAAGAAAAGGACCTCTCTCAACGCTCAGGGAACGGAGTTGGGATAATAGGAGCATGAACAGAGGCGGAGAAGAAGGGCCACCCGGATAAGAAGAGACTGAGAGATTATTTTTTTTCGCTCACTTTTTAAAGGGGTTCGCATATTAGCGGGAGAAGGGCTGTAGAAGAGGGTATATAGCAGACCTCGTTCGTTCCTCTCGCCCTATCGTCCTCAGGTAAACTTCTAGAAATCTCCAGAGAGCTAATGGCTTTCCAAAAAGCTTCAAAACCGCCGGAGTGTAAGAATGAAACGTAGATTAAGGGCGTGAGATGGTGAGACTGGGCGGGAGAGGAAATTTTCGCACGAGAGAGGATAATGAGGAGCGAAAGGGAAGAAGAGAAACGGAAAAGAGATAGGAGGGAGAACAGACCTTCCCAAGGGTGTTACGGCATATGTCGTCACGTGCGCCAGGACCCAAACATGAGGCCTTTTTCAGCCGGCGCTCATAGGTCCAGATTAGAAAAGAGCGTGAGAAAATTAGTTTCGGCGAAAATATACAACTTAAAACTAATACTTACTCCATTAATTCAAAGTCTTCTATTAGACCAAGACTAATACTATCCGAAATGCTGTATTCTATCCAAAAATGCATAATTAATATCCGTAGTTACCATAGATAGAGGTAAGTGAAAGCATATTTTAATTAAAGATTTTCGGTTAGTATGGATCGTCTGAAGAGCAATATTTGAAAACTATAACGTATCTGAACAGTAAAGACTACAAATTTACATGCTAATTAAAATTAATATGATTTATTTACGCTTAAAGTTATGATTTTTCATGATCCTACATAATGTCACACCTTGTTTTTTATCAGATCTTTTTAATACGATTTTTACAGCATTTTACTCCTAATGTTCTGTTTATATACTCGTTCACCTCCATGCTGCACTATATTTTCAGTGCCATGATTTTTATTTTAATAAAATTATCTTGGCAATGATAATGACATGGATTTTCTCCGATCTAACTCATTGAAAGTCATATTATGACAATTTTTATTATAGCCGACAAATTATCGTGCGGTATATACAAAGTGAAGATTATTTTTCAGTGACTAAAATCACAAAAAAATTCACGGAATGTAAATATAACTCTAAACTCGGTATGATTTATTTGTTGCAACCACGAAATGAAACGATATATTAAAGAGGACAAATAATTCTCGCTCTACTGGTTCACAAGTGCACTTTTTCTGGATGAATTGCTATTTTAATTTAAGTATCATTTGAAACTTACAGGGAATAAAGAGCAATAAATATATTTGCTCAACATTTGTTTGCATCACAAAACATGAAAATTGTCAGTACGAGAAAATGCTAATGTAAAATATTCAAATTTCCAATTAAGGAAAATTATGATATGAGTTTACTCTGTAAACCCCGAAATTACGACGACGACAGCTGAAATTGAACACGGAACGTCAATTAATTACGTGCAAAATACGTCACGAAAACAGACCGGGCGAGAAGGGGTGGTACAAGCATGATACTTGATTTTCGCGAAAAAGAATTTTATTGGCCTCATATTGTTTGCAGTTTGCTCAAAGCTCGTGGCATTTTTTGCGTTATGATTTTATTTTCCGCGTTAAATTAAGTATTTCAGACCTATCGTATGTAAAAATTTTAAGCAAAAAATGAAATAAAATTTGCTTTCGCGGATATATCAAGGAACGCTAGACTGATACACCCCCAGGAATGAGGAATTGTGCAATTATATGTAGAAGCACCTACTACTTTTCGTATAACCCTGAATCCTGACCCTGAAGAAGGAGAAAGAACGATGGGCTAACAGATGAGGAAGACAAGACATGGTAAATGAGAGGGATGTGTGCGACAGCGATGACAGGTAAAAGTGACGCTGAAGAGGGAAGAGAAGAGGTCGGGCTGGAGATGTGTCAGGGAAGAAAAAGTTGGACACCTCGCTGCGATGAAGAAGTGGGGAGTGGAGGTGCGACCCAGGGAACGACTCCAGGGTACGGACTCTGTTCTAAGCCCGCTGAAAGGGAGGGCCTCTCTCTCTCTCTTTCTCTGGGCCGTGCTCCAAAGGGACAGGAAAGATGGAGAGCGGAATCCGTGCCCTTAAAGAGTTCAACTCGTGCAAGGAATGAGAGAACGGATGAGGGAGACGAATTGGACCTTGGGAATTCAAGTTCACTCACATTGGACGAACTAAATAAATAAGCTTAGCGTTGTCCGCTAAACTAATTTTTTACAAACCAAAACAAGGTTTGGAAACCAAACATACGCTTTAAAGTACGAGGGCAGGTTTAGAAACGTGACGGAAATACGAAAATAAATAAGTGTAGGGCAAAGTGGACGCGGAATTGCCAGTTGGAAAATAAGGGCTTCGGGACATAATATCTCACGCGGCTGAGGATAACACAAGCATTTTTATGAGTTCCAAGTATTCATCTCCACAATAATGAAGAGACTCCAAATGAAAATAAGAGAACAGGTAAGGGAGAGTCGAAAGACCTTAGTAATTGAAGTTCGCACGCATTGGGCGAACTACATAAACTAGGTGCTTTTAAACTCTTTTTTACACTCCTAGCTTAGGTTTAGGCGCATCAATCAGTCATTTTCAAGTAGTGGATCACGGTTCAAAACGTGGTGGAAATACTACGAAAAATGAAGTGGTTAATGTGGAATAAGTCCCCATTTGTTGGACAAACCAAATAAGTAAACTACTTGCTGTCCACTAAAAATTTATTTTAAATTCCCAACCAAGGTATGGGCGCTATCGTATACAGTTATTTTCAATTACTAAGCCACGGATTGAAACGTGGCGGAAATACTAAAATGAATCATGCTCGAATGTGGAGGCAGAGATGGCGAGTAGGAAAAAACAAAAGTACTGTCTTAGGTTGCATACATTTGAAACGAGAGAATATCTGAATACTTTGAAGAATATGAAGGACTTAATGCATAAAATTTATTATAATAGGCTTCTGTTTACTACATTAAGTTTTGCGAATGAAGGACACGACTGCTAAGCCAGTAGGAAGAGTATATTCTTTTATGCTGACAGCAATCAATCTTGAATCAATAGGGCTTGATTTATTGCAAAAAAAATATTTCTTCGGCTGCCACTAAACAAGCCGTTTATAGAAATGTCAATTATGCTTCATAACTCCATCTCAGCGTCTCATATGGTTTACGTTTCACGAAAATTCTATTTTCTAAGTCACAGACAGCTATCTCAATTTCATAATAATTATACCATTTATCCGGGATACTTTTTCCTTATTGATGATTTCCAAGGAGAAAACTTTTGTTTTAAAAACGTTTCACACACTTCGTTCTAAACAGAGATGATGGATATATCCATGCAAAGCTTTCAGAATGCTTTCAGAAGTTTTGCGTTGAACAAATTTCAAAGAAAGTATACAAACCCATCAGCGTACGCCGAGTTGAGTAAAAGAAAATCAAATTTCATAAGCTCCAAGACGTTGGTGTTATGAAAAATTGGAAAGTTACGAAGTAAACGGGAAGTTGAGCACTGTGAGTAAAAGATAAAAAAAGGAATGACGAGAATAGTTCTCACGTTCAGCATTAAATCATATATCCAGCAGTTTATATCAGTGCTTAGTTCACGTTCGTATTATTGCATTTCAGAATTACTTGACAGAGGAGTATGTTAAGGATTGTGAGATTTCAAAGTTGATACTCGTAGCTCACGCTAGTTTCCAATAATAGAGATGGAGTTTAACATAGATGTTTCATCATTATATATAATGTATAATGAAAAATAAGAAGGCGGAAAAATGGAATATAATCCAAAATTGGACAAACACATCAACAGTAAAGATCTCTCAAAAGATTTAAAAGAAAAGAAAACCAACGAATAATCACCATAAAAACCAATATCAAAACAGCTATAAGTGCTAATAGTTGCAATATTATTCCCACGTCGTCACACTTGATACCGGAAGTGGAAATTATTAAGATGCATATTGGCAGAGTGTATATTAGCTAAAAACCTTACCGCATTGAAAGTCTTTATTATTACCATGGCATAAAAAATATAGTGAAGTTGGAATTATATCTATTACCATAATCTAAGAGTGAATGTAACCTTGCCTCCTATAAAACTTTGCCACACAATATTGATTCAATTTTTCAGACTCAATTATAGCATTTCCCTGCTATGCAACGAATAGCTTCCATTAAGACACCTTTTTCTACGATATATTTGTGACTTTATGACTTTCATCGTACCTCTATGTTGCTTGCCATCAGATGGTGGCAATTTCATACATTTTCTATGACACAACTTCAGTTCAAATTGGTTCCTGCCTTTAACACTTGGGAATTTAGATATTTAATTTCTAAGGTAGGTGTGCAATGCTTGGCTTCGGAAGCTACGGCCTTTTTTAGCGACTGTCACAAACTAATCTTTTGAAATGATAAGGTTTAATAACACAAAATTCACTGAAGAAGCGATGATGAAATCATAAAAAAAAAGCTTCATTGCTCCGGTGCTGAAAAATAACTTGATGTTCAGTGAACACCATCTTATTACTCAGCATTACAAGTTTTCTACTTTTTATACATGTATTCATAATTAATAAAATTTTATGTTATTAAGTTTTTGCCTTTAAATTTTTCGCAAGATAAATTAGCATTAAATAATTCAGAAAAATTCATTTTCCTTTCATGTTATGGAGGAAAAAAACTTAGAACTAGGTTGGACCTCATTAGCATATTATTACCCTCTCAGACTCCGTGAGGCAGATATTGAGTTTCCCACGGAAAAAAGTACTCGAAATAATGGACCCTCTCACACATACATCCGCAGTCCAGCACACAGCTTCGCAATTTCTATTTACCTTCGCACTTATGAATAAATTACCCGAGCAAGTAAATATCTTCCTTCGCAGGCATCGGGGGCAAACAAAGTTAGAAAAAAAAACTAAGAAAAAATAGAACTGTCGGCAAGGGTCGGATTCGAGGTGAATAAAACGAGTGGCGTTAATAATAAATGAAGGCGGGACCGAAAGTAGAGCTGGGAGCACATATTTCCCACCTCAAAATCTCCAAAAAAGAGCTTGCTGGCTGCCTTAAACACAACACGGAAAAAGACGCAATTTTTTCACCCTCCAGAATGTCTTCACACCCTATACCTCAGCGTCAAGTAGTCTGTAGCAGTGATTTATCCTCTATTCCTGCATGAATGTAATCGATACAAAATTTGAAATTTAAATTCATTTCCCAGCAAAAAACATAACTCAGAAACAGAGAAATTAGGATACAATAGGCACAAGCGAAGTAAAACTAGCTTACGCTGATTTCCAGGCCAATTATTCTACAGCTTCGCTAGGCGTTGGCCCGAAATTTGGTAAACGTGAGTTTTCCTTTAATTTTTTGTGTGTTTGTGAGATAAATTTATAATATCGATGTAAAAATACGGTACGATGAATAACATACTAAGGCATGTTTTTAGTTAGGTCGAAAACGCTGCGAAAATATTAGTGAAAAATATTTTAATATTCCCGAGAATTTTTGATAACGAAGTTTCTACTTCTTTAATGAACTGATGGAAAAGGAACACCTCTAGAATCAATATCACTATCTATTTAGTGATATCTTAATTCTTAGGGTCAAAACTGCATGCTTGAAAACGCCAAAAAATATGTAATTTTTAGACTTCTTCAGCATTGTCAAAGCCAAAATGATTGTTTTGAAATGACGGCTCAAATTCATTCTTATGCTAGGATTCACATGATAATGTAGGTTAATATAGTTTAGGTTTGGGAAACCACATGGTCAGCAATAACGTTTCTCGCGGAGGTAGCGAGCCCATCTTAATACGCCTCTCCTCTTCCTTCGTCATCCCGCTGGCGAGTAGTAAACCTGTGACCTTATCCCCGGAGGGAATTTTTTAAGGATCTCCAACGGAAGAATATTTTATTCTTTTAAATTAGTTCCCCAATACCGTAAAGCTCTGAGACCTCCGGCTTTGCTCCAAGAATTCCTCTGCGTGTGCCTCCCTCTCCCGCGCACACAATTTCTCCATCCCCGTAGAGACCCTCTCATCCCAGATTTTCCTGCGGATATTCCGCCGCGTAATTGAGTGTCGGGACAGAAAGGGAAAGGCCAAAACGATCGACGATATTCATTAAACTTTCGACGAGATTCCGCGGAATTAACGACCTTATCAGTGGAGAGAGAGAGAGAGGGGGGGGGGGGGGAGGGCATAGAGATAGAGACTGTTTTAACAAAACTTTTGGGAGCGACGCATTCGGGAGGGAAAATTGGTCCATGGCAGTTAACGCTGCCCCCCTCGCTCTCCTCCCAACCCCACATTCTCGACTCTAACCCTCAAAAATTCACACTCTCCAACGCCTGAACCCTTCCATACTGCGTCCTCCGTCCCCAGACAAGGCAGTCATTATTCGATTGTGCGTTGGGCCATTCTTTCCGATCAAATCGTGCGTGTTAACAATGCAGTGGTTTCTAGCATGATTCGTAGGAAATCTTTGATATTTAACGTGATTTAAGTAGCTGTTTATTGCCAAATTTCTTTATTTCAACCAACCCAGGTTTGGACCTTGAAAATGGCATTATGTACCGGAACCTGGGTCGATTGAAAATAAAGAAGTGTGTAAATCGACAAGTGCCTACATTATGTTAAAGAATGAAAGTACTGTGGAAGGGTTTATACGAATTTAGCAATTGCAATTTTCCCTGATTTCCAGTTCATTTTGTCTTTTTCCCTGACTTTATGTCCGTGATAGAGCAGCCGTACGTTGGGATTTTAGGGGAAAAAGCACGAGGTATTCTGTGAAATATAGTCAAGAAGTGATGATAAACTCAATTAACGCCTGGTTACGGACTTTTCTTTGATTTCTCCCAAACTCCACATTCTCAATTCAATCCTCAGAAATTCACTCTCTAGACCGCCTGAACCCTCCTCTATTATGTCCCCAGACAAGGCAGTCATTATTCGATTATGCGTTAGGCTATTCTTTCTATCAAATCGTGTGTGTTAACAATACAGTGGTTCCCGGCATGATTTGTTGGAAATCTTTGATATTTAACATGATTAAAGTACTTGCTTCTTTATTGCAATCAACCCAGGTTTGGACCTTGAAAATGGTATTATATACCAAAACCTGGGTCAATTGAAAATAAAGAGGAGAAGAAATTGTCAAGTCCTTACGTTATGAAAAAGAATGAAATTACTGTGGCAGGGTTCATTCGAAGTGAACAGTTTCAATTTCGCGGACTATTCACTTCCAATCCAATTTTTTCCCATGACTTTATATCAGTGGCAGATCAGCTGTAGGTTTGGATTTTAAGGATAAATGCACGTGGTATTCAGTGAAATAAAGTCAAGTGAAGATGAACTCAATTAAAGCCTAGTTACGAACTTTTCCTTGATTTCCCCCAACCCCGTTATTATCTTCTCAACCCTCAAAAATCCACACCCTCCTCCGCCTGAACCCTCCCATACTCCGTCCCCAGACAAGGCAGTCATTATTCGATTGTGCGTCGGGTCATTCTTTCCGATAAAATCGTGTGTTTGAGTTCAATGCGCAGAGGTAAGAATGAAAATATAGTCACAAGGTTCATGCCAACTTTTCAATGACAATTTCACGGACGTTTCCCTGATTTTCAGTTTCATAATTTCCCACAGCTCAATATCAGTGGCAGAGCAATCGCCCATTAAGATTTTTAAGAAAAATGCAAGAAGGTATTTTGTGAAATAAAGTCGAGATTAATTCAATAATCACCAAGTTAGCACTACCATTTCCCACCCGGCCAGGATGCCAACAAAACTAACATTGCCGCTTGATCGCAGTCATTTTCTCCGCATTCAGCCACAATTTTCAGGATTTTTATGCAACTCTGGACCTTTCACCACGCATTAATGTCATATCTCTGGAATTTGACTTGCAGCTCCGAAATTTAGACCCTTGACATATCTCTGATTTTTCTCGCTGGTAAGATGCTTGGTGTTTCACTATAAATGTGCTATAAAATAAAAATACTAAAAACTAAAATTGTGTTTGATATGTTCCAATGTATTACCGAAGAAAACTTCAAGGTCGCCTTAACGTCACAGCGAGATTTACGTGGACGCATCACTCCCCCTCGGCTGACCTTATTTCGCGACGAATTTTTCATTAGAAATCGCTCTAGCATTAATCTCGCATTTACAGTAATCATATCTTTATGATGAAAAGCATATTAAATTAAAATCCATACATTGAAGTTGAATTGTGCGAAAAGTCCACAGAGAATAAAATCATTCGCCTTGACCACGATTCGAACCTGGATCCCTCGACGACCACGGGTTCGAATCCTGGTCAATACGAATGATTTTTTCTCCGTGGATTTTTTGCACAATTTGTGCATTGCGGGTAACTCCCGTAAAAGTTATCACCGTGGCTAGACCCGTTATACTTAAATCATTGAAGTTAAAAGTTGGTCGACCTTGTTTGTAACTGCCTTGGCAAAAGTACTCTGATGATAGTTATACTTTGATAAGCTATTCACATCAAAATATATCATTACATCATACTCGAGACAATTTTCATTTGATCAGTCAGCCGATAAATTTATATTCGACGGTACCTCTTGCATCGAGCGTTCGGTAAGTGTTGAATGAAATTAAATTCATTGATTTTCACTCGCGAGGCGTTGGGAATTAGGAAAAAATACATCGAGTGGAAGTGAAGTGCAGACGGATATCGTGCGATACGAAAATTCAGTGACAATGTGAGAAGTATTGGAACTAGTACAGCCGAATGCATTTGAATGTCAGGTAGGCAGCCGGAAAAACTCATCTTCGCAAGATTAAAGCTCACGCGACACGATTTTCACTATTTAAAAGTTCTCAGTTAGTTCGAGTCCTAAATATGACGTTGGGGATTTTTTTCTCTCGGAACGTTCGCATATAATTCCTTGTTTTTGAAATTTCTAGATGTTTGACAATACATCCTTCGTAAAAAAAAGTTATCTAGAATGAAGTTGGAAACCTAAAATCATTCATTTGAATTTAGCACGAACGGTGTATCCTTGAAAAATCTCAGCGCTTTTGAAAATTAGGATACCGGTGAAGGTATTACAAAAAGTGACAAAGTAGGATGAAAAACTTCGGTATCCCCTAAAATACCGTTTTTTATTATCTTTTAGGCGATCAAGGTGAGACATAATAATTGGATACGAGAGGTACATGCATATTTCGCACCATAAATGAGAGAAACCGTGAAGTCAATGGAATTAAGAGGATGATACACTCTCGCTAAACCAGATTTCTGTGGAACGAATAACTATTTTAAAGCTTACGCTATCAAAATAGGATAAATGGGATAAATAAAAAAGAGAACTTGTACATTTCACTATTATAAACATTCACCATCATCTCAAATTTAAAAAATACATATTAACTCAGTATTTTCGCAAATAAAAAAAAATCTATATATTTGAGAGAGGCAATTTCTGGTAAACATGGTCTCCAGATACCCTGAAACTTTGTAATGAAATAAGATAAGGATACGTATGACCATTCAAGAGGTATTGATGCGTCCCCTAACGATTTTAGCGTAATACAGTTTATAAAGGACTGGTACATGTCCGTAAGGAGTGTATGTTAACTTCGCGGTTATAGCAGAGACTTTTCCCGGCTTATTACAAGTTGGATTTGTTCCGCGCTTCCGTTCGGGTGATGTGCTGGTTTAGATTATCCAAGTCACCCACCGTTTCGGAGAATGAGTTAATATCCGTCTCCAGGGCTTGTTCTGATGCTGTGTCCGTCCTTATACGCATTAGCTCCGGGGTTAGTCCGGTCGTGGGAATAGAAACAGACGAAAAAGAAAAGGATTTGAAGGGAAGAAGAATAAATGTTAGTAATCAGAAGTACAACCATACTGATAGACCTATGCGATTTCGATTCTCCTAAAGAAAACGCTAGAAAATACTAATGCTCATCAGAGCTGATTTTAACGTTAAGGAAATTATCCTTATTAAAAAAATTAACTTTTCAGCTGATCCGACGCTCAGTTTTCAAAAACTTTTGGAAGGTTCCAATTTTTCTATCATAAATGAGTTGTTTTCATTCAAGACACTCATAAACAAAGAGCAGTTGGACAGTAGTGAGATATTTTACCAAATGTTTGTTACTTTGGATTTGAACGAGTTAAAAAACTTTAAAGAACCGAATTTTGCCGTTTTCCTATCCTTCGCCTACTTTTTGACGAAAAACACGTCGATTTTTCGTCACGTATATCTCAAAATCGCAGGAAAGTTGATGACGTTACAACTCATGCTCAGCGGGTCACCACGTCTCAGCTACTACTGGGCCTAACGTAAGGATCTCGCGGGATTCTTTCTTTTTTATACTATTGTGAGCGATTCTTTTTCTCAAAGATTCCCTCCCTGAAAGATTCAAAACTCTGATGACGTTACAGTCTCATAAAATTGGGCGGCAATCTCAACATTATGTTTACCTGAGAATGACTGTGGAGGGGAGATTTTTCTCGTCGTATGTTTATTTTACCCTTCCCTCTACCGAATTCTTTTGATGAACTGAGATTTTTGGTCTGATTGAACGACCCCATTGTCAAGTTAGTTCTAAAACTGGATAGAAGTGATTTGAAATTAGAGAAAGGCATGATGCAGTATGGGAGGCAGTTGCGGGAAAAAGGGGACCTCGAATAGCTTTCCAACTAGGAGAAGAAAATGAGAGAAAGTGATAGGGAAAGAGAAAAAAGTCGCCTCTCTCTCGTTCCCTCTCCCTCCCGCATCTATAATAAATATTCGAGAGGACCGAATTCCCCTTTGGGAGTCGCGTATTCATCGCCTCGCCCTTCACGCGATTTTTCCTGCCGCGGAATGGAAGGGGTCAGCCCGAGAGGAGTGGAGTAGGAGGGCAAAAAGTGGTGGAGGGTTGGCAGGTGAAAGGGGAGTGGGATGTAGGTATATGTAGTGGACGGAGCCAAAGTGTTGAGGACGGCAAATCAGCGTGAAATGACACCGGCTCGCCTCCGCCGTCGCCGCCGCCGGCGCACCTGGTCGCTGCCGCTCCCAGAGTGACGAGGGGGAAAGGAATGAGTCTGGTTGGGGAAAAGAGATGATTTTACTCTCAACGTGTCAACCGAGTAGCCACAGGGGCTTTGGCCCCATCCCCAGACTGTTTATCAGATCTGCTGTAAATACCCCGACTAACTTTCTACAGTAGGAACTCACCAATCTAATACACATGAATTACTATGAGATAAAATTACCCTAGACCGGAGATCGAACCACGGACCTTTGGCTTTCCGGGTCACTGAGCAGACCACTATGATATTCCTGATTTCGCAGGGCAATATTTTGGCATGGCAATTCATATTTATTTTACCGCCGTTGACTTAGAAATATTACATCACCAAGCTATCTCACTCTCGCTATGATTCAACCCGAAGTTTCTCGGCTTAGATAGTTGAGGGTAGAGCTCACCAGGACTTGACACATGACCTAGGCACATGTGCGTGAATGAAGATGTTGAGGGTAAGGGGCAAGTTCCTTTCCCTGGGCCATGTCGCACTTCGTTGATGTTATTTGGGGGTGTTCGAAGGCTTTACCACGACATGAACCAGGGATCCTTCTATCCGCAAGCAACCGCTCTACCCACGAGGCTAGCACAATCTCCAGTCTATTATTCCCCAAAAATATTCATGCAATATTTGCATTTAGTATTTTGATAAATATTGTAAAGGGGTTTGAGCAAATACTAATTATGGAAGTTGCAGAAACAAAGTCAAATTTTCCCTTTATTACGACAACTTTCTAACTTTAATTGTGTTAATTGATGATTTCATGCGTATAAACTCTTATTCAGGTTAAATCAGAGTGGCAAACCAAATTTTCCTACATTATGGAGGATAAAGGAACTTACGGCCTTTGAAACAAAATGTCGCATTATCTCATCAGAAATAAAAATGCTGAAATATAAAATAACTATTTCCTCAAAATTAACGCGACGAATGGGCAATGATAGCTATATTAAGGCAAAACATAAGATAAGAATTGATGGTAAAATGGATTGATCCAAGGGCAGCATAATATTATATACACTTTTCCACCTTAATAAATTTTCAAAGTCATTATATTATTTTCTAAAGCAGAATTTAATGTAGCACGTAATCCACTAATTAGGCACGTGAAGCAGAGATAGTTAAGTCAAACGCCCTTAAGAATTTATGGCTGTAAAAAAGTTTAATATATGTTCGGGTGGTTTAAGAAATGCTTAAAGTATCAGACAGAAAGTAAAAAAAAATTAACCTAGCATTCATCTAAACGAAAAATTATCTTTGTTACAATGTGACTATTTCTTTGTATTAATACATTGCACAAATTTTATGTGTGAGTATTATATACTACCAAAACTCATGATTAGATTACTCTACGGAAAATAAACTCATAGAAAATAAACACAAATGTCGATAAGTGGCGCGATCACTATAATTGAAAGAGACATTAAAAAGGAATCCCCAAAACGTGAACGTTACCTAGCCATTCAATAACAATTTTCATTTACAAAACTCGTAGCAGCGTACATGGAACGCGATCATGATTGATTGATTTTTTCAAACGCGAATAATTAACAAACTACGTAGTCAGCCATTTTTATCAATGAGCAATAAAGTAACTAAAAACTCTTTGCTATGCAGTCCGAGGGTTGCTGACCTCAACTCTAAATCATTTCCGCTCTCCATTACTACTCTTTCTATAAATATTCCGGGCTACACTCCATAAAATACACCCACGCTCAACGCTTGGAGCTCCTTTGAGTAACTAACCGCAGACGTGATACAAAATACCCTTTGCGTTGATATCCCCCAAAGAGCCCTGGGGCTTGATTGGGGAGTGGGAATATCGACCCCCCCCCAGATTCTGTCGTCGGCAAAAAAAAAACAGGGGGCTGGTCAGCAGAGAGTCGGGGGGCTAGGTGTGGGAGGTTGATTGAGGTTTGATGGGCGGGAATGGAGGGAAAGCGCCCCGGGGGAGCAGAGTGGCGAACTGCTGGGTGGCAGAAGGGAGCAAGGGGAGAACCATCAGGAGAGGGTGTGCTTGGGTGAAGGGATGAAGATGGGATGGGGAAAAGACGGATGCCAATGGGAAACAGACAGGGTTGCCACAAGCTCAGAGAACCCGGAGTAATCGGGGGGTATACCGGTATTAGACAAGCTGCCTGAAAAACTTGACAATTCACTCAATTTAGTCAAGGGAAAATACTAATTTCGTTTATTATGACACGATAATAATTATGTATGCCATTAAAATAGCTGAAAACCGTGAAATTATACAATTCGATACACCTGAAATCTTCAAAATGAAAAATCCATCTTAAAAATTGAAAGTAGTGTTGTCGTTATCATTGTAGATATCAAGTTAAACTATCCATTTCACTCGATAATTGGCTTAAGTAGGAGAAATATTTAATTGAAACTTTTTTTTGCATAAAAGCGTAGTGTTTACCCTTCTACTAATCATCTACGTGGATACTCTGTGCTTAATAGACAGGTAAAAAATGAAATTTGGCTCAGCAGAAACCGCGGGAAACTCGTCAAAAAACGGGAGTTTTATTTTGTGGTCCGAGTGGCCTTCGTGGAAAGATGGGTCTTTCATTTCGGGGAAAGAGAAAATCCCATCCTTATAGGTCCGGACCAAAAGGTTGGCTCTTCACAGGCTGGCGTTTCCTTTTGCGTCGGCCGTCCATTACCCCGAGTCTGCTTTATTAGCACTGATTTATAGAAACGAATCTCCCATTTCCGTCGTCAGGTGGCGTCACCACCATCCCTTGAGTGATATATATCCCGCAGTGGAAATGCTATACACCTGAATGGAGGGTCAAAATACATGGTGGCCAGCAGAAGGACTTTGAGGTTATATTTTCTTTCATTCATCCGCAATGCAGTAATGATAGGTATAACCCAAGGTATTTTTTCGTTGGACGCCGCCGGTCACTCACTTTTTACCGGACGGGACAAAGCATACGTGAGGAAAAGACGGAAAGAAGAAGCGATTTCGATGTGATGGATTAGCCTCACCATTTACCTGAGAGAGACCATATGTTCTGCTGCTTGCGCATTAATGGAATACCTCTATGTGGAATATGGTTCTTAAACAGATCGAAAAATATTTCCAAATAGGTGATTTGGGTTAAAATGGGAAAATATGGTCATTATTAAGTATTGATTCTTGAACGGCAGAGGAAAATTCCTCGAAGATAACTAGACACTTTGAGCGCTGCGTATAAATTCAAAATTTTCAGTAGAAAAGATGATAATTTTTATTTCATTGGGGATCACCGTCCCACTAAAATGGTAATAATCTTTAATAAGTCGAGAAAATATTGGCTTACTAAGTTAAAGATGTGGTTTTTGTAAGAGCCACTAAAGTAACCAATTAAAGAAAAGTGATGGTGTATGCGAAAAAATCTGTTATTATCTAAAATTATCTTTTAAAAAAATGGACGATACAATAGTGCTCTCATGCCACTCAAAAGTCCAGGTCTTGAGGAATCAATTCTCCGTGCATTCTAAAATCCGATACTTGAGCTGTTCTCTATCATAAAATGGAGATTTCACTAATTTAGAAGAGAATTTATTTCAACAAGATAAATTCGATGATTTTGAGCTTCGTATGAATAAATATTCATTAAAACCCACAAGAATGAGGGTAACTTGGCTCTACGCCAAAAGTTCATACCTGATATAAACTCAAATTTGTATTGCGAGTACCCGTTCTAACCATAGACTCCATATTTTTACATAAGATAGCAAAAAGTACACTTAATATTCACCGGAATTCATCATACGTAGTGGATCGAAGAGTTTCACTTGCGTACCAAAAGGCATCCTAATTAAGAGATTTTCTAATGTGAAACTTAATTTCTTTTGACCTCAGCATGGAACACTTTTTCGATGCTACTTCACCGGATTCTTGTTTATTAAACTTTCCCGAAAAGGTAAAGGTCCGTGGTTCGATTCCTGGTCCAGGGGAATTTTTTCTCATGGAAATTCTTGTATATTTCACCGACGTTCACGCGGCAGGATTAGAAATATTACACATACCGCTTTGCGCGGCTTTAGCGCAGGTTTGAGGCTCTCAACCGGTTGTGGCTTCTTGGGAGTCCTTTCTCCCTCGCGTTGCCATCCTTGGTGGACCGCGAGGGCCTACCACCTAGCACCATGAGCCTCGGTATATTTGCCATAGTGATTAAAGAACCTGGATAGCGTAGTGGTCAAAGTTCCGTGGTTCGATTCACGATCCATGGAAATTTGTTCTCATGGCAATTCTTGTATGAGTCACCACCGTTAACGCGGCAGGATTAGAAATATTACAATAAAATCTGAATTCTTAATATAAATCCCATTTCAGCGCAGGATACAAAAACAGTTAAGTATGCCGTCGCCTTCAGCTTTTCACTGCCTGCTTCTTGGATGATGACACCATTTTATCGCGACATATTATCAAAGATCAGCATTTCGTCGCGATGTATCTCGCAATTTTTACGTTCTCCAGGAAATTAACCTTCAGATTGTGAGACGGAGAGAGGATAACCGGTCCCTTTCCATTTTACTCACTCGAGCATTTACAAAGTGCGCAAAATTGTTAATAGATGCTTACGGTACGCTGACTTGCAAATTTTAAAGGCAGAAACAGAGGAAATGAAGTTTCTCAGAAGAATCTAGCGTCAGCGAAAGGATGGAGAGAAGGAGTCACTTCACTCTCGTCGCTTGCTTTAAATGACTCCATTATCCCCACTGCCTATGTCTTCGAGGAGACAAGCTGCTGCGGCAGTTGGGCGGCCGAAATAAAATGCAATTTTAGCTCTGCTTTTAGATTTTTGAGATACCTGGCCAAGTACGTGCAGATTTCACTAATATGTTAACAGATAATAAATGGTATGTCATCAACTAGTTATCTGACATTCATTTAACACCAACACGAAATATGAAATTAATTTTACTGCCATTCAATTAACAGCGATCATTTTTTAACCAAGAAGTTTAACCACAGATACATAAAATGCAAATGATGATAATAGTTATTGCTAATTATTGAGGTAACCAAATTATTTTATGAATCTGAAATATTAAAAAATTATTAATCCTACTTCTGTATACTTAAATTAATTTCTGAGACTCTTGCTTAGTTAATAAAACAGTTTTAACTACTTTAACATATTCCATCTGTCTGCAGAAGAACGTTAAAGAACTCTAATATACGCAGGAAAAAAACTATTGCAGCCATAAATATACATGGAGAGAGAGAGGAGACGGATCAAATAAGCCGGGAAGTTATCTGTAAGATCTTCATGATCATCAACCAACGAGAAAGCCTGAAATTTTTCATTACTGTTGGCTGTAATATTCCGAAGCATGAAAATCAGTATTTAACAGAGACATCATACAGCTTTTTATCGGAGAACCGCAATACTTATAAATTACTTAAAAATATTGCCACTGTTCGCAGAACCACAATTATTCTCAAATGTATAGGGAGAAAGACTATCGCTATCATAAGCAAGCATTATAATTCTTCATGTAATGTTAAAGTAAAATATATGCCAAAAATCAACTTGGATTTGAGTGGGCAACATTTATAAAAATGTTAACACATGATCAACTTCGCCGCTTTAAACCTGTCACAGCTACCCCACCCGTAAAAATTGGAACACGAGACGAACCGAACATAGTCACTCACGGGATCGCATCGTGTCCTCCAAAATTCTCTCTCCGAGTGCACACGGGAGCTCTATCGCTTCTCAGATACCTACGAGACCGGGAGTGTCATTCCGCCTGAGGATGACGAATGCAAATTCACACCCTTTGGAGCCCGCTCCTAGCAAAGGCATACCGCGAGCTGCTTCTCCGTAGTAGGCGAGGGTTACTTCCCTAACAGCGTAATCCTAATAGCGTATGCGGAAAGGGCGAGAGTCCATGGGGTTGATGGGGGGAGAGACATCTCAAAAGTAGGGGTAAAGGGGAAGTTGGAGACTGGTGGAGCGACATTGGGTTATCTCCGAAGCCAGGAAGGGTGGTAGACGGGGTTGGGGGGCGGAAAGGCTAAAATGAAAAGTTCTTCCACGATGCAAATGGACATTTAAGGAGACGACAGCAAAGTGGAAGAAGTTGGGATTGGGAATTCTAAGAAGGATGGTAAGGGGGTGAGGCGGGTGGTGAAAACTTGAGAGTGGATCCGGAAAGACTTCTTTGTCTCGGAGCCGTCGTCCTCGATTTTAAATATTCTCTCTCAGCTGAAAAGACGACCGACAATTGCTCGCGATGCACGCTACATCAACGAGGCAGGATGTCACTTGCCGTATCAAGTGCTACTTTTCCGACACGTTTTCGTTTCTTTTCCGCGGAAAGTGCATGCGAATGATTCTTTCACGTTCAGATATGACGAAAGTTTTTTGTTCCTCGGGTCTCTAGCACAATCTGTACTTTGAGACAGTTGTAAAAGGATCCAGAACTGAATATTTATGTGGCTCTTAATGGAGGAGATTCTGCATACGTTTTATCTAGATTCTTCTGAGTTTGACGGTTAGCACTTTCAGAAATTATACGTGACATCGAACACTCAGCTACAAAGATAGTTTTGCAGTTCACTGATGACGTAAAAAGGGCTATGACAATCTTATACAAAGCATTACTTCTACAATTTTTTTGAGCGTAGCTACTTGAAAAATCTCAATTGTGTTATTTGATTTTGACTAAAAAGCAATAGAAAATAAGAAAACATTTTTCTTTATCTGAGATAAAACTCCAAAGGTATATTTACAACAAGTCATCACTATATTTTTGTGTTTTTGAAAAAAATAATATTACTTTTTTCCATTAAAATTTTACGCAGTTGGAATGATGAAAAACAGCAATTTATCGCAATATAGGGATTAAAACTTCATTACTATAAAAATATTTCTTTGGATTATAATAAATAATAGTCACACAAAGCCATTTCGCGGACATAAGAAACGAACTTAAAACGAATAAGATAAAAACCATCGCATGATTTCTAGTATAAATACAGAAAAATATACATTTTACATCTCCTTCTAGTATAATCTGGTGAAATAATCTTTTAACGAGGCAACGCCAGCTACATATTCATGCATTACGTGAATTCTCAAATGTATTGGGAGTCGAGAACGCTCATCATAGTAACAAATAGCTATAATTTTTATGCATTAAGTTGCCACTTTACAATGCTCTCACGTTATATGAAAAATCAAGGAGAACCGAATTTTTATGCAAGCATTATTCTGATTAGGAAATAATAAAACTAATTAATAAAAGTTAGTTTTGGAATTATTACAGGAAAAATGATGAAAAAGGTATTCTTGAAATAGCAAAACAGCATACCACCAAACAACTGATTCAGATTTTTAAGGCTAATATCAGTTACATTCAGGAAAAATTTTATGTCCGCCTTCGAACGAATTGAAAACTTGCAGTTGTAGAAGATCTTCAAGTATTGATCTCAACAAAAATTAACCTAACGTATCTCCGAACTTGTAAAAAATAAATTAGCCAATAAGATTGCTCATACCATCATTTATGGTTTTGACAAGGTAGAATATCCCTGCGCCAATATTGGGTGATAATCTTAAAATTATATTCCAATGCACGCACAATATATTTTCCGCGATGAAATCACCGCCTGCTGACATCCGTAAGCAAACAGAAGAGTCCCAAAAAGAATGGGAGGTAGGTTGGCATTTTCCATCGACGATCTTCTCGGACATCAGGGAAAGACAGAGTAATCAAAGGGGAGTGGTTTATAAGCGTCCGCGCTATTTATCGGGATTCAAACCCTTGAGCCGCCAAATGTGTGACAAGTCACGCCACACGCTTGACTTACGACTCCTCGACACTTTGAGAGACAGGTCACGCGATACGTGGAGAGAAGACGAGAAGGACGGAGTGAAAGGCGGTGGTGGGGGTGGGACTTGTTTTGCCAAAGGACTTACTTGGGTGTAGAAGGGGTGGAGTTACTAAGGAATGGGGAAGTGGCGGAGGAAAGGGTATTGCTACGTATTCGACTGGAAAAGGCAAAACGCCGTCAAAAGTATGAAAGGACAATCTATTTATAAAAAATCAAAATAAAAGTTGAGACTTATCAAAATTCTATTGACACACGTACCAATAGGAATATTTGACGACCGAACTGAAATCTCTTCTCCTACGCAATACAACCAATCAAAATTCCATATGATATTTAAAATGATTTATAAAACCTATTGTTACGTAGTACACTTGAATTAAGGATTGTTTATCGAATGTTCTCTCCGTCTTTTCCGAAAGGCCTATGTATTCATGAGGATTTCCAATATGTGACTTTTAATAGTAAATGAGTACATATTTTAATTCATCAAAACTGCTCGCTGAAAATATTATTTTAGAATACTGCTTTACCAAAATCTCAGTTTTATCACTATTCCCACACATTCAATGCCGATAAAGAAAATTTCGCATTTTGCAAATAAAATAACTAACGGCACCACAAGTGGCATAAATAATATAAAAATAAAATAAGTTAATTCGAGGATATACACTTTCACGCCAGTTAGGCGATAGTTCTCTTAAAATGAGATACAATACTGAAAAACAAATAGTTTAAATGGTAAGGCAAACGATATCTATTCATCATCCCTTAAACTTTCCGACAAAGTTGGACATTATATACAATCTCGTGAGGATTTACCACGGTAAATTTTTTAAAATAAGTTCCAATTGTCTTCTACTGAAGTTTGCAGACGTTAAATCCTTAAATAAGATGCATTCATCCCTCGCTTTTTTGGTGACGGGTCACTCGCTCAATACACATGCTATCATTTTGAAACTGTCAGGGTAAGCAGTATAGGCCCAAGTCAGCATTTTATCGTATCTGAAATTTTAATATTTTACCTCAGTATTTTTTCGGGGGCAAATTTTGATACCTGAGAAACACGAAACTTAAGGCAAAGGTATACTCTGTAAAATCTGACAATATCTTACATAAAGCAAGTAATGCGTCAATAATATATGCGGAATGCATGGTGGAGGGGTAGGTATACCGTAAGTCGCCTTAAAGCCCTGTTTTCAGCATATTGACTTAATTCCACCAAGACCTATTGTTAATACTAGTAGCGCCGTTTTTTCCCACACCTAAAAGCGCTATCAGCGGTCATTTTGACCGGCACGTGTTTTCTCTCGTAGTGATGCTGTGTGTAAATAATTTCTATCGTGCTGCATCGTACTATTCTTTGCATATTTTGAACATTTCTTTTATTTTTAACTCACATTTACAATAATTTCAGAAAATAAAAAATTGAACA
This sequence comes from Ischnura elegans, assembly GCF_921293095.1. Taxonomy (NCBI): domain Eukaryota; kingdom Metazoa; phylum Arthropoda; class Insecta; order Odonata; family Coenagrionidae; genus Ischnura; species Ischnura elegans. Next base: position 29,874,639 of record NC_060247.1, read on the forward strand.
ATTTAGTTTTTCAACTTGAACACAAACTTTGGTAGGTAAACACTGTGGTTGTCAATGCAATGATCCTGTGTTATAGCTGTGTATCATTAAAAAAAGAAATTGTGTACAAACATGCAGAAATTCAGCTGCGAATTCAATCTGCTAAAGTGGCCACTGCTCAGAATGATAGATAAAATCTGATTTTAAAGGACACATGTAATAAGCAGAACTTAAATAATACCGGTCATAAGACCGTTCTGGCGCTTTTAGATATATGAGCAAGTATTTCGTAATTCTCATGCAGCCGATGCTAAACATTTTTGGCGTGCGGTAGGAGAACAAAAATTCAATTAACTTCATGGAACATAAATAATTTTTAATCTTCGTAGAGGAAGAGGAGACCATATGAACTTCAAAAACGGTCAAAATGACCGTATCGAAATATTTAACGCTAAAATAGCTCAATTTGGCGGCTCAAGGGTTTGAATCCCGATAAGTAGCGTGGACGCTTATAAAGTGTCAAATGTTCTACTAACCACAGCAAATACCGCGTATCAATAGTAAAATCAATTTGATGAAACTTTCGATACTACAAATGACTGTCGATTGTCATTGCTGCCGTACTTGGTATTGTATAATGTTAAGAGAAATGGGTGCTTCCTTTACGAATAAGTTCTCTCAGTAGAGCAACTTCGCTTTGATATTAACCAGTACATGTATTTTTCAATGTTTTCAACTCCTCAGTTACGCCGCGTAATGTCAAGTCGGACTTGAGGGGCTTGAGGCTTTACTTCGAATTTATTTCGCAAAGCTTTCGACGCATCCGAGTCTTATTTAATAGTACTCGAAAGAGATGAAAACCTCGCCTCCCTTTTAAAAGGGCGAGGAAGATACGAGGCGCATAAAAAAGGTCCCTCCGACTTGCTTCCCGTTTGTTCGGTTCCGATCGCCTTGTCGGCACTGGCGGATCGCTGGCATTGGTATTCCGCTTGTCCCCTTCGCTTTCGCTCCGGGTTCAATTTATGCCAGCGGATGGGGGAAATAACATTGGTCCTAACCCTCGTACACCTTCCCTGCGTTCCCCCATCCATCGACAGTGGTATCAGGGAATATGTATGTTCACCGGAGAAAATTTGCATGAAAAAAGCATGAGACTGCGCGGGACGCTCTAACTACCAATCAGATAACGCTACTGTTACCAAACCGTAGGAGAACGAAAGAGAGGCTAGTTTACGCTAAAACTGATGTCACCCTAAACCATCTTTTTTTTGTCCGTGGCTCGTTTTCTGTGTTCTTTTTCGGGTGGACTGCGTTGCACGGTAATTCCTTCTCCTATTCATTCGGTAGCGTCTCCCCTCAAAACTCGAAGCAAAAATAACATTTTCCTTGGGAATTGCTAACAAAAAACTTAAACTTTACTTATTTATGCCGATAAATTCTTCAGACACCTGCATCCCTAGAACATCCTGTATATGTCAGCAAAATAGTGCTATATTCGACATCGTATGGTAAGGGTAAATGATACAGTCTTGCAAAAGTATGACAATAAACAAATCATATCGATTTAAACCTACGTGGAAGGAAAAAAAGAAAAATGCTGAGTTCTTTTATAATTAAACCTATCTCTTAAAGACAATTGCTTAGCAGGTAAATAAACAGAGCCATTAGCGATGGACATAATACTAACAAAAGAATCGAAGACAAAAAGGAAAAAGCAAAGGAAAAAAGGAAGGGAATCTAACACAAATAGTGCGATTTAATACAGAATAAATGGAATGTGTTCAATGCAAAACGAAAACATCCCCAGAAAATCCGAAATAAGGAATGAAGATAAACGAGTACAATTTCTGACGAGGACACTTGATTATGAAGACGTTGTTATATTACTAACCACAGTACTTATACTTAAGGGAATTTTTGCAGCCCAACGATAAAACTAAATTAGGATACGTATTTTATCAAAATATTGCATTTCATTGAACAAGTGTATGAGTTAAAACAGCTTTTAATGGGCTTCAGTGAAAATAAAAATGGTACCAAAACTTTAACCACGTCGGTAATTTGACGGAAATACCAAATTTCTCTTTGGTACAATCCGTCATGAAAAGTGATAATCGTATACCAGAAGTCACATTAGACAATGTTTGTGAGCAGATGAATCTGTAATTCCGTACTCAAGATACCTGTTAAAGCCGACGGAGAGGTACACAGAAGGGAACATGAGGACCACTCATCTAAAGAGGAATGGAAAAGGAATTGGAAGGAAGTAAAGGAGAACAAAGGGTGATTGATTGGCCTAGAAAGTGAAATGTCCAAGTTTGAACCGGAGAGTAGCCTTTCAACATTTCCAAAATAGAAATTCTAGCGAGGTAATGTGTGGTTGGAAACGGAATAGTCACCCTTACTTATAAACCCGTTCCCTATAGAGAGCTCTAGCAGTGCCATTCCAAATCAACCTATCGATTGAAACAACAACTGCTCTGTGTGATGCAAAATAATCTTTTGACTCCTTGTTACAGGTTTTGTTTCTGAATCAAAGATGGACGGATGACTCGTTTAGAGGGAGGTATGATGAAAAAAATACGATGGAGACATTTCAGAATATCGATTCTAAATGCGCCGAGTGAAGATTTACAAAGAGTACTTCATTGCAGCAAAATATTTGAAACGAACGGTAAGCTTGGGAACAACGTTGCCATTAACCCAGTTCTCATTGTTGAAAAGGAAATAGAATGTCAAGTGAAGGGTGCGGTCGAATATGAGGCAGCGATAAGGCCTCGCAAATAAGAGGACCGAATATATTTCCTGACAGCTCTTTCGAAGGCATTTATGGACGTGAACTTCCACACTACCGGATAGGTTTAGTGAATAATGGCCTTATTTCACGACCATTTATTAACAACGGCCAATCTAAAGGGAGCAAGGTAATGCAAGAGGTTAATCCTCAGAAATATAACGCTGCTTCTGCAATGATTTTCATAATTAATACAATTACGAACGCAAATCACCGCTGGCGAATATACCTCCTCAAAAATGCACACTTGAGAATGCACACCTGGATATACCTCTTCGATAGATATATATGTATACTTGAGAAGGCACACGATATTCCATAAAGGATGAATCAGACTGCAGTTCTGGGTGGTATTAACTCATTGACTAAAACCTACATGGCAGTCGAACGTTTCTTTTCTATTGAAAATAACCTGATACTCTAAAGTTTGTTGCAGTTAACGTGAAACAGATTCACATGTGCGATGTAAATACGAATTTTAATCAATCCCTTTTCGAACAACCTCCCTCATAATTCAATCATCGATAACAGTAAGCCATGAAAGACTTGTCGCATCAAATTTGATAGCATTCACCCAATCGGGTCATCACCCGTCATATCCCGGCCGATGGATTTGCAACATCTATTTTTTTTCCTTTCATCCTTTCCAAATTTATCACAAATTTCGCATAATTCACAGCAGGGATGATCACCTCATTCATTGAACATTACCGAATGCCAAATAGGAAGCCCTCGTGAATTAATAACATGTCTCGCTCAACTCTAAATCCCTCGTCGTTTGTGGCTCGGACGGAGGACACATCGAAATGAATATTTGAACGGTCAGGGCTCCGACTCAAATAAATCAATGGAGGGTTGCCGACGGTATCTAACATCCTCCGACATGGAATTCGCTGCTATGGGTAAACGCACTCAGTCCAGGTATCTCACGCGCTTTACCCTGTCCCTGAACCACGCATCCGAAGCTTGTGTAACGTCCCATGCCCCCAAAAAGTTCATTCCGAACATAAAACACTCATGTCTTCCTTCCCCACAGGCAACGAGAATTAAATGAGGGAAGACATGATAGTTATCCGCACCCATAAAACTTGGCGGCGTTAGAAAAAGGCTAATATTTTAAGGCCTTATTTATTCAATGACGTAGTTTTAACTCGCATCTAAGGGAAATCATTGAACTCTTTTTTGCCTGGAAATAATGGCTAATTTGAACGAACGGCACGAAATTAATACGCCATCGTTATAGGGTGAAAACGATTCGTAATTACACCATACGCCATGTACGTTTAGCAAACAATTTGACAACACGCCAATACGCTGAAATATTAATGAAAGATCATTATGTCACTTTTTTCAGTTTCGATTTATTTGTTTTCATTTTCAAGATTGATTAGATGCATGATCCTTGTTGAATTCGTATCAAATCTGAGACTATACCAGTGTAACACTTTAAATCATTTTTAAACGTAATAGAGTAGGAAAAAAGAATAGACTTTTTTTGAAAATCATATAGCAGTAGGCGTTTACTGTAATGTGCTGCTACACTTTCAATTTTAACGCATACATCAAAATTACCTGGCGGTCCTCAAATCAGCCATGAAACACAATGACTATTTTCTTTGACAAAGTAATGGCTGCATTTAAGAGCAGAGTGTGTCAGTAAAGGAAAACTAGCATATTTTTAAAAACTTTCATCCATTACCGCCTCATAAAATCTACTAATAGTGGAAAGCATATGTTGGAAGCTAAGTTCCAGAGACGCAAGCGACGCATTGCGTGGTTGCCGACAAGTCACTTCCAGAAACTACGAGAAAATTCGGGAAACGTCCACAGCAAAAGGAATTCCTGAAAAGCACGCGGCTGTCTACTGACATGCGACGCGACCTTTGTATGCTCTGGAAAGAAAGCGAGACAATTACCTGAAGTTAGTATTTCAATTCATTAGATAACACTACAGTACAAGTACAGGTTCACCTATGCAATGGAAATTCACTCCCAGTCTGTAAGCTTACCATCGACTTTATATAATTTTATTTTAAGAAATAAATTACTTTAAATGTCTCTGTCACATACTATTACACCAGTTTCAACCCCTTACAATCACTGTAAACCGTGAATCTGCACCTCTGTCACTGCAACGCCCTTACTCTTCTACAATTGAGAGCATCGTATGCAAATGTTGAAAATTTCTCGTGTTTTAACAGTTTTGGTAAAAAATCATTTCTCGGGTTGCAGTTGCGTCAATTTCTGGGGTTCTAATTTATTTAGGATCAAGCCTGGACACAACCCCAATTAAGATTAAACGACATCGATGAAGAAACATTGGAACAACCTCGATGTAGACCTTTCTAGAAAATATTTTAACATCAGACGAGAATCATTCCAGCATTCTTCCCAGCGTCAAGTTAGAAAAATTAAATATCAATGCGATAGCGTTTTAGCAATGTGGGTTTAGACCTTTGCTACTAAATAAAAGTGTTCTGGGTTTCAATCCTTTAATCTTTCAGAGAACTTTGATCAGCTCTAAAATACATCTACTGAGAAATAGACCTGAAAAAGGAACAAGCTCTCAACTAGAAATATGTGAAAATCAAACGCTTTAAATTTAGTCCGGGATTGGTAGTACCTACCCTTATCCATCAAAAGTTACGTCCGAGTTGAAGCAATGTGAGATTAATATTAATTTATCACTATTTTAAGTAATGCAATTGTAACTAAGAACAACCATATGTAGATACCATGTAAGTATCATCAATTGAAAACATACAAAAACATTTCTCTTCGCCTAAAAGGAGTGAAGATGTCAAAAAAGTATATTTTATCCGTCTCACTCTGCTGGAAGTACGTAAGGACAAAGGTTTGCGGCAATCCATCGCTTGAATTCATGTCCTGAGAACGCACACGGAGGCAAAAGGGGTTGAGGTATAGCATCTGAAACAGTTCCTACACACGGCTTAATCCCTTCCCAAAAATACCCACCTCTCCCTACCGATCCATTTGTAATGGGTTGCTATTTACACTCGCGACCGCAGACAGTTGCGGCCCAAATCTCGCACATCGCACAGAGGATAACCCTCTCTCTTTGATCCCTAAAGGCAAAGACTTACGAACCAAAGGAGGAACCTGACACACGCCGCATGACCTCGAAACTACAGTCACGACCCGGAGCATGGATAGAGGACTTTGGCCAGGCGCAAACGGCCGAGTATTAGAGGCTTGGGAAACCACGAAGCAATGATGGGGCGCCCTGAGGAACGCATCATAGGATACCGCACTCAATAATTCCTACAGAGGCTATTGTGGAAAAGGTCAATTCCTTTTAAGAGAAGAGGAAAAAATGTCTACTCGAAATTATGAAACTTAAAAACCATTGGGCAATTTCCACAAAACATGTTTCTTTGGCAGCAAAATATTGGCAAAACTACGCGGGAATATAAATACGCAAAAACTAAATCATTGGTTACTTCAATTTTGCTCTAGGTTTTAGCAACTACTGCAAAAATTCTAATAACATTATTTTTATTTGACGATTTCATAACTTTATTGATATGCTTTTTAATTCGTCTTGGTAGAATGACGCAGTAAATAGCTGATGCGAAAACAATCATGTCGCAGCCTCTATCTCCGACGGAACTAGGGCGATATGCCAACACTTTGTTGCATGGTGAATTAACACCTTGAGGCGAAACCAAAACTTAAAAGTGCATGGTTTTTACCTTCAGAGGCTTTATGATGTTTCAAAGAGATCTTATGACTCTTTGGTAGGTCTAAGGTCGAATGAAGATATGATAAGAAAATAAGTATCATTGATAATTTCGAGCTCGCTGATCAATTTCCTAAAAACTTGTTTGGTTCGTACATGTAGACGATGAGCGGCCCGTCGACTTGAGATAGCCTTAATAATGCTGCGCTGGCTGGACGCTATTCGTGAGATAGCTTGCTGACCATACTGAGGGCTTTGATGGGAAACTTTTCGCTTGATGGCACTAGGGATCGTCGAACAGAGGATACAGAAGCGCTATAGGTTGGTCCTATAGCGCTTCAGAGCGAACCTCAGAGATCAGACTACAGTCACCAAAATCGGTTGGTCTATCCAACTGGAAACAGATGTGGTCCATAGGCCTACTTCGATATAAGTAAATTCATTTGTTCATGAATTGGAAGCCAAGCTGATGTATTATTAAATTCATTTTAATCTGTAAAACTTGTAGCCTAAGGTTCTTTCATTTATTTGATGCATGTAAAACAAACATATCGACTTTTAATTTTTATAAAATAATTGATATAAATATCATAAGGAGAGATATACGTGGATGCTTCCGACGATGTATGGTGGAACCATTCGTGCATGAACTTATTTATAATTTAATAACATCGAAATAGATATGTTGTGTGGAATGAAGTTGCTAAAGACGAATCTGAATAAAATGCTTAAATATTATGAGAGACATCTAAATACGCACTATCCCTTAGCCACCTGTGTATGGATGTTTGATGCACCATGCGTTTTAAAAAATTGTCACTTCTTCATTGCATTCACAAAAAATTAAGTGTATAAAAAATAAAAATCTTACTTATAGACTAATCGTCGAGTAATTGCTAATAAAAAAAACAGCGCAAGGCTTCTAATAAGTCTTGCTAGGATGGGTTTGAAGCTACTGACTGAATTTATCCCAGAATAATTCTACATGAAATTTTATAATACAATTCACCTCCAGGCTTTTCAATATAATAAAAACATAATAAAACGCGAGAAATTTTCATAAAAATATCTCATTTTAACTGCAGCGACGAGTCTTACTTCAATTACCTGCAAATGTTCAGGAAAAGTGCTTCACGTTTTTTATCTACCCATAAATTACTTGCTAATTTGTACCTCATCATTTGAATACAAATTTGAGAGCACGTGGGTGATATTGCATTTATAAAGCATGTAAAGAAACATTTCCGTACGAAGGGAGACGCTCGCAAACTCCTGACCTAGATTCGCGACGTAAGAAAAACGTCACCGCGACGTTGAGGCTTGTTTGCGACCTCCTCTCCCCAGGTGCCAATATTTGCACGGAATGCACCCTGGGAGTTCAATGGTTGAGGAAGGAGATACTTCTCCCTTAATGTGTTTCAAAAATCTCAAATATGCCACCGGCGATGACCGCAATTCTGGTGACATGGGTGAGCCACCGGGGGAATAAAAGCCAGGGACATCGATAAGCGTTAACACTGGCGTTCGCCAAAAAAGCTCATGCACTTCAGCGCTTCCGTTATAATAGAGCGCATCTGTATTACATAATTTTACATGGAATCATTAAATAGCAAATTATAGCAAAATATAAACATTTTTAGGATTCCAAGTAAACTCTAACAACCATCTACGTCAACTCACTTAACCATAACCACATAACTGAACTAACGTTAACTATAAACCTGCTGGGCCGGTTGTATTTTCCTTCCTCGCTCTTATTTTGATATCAACCTCAGTTTCCTTCAGGAATTATGCAATAAATAAAAATAGCAGACAATCATGAAAAACTTAGACACATTGGCATACCCTATTGAAGAGTAATTCAAAGAGAATATCTCTCCTACGAAGAATATCTTTTACGCATTCTTTACAGCTTTTTACCTGTCATTCAAATATATCATTTTTATTGCATGATAGTTCTTCGGCCATTTTGTTCTTGCACTCAGATTGATCTGGGCCCACGAAGCTCTTCTTTCTGTAATTACCCTCATAATATTATTTTTATTAAACGACCTCCTCACCAATATGTACATGGAGCACATGTACATGGTGAAAGACATGGAAAAACAATGACCTAAGGGTATCAAGGTAAATGGGGAAGAAACCAAAATGATACTATTGGCAGATGAAGTTACAATCCCCGCAGGCAAAGGGGGAGATCTACAAAACTCGATGACTCGAATTAGTATTTCAAAAATACAGCATGAATATGCATTGGAATAAAAACAGGATACTTAAATGGCAAATAAAGAAAACTGTGGCCAAAATTCGCCTCGAAGAAGAGCAATTGCAGCGCGTCGTGTCATCCACCTACCAAGGGACCATCAATGCCTCGGACGGTAGAAGCACGGGAGAAATCAAGCGTCAAATATCCCGAGGTTATAAAGCAAAGAGTCCGCTGCTATACTCCTATAACAAGACTAGAGACCAGGTAACAGCGTGTGAAAAAAATCGTGAAAGCATTGGCTCCATGGTTCAGAAGCTTGAACCATCGGAAAACATGATCAGACAAGAATGGAGGACTTCAAGGGCAGGTACTGGAGGAGGATGCCAAATATAAAATGGACGGATAGGGCGAAAATAAGGATGTATTTAGTAATACGAGAGAAGAAAGGACATTATGGATAACTTTATCGAATAACAAGAGATGCCGAAGGAGGATGCCGAAGAAGAGGACGGTGGATTGGCTACGTAGTGAGACAAAAGAGTTACTTGGGAAAAATAACGAAAGGTAAAATTGATGAAATAGTCCCCAGTGGAAGATCAAAGGAATAAGTACCTAGTACAGATGAAGAAAATTTCGAGAAAGTAGAATCTCAAGTACGTAAAAGAACTAGCTTGGAATATAGAGAAATGGAGGGTTACTGTACAGTGTACACACATATTACGATTGCATTAGTATGAAAAATTGATCGCCCCGCTAAGCTGCTTTCTAAATCCTGAAGGAGTATGCCGCACATTTTATCCACAGAGAATCGTAGGGTTTCACTTTTTCATAGAAAAATATTTCCTTTCCCTGGAAACATCAAATTATGATTTCGATAGTAGTGGCCCACACCGCCCTAGTAACGGCGCGCCGTTGGAATTTCCCCATCTCCTCCCTTTCAACTCTATCCTTACCTCGGAGGCGTCGGCGGGCTCCCTATCGCGGCGACGCGACTAATGTGGCGGTATAAAACTTATTCCACCTAGCCGGAATTCGAACCCGCGACAGTCGGGTTAGCCAGCAGGGACTTAACCCCCACCGTGGGTATAATCTATAGCCCTAAGCACTAAAAATCAGTGCCTTCTATCCGTACAACATCCTTTATTCAGCGCTTTTTTCCTCGAGGAAATACTTCAGATTAATCTCTACAACAGTTACATGACACCTTTCCCTCTGCTATGTTGTCTCCTATTCTATGGGGAAGTCAAAATTGTTTGCTCATTCAAAAATGCCAATCAGTCATATAGCAGTCATTTATTGACAGCAGGAAAATTTTTCAGAACTCCGGAAGCACATCAACTGATGGAGGAACAAAGGAAGGGTATTACGTACACCTCAATTTTAGAGAAAAAATGTATCGCAATCCGCTGTGGAAGAGTGAGGATATACTTCGGCACTAAAAAAAAATGGCTTAGTGACAGATATCCACCCTAGGATTCTATCACCAAATAGGGGTGAGTTCCCGCGATACATGCTGGTTGACGAATGGAACAGGGAGAGAAGCAGGAATGGAAGGGGTTTCATATTGACTGGTTGCCGCTGAGGGGTGGCGTATTTCTGTCCCAGGCGTGATTCCCGAAGGGGCATCGGTCCAAATCGCTTTGGCCAACACATTCTGTGCGGTAACGTAACCACTGAGGGCACATTTAATCCTGGGGGTCAAGTATTCCAACATTTTCAGATCCCCGGGGAAACACTATCTAAACTTGTTGGATAGAGTGGTACAGAGAATGAAAGATGGCTTGATGTTCTAAATGGGCGAGAACTGGACTTTAAAACATTTTAACCTCAAAATTCACAGTTTTAACTTGCGGAAAAAATTGACTTCACTACTTACATCTCATAGTAATTAACAAAGAGTGATAAACAAGTTCTAGAATAGTTTCTGACGCATAAAATACAGATAAGATATAATTAACTATTTACTGATGGATGGCATTTGTATATAGAGATAGGACGAGCCTGTGTAAATATACTTGACAAATCTTACAGAAATCTCATCCCTAAGAAGTATGTGTAATATTTGTACATATCTACATGTATTTACACGATATTTATGTGAGAACACTATGTTTCTATTAACGGGATGGCCAAAACATAATTTTTGCAATGCACATTTTCAGCTAATAATTCTATAAACGTATGTTTTATCAGGTTATGTGAAACGACAAATTCTTGGGTAAAAAGAGCTCATAAAAACGGCTCGAATATCCAATATTTGATTATATCTATTAACCCTCTCGCTTCGGCAATTGGCTTCAACTCAGGTCCTTATGCTAACTGAGCAAAAATATATTTGCCTGTTTTTACTTTAATTCTTTAAATTAATAACGATACTAGGTGTTCGTCTATATTTTGCCTCCACGGGACAGATTATACGCTTTCTATAAAATTTACAATCGCTACCTCAACAAGGTTTTGTACCCTTAGCGAGGAATTTAGTGCTTTATCTACGAAGAGAGAAAATTTTAATACAACTCGACGATTTCCAGTTTTGCATCCGTTTTCGAAAAACCCATCGACGCTATTAATCCAACAATTCCAGCTGGCCCTACTTTATTTTTTGAGCAATGTCCACTTTTTGTTAATCCGGCTTACACGCACGGTCGACTATCCTTTCGGTACTTTGACCTCCCTTGCAATGGCTTTAGGCTTTCGACCACACACGTATTGCAGCGGAAAGTTTTAATCCAATTTGGCGTCTGCGAGGCAGCAGATGTCAGCGCTTCCCAAAATTCCCCCTCTTGCTCTGCATGGGATTTTGCGGGTGGCGGAGGTGAAAGAAGCAATTGCGCGCCGCCGATAAAGGACTTCTTTACACCGTTCACATTTATTTTTTCGATTTTGTGGATTTGCCTCTCCCGTTTTGTCACAGCGACTCCATCTAGCTGTCTAGAGCGTGCCAAAAATACCCGTCTCATTTCAAAATGCGAAACGTCCATTTGAGGATTGACAAGTATGGGATTCAGAAAATACTGTCAAAAACACACAATTCCCGCCGGTAATCTATTTCAAGCTTCGAGCGGGTGACAATGGTATAACCACGCGGACGGAGTGACGGATGGGGATTGCTTGATATTTCTAGCACATCACTACGATTAGCATGATTGACTCGTCGTAAATCTGATCGAGTGGGAGAAAATGCTTTGCTTTCACGGCCTGAGATTTGGAGAGTCATCTCGTTCGCAATCATTCATGGACGGATTTTATTCCCTTCAGCAATAACGACTAACGTAATATTCTACATACAGTGTTAAGAACTTAAGTGAGCAGCAAAAATCCTTTACCTCAAGGGCCCTTACTTTTCAAGAATTAAATACATAGCTGGTCATTAACAAAAAATTATTTCGACAAAATTTATTAAAAAGAAAAAAGGCACTTTTACCCATACTGCGATAATTGAAAATCAAATGCATTAATAATATTTATAAATATTAAAACCATGTAAAACACTAATATTGGTTGAGAGGGGTAAATAAAATATTCAACATAAAATGAGGATTTCGGTTAGAACATCAATTTTTTTGTACAGTAAATTTGGTGCTTTGAAAATATAAAAATCTTGAGAGAAACATAAGTGCATTGAATAGCTCTGTTTCGCGCTATGCAAGTTTTGCGTTTCACCTGCGAGCATCATCTTACAAATGGGTACACCCTTAGCGGCGTGTATACTTTTTTGTCTACTAATACGCTCTCTTCCGCCCTAACTCTTTCCTCCGTCCAGCATCAGCTTTTTCTCTACCCAACCCGCCAGTCCCTTTGGATGGGTTTTAATTTAACGAGGAAGAGGGAAGAAAACTCACGAAAAAATTCGCAGATGGCGAGTGATTCTCGCCGTCGTAAAAAGGGACGAATCCGAGGAATATGTCCACTCACAGTAAGGGGTTCACAGACTTGGCAGGACGGTGCGGACAGGCGGCGAATGACCCAGAATTTGAATATCTCCCGGAGGGCCAAAGGGGAGTTCTGTCCTCGCTCAAAGACGGAATGGCATATGGTATTTTTTACGAAGTCCCTTCCGGCATTACGTGAATGTCTTAGGAAGAGCGATGGAATTTAGAACTTGAATATGCGCTGAAAACCTGAATACTCAGAGAGATTTCTTTCGTTAATTTTAAGCTGGAGAGATGCACTTACTAAAACCAGACACACGGAAACCTGTGAGGAAAGTATGGAAAAATTATGGCTAGCGAAGAGGTTCTAAAACCATCACCATTATAATTATAGAGGTAATTGACTAAACTGCAGGCAGCGAATATTTATGGTAAACTGTATTTATGTAAAAAAAATGTAATCTTGATAACTATCCTCAAGTTTTACTCGTTATCTTTTCACAATGATCATTTAATTACCCAGATGTTTCTGAAATCTGCCACGAATTGGTAGTCTCTTGTTAGTGACGCGAATGAGCAATCCCCGATAGGGAATATGAAGATGCGATTGACCGAATGAGTAACGAGCATGCTGTTATAAGAGGGGGAGAAAACATGGATCTTCCGGAAGCCGTAAAAAGAAGACTGCGCAACTTCGACGAACCAGATATGGGCGCCGAGAGTAAAGTTTGACGGCGTAGGCGTCCAGTTCCGTTTTAACGGCTTTCGGCGCGCGCCTGCGTCCACACTAATGGATTCCACAGGGTTAATTATCAACTTACGACTAAAAATTGAGTTCCTAAAATAAAGAAGGGCAAATCCAAGATAGCGTATTTTTTCCATAGACGAGTATATTCTTGGAAATATATATCTTATTCTGAGCTGAGTCACCGCGGCATGGACTTGTTTTCAGTGCCGGCGGCGCCCTACTCTATTACGGCTGCATATCGATGGCCAAGTTCTTACAACACGTATCTCAAAAATAGCAAGTATTCAGGAAAGCAAAAAAACGATTCTTTTCTTTTACTTGCACACTGAAATTTAAAACCAAAAGTTCATAAAACTGAAAAAGAAGCATTCATTTGCAAATAAAGAGTGGTCCTTTGCTTGTATTTTATTTTTTACTGTTATTATACTTTGTTTAAGATACCTGTCTGAAACTGGCCGAATTTGAGATACGAGTTATTAGAACTTAGCCATCTATATGATATAATGGTCAAGTGAGGACTGTCGCTGAAGTACCACGGGACGAGAAAAATGGGTTAGGAAACCCTTAGATAAGTTAAATGGATAAGGCTGGGACGGAAGTTGCGTCCCGGGGGCAAAGACAGTTTTTGGAAAAAACGAATACCTTGTAATTTGTTTGAAATAATCAGTAAAACGTGCAAATCTTATTGACGAAAACGTAACTCTCATATCATTTTTACATAATCCTACTCGGTGACTTAAAATTTAACTTCTCATCGTTTGTAAAACTATGCCGAAAGACAAATTTTTTATCAAACGTATATGTTCACCGGCAATATACGTTGCTTTTCTCGTGCTAAATACTACTGAGTATTTTAAAGCTAGTGTATTAATTTCATTTGCATTGCACTCAAGTATTTTATTATTATCCGTATTGCCATTTTATTTTATGATCAATGTGTAAAATTATCTCAAGGACACATTATAACTGGTTAAAAAAAAAAAAAAAAAAAAGTAAAAAAGAATGCGAAGAAGCCGAGTACGAGAAGTAAATCAGTTACCCTTTCGGAAACCCGAGGAGCAACTCGCGAAGAAATCCAAAATTAATGCGCAGGAAGTTGTGGGAAGTGTGAGAGTGCAAGGCGAGGCGAGAGGGCAAAAAGTGAACAGAAATCGATGGAACCCATTAACGGCCGAGCGCTCATGACTCATTCCTTTTCGCTTTCTCCCTCACTGCCCCCCTCCCGCCCACCTCTCTCCCAGACTCAGAAGACCCTTTCACGGCAACTTAACTTGACGTAAATTAACTTATCTCGGACCAGAACAATGAATAACATATTTCTCCAATTACTGCACGAACTTAAATGTGGGATCCTCACACTAAAATACATGTTTTTAAGCCTGAGAAAGTTCAAAGGAAGGCAGGCAAGTTCACTTCAGGAAAGCAAACAAAGGGGGACAATGTCAGAGCTATGTTTGTCTGTTTTAGATGGTAAACCTTCGATAGTAAGGAGAACCATAATTAGTTCAGGTGGGATTTAAAGAGCGTTGTTAAAAGAACGGGAAAGGAAGGTCAAAGTCAGGGGCGGATCCAGGATTTATTTCTAGGAGGGGCACAAGCAAGGCCGTATCCAGGATTTTGTTCTGGGTGGGGCACAAGGATACCTCGTAATACAAAACGAATGCAATGATAATGGGACCGTATTAAAAATCTTGCATATTTTTGAGGGTCTGGGGGGGGGGCACGTGCCCCCGTGCCCCCCCCCCCCTGGATCCGCCTATGGTCAAAGTTAAAAAAAATGCGTCAACAGCTGGACTTACCCTAATGCATAGGAAGAAACTATGAGAATTCTAAATTAAAATTATAGAGCAGAAAACAAACGTTTTGAAGTTCTCCTTTATAAATGAGAGTGAGAGGCATGATGGAGTGAAATAACTTATCTGAAGACATTTTAAAGATATATTCTGCAAATTGTAACATTGTTTAGATTAATTTTTCCTCCATTCTTTGTCTATTTTTTTGTGGTTCTTTAGGAAGTACTGAATATTGCAAATTTCGGGTGATTTGGTTTAAATTCCATTTGTTAATAAATTTCATTTGTAAATAAATCTTGCATACAAATACGAGGTTATCACATCTATCCATGTTTTTGTATACATTGATGTTCTTGTACGAGTATACATTTTCCTTTATTGATTTCCATGCTACCATCAGGCAATATCCAACTTATAACAAAACTAATTAAATGAATAAACTGCTTAGAAATGGCGAAATAGGTTTTGAAGGATTTTCATCAGAAATTTGAGCTTCTTATTGCTAATCGTTATCGCGAGTGGAAGTACGCAATTTTACTTTGTTCTGAACCAACAGACGTTCTTTTTGCGTTTGATTGCCGCATTTAAGCCAAGAGGGGATAGCAGTAGCCGAGTGGATATAGTATTTGGCTGCTTACAGTGGCCCCGCATTTACATGGTGAAGCCTTCGGGAATCCCGAAAATAAAACCTTGAAGTGAGAAGTGAATTAATGAAATTTTATTCTTACCATGAACCTTAGAAATTCGATCGCCCGCAGATTAGTCCGAGGTGGGCTTAAAGTTCCGTATCTTAACACATCATATGTTCAGCGTTCCTTAAGTGGAACCTTACCAATAGTGTGAAATAACACCGCGTGTGTAATGTAATGTTATTGCACAAAACTTTACTACTATGACCCTCGGTCTCAACTACAAGAGATTCAAGGTCCTTAACCAACATACGGACTGAGTAAAGTCGAGTTAAGTTGCTGTGAACCAGGCTTAACTTTCCCACTCCACACCCGAAAATTCCTCAACTCTCTCCGACCGACCTTCCTCCGGTTCATAAAACACGAGACCATTGCGCAGTTTTTACTGTCTGGAACTGTTCCAACGTTATGTTTTTTCCCTCGTCGGATATACCAACCCCTGGCCTCCCTCTCATTTCTCCCCCCTTTCCCCTTCTCCCTTCAAATCCCTCCCTCCTCGACAAACCGACTCCAAAAACTCTGCCCAAATGCCTTCTCCGCCACGCCCCCTTCGGCCTTCCATTTCATCTCCTCCGCCCACAAGACCCCTGATTCACCCCTTCGCTCTCCCACATCTCCCCTCCGAACCCTGGCCGGGGCCGAAGAAGAAGTTGGAAGATTGCGCATTTGGAGCTTTATCTCGAGAAATTGAGCAATGCATGCTTGGCGGGATTATTAGAGCCTCGGAGGTGGGGACCAAAGTTTACGGGCTCAAATTCAACCTAAGAAGGGTGTACAAAACAAGGCATGGTTAAATGTAGTTATACAAAGAGCCTAATGCCAAAATATAGCGTTCGAGCCTCCGAGTTATATGGGAAATTATTATTTGCAAAATTATAGGTATCAATTTACTTCACGTGGACGTAATTAGGTATTAAGATTCTGCCAAGTATATAATTAATAAATCCAATACGGATTTACAAGTGATGAATACAAACTAGAAACAAAAAATAGTAATTTTTGCAATGTTTACCAATGCTTTAAGATAATCCCCATTCCATTGAATATTTTTACTGCATTACGGATGTCCTCGAAGCATTGAACTCTCACTATCCTGTCCCGATATCGCTGGACTCACCCATTCACTAACTTACGAATTTTTATTTGAAAACGAAGCCCTGATCTCAATCTTACTCTTAAATTTGAGAATACTCAAATAATCACAGTAAACTTTATTCAAACTATAGCATTGCCTATAGCAGCAAAATTTAACACAATATCCGTGAAAATAAGCGTCATTTTGAGGAGATATAATGATTTTTTAATAATTGGATTGCATAACGGAATTAAATTTATAGGCAGATAAGACTAATAGCGTAGGTCTGTATTACTGTCCCTGGGGGCTCAGGGATGTTTAGAAAGAAGTTCTAACCATTCAATTGAGCTAAATAAAGCGTGCGAGCATGACTAATCCTCCAAAATTAGGTAATTTGGTCTATATGAAAAGAAATTTTATCTATCAGATGCGCAATTTTGATGCAATACAAGGATACATACGATATTTTGATAAATGAGCCAACCAAAATTATCTAAGCCATCTATTTTTGTAACCTGCAAACTATAAAATTATTGTGTTGAGTGGAAGGCCAAATATTTACGCCCTCCAGAATGCGCGGTTTCCAGATTGCAGAGAATAAAAAATGGAAAATAGTACGCCTTTGTATATTTTGTACACTTTTTCTCGATATTTGTGTAACCATGAATAAATAAATTCAATAAAATGACAGCACCTAGCTATGATGGCTGCTAAGAAAAAATATCCCGAATAGCTTGAATATTTTCAGTGACTATATATTAAAAATAGCGCGCTCTCTATTGACGATATTTGAATTAATAAACACTAAATAATCCATTACTCTTGTCTTTATTCGATGGATATTGATCACTGACAAATAACTTGACTCGATTTTACTAAAACGGTAGGTATTTCACCCTCTGATTTCCACAACGAGATTCCCTCATTTCCAGTTCCTCTCTTTTTTTTTGTTTTGCGACGACACCCAATCCCATCGCCCGGGACCAAAGAGTCTTCAATATGCGCTATGAAGCGGCACCAAAACGAATCCCACAGCAAGCTGCGTCCCTTTTCCAACTTCTTCCACCGATGCCTTCCGTTTCTGCGACTACCCATCCCTCTGGCTTCAGACCTTGGGGGGCCCTGGATGACTGATTTATGCGCGGCATTCAGGGGTGGCGGTGATTTTGTGGGCGTGGGTAAAGACGCAGGGAAGGGGGGAGGGGTGCGCAGAAAAAAGAGAGGGTTCTTGGGGGGGAGGGAAGAGGTTTAATCAATCTGTCAGCATAGGGGGAAGTTAGAGGGGGGAAGATGGTTAGGAGGGAAAAAATGTTTGCCGCAGTTCCAGCATTGAGATGGGAAGCAGCGAAATGAGCTCCTCAGCCATATTGTGTGCGATTGGGACAGGGGAAGCGTAAGTTAAATGAAAGGAGAAAAAACTGGTAAGATGATCCCTAAAAGAAAGGGACAGTTTGATGCAGATTTTCATTTAATTCCAACTCTCTGACATTAAGAAAAGAGGATATATCTCACGACAATAAGAAATAGAATGACAGAATATCGTAAAATGAAAAATATATGGTATTATGTTCCACTATATCTTATTTAAATAAACGTAAAGTTATGCTCAAAGACCGGCCTTTTGGGTTATCAAATCTACAAGCTGATCATCAATTTTACGCTATTAATTACATCAGAATTAAAATACCTGAGAGAACATGTTTTTGAGCTGTACATACTTAGTTTTTTTTGCATTCAGTTCTTGAAATCCACCCTAATCGCCCTTACCATATCACTTATTTAATAGGTTCATTGTTACATATATATTTCGAATATTTTTTCTATACCTTGCAGACATGACCTCTTAATGCATTTAAATGGAATTTATTTTCACGCATGAGAAGCGCAAATTTTATTTTCAACGCCGTATTATTTTTTTAATGCGGATTTTATGTGATACGACAAAATTCTTTCAAAAGAAATTTTTATGACCGCAGGTAGGTTTTACCGCTAGTAAATTTAAATCTATCTTTAACCACTAGTTACACGCTAAGCGGGAATTTTTCCGCATTTTTCGAAAATTCTAAATTACGCGTTTACTGTGTATGGTGGCATACTTTCACCGGTGGCACACTTTGGTATTCTATTTCAGGACTTTTTCCTTGACCAAGAGCATTGTCTTCTGCAATTACTTATCAAAATTATTCAAAGTATTCATGAATAAATTTGCTTACACGTTCCCTGCCACGCGCCGCCATAGGGCGTCTCACATAACTTCAAATCCGAGTTAGTGAGCCGCCATATGGCGTCTCGCATTGCTGCTGGACGCAACTAGTGAGACGCCAATGGACGTCAAAGTAGCGTTTTCGGTGAATCATCAAGCGATGTATAGAACTTGAAATTTAAGCTACATTTCCTAATGCACTGATGAGGCAATGATATCTGTGAAGGGAGGGTATTGGTAACAGGTTTCAGCTCGAATTTCATTTTTTTTCGCCTTCGGTTTCTCGTGTTTTTTTCGGGAGTGTCATATTTCAATGGCTATATCATTCTATGTTTCAAGTGGAAGCTTGAGGTATTATATCTCCACACAATGTTTCAAATTACATTTCCAGAGCTTTTTTCCCTTCCGTCAGTTGTCGCTCATGCCTAACCGAGTGAGGAGCGCATCAGTATACCAAAATTATTCGCTGTGTCTGTGCCTTCGATACGGAAGTGATAACCAGTTTAGTGAAGATATCATGTGTACTCCGTCACGTATTATTGGGGTAAAAAACGTTTTAACGAAGAAGAAATCGAGCCTATGTTTCATTCTGACAATTCGGCTTCCACCAACGACCTTGAATGATTTTCTGAAGGAGAGACCGCTAATTCAGGGTGTCTGATGAGTCGTATGAAACCTCAGATTCAGGTAATCTTTCTTCTTCTAATACAGGCATGATTCCCCATTCGATTTTTTAAATTCACTTTCTAATAACTCCTGCTGTAATGTTTAGATACTTCTAGTGAGGTGATTCATCCCACGCTTATGGAAAGAAAGCTTGGAAGATAAGACTCATTTTGTGGGAACAATTAGGAAAATAAGGAAAGAGCTATTAAGAGAAATAACGACTGCTAAATTAAAGAAAGGCATTTCAGTTCTATGAAAAACTTGTGGAGTAACGGTAAAAAAATGGAAAGATCAGCGCGACGTATTGATGATCTCCACCACCATCAGATCAGAATAATACCAACGGGGAAAGAAATGGAAGAGGGGAAGTGGTTACTAAGCCAAAGATGGTGACTGAGTACAATAATATAAAGGGAGGAATTGACATTGCCGACACCCTTTCGTCGTGTCACTGCACCCATCGAAAAACAGTAAGGTGGTACCACAAGGTGGCCGATGATGCTCTTTATGGGACTTGCATTGTTAATGCTTTTATACTGTGGAGTGAAATACGGAATCCAGGTGCCCACATGATCTCTCTCCAGTGGTTAAGACGATAAATTATAGAAGAATGGCTGCATATTCCTCGGGATTCCGTTGATAGGGTCTAAACAAATCAACGCACTATCTGGTGAATACAAATAACACTGAAGGAAGTCTTCAAACTCAGGTAATTTAGAAGATAAAATTACCTTTAAATAAAATCGACAATTAGTATTTTTTGCACTATTTTTAGCGGTGTTTCTTCATTTTAGAAAAGCCCGTGTTGGCTGTCGCGGATGTTATAAAGAATTCACGCAGACGATAAGCCGAAAAGTTGCCCTCAGTAAAGCCAAACGTGTTTCTACCAAATGTATGATCTGTCCGTATCAGCCATACCTATGCCTCCCAAATTTAAATCATTGCACTAATCATCTCCGGATACGATAGAAAATATTATTAAAAGCATAAATAACAATTAAAATTTGTTTTAAAATTATTTTAAATCATAGGTTTTGAGTGTACACTAAAAAGTTGGAACGCAGATCCAATTGCCTGAGCCACCAAATGGCGTCTCATAAAATTTTAGGCATTGTCAAAAGTGGGGAGACGCCTTATGGCGTCGCACGTGACTAAAGTTACAAGCGATAGCGCATCACGTAATGAGTGTAAATATACCGAGAAATATTAGTAAAACCCGGAGTTAGGCTCAATACCATTATTGCCGTTTCGTAATAGGTTCGAAAATATTCGCCTGGCGCACGCTGAATGACAACAGAATTCGGGCCCGGCAGCGAACGTGCTAATATGCTTTATTTTTGTTTTTGAATTAAAGAGAAAAATATTGAAAGTGCTTTTAATATTAGAAGTTTTTCAAATGCGTTAAAATACTAACATTTTAATGTACATTTAGGAAAACCAAAAATATTAACGTTTGGCAAAAAAGCCGCAAGCGTGCACTGGCACTAGTCTGGCGGGCGCGTGTAGTTAAGGGTTAAATTGAAAATATAAAATCAAATGAATTAGGGAAAACGAAAAATAAGCGTGTATGATTTGTCAAAGTAGTCGGAGTAGGTCTCTATAGGGATTGTGAAGAAATTCGTTCCCCAATATTCTTCTGAAGGAACATTATTGAAATTTTAATAGTTGAAATTATAAAAAATATTCTGACATGCTTTCCGCAGCGATTATTTGAAAAAAAAGTCAATGCAATAAAACCTATCTGAAAACCCATCCCGAGTTAGAGGAGAGCTTCAAAACTTACTCCAAAGGTTTTGTATATCTCCCAAAAATGTGCATTTCCTGCAGGCAAAATAATAAAAAATTCTTTATATAATAACAAAAATTGTTTAATTACAGTTTGTCAATCATAAAATCTAATGACGTAAGTGGCAGAGATCGACATAAGTATTTAAAATGTTTTTTTATTACTTTCGTGTGTGTCCTAACATGATTCATTTGTCTACGGCCATGATATAGATATGCCCACGGACTCGACAGAAGAGAAATATAATATCTTTACTCAGGAGAAAGAGTCTGTTTTATTTGTCATTGGACATCCTGTAACTAGTCATAGTGTTTCATCATGTCCGTAACTATCTGTCATGTCCGTGGACTGCAGAGTTCAAGTACATGATGTCCACGAACATGATTATTTCCTCTAAATTAAGCTATAGTTGGAACTGACAATAGATTCGGATATTGTCCTTACTACATTAAACTTGCATCTTATAGCCGTAAAAAATCTCATTTGTAATTAATAAAACAATCAGAGGTATCTCTCTTAACGTGTCCACGGAAATGACTTATGAACTCATTCAAAAAGCTGAACTACACTCTTTCTTCCAGCATTATCACATTCACTAAATCAAGTATAAACTCAAACGACCCAATATAGGTGACAACCTCCTTCTCTACACATCGGTTGCTCAGGCCTGTCACCATCTCCTATAAATAAGTCTCCCTTTTCCCTGTGTGTTCACGGACAATACTCTTTTGAGTAGGGCAAATGTGTTTTTATAAAATATATAACGAAATACTAGCAACTCAAAAAGGCTATTTTGACATTTTTATGCCGTTGTAACTTGTTTAATGATCGATTTTATGATAGATTATTTAGTAAAGGTTGTTAATACAATAAAAATATCTGCGAAAATCTATGCGACCTTCCACGGACATGACGAATCATAGTCTGTGAACATTAAATTTGGGGAATATAGTTTTTTTTCTTCACTAAATTACCACTGAAATTAGTAAAAAGGTGCATAAAATAATAAGCTATTTTAGTTTCGTTTTAGCAGTTTTGGTTTTTTTATGGCGGTCCATGGATATAAATTTGTACAATCGTAGGAGAATGAACCATCAAGGATTTTTAAAGTACTGAACAATATAAAGTATGATTCAATCAAAATAAAATATGAGGAGCAGTATTCTCCATTTACAATACTTAATTACTCGCATGGCTCCTCGCATAAACAAACCTATAAGCGATTAACTGTTCTCCATTCGAGCGGTCACCGGACAGGTCAAGTACAGGCTATCCGGAGAGTTATGCTGCCCACGTTCCATATCCGTTAATCAAGAAGTGCACACACAAGGATGTATACACACCGCTGATCCTTCCGAGGAACACAGTGCGCCTGATAGGTGACCAAGTTGAATCGCTAACACTTCTGACGCCTAATTACCACCGTGAATACCTTCTTGACCCAAAGGGGGAGCAGTGTGTTTCCAAAGAAGAAAACTAAAGTGAAAATTCCTACCGTATTTCTCAAATTGCCAGCCTATTTTTGAACGGTTTAACAATAATAATAGTTGATTCATTTCAAAGTGCTAAATAAATATTATTCATCATATCAATACAGGTGATTATACCAATTTCATTCCACTACCGAATTGTCAATTGTATAAATTCAATAAAAAATCTATCATAGTCAGGGAAATACAATACAGTTCGTCATAATATTTTCCCTCCCAAAATTAGCCGAGAACGTAAATTTAGTACTGCGCAATCAATCGCAATAAAGAAAAAGTACTTTTATGGGAATAAAATTATTGGATAAAATAAATAACTGATACTATGTGGATATAATTTGTATTTTTAAATTGTAAAACGGCCACCAACATGGATATTAAATATGCGCCCTTTTAACCTTTTGTCAAATTTTATGAATGTTATTTTCAATCAATAGGAGTGGTTGGATATAAATTCCTAACATGAGGAAATTCAACTTTTTGCGTTTCTTTTTTAAGTTAATTAATTCCTGCGAAATTCAAATTCAACGAAAAAAGTATTTTTATGATGTCACTTACTTGGACTTAAATATTTAGTGGACAGCAAAAATCTTCTCATTTTGTCGTTACAAATGCTATGCTCACAGTTTTCTTTTATTTTTCAAGATTTATCTTGGTGCTTGCGTGAACCTAAGAATTATTTAGGGAAATTAATAAGTTAATGTCTTTTGTTGTTCAATAAAATGTTAATACCAAAATAATAGTTGCCTTAATAAATGTTAAATACTCTTTAAATGTAAATATAAATGGCAAAACTTAGCATCAGCATTAAATACAAACAATGAACTCACATGAATGCAAATATAAATTCAACTCTATAATGAAATACAAGACGCTGAAAAATTGAGTTTCGTAATAAGAAGACAATGATGGATGTTTTGGATAAAATTAAACTATCGCAAAACGCCATACTCCTTTTATTCCTCTTCCAAAATAAATTACATTCATTACTTTGAAATTGCATATGCTTTCGCTCTCTATGCGTTAACTTTCACTGCTTTATAATGACTTATCCACGCATTGTGTAACTAACTAAGCTATTAGTATCGTCGAATTCCCTTCCCCATGACCGAAGCATCCCAAACAATGCCGGTCGCACTTGTGAAACGGAAATCGAGATATTCCACTGATTGAATGATAGACGTAGCGTGGAGTGCAAGGCTCAGCACAGCCCCTCGCTAGTTAATGGATTTATTCGGCTGCGATGCAGTTTGCACAGAGATCACACAGGCGGAAGAAGGTATTCGGTTAGCTTGTGCAAATGCTCCCATTGTAAATGCGTTTGCCAACGCTGCGCTGTGAACCGTAGCCAAACGGTCCAGGCCAATCTCTTTTTTTTTATACTCACCGATCGTACTCAGCGCCAATGGACGCGACGACGGTCTGACAGAAACATATTACAGAGTGCGATGCAATGGGGAAGATAGCGGGAATAAACAATAAATTTGGGGGTTGCAAAATAAATTTGAACAAATACGACGCGGCGTCCGCTCGGTATTTGTCTAAACCGACATTTCCACGCCTGAAATATCTTCGCGCCACGACCTGTCCCGATTATTTTCGCCCCGATTTATTTATCGGCCGTTTCTTTTTCCACTGTTTTTCCTCTCGGATGTGACAAGTTAGATGCGGTGCGCTGGGCACTTTGACCTTTTAACGCGCATCGCCCGCGAAACCGTGACTGATGCTGAAAAAAATGAATAAAGATAAACAAAACCGACACGACAGAGCGCTTTTGTGAATTTGCGACGCCCGCGGAATGCACGGCAGCTTGCACGATTTTTCCTAACCAAACCGAATCTCTTGGTCGTCATATATCTCTCCATGCTAGACGACTAGGGGATACAGCAGCATGCGTCGACAACATTTGAACGGTTTCAAAAGCGGGCGACGAGCAGATCAGCGCGGAGCGAATGCCTGCGAAAAATAATAGTATGGCTGAACGGGTGGAGGAGCGTAGTTTATTCCTGCCGATTGGCGCTCAGCAGAGCATACAGAAGCCATCTCTTCTCCACCTCTGGCAGTAAAAAGGTTTTTTACTGCCACATCTCAAACCTATCTGTCACTAAATCCGCCCGCGACCTATGTAATGGTGAATATTAGGGATGGGTTTAAGTTTGCGAGCCGCTTGCTTCGCACGCTCGCGACGAACGCATTTGCTTTTAGTGATGAAGGGAATTGGAACGCTACACTAAATCTCAGAACAGGCATATGTAATGCGTACTCCACGATTCGAATGACGAAACAGTTTGAGTATACTTGAAACAGCTTTACCTATACGCGAATTCGGCACCATTGGGTTTTAACTACCAGAGCATAGCAGGTGGGAAACGCTATCTGCAGGAAACGGAAGACAAATGATTCGACGTTATTTCTTCCATTAAGTGAAATTAATTAAATATACTTGCTCACTATGTATTTTTATGCAAAAAAATGAAAATATGCAGAAACGTAGATAAATTTCTGATCAAATCGTTCTAATTCTCAGTACTTAAGACTCTAAAGCCAACAATTTTACTCTTATTCCGACATCTACAGTATTTTAGAAGTTGCAGCAATGGCTAGAATTTCTGGACAAATGCACATCAGTAGAAAATTTATAAAACATAGAAATGCAAAATAATGCAAAAATATTAAAATGTTAGAGAAAAAGTGGCCGAATTTTTAATAAATCTGAAAGTTTTAGATTGATAACACTCCCTTTACTATCAGGTTCATACCTTTGCTCAAATGGTACCGTATTTTATGCTTATGTGCGTAGTATTTGAGCTAAATAGTATCCTTCACTAATGGAACTGACGCTATTTGACACTCCTCCAGCGACTTTGAGATTAATATATTGTTTTCAATTGGAAACTATAATGACAGACTTTATTCACACTTTTCACCGCATTATTCTTTTTTGTTGCGATTATAATAGATAATAAACACTGAAATCTTCAAATGTGATTTTTCGTCGTCGGTCTGCTTTATTTTAGCGACCCTCTTAATAAGTCTTTTCAAATAAGGTGATAGTTTATTACATGAAGGGTCTGAAATTTATATATTTTGGAATGCTGTCTCGTTTCCCATTTAAAATCCTCTAATCACATTAACATGATTCTTCAAACTCAGTACATATTGAATTTTTCTATTGAAAATACTTTCTTCGCTAAGGTACATTGAATCTATAAAAGGGGATGCATAATCACTACAAATGCATTTGATATATTTCATCAGTACTGGTTGCTTAGTACTTCGAGGAAGCGACCGGCAGCTGAGGTAATTTGTGTCATGAGGGAAGAGTAAAGGGAAGGAAGTATGAAGACAAACCTGGCGTTGGCTTTATCTGCTGTTAACAAAAGACGCCAAGGGGACCACGGCTTTACGTCCCATCCGACGGACGTAGTAATGTGCATGAAGTGCTCCACAAAGATGTTAAGCACGGGTAGGGCAAGTCTCTGAAAATTCCCCGCCACCGTCGGTATTCGAACCCGGGCCATTGAAGTGGAAAGCCAGCATTCGAGCCACCACATCAACCCAATACACTTTTTCGAAACTTCGTCAGATTTTATGCAATCGTGATTTTATCTGTATCTTTATGCACATTTTGAAGGATAAGCGTATATTAATATAAACTAGTGATTGTTTGGAGAGACGAGGATTTTCTGTCTTCTCATCGACTTTTTCAAAATTTGGTATAAATGGAGTCACACTTAAAATGGTAAAGGTGTTAATGGCTTACAACATCTCTTTCGCAATCAGCGAAAAATTAATGGAATGTAGAAGAAAAAATTGAATTGATAAAAGTAGCTGAGGAGCCCAAAATCGGGGGAAATATTCAATCTATTTTTTTAATTAAAATCAAACCAAGAGCTCTTTTCATTTCATCGTCTCCCCCTCTTTTGGTTCGCTTCAATTTAATTTTCACCATGTCTGAGAGCTATTCTTGCATTTTATTCCCTCTAAAACCGCGTCTTCCGTACAAGAAACGACCAATACCTTTTCAAGTTTAATTAATCCTGCTAAGAGAAACCTCTATCATAGATATTGTCTGATTATTCATTTAATTCAGAAAATTCTTGTATCTAGCACCATTATCCATATAAATATTCCTCAATAATGTTAGCACCATTCAAGGCCGGTCAACATTAAAAGGCTCCTATCGGCGGAAAGAACGATTGAAGTCCACCACGATCTGTGAATGTCACGGGAAACGAGAAATGCCTGATAATGTACATTTTTTTTATCTCTAGTAGTAATTGCAGTGCGTGAGAATAGGTTTGTTGAGTGACTCGAGAAAAGGCTAACCACTCTGTGGCCTGAATTTAAAAGTCAAGTTGTATTTTATTTTTCAAAGATTTGATAGCTTTCTGTATGGCAGTTCTAAGTACAGAACTTCGTCCGTCGAATAGGACGTTAGACAGTGACCCCTTTCGGCGTTCCGTTAAGAGCAAATCAATGCTGGCGCCGGGTTTTCCTCTACTCTCAATTCCCTACCCTTATGTGTGACACAAGTGACGTAAATCCTCAGTCAATTCTTGTAACTTACTACCAGCGACGAATATACTCCATATTCAACTGTGAAATTTAAAAATAATGTCGCCAAGACTTATGATCGAAGCACTACCGACTCTTACCTTCCAATTTTTAGCCTCCATTATATGTTATCGAACTCTAAATGATCGGTACCTTAAAGGAAAAAGTAACTGAGTACATGATCCATCACTATTGCCATTCTGCTTGTCTTATTTACGATCCGCGCACAGCGAAATCAGTAGTAAGCATTTGCCTGAGTTTCGCTAACTGCGTCTGTCATCGCTTTCTGAAGTATAAAACAAATATACAGATGGTAGCTTGTTACCTCTTAGAACCCAATTTTACCAACGTGACTGTATTTTATAATCTGGAATATAGTAATTCCCTGTATTACAAACTTTTGCGTTTACTTAAATGGGATCCCTCTCTATCCACCCTCTCCGTCATATCGCTACTCCAACGTGATAAGTTTTTACTATTCCTTCGGCCTCAAAGTTATTAAAGTGTACTTCTACAATTATGACCATTTTGAGAAAGTACGTTCACTTTTCACTTAAACGAGAAACTTCTTTAATACTTCATACGTTACATTGCAACATATAATAAAAAAAACTTACTTGAGTAAAGGCTTGTCTTCAACATAATGCTACGATTCATATATTTACCGCTCTGATCTTTTTCTTTTCAAAAATATTATTGATGCTCTTCTTTAGGTAAAAACCGATTCCGAAGTCTTTTTTCTACTCTATTGATGGTAAATATTACCAAAAGCTTCTCTTAAAGATAACATTTGACGCTGAAATGCTGAAACCTTAAGATAAACATTTAATGGCACATACAAATTACTTTTTATGAAGTACTGAGAGGTAAAAACACACGGCTGTTATCGCTTGATTTTCGAATAATATACTCTAAAGGAAGGAATGTCATACTGCTATTTTAACCTAAAATAAAAATGGTTCCTTGTTATTATTCGCACTACATGTCCACTTATCTCTTTTGTGTTGTTTATTCAGGTTTTTCCATCACTCGGGTATCATAGGTGGAATAATGTTTTTTTTCCTCATCGAAAAAATCAACAATTCAAATTGTCACCTCTGGGCCTCTGCCTCAAAGCTATGCTCGAGGTCATCACCATTGTCTCGGGAATATGGCCATAAATGAAAGAAAAATGATGAATATTTATTTACCCTCATTTTTCATCGCTGTTAATTTTTTTACACCAGCACCATCTCTTTTTCATCGTTTGGGAAGTGAATTTTTCCCTCTTTTTCGACGCTGACCGGACGAGGGTTGCGGTACATCTCAAATACGAACCATGCGATTATTTCCAGGATTAAATATCCACTGCAAGCATGTGGTTCTGAATTTCATACTAATGGTTAATTACATGTATATGATTTCCAAGCAAAGTTTCTATTTTTCCCATTAATATTAGTATTCCATGAAACGCCACTTCTGAACGTTTACATTCATTTGTGTAAATAAGGAAGCGAAACTGATTTATTTTGAGCCACACAAGAAGCAGAAAAAGAAAGCATAACATTAGTTCTAGCATTCAAGGGAATTGAGGTCAATATCGTGTAAAATGTACACCAGGTGTGAGTGTATTACCCAAAGTCACTTTCTACAGCTCAATATTTATGCTATATTTAGTGAATACCATTTGTTGATTCAAGTTTTTAATTTTTCTTGTTTCAAATTAATTTTCCATATTATACATTGAAGAGTCACTTATTTTTAGCTGATATCGGAAAGACAATTAATCGCAAAACGCAAATGTTTTTAATGATTACATTATTTATTGGCAAAATTTTGCCAGTAAGAGAGCAAAAGTATTGAAGCTAACACTTCACTGTTCACATCGTAAGATATATATGTTACGCGTATTAAGGTTCCAACTCACTACGTATCGCAGTGTATCTTCTAATCATACTTTTATTTCTTTCTGATCTTGTATTTCTGAATTTCTATTGATGTGTATAGGATCAATCTGCATGAGATTCATAAATCAATGAACCCTTATAAACATGTCGCTGCCCAAGAAATTTTAACGG
Source organism: Ischnura elegans (assembly GCF_921293095.1). NCBI lineage: Eukaryota > Metazoa > Arthropoda > Insecta > Odonata > Coenagrionidae > Ischnura > Ischnura elegans. The sequence continues at coordinate 29,904,251 of NC_060247.1, forward strand.
CAGCTAAAACTTTCCTTCAACTCTGACGAGGAAACTGAAAAATAACCAAACTTCGCTCCTCTCTTCCTCACCGCCCTGCACCCCCATCAATTGCTTCCCGTCCCCTAGAGGATCGACTGGGTCCGGCCACCCCTGCACCCCATCGCCACAGGCCATTAAGGCCCCAACCGATTGACCACACGACACCGCGGCCCTTGTGCTCTCGCCCGCCACAGGGTGTGGACGACAGGTGATATGGGCACAGATACAAGGGAGCGCGGGTGGGAGGGGAATTTTTTATTGAGCTGACTACACCCGATCGGGAGCGGGAATGGGGGAGGGAGGTTGGAGGAGGTGGCCGGCCCACTGGCCACGACAGATAGCGACGGAGGAGAGGGTCCATTCCATCCCCGGGCACTCATCCTTTTCGGGAATTCTATTTATCCACCACAGTCCCAGCAGACGGAGGCAGGCCCTCTTCACGATCCTCGAGGGATTAATGTAGCCCTACCTATCCACCCAGAGAATGCAATGGCGTCCACCGGTGAATTTAATCAACGTCCACGCGTACAATGCTGTCTTTACTCAACCGCAGCAATTTTAGTGGGAATCATGAAATCATACTATTGAACTCAGTGACTCCTTCATTTAAATAGATACAAATGTTCTACAAGGTTAGCAAGAGTGTTTTTTATTGTCTGAGAACAAAATATCAAGGGGAAACAGACAAGGAAGCAGATGAGCGGCTGATAATAAAATGGGATAAATTGTACAACTAAAAGTAGGTAGAAATTGACACAGCTAAATTGGACAGTAAAGTAGGGATAAATTGACACAGCTAAAATTGCACAGTAAAGTAGGGATAAATTGACACAGCTAAAAAGGAAATGAATCCGTTTTTTTTCCTTGGACATTTATGGAACCTAGACATATAGGTTACAATATACGCACTCCCAGCACACACCTCAATTTCTGTCAATGCGTAGATTTTTTAAGTCATGGTTTCCTTATTGCCCACAACACTCAATTAAGGGGGTTGGCAGTGCAAGGTGTAAGTTGAAGACTTGAATGGAGATTGTAAGAAAGGAAAAAACTCCACTAAAATACCATACTATTGGATCGATTCATCTCAAATTCAGCATACGTAGGAAAAAAAACCACTTCAATCATAGCTAATTCAAATCTGGAAACTATTTTCAAATATTAATTAAAATTCACGGCAGAAAATTTATGGGATTTATTATTTCCACTTCAAAAGCTTCGAAGAAGTTAATCCATCACTTATTCAAAGACTAGCCATTTCATACTTTAAATATACTTACTTCTTGTGGACACAAAAAATGCGGACCTGTAACCATTTTTCAAAGCCAATCTGCATGATTTGATTTGAACATTCAACAGAGGATAACAATAACTAATCAGTAAGTAAAAAATATCAAAAACATTTCTCACACACCTCAACACAGCATTCCATGAATTTCAATAAGAGCTATGCAAGAGCTCCCACTATCACCCTAAATGTTGGAATGTCTGATGGAATACAAGGATTTTGCGCATAATTTTATCACTAAAGTACTCGGTGAATTGGATGGACTATGGCGTTAAACAGCATAATAATGAAAATAAACATCTGCACAATCACAGAGATGATTGATTACGCTTACAAATTTACGAAATCTCTACCTTCTCTGCTGAGGACATTGTTTCCTTGGATACGTGGACTCAGTTAACACACCGGCCATGGATTCAGAATGGAAAAGTTCCGCAATTCTAGTAGGAATAACAACTTTTTCATTCCAAAAATAATTTTAAGTGATGAAGTCTAATTTAAATCAAGAAAAGGTCGTTCCACATGCCTACATGAAAACAGTAACCTCAAGTATGAGCATAAGACAATGATAATAGTCATAACGACACGATGCTTTAGTAACGGATTTTTATCGCTGTCTAATGAAATACTAAAATCTTCGCAATTTATAATTTCACTTATATTGTGCTCCTGGTATGTACATTATTAATTAATCATATTCGACTATTTTTCTATGCTTATTTTATCGTTATACATGGTGAATTTATTAATACCTAATTAATTTTACGGATAATAATGATTGCAATCACCAGTTAGTGATTATAACGCAACGAATGAGGAACTTGCATGGGTCGTAGATTGCCCTAAAAACTATTTTGAATAAGTCAAATGGATACATAAGCTCGCGAAAATACCTTCAGTTTCTCCATTCAACATCAAAAGAAATAAAAAAATTGCATTTAAAATCGAGAAAAATTTCTCTGAGCCGACCGCTGCGCGAAGACACCCGAGCGTTGCCGAGGCCAGGCGTGACGTCATAGGTGCCTAAACAACCGTAGGGAGTTGGGAAATACGCTGAGCGCATGATGTAAAATTTGTTTTGAGGGAGTATTTAGCCGCTCATCGTCACTTTATTTTGTTCTGTTATTCTTGGGCAAGTTTTCCTATTGCTATTGTGCCACGATTATTACTTGAGATATTAATAATCGGGATGATGAAGTACAAGCGTTTCACTTCGTATGTTTTAGTGATAAGAAAAATGGATGATAACGTTGCCACTCGTTCGAATAGTACACCTGAAATTCATCTACAACTACATAATACCCCGCAAGCCGCCTAAAAGGCGTGTGGCATGGGGTGTTAGGACACCAGCCTTTTTTTAGGACACCAAAAATTGATGCCACGACCCTCATGGAATTTGTTAAGACAAATTATTGCTATACGTCGGCGGCAAATCGAGTTTTAAAAAAACTTGTAATACTGGAGGATAACGATCGTAAGCTGTGCTGTTGACATTAGAGTAAGCTGTGCTGTTGAATTTGGCAACACCGAATTAACGGAGAAGGTAGTCCTATCCGTCCTACGGTACGAATTCACAGCAAAACAGTCTGCACACAATCCACATGTGAGATCGCGAATCGGTTCCGCTGCCAACACACACACAAGCTATAACCTATTTCAATAATATAGGTAAATCCATATCCAATATACTAGCATATACCATAAAAATATAGTGGGAAATAGGCAAATACTCTTATCAAAAACTGGATGTCACTGTCACATTCTTATATTCATCATGTACAACTTACAATAACAGAACTCGTTATGATGAAAACAACTATTTATTCACTGATTTAAACCCTTAAATTAGCCCACACAAGTGACACAGGTGACTTTTCTCACTACTATTCGTTGAAATAATGGAATAACTAACTTCACTCACAGTTTTTATTTCAATAGCGTGATCGTGAAATGTCATATCTACGATGAACAACGGAGATTAGCACGCCACTGACAATTTTTACACTACTGTTAGACATTTATCGATAGCGTAATAGCACTTTTTACAGTTCAATCACGATGGAACACTGATAACTCTTGGCCGATATTTTTCAACCTTGTCAAACTTTGTGCATTACAACCACTGGCACTGTGATTATTAGTAGTAGCTTAACGGGAGATGTCACGTTGAAAATAACACTATTTTGGCACAAAAATGTTCCTAGATGTCTCCAATCAGCGAGCAAAAGTTGCATTTACTGGAATTCACCTCATAATACAAGCACATACAGTCCTAAACGACGAATTCTCCGGTACCTACGAATAAACGGATGAAGTTATTGTATATAAAAGCTAAGCGGACATTAGTAAACATCAAAATCGTTCTAATTACATACTTAAATGAATCATATGCTGTCGATAACATCAACTTACAATTAACGTATCCCCCTTCCAATGGCCGTGGCTCAGACTCCTACAACGATGTTATTTAGGTATTATAAAATTTTTGGTTTAACTGCTCCAGTTTTATATTTTATGCCCTTACTCAGATATTAATATTATAAATAATGCAAAATATGAGGGCTTCCAAGCCTCTATCGTCGGATATTTATATTTAAATATAAAATAATCAACACGTCTAACAAACGAAGCTCTCACAACTGCTGGCAACTATTACAAACAATCACAACAATAGCTTCGCGTGATGTTTAGGCACCTTTGACGTCATCGAGGCTTCGTCGGCAGTGGCTTGGGGGGTGAGGGAGTTTTTCCCGCGCTTTAAAATTCGTTATATTTATCATTAAATATCTCGCGAAGGAAAACTCAGATTTACATGCGGTTTTCTTTGTTGTATTCAGAAAATAATTTTCTGTCCACCTGTGAAATAAAAAAAATTCATGCATACAAGTTCCCCATTGTAGTAGAAATTCGAATTATATTGAAATGATCACTAAAAAGGCCTTTCCACATTACCCGCCGCTGAGATAATAGAATTGGACGTTGATGTTGAACGCAAATTGAAGTGAAGTTGAAGCAATCAATAAATTTTCACGTCCGTGCAAAATTGAACACCCGCGTCTGCGATCACTGGTTTTAATTTATATTTCATTAAAAACCGTCTACATCTCAACCCCCCCATCATGAAATTTACAGCAAAGGACATCAAAGCGCAGAGGGAAGATTGCTTTTCAGGTCAATTCGATTACTTGGTCACATTCCAGCCTCTCATTCATGCTTCGCAGAACACACTTAAATTAAATAGTGCCCGTTCACTCGGAGCAGGTGTCGCCAGCAGTCAATGGTTGACCGATGAGGGCCGGTCGGCAACACGGCACAAGTCGATAACATGATTGCCACTCAGCGAGCAAATGGGCCGTTACTTCTCGAGCGTGTGCGAACCGAAAATTCGTCCTTTGACGTTTTGCCCATGGTCGGTGGAATATTTCCGCAAATGCATCTCGTTCTCTCAGCGTCCGAATAAGATCGAAGCGTCCAAATTGGACGGATTGCAGAGCAATTTATTTCCACAGGGTGACGCATCAATGCGGAAGCTTTCCGGCAGTGTTCCCGCAGCGTGTGAGAGGGAGAGGTGTTCATGTCCTAACGAGGGAAACTATCCTAGAAGTGATTAATATTTATCTGTATCGCCTTAGCCAGGGTTCGACAACCTTTCCGATGGTGCGGGTCGGATTTTTAAGCTGGTATGTAGCTGCGGGCCGCATGTTACAATGGCTAAGCTACCTTGGTCTTAAATATTAGTATTTTCTCTTGGTATTTAAATATAATTGCACTAGTGAAATTAATAATACTCTCCGATAACATATAGTTCCACACTAAAATTCGGAATAATTGTTTGTCTTTACTAACATATCTCCCAAATTAGAATCCCAGTCATGGCAAATTATTTTCCTCTCTTATTTTTAAATTTATATATTATTTAAAATGCGGGTGACTTCTTGAAGGTACACCTCGGTCCAGTCCACCGAATTTCCATGAATAACATCATTTTGTTATTCCTAATATAAAGTTATTGGTAACTATTAGATGTTCAGCCCACGCGACTTGGCTTCGGCCGCCTTGTTAGAACTGTGGGTAGCCGATCCCTGATTTAGGCCTGAGTATAAATAACTATTCCTGTCATTGGAAATAAAGGACCCGGGTCGTGCCCATATTAATATAACAGTGAAACTGACAAAATTTTTCTCCTTTATTTCCAATATGGAGAGGTTTCACAAACTCAAGCCTGAAGTTATCAGTTATATTCATGTCATGTACTTCAGGGGGAGTTTTCCCTGACATATCCGACATAACTGTAGGGAAATGTCTAGAAAGTTTGGTTTGGTAATCATTTTTTTAATTGAATAGATCCAATTCGGAAATATTGACTCAAAACATGTTGAAAAATAAAAAAGCTGGAGACGCAAATTCTTAGTCTGAATGCAAGCAAAATTATGCATGAAGGACCCAGCGAATATTTATCGATGACGGAAAAAATGTTGCAAATTGTAATCAGCAATTAAAGAAACTCATTGTAATTGATCCTGCTTTAGCAGAATGCCGATTTTTATCAATGCCCTCGCGTTAGTTACAAAAAAAATTGGTGTAATATATCAATAATAATGTTGCAACTGTTATTTGCAGCATAAGTAGCAAAATGCAGACCACATTTATCTACTCAAGCTGTCTTACCCATGAAGTAGCTCCAACATGAATGTAGCTCAAACTCAATGTGACGGATTTTTTTCGTTACCGTCCTCTTTTTCTACTATGAACAGATTATACTTTATGGACTACATAATGAGGCTGTATAGCAAGGCCACAAGTTGCAATTTATCAAATAATTTGGTAGATAGAAATGAAATAAAATAATTTATAATGAAAAGATATCTTCCCCATTCAAATATTCTCTCGAATGTCCAGAGTAAAACACAGAGAGTTTCCACTCGCTTTTCATGAGTTGGAGATGTCATTTGAATATCAGTTAATCCGTTCGTTCAGAGGGAATCTTTCATTGAAAGATGAAAAGCTCACATCAGGGTGAACGAAAACGAACCATAGTAAGCCCTCGCATGTAAGGGCGGAGTACCTGAGATTGGTTAATTAAGCTGAGATAGATTCTTATTTAAATATGTACGAAATTTAATTCTATTTGATTTTTAGTCGTAAATATCAATGGTAAAAAGAACAAAACTGCTAGCTAGTACAAAGAACTTCAAAATTTTCAACCTCATTTTTTCAGTATAAATGTATAAGCCACATAAATCTTGAGAAATCAATATAGGTATGGCAGAAGACATCAATCTCATACCCATCTAAATAAACTTTAAACTGGTGACATGTTATCCTTGCTTTATGAACCGAAGGCAGCACATCCAACGAGGCCTAACAAACTCCATAAATTGAGTATTTTAGCAGAGAACTACAGTAAAAAGACTATCTATTTGCTGAGAATAGTAAAATAACTAGAAAACTTGAATTTTAAATATGTAATATCGTATAATTTTAAATCATAAATGTAAATGGTACAAAGAAAAAAAAACAGCTACCTAATACAACCAAATTCAAAGTTTTCATCCTCAATTTTGTAAGTTAAAGTTATAAGCCAAATAAATCTTGAGGAATTAATATAAGCATGCCAGCAGAGAGCAAGCCCTTATCAATCTAAACAAAAATTTTAACTGCTTACACGTTCTCCTCGCCTTACGATTCAAAGGCAGCACAGCCAAGTAGGTCCTAAATATTCCATGAATAGAGTATTTTAGCAGAGGGCTAAAATAAAAAGACTAACTTGTTGAATATTTTAATCCATGACTTCAAACGATTTCAAATCCAGTGCTGAGAGGTATTTTGAGTGAACGGAATATATTATCCATGGATCCAATGCCAATTGATCAAATTTCCACTTCACGCTGGTGAAGTACTGACTAGGGTCATAAAGCTAAAATCAAAACATGCAGCTAACTACTCCTATGAGAATATTTTTCAAAAATTTAAAAGCATTGATTTTTTATTTGATTTCAGCTTAAATTTATAAGCCACACAAATCTTGAGAAATCGATATAGGCATGGCAGTAGAGAATCTCATACCTATCTAAATATACTTTTAACTGCTTACTTGCTATCCTTAATCCCTGCCTCCTGAGCATCACATTACGCCATTTACCGTTTTCATAACATCCAAGGGCGCAAAAAAAAATTAAAACGAAAAAAATAAAGCTGAACTTTGACCGAATATGCAAAAGTCAAAATGAGTAGAGAAGGATTTGATTCACAGCCTCATTCGAGAAAAATTCATAGCCTCAAAATTAGTACATAGAAGTTTAGCCAGCATGACCTCAAGAAAAAATGGGTAACAAAGAAGTTCAATTTTTACTATCAGTTTAAGATGAATAATAACATGGAAAGAAGGTGATGAATATCTATCTGGTATTAAGGTAAATTAAGTAAACTAAATTTATTGTTTGATTTATTTATTGCCTGATTAACAAAACATTGGAATCCAAATTACAAGTGGAAAAACGGTAATGGTAACTGAGTTACCTCAAAAGGTACCTGTGTCGAAGCAACCTTCATAGTTTGATTTTGTATGCATACTATGCATTAGCTATTAGCTGCTACGCTTATATTTTGTCATACTTGTTACCCAACGATAAAAAATCCGTTCAAATTATAAATTAACCTGATTCACTAAAAGCACTGAATAACGTAATATTTCAACATGGAAGGTGAGTGGCTTTTATGGCTCCCTATAGTTTAAATTTCTATACAATTGAAACTATATCAACAAATATTTTCATTATGATAAGATCATGAGGCAATTGAAAATATTTACAAATAAATAGAATATTTGTATAGGGCGAGAAACAAGAAAGAAGGAAAAAAATCATCGTTATCGGTTAAATAGGATGACGAACTTGAGTTCCACGCACATACATTTCAGAATCCAAAAGGTACAAAATACTGTTTCTTTAATTTCCATGGATTTTTGGGCAATTGAGATCAAGCGTTTTCAAGCCACCCAGCCAAAACCGCTTTCAATAGAATGTAACGATGTGTCTCTTTCCTTACAAACCATAAACCAATATCTTGATAGCTAAACCAAACAATGAATTAGGTAACTCTGTTTGCGTTTCTCGACATCATGAGAGAGGTGCATACTCGGATACAGTTTGCAGCCCTGCACATCCCAAATTCCCCGAAAGGTATCCCTCCTCTCCCACGGATACCAACCCAAAAGTAACCTCCCCATTCCATGCACCGCCTGAAAGCGTCCTCCCCCTTCCTCTTCGCTCCACTTAAGTGAACCGCCGCGGCGCCCTGGAGATATATAAGGAGCAGCGCGGGAAAGCACAGGAATATTAAGAGACCGCCTCCACAGCGTGTGCGTGGCTGTGTGGTGCCGATATAAATCCCGCTCCTCCCTCCAGGGATTCGCGGAGACGTCTTCACCCAAGAACCTATCTCCTACCAATCTAACTCATCTATCTCCTCCCTCTCCCAACTTTCCACGCCTCAACGAGATCTCCTTCGCAAGTCCCACCTCCCACATTCTCCCTCCTAGGTAAGCACAATCTCCTCGTATATGCGAACCTTTCATCGAGCGAGATGTTTACGGTTCGGCGTAAAGCGATCGAGAACGCGATTTTGCGAGCGAATAAATGGAGTGAAAATATCAAGAGGAGCAGGAAATTGCATCTCTCATTTCCTCAGATGGAACGCTTTCGAGGATAAGACTATTACTGTCTCTCAAACAGCCCATTTTTGGCTGGAATATAACTCAAACTAGGGAGCATAATTTTGATAGGTGCTATTTGCTCGACCTGATTTTTATTACCTTGGTAACCTAGTGATAAAACGTGAAAAATATTTTCCTGCTTTCTCCAAAGTAGATAAAAACCTGCACTACTAACCTACATATAAGAAAAAATTGAGTTTAAAATGAATATATGAAATTGGAATGAGATTCCATCCAACCAATAACTACATATTTTAGAAAATAATGGGATGCGATGTTTTTTTACAAAAATTATAGATACTTATAACTCTTTTCAAGATCACAGTCATTTTGCTGAGCTTAGCATTTGTAGCTTATGTCGGAACATGTTAAAGTAAGAAAAACCATATGAAATAAAGGAAAAAATCTTAACAAGTATAATGAAACCAAGAAAATTAAGCCAATATTTTTTATAATAAGCCATCAGCATAGAACTTTATTTTGATGGTTTGTGTCCAGGAGAAAAATATAGTAGACTGCTATGCAAAGAAAAAATAATCTTTTAGGGCATGAAATTAAAGTAATACCTTGTATAATACCTTTCAGGTACATTTAACTTAAATTTCCCATGAAAATCATGAAATCAGCTAAACTTCTTCTAGGCCTGAACTTGTAAATATAAACTGATAGTTAAGGGAGCAATAACCTACTCATATTTCATCATTACTTGCTAATAAAAACATCTTTGGTTAGTTCTGAAGATTATTTTATGGGTTGGAAGGCTTTAAAAACAATTACATATTCACACCATATCATTACGTTCACCTTTATCTAAGTTAACTAAGAGATGGTCTTGAAATTAAAACTAAAACCCTTAGGTCGCAGACACTGAAGAACTATGGAAAGGTTTCCATAAAAGTAATAGGCTACAAAGTGAAAAAAAGAGTCAAAACTTTGAAATCTTTTCAAACACCGTAACTTTAAGTAGTCACGCTATTCAGAGATATTTCAATTCAAATTCTTAGCAAGGGATTCTTACCACAGGAAAAAATAGCACCCTTATCGGCAATAGAATCCGTACAATTACATCCGTTATAAGCACACGAAGACCCAATTATCCTGTCTACCTTTAAATTCGGAAGCAATTCAGCGAGCAGGTAGTTGGGAATAAAATAAATGGAACGGATCGCAGGAATCCCATCACGCTACCGTGACGCAAGAATCCTCCTCGGAGCGAGAAATAATGAGAATGAAGAAACAAGGCAATCAAGAGACCCGGTTGATGTCGTCATGGAAACGAAGGAAGGGATGGGAATGGGAAGATAAATAGGAATTTCACGCCCACTACTCAGGGTACACGCGGCACATGGAGCTGAGATTAGGTCTGGGAGATATATTTATACCAGCTTAACTAGGCAGACGCTGTGCAACCTGAGGACATTTCCTTGCCCCCGTATATTATTTTGTATGACCCCAAAATCGAAATACTCGAATTTTTATGAACATAAGCGTTCTGAACTAATCGTAATTCGAATTAATAACATCCTAAAATCCGAATAATTATCATTTCCGTTGGATGTCGAAGAAATTTACATAAGTATTATTTAAAAGAGCAAAGTGTGAGTTTCTTCACCTGTATATAGATCTTACGGACAAATAGAAAACACAAAAACATCGAATAAAATAATAAGATACTAATTTGTTTAGCCATCCGTTAAAAAATGTCAGCTCTCCATCTTGAGTGAAATTAAACCGCAGCACTAAGTCTAAGCATATGGACTACCAGGGAAGGGATTTTGAGAGCCAGTTATAATAAAACATACTAAACAATAAACTTTTTCCTGAAAAAATGCAGGAAAACGCAAAATTTAATGGTGATCAATGAGGTGTCGTAGTCTCTTAATCACGAATGTAAAAATATCCATGTTCATGCGTAAATATGTCGTCAATATCATATCTTCAATATCGGCAGCGACGCATTTTCAACGTTTACGTACGTGGCGGACTCAGACTTTTTAAATTGACGGGAATCATGCTTATTGGAATTTTCGCAAAATATTGTGATACATTATCATTCAATTATCGTGACTATGGAGAGACATAAATGTAATGATATTGCGATATCCAATCGGAGAAATCGCCCAGGCTTTTCTTCGTTCCATCATTAAGGGTAGTTTCCAAATAAAGACTATTGGGTGAAAAGTTAGCCGCTGAAATACACCTGAAATGCAGTGATCCCTATCTTTCTTACTCGGTGGGTAAACTTTTCTCGGGATTCCCACCGGGTTAAAAATCTTACTTGAGACTTACACTTTTGCTGATGTTTTGAGCTGCGACTCGAGGCTCATCCTCGACGAGTCTCAGCTCAAAACATCAGCATAAAACGTTTGCTATCTGGGTTAAAACCTATGGTTTTGTGTTATTTTATATTTATTTCCTCATTGCTTTTGTCTAAACATTTACAACTTGTCAGCTTTGCTGTAGTCCTCAATAATCCTCAAAGCCGAACACTTACTCTTTGTACCTCTGTTGTTATATTTTTGACAAAATGATATTTTGTCAGAGCGGAATGTTACATGTATCGTTTATTCTTTTGCTCTTACAGATTTCATCTAGAGCATTATAAATATTTAGTCATTCATTCATTCAAAAATTGAGTTTTTAACCTGGAGGGAATACCAAGGAAAGTATACCCACATAATTCGCCGGGAAAGCATCACATCTTATTTCTCCTCCTCGGTGTCACCTTTGCGTCCGCGCTTTTCAAAATTCTATAGTTCACACTTCTAACAACACCCAAATCTCTTATGTCACCATCCAATTTCTAATCCTCCGTCACAACTTCAATCACGCTCTCCTCGACCAAAAATCGTCAGATGAAACCAAAAAAATACGGTGTGGTACCGATCCGACTCGATTAACTCTGTTGTAGATCAGATTATATCTTGGTACTCAGTATTTTTCCGCTTGCTCTGAAGTTCCACTTCCTGTACTTCCCTGAGAATACAACATGTCTTATTTAGGCATATTGCGATGATTGAATACATACAATGCATAGAAATTGCAACCATTTCCTAGCGAGGAAACAATGGGAAATTTTCCATAATTATTCGCATCCGTCTAGGATAAAATTTACTTCACTACGCTCAGGTGATGGTATTATGCGGATAAATTTTTTTCCGCGACGATTTTGCTTAAAATTAATCATTTGCCTGTTTCCCAACAGTGACTTTTAAGTATTGAAATAACTAAGTTGAAGGGTAGTTCGCAATAAACTACTTAGTTAACGGGAAATCAACAACTTTGCCCATCCCGGGACGTCTTCTACACAGTAGAGGTGGAGTCGTTGGTTTTGGTACATCACTTTCCGTGGTGCCTTGGTGGTATGCAATACCTCTGAGCGATGTCTGAGGTCTGATAGAGGTTGCTTTCAAATATTCTTAAATTATTCTTCAAGCATTGTTTGTTCAGTTTGTAAAATGAAAACTTTTTATTAGAGAGCCTTCTTCTGATAGTCTTCAATCTTTCTAGAAATTAAGGGGGAAGAGCCGCCATCCGTCCCACTCAATGTGCCACTTCTACTAAGGGGGCCATATTCAACTTGACTAATAGGTGTTCAGCGTTTGGAAAGGGGATTACTATAGTCTGTATACGTATGGTGGCACCAGCAACCTGAGTCAGTCTGCAAGCCGCGACCGCCGGGGCGAGGAAAGAACCGACTATAAAAACAATGGTACCGACACAGGTATGGACCGACACATGGACCCGCCAGCTACCTTTCTCCGCGAGCAGTGAGCGCCGGAGTGAGGAAAGGACCGACCATAAAAAGTATGGGACCAATTCAGGTATCCGGTGGGCCCGTGCGCCACCCTATGGTATAAAGACTATACACGCAAGTTGCTTTTTCCGGCGGAAATAATTAATGATGACTTACCATAACTTGCTTACAGCTCAAACAATATGGCCGCCGGAAACCTCTCAAATGCTCCCTCTTAATCAAACGTTTTCGCTTCTCGCGAACTGCCATCACCCAGGTTCACGGAAATGAGCTGTACCTGCCATACATTTAATTGGCTTCAAATTTTTCCGATATATATTCTAAGGCAATCAGAACTTGTATCCCCGGCAGTTTTTTTTCTAAATTATATATTACGTAATTGTGATGGCGATGTGTGATAGTGATGGCGAAAAAATGAAATCTAGTTTAATACTGAGACTCATCAGCGTATCAAAAAAAAAAAAGCTGAAACAGTCCTCATGCTCAAAGCCCTCCTATTTCGTCCGAATCTTCTTTAGTCGAATATTATTTGTTTTTACGAGAATATTTTCGCAAAGAATACTTCAGCCGTCTTTTTTATCCTCTTGCCTGAATGTCAAGAAAATATCATCCTGAATACGTATCGACTTTCTACGGCATTTCACAATCCAGCCTTTAAAAAATTCTTACCTTTTCTCGGAATAATTTTAGCAATGCTTTCAACAATATGTCTCTTTCTTGGAAACCCTCTTTAATCCAAGCCGTATTATACATCGAGATCGATAGCTTTCAATACCATTTATGTATTTCACGTCTTCACTCTAATTTTGAAGGTGTTTCATCATTTTTGAGAAACTCGACGGAGCGCCGACCTTTATATCCTGATATTAGGAACACATTCACCAATCTCTCTCATATATATTCACAAAGAAGTAGCCTATGCCATTCATCATAATCAGAGACTATTCTTCTCCGCAGTTACCATGAAAGTAGGGCAAAGAATGGTGTACGGATCTTCCTCGCAAGGCCATCCCTATAATTCAACTCCATACCTATATCCACGGTACAATATAGCGCGTATGAGAACATCTATCGCATTAGACCTCATTTTACGCATAATTCCGGGTTCAGTCAGGATAAGTTCACATTATACCACCAGTTTTTTTCACCTTAAGTCCCTCATTTTTGGATCTTCAAGCCATGAAAGTCACTACATTAGAGGAACGTGTAGTTATGAATTTATTCGGGTATGAGGCAAAGGTTTTAAATTCACCAGTCTCTATTCATCGGTATTCACTATGCAGAGATTGCTTTAAAATTTTCAGCAAAGATGTAGTTGTTATTAAAAATTACTTTTTATAAGTCTAGCCTAAAACAACACAAATATGATATTCAGAGGTGTATCTCCTGAAGCCAATTAAAATAAGGATTAATATGCCCAAAGAGTGAGCCATATATGATAAATGATGAGTGAAACAAGTATGATAAAAATCCTTTAAAAAATAAACACAACGTACACGGCATGTTTAAAGACCTCTAGAGAAAATCTCACTCTTAAATTATCTCTCAGTGCAGGCAAATACTTCTTCCCATGGAGGCCAAGCACATTCCCAAAAATTTTAAGATCCTAATTTTGTCCCCAGTCCCTATTTTCTCACCAGTTCTCTTTCCCATACTACTAACACTCTGCCGGTAGCCCATTTCTTTTAACTCCTTTCCTTAAGTTCCCAACCCCAAGTTCTCTTCTTTCTTTTCCTTACGACCTACCACGTATTCGAAGACCCACCCATTTCCTACGCCCCCTAACTCCGTGCCGACCTTTTACACCCACTTTCCACCCCAAAGGGTTACTCGGGGTTTCCAGAATTAAAGGAAAAAAAAGTGGAGCGAGCCTATGTCTTTTTATATGTGTGTCCTTTTTTACCAGGGCTCTTCTGAGCTGAAACCCTGTCACCGCAATAACGTGTGACGAATAGGGGTGGCTGGCGTCATACCGGCAATGTGAATAAAAAAGCCATGACAAAAAAATCACGCCCGGGTCGAAAAACATGGAACACCTAGAGTATGAGATGTAGATACCAGCGGAGAGCTTTAATATTCGCGAAAGAGTACTGCGGCGGAGACCACCATGGGAGCGTTGCATCAAATATACGGTCTCTTCCTGGCTTGGTAGACACCTGCTTCTACTTTTTGTTCGCGCAGGCCATGAAATGGGACGAGAATACCAAAATATTTCGATTTCTAGGGCATTTGTCGGCGGCAAAAAGTTTATTCTCGTGTATGCTGTCCTCATTTAAGTTTATGGAGCGTGAAAAGCGCTGTCACGAGAAGGTATATACAGGCTGCCCCACACGATAGTTTCCCTGGGACATGCAAGCAATGATGTTTATAGAGACATTTATACCTCTAGGTCAAACATTTTGTAGAGTCTGAGTAACTTTTTTTGGGATAAGAGTTATTGGTTTAGGTTTTTTCTTGGCGTTTTCTTACTTTTTTATGACTGAAACCGTAATTCCAATCATCAATGGCTCGTTTAAGTCAACAATTTGTCTTAAAAATTTTTGCGAGATAACCCTTCTATTTATTTCCGCATATCAACGAAGGTGACCGCATTTAAACATCGTTGATATTAAATTATAAGTACAAATTTTCCATCAAAAATTTAATTATTCATTTTTGGGAAAAGTTACTTCAAGAAAATATAAATACAGTAAATTCAAATGTGATACCGTAAAACAAATGGTTTCAGGATAATATAAGACACGGTCTCAGGCGTTAATTTGTGGAATTGCTTCATGTTGAATGAAATAAAATAACTATGTTTTATTCCACGCTTTATTTTAGATCGTACGACCGGTTTCAACAATTAGTGTTATCATCAGGTACAATTATATGGGTGGCACGCTCTTAAATAGGTAAACGTGGGTGGAAGGGGAGGGATCAAAAAAGGGGGGAAGGGAAGGAACATTGATGGCGGGTAAAGCGGATTTTTGAAGAAAGGAGTGGGGGAGGCCTTGGGCTGGCTTGCATGGGATAAACGCAGCAGGATAGCCGCAGACATCATATCTAAGTTTTCGTCTCATCAATTAAAACAACTCGAGATGGCTCGCACATGCAGATTATTCGGTACATTAAAACCTCGATGTCGGAAGCGAACTTGGTTATGACAAAAGCCGACAAGGGTAACTGTGTGGTGATTTTGAATAGAGACGACTACGTGAGTAAATGTGACACCTTCTTAAACAACAATGATTTTGAAGTGATGACCAAAGACCCTACTACAAAATTTCTTCACGTCATTCATAAATTCTCTGCACCGATCAATCGAGTTCACCTTGGAATACGGTGGACCTAAAATTAACTTTTTAGACCTAAACATCGATATTAGCACGGGAAGACATGAGTTTTCAATCTACCGTAAACCTACGTTTACGGATGCCATTATTCCAATGACCTCTAACCATCACCGTATTCATAAAACAGCTTCGCTAAAATCAATGGTGAACAGGCGAAAAAGTATCCCAATGTCTCAAGACAATTTTAAGAAGGAATTAAATACTATTAAGTATACTGCTCAACAAAATGGCTTCGACCCAACTTTGATCGATAAACTTATCGAAAGATGTAACAAAAAACAAGCCATGAATCTTATAACTTCCTTTCAAGTTAATACTGAAAATCCTTCACGCTGGTGCAAGCTACCTTTCATACCCCATGTATCATACAAATTGTGTAATGTAATTCATAATGTAAAAGTGTCATTTTATAATCCTGTGACAGTGGGTAAAATCCTTTTTAATACAAAAGACAAGTATGACGATCTCCAAAAAAGTGGTGTTTATCAGTTGAAGTGTGATACCTGTGAGATTAAATATATTGGACAAACTGGGAGAAACTTGAACGTGAGAATGAAAGAACATCGACGATGTTTTTAAAATAATGACGAATCCTCTGGAATAGCAAGACATTTGAGTGACGAGTACCATTGGTGTAATTTTTAACCCAGGATTTGACATTGTATTGACAAGGGGAGAAAAATGGACTTTTTGGAACAGTTTGAAATTGTGAATTGCCCCACTAAACTTTGTAATGACCATATGTTCCCCTCCCAGTCACCTTTACTTAACGTCACACTACCACCCCCCTACGACCCTCAACCTTGATTCCCTCATGTCTTTTAAACCTTTTGAGAACCCGTCTCCCTTTATCCCTTTTGTTCCTTGTCGTTTATCCCATGCAAGCCAGCCCAAGGCCTCCCCCACTCCTTACTTCAAAAATCCGCCTTACCCACCATCAATGTTCCTTCCTTTCCCCCCTTCTTTGATCCCTCCCCTTCCACCCACGTTTACCTATTTAAGAGCGTGCCACCCATCTAATTGTACCTGATGATAACACTAAGTGTTGAAACCGGTCGTACGATTTAAAATAAAGTGTGGAATAAAACATAGTTATTTTATTTCATTCAACGTTTCAGGATAACTTTGCTGAATAAAACCTAGAAAAATTTTTACCCTAAAAATGTTACCGATCTAAGCCAGTTAATACCAAATCTATATGAATATTACTCCCACATCAGGATTAGATAGAATGAACTCCGTTAAGACACCCGAAACCAGTAGTAACGGGAAATTAGTTGTACAATTTACATGTCTATCGAGTGCTGAAGAGAATGTGTATTTGATACATTCTGAAACGGCAGTAAATCAAATCTGGATATGATACAGATTTTTTTGCTGCGCATCATATTAGGATTTCCAAATGGTGTAACATAAGAATGAGAAGCCAGAATATAAGGAATGGAAAAATCTGTAGAAATATTGATTTTCAAACCTGAATATCACTACAGCAATCTATTTTATGACTAAATCATTCATCTGTACTTATAATTAACATGGATAATATCTATAAATGGATTAAGCGACTTCCTGAACCACATGCAAGCACCAGCTAACTTTTCTAAGCTTAAATCCTCAAGAGTTGTTGCCCCTTCCCTTACCTTGAAGATGGGGTTCTTCCCTATTTAGGCTTATGTCGTTCGTTTCTCAAAGGAGCCATAGTTTCGCCTATACTGCAGTATCTTCAGCACGGAGAAGATAACTTTTTGGTGATGACCAAAAGATGTCTGCGGCAACTAAAGTTTTTACTGGATGCAAGGTAGAGCTAATAGCAAACTTTTTTATTTTAATGGTGAGATTATTTTCAAATCTGTGACCCCTATTAATACAATGAAGCCTTGCGAAGCTTGCAGCAGAGTGCCGCGAAGTCGTGAGACCATTGGACCGCTCCACCGCAGGACATTGCACGACAAATAAACTGAGAAAAGTGACATCAAAATTAATTTAAATTTTAAATTATTAAAAGCTTCATAATTTCCTCACACAGCGTTTCAACCCGAAATTTTGCTTTCGATTTTAAGGGCTGTGCATTTCCCGAGTGAAGCCACGGACGTCTTATAGCGAGAGGATTTTTTGTTGGGATATCGGAAGGCTTCAACTGTTCTATGAACCTTCCTTCAACAACAGAGCGATTTATCCTAATGGCCACATGTTGCAGAATTGATTTAATTGTTGCGTCATAACTATGGACTACAAATCTTTTTGCATGGCCTAGCATGTAGAGTTATTATTCTTTCTAGGGGAATCACAACAAGTCGTCGGCCTTCATGGTCAAAGTAAACACGCCTCTTCAAACTGCTAGTGCCGCGAAACCTCAGCAGTGAAACTTTTCCGGACGATGAACTGTGTCGACCGCGTTGAAGGTAATGCTAGGACGACGACGGGAAAGGGAAGGGCAAGGGAGTGGGGCGTGGGGAAACGGCATCGTGTTTCTCTTGATATTTTCTTCTTTGCTGGATCGCTGGAGCAACGAAGCGGCCCAAAGGGGGATAGAGAGGCTTCAGAAACTCTCAACCTCGCCCTCGCGCGGCGGAAAAGTGAACGAGGAACAAAATTAAATGCAACCCGAATTGCGGAACGAGTTTTAAAGGTGAAAAGACTTTCCAATTAGGGATAGAGGCGCGGTTTTCGTTTCGGTTTTGTTTTTTTCTTCCGGGAGACCCATTTATTTTATTTTTTCCTTTTTGACAGCATAGCGGTGAATAAAATTTTATCCCTCGGAGCTAAACATCCGTCTTCTCTCCCCGTTGTTTGCACTCAATAAGAAAACCATTGGTTAAACGCGCTCCACTTCCTTGGGATTAAGGTACTTGCGATGGCTTCGGGCGAAAGAAAAAAATATCCCATCCCTTTCCGCTCAGTTAGTTAAAGTTAGTTATATTTTTTTCAGCTTAGGCGACATTTACTGCAGGGATTAATGTATTTGGTTTCGGTTTAGGAATTGTGTCGGGTACATTAACCTTTTATAAGGCATCAGCCGGATAATGTGAATGGCTCGGTTGCCATTGCTATTCCACGATTCGCAGGCGATTGGATGTGTGAACCCAGGAAATGGAACGCAAAGTACGAAACTAGTGCTGCTGGACAAATTATCTCTAGTTCCCCGTGATCATCAGATGCGCTCAGCACCACTGCTTCCGATTCTCGGAATCACGTACGGAAATATAATTTCCCCGGGTCAAGCATGACTTCATACGTGTAGCATTTGAAATGGAGTTGGCATATGACGGTACTGAACAATGATGTAAATAGGGTGTTCAAAGAAAATGGCCTGCTTTTAAATCTTCATATTTATTATTTTAGTAAATACAAAAAAATAGGATAAATCGGAGGGTACATTATGCTTTAACAGCACTATTACAAATTCTCACGCGTCAAACTACAACAAGAACAACATATAGAGGATGGCTAAAATTCTCTGCATCATAAACTTTACACAATGTAATTTTTTACACAGAAGAGGGAGATGTCTCTCTGGCCTTCAATTCAACTGTAATATTAGGTAAATAATAAATGAACACATTCGTTCACGCATAAACACAGTAAAAATCGTATGCGGTTATGTCTGGCGATCGTGGAGGCCTAGAATTCAGGGCAAAGTCTCTGGGTCCCAAATCAGCGTCGAAGCATACTGCTTCTGATAGACTGGAAACGGATATTACACTGACTGCCGGAGAGCGATTTCCTGAAGCTTAAGTATGTATTTACACTAAACACCAAGTCGAAACAACGAATGTATCGTAATTATTACCATCAATAATCAGGTACTACATTTTGACGCCAAGAGCGCCATTACCATCGGAATTCCGTGATTTATATAACAATAATTTACAGAAATTAAAATTATATAATGTTAACTTGATTTAAGACTCCTCAATATTAGGGAAAGAAAATAAGAAAACAAGGAGATTCAGAATGTCTCTAATTGTTATTTTATTGATCTGCTCTTTTTTTCGGGATAATTTATTGAGATTTTCGTAATTGCATCTCATAAGGTCCGCATACACGTGCAAAAAGCAAGGAAGGACGCAAATAGTATTACTATAAAATAATATTCAAGCATTAAATCATAAATTATTTGGAATCAAAGGGATTCAATTCATTGGGCTATAATAATTCTTTTTCGTTGGAAATAAGAATGGCTGAAAAAGGGAATAGCATTTAAAAGAGCAATTGAACAGAGAATCCAGGTAAGGCCAAGTAGACGGAAAACTGAGTTTGGATTCAGTTCGCGTAGTTATTTATTTACTTAATGAAGCTATCGAATTTTATAAATACCCATAATCTTCATGTGAAACTTTTTTTTGTAATTTTAATTTCCATTCTAGCAGTGAGGTTGAGAGAACTGATTTATAAAAGAGAAAGTGTTAAGGTTTGAATATATGACTTGCTAGTACGGGATGTAAGCACCGTATTTCTAATTTCCTGCAAGACATACCGCCTTGCAAGCGCAAGAAGTACCTAAGGATAAACAGAAGTTTTACCGCGTGAAAAACTCCATATTGTTCCAACTCTTCACATTGTAATGTAGCCCCTTCAATAAGTCATTAAATTACGTGTCTTATCGCAGCCAGGGTTTAGCACACTTACTTTGAGCTTCCATTCGGTACCCGTAGTTAGATCATCGAATCTACCGGAATAACAATCTTCGCTCTGATGATGAACTTAAAATTTTACCACGGCTAAAAGGTACTTCGACTCCTACAAAACGGTAAATATCACAGGAATATAAACTCTACAACGGTTTATAATTAATATCATACACACTAGTATGACCATCATGAAATTTAATACCCTCATTTGTAAACTTAAACCACAGGAGAAATACGTGCAGGTGTTTTTAATTTCACTGCCTTCATCGCCAATAGTAGTTCTTCAATTCACCTGTGAGTAGGAAATATAACGTACCAATCATTATCAATAGAACAATTAGTGTACTAAATATTTAATTAAGTATATTTTGACATGCACTATAACCATGTAGTGATTTCATCAGCGACAGGAACAATTTTTGACCCTAAAGGGTGTTAGAATGATCTTATGATGACATAACGCAGTAAAATGACACATCACTAAGAAGTAAGTACAGTGCATGCGTGAAATAAAAGCGTTTGGTAAATGAAGAAATCATATTCATTCTGCATGATTGTAAAAGTAGTCCACCTCAGACACGGGACATAAAATATCTTTATAACATCCTCTGTGGTATTATCCAGTGTGGGTATATTGCGGGTCCTCCGCATACTTTTATACCTCGGCGGAGAATTTACGAGGGACATAAACGGCCTTTTTGGTTCATAGTCATTAACCGTCTACAAGATCAAAAATAAACGATGAATCACATCGCTGCGATAGACGGAGGCCAATTTTAAATTTATAAAAAACATCTTAGTCACCTGGTTCTATATCCCATATTCCAAAGTCTATCAATCCTTTCTCTCAAGCCTTCAACTACTCTAGCGATCTAGCGGATGGGGTGGGATTCTAGCCACTCTAGCCTCTACTCTAGCCATCACAACTGCCAACGTGTGAAATTTATGTGGGTATCTCGATTAGAGCTCACAAATTATAACTTTTTAGATACGATAATTTCATGGTTAAAAGATCAATGCTAACTTATCTAAGCCTTACGACCCGGGGAAGAAAATTTCACTGAAATAGCATAGCAACACGTTGAGCATCAGCATCACATTAATTTCATCAGTAAAAATTAAGGTAATTGAAGTAAAAAAAAGTTATATGCAATTTCCTGCTCTATTTTCGGCTAGTTGGATTTATTTTTGAAAGAAGCCTCTTTACCATAATAGAAAATTAACGATTTTAATCCCAAAAAGTTGTACACTATATACCATACAACAATTTAGGAATCACAAACAGTATTCATGTAAAATTCGGCAAATAAATTAAGTCTGTGTAATAATTCCACTGTGCTTATTGTACTTCCTCCTTCTTAAGACTTAAAGATCATGACCTTCCATTATGTATTAAATATCCTACAAAGCGCCGTCGCTGAGAAGTGTAGAGGAGTCTAAAAATAAAAAAGGCAAAGCCTTTTCTACCCGTTTCAACGACCTGTAAGCCATTAATAAAGGATTTTTTCGGATCAAAACATTTCTGGATAGGGTGAGAGAGAAAATATCCCCCAAGAAGAGGGATTTACGGCCCCTCCGCAAGGCCATGATGTAAAAAAATATAAGCGTCGGATGAGCGAGAGAGAGTTTCTGGAGCGCGTAAATGAGGGTGAAGGGAGAGTGGGAGGGAGGGATGAAGGGGTTTTTAGGGAGTTTTCTGCGGTCTGGAGAGTGGATTTCACTCCCCCCATAGCGCCATACACCCCCACCCCCTTTTTCTTTCCAATGCCCTAGCTTGTTAATGCCGCAGCTTGATAGATGCCACCCCACCCGCCTCCTTCTCCGCTATTTTCTGAGAATCGACCCTAGGGAGTCGCAAAACGGCGCGAAATATACCGTCGGCCAAATATGCAAGAGCCGATGCTTGTACTTCAGTTGAGAGCAATATTTTCATTTTTGCCTCTTGCTTCCATTCTACCTCTTCTTCAATGGAGAGCGCAACATTCCTGCTCGACCTGATTTTTTTCTCGGCACAGTACTCGTTCGAAACTTAACTAATAGCTATTCATTTATTGGTAAAATTTCGGAATATACAAGGTTTAAAAATTTACAGGGTCTTTTTTTAATTTTCCAGGGTCTTAAAGTTGAACATTTGGCCTCAGAACTTTCTCGAACGTACACATTTTACTTACGACACATAGGAAAACATCGACAAATGGTCACTCTTTATAGCAAATTTTAAGATGATAAAGTAGATTAGAAACGAAAAATTCGCCGTCAAAAAAGGTAAAATACGACCATTCCAGAGGGAATGATACGTCTTCTTAAGGGCTCTAACTTCCTCGGCGGATATAGTGACCTTCGATAGTTATTACGTCGTGTATCCTATATGCTCATGAAATTCGTATCCAGGGCTTCATTCGCAACATAAAGAAATACTTTAAAAAAATAACTTTCAGTTTTCTTTACAGCAACCTCCCGAAATTAACTGAACAAACTCCAAAAATGTTTTCATAATTCTCTCTGTACATTGGCTATAAATTGAATAATGAATTTTTGTTTACATTTTCGATAAGAACATCAAAGATTGTCCAATAAATGACAAGATATTTATCTTTTGGGTCCAAAACCTGTAAGAAAGGATGTTTACAACGGGAAAAACTTAGTTTATCATTTATTTATCATTCAAAACGTCTACAAAAATGGTCAATACATCGTTCTATTCGCAGACCTAACTTCTATCTACTTCAAATATCCCAACTAATAAGTGAAGCATCATCAGAACTGAGCAAAAGAAAAGAAAATTAGTAGCTAAAGAGGAAAATTTGACGGTTTTTGTCGACGCCTTCCACCGTGACAGTGAACCCCCCAAATGTTGCAGCCTTCGAAACTCAGCTCCGCCTTCTCTCTATCTTTACAGGAAATTGGCTTAATAGAGGCGCAAGCAGCACGAGCTGCTGCGTAGGTCGAATAAGCCAGTGCAGCGGAGGCGTGACGAGGGATAAAAGTGACTTTTAGGTTCATGACCACTAACAATAACCAATATAAGAAATGAACCACCTCAGCAATCCTGTTTTAGCTTCGACTTATTTAAAAAAATAGAAGTTTCAAATAAATTTTCCATAAAAAGTATCCTGGTCTTAAAAGAGATTTCCATATTGTAAAATTATTCATATACAGTCACTGACAGGATCAAGTTCTCATTATGATCACCTGATCAAAAACTTAAATGTGGTGGTAATCAGATTTCTTTCACTTTACTACCATGCCTCGTGTTACCCGTATCCGTATCCCTTCCCCTCCTTTTCTCTTATGGTCAGTGCGAGGTGCCCGGCTTGAAACAAATAAATTTTTCATACGCCATGAAAGAATTTCTTTTCCACCCATCAAGTTTAAAAAACATAGGTCAAGAGAAATGATTTAAAATATGTTCATTTATACCCTTTCCAGATATCTGAGCCGCTCAATACTCAATTGTCATTAAACAAACAGACCTGCTCTGAAATGCAACATTCATTTGCTTATGACTCAAAAAGTAGTCCCTTGAATACCTAGTTTTTGTTTTTATCACGATTCCTACGGTATAGCGAGCATTATATCAGTTTTCCATCAAGTTAATATATTAATTCTAGCATTGATCAATACCGTAGACTGCTTAGACAAGTAACATCATATAAACAGTAAAAAATATTTCATTTAAAATAAATATTTCCATAAATTACGGCAGAGAACAATATATTTTACACTAATATAAATTTAAAGTACTTATAAAAAGTTGAAGTAGTTATTTATAATGTTCACTCAAAGAAGAACAATCGGAGGAACGTATGAAATTTTACCTACCAATTGCATTCGTTTCACGAAATGACAACAGTGTTACGTACGCTAGAGTGGGCATGTTTAGGGTGGGGAAGGTAACTTTTCAGCAATGATATAAAGATGCCTCCAGTAACACAGGTGGTGCAACAAAATCTGTTCGAGAAACGAACAAAGTGGAAGGAGATCCGGCAGAATCTGCCCCACGGGTCGTCCATTAATAAAATCGGTTTAAAAGAGACGGGAGAAGATTATAATGGACGGACTAAATCAAAAATACGTAAGTTATATTTGATAACTCATTTAAAACCATTTAACGATTCCTACGTTTCCGAGTTTTTCCTGGCAGCGATTCCGCTGCTATAAGAGCGTATTTTGAAATTTTCATGAATTTAACATACACCATTTCTCGTACCTATCCCTACACTTCCACTC
Source organism: Ischnura elegans (assembly GCF_921293095.1). Lineage (NCBI taxonomy): Eukaryota > Metazoa > Arthropoda > Insecta > Odonata > Coenagrionidae > Ischnura > Ischnura elegans. The sequence goes on from NC_060247.1 coordinate 29,929,227, forward strand.
GCATACCCCTACACAAAATCCAACGATGACACGTCACCGATACGCCGGCGTGCTCGCCACTTTATGTCGGTTTCAACGAAGGAAGGAACAGGAAGATGGGAAGGAGGGAATGATGGAAAAAGGGCTAGGGAACAGGAACCACGTTCCACCGCGTCTGAAGAAAAGGGAGCAGCCGTCGTAATTATTAATTATGGCGAGCCCCAGGCGCTTCGGAGACTTCTCCTCATAATGCTTCACAGCCGGGCACAATGTTCAATTTTTTTAAGGGGAGGTAAAGCATAGTTTTCCAAGAACTCAGCGGGAGTGGAAAAAAAACTCACGGTCAAATTACGGTCCGCGCGTGTTTTCTCGGAGCAAAAAAAAAGGAATGTTAATCCGTGAGCCAACAAACTCGTACTGTAGAGTGAAATAATTCCATAAATACGAGCGCGTGGCAAATTAATTCGAAAAAAAAAATTCTCGACCGCATGAGTACGAAAGAGTCCTTTTTACGGAGAGGTGAAACATATAAATCATTATTTATTGAGATGGAGTAAATTTTGTGTTATTTTAATGTGTTGTCGGAGAAACCGTTTAGAGTACAAATTGATATGTAAAGTTACTAATCGTTCAATGCATCACAAGCATCAATTACTTTATACTGTGCCGCGAAATCTAGAAATATCACCATTTATTGTGGTAGATTTTTCCCCTTCTTAATTTTGATTTGGATGCATTCAAACCAATTGCAAAGCATATATTATTTTCAAAAGGATTTCGATCATCAAAAACCTCAATTAATAAAGCCTTACTAAAGATAATAATGGTGAAATATTACTTAGAAACGGGATTATTATTATTATATGAATGATTTCATAAATGCAGCTATCAACGGTTGCTATCAATAAATAACGATGCTAAAGTAATACGGGGGAATTTCGTTGACAACGTATTGCTGATTAAACATCCTCACACCAGGAAACTTATCTCACTTAGGAAAATGCTCTTCGACTTACTTCGGACGAAGAGGTACCCTCAAGTACCCATTACATCTAATGACCAATATCAGTCAAAATTACCCCATAATGCCTGCTGCGCCATAAACATCTAATAGCCCACCGCTCGTAGCTGTCACCGAAAAGCTTGTCATACTAAGCCAGCAAGTACTTTGATGCTCATTTACTGCCGAGATGCGAAATTATGCTGTCTTCATTTCAATGGTAGGCATCCTATCATAAAATTAAAGTAGGAAATTATATGCGAGATAGGGTTTAATAGTGGTGCATTAATATAGAAGTTTTCAAACATTTCATTTGGCCCAACATTTTTTATGGCAATTCATAAGATTACTTAGATTTCTTCTAACACCTGAGACACGCGATCACTGCCTGCTAATTCCCTCGCAGTTTATATTATAATCTGCCATTATCCCTTTCAAAGATTAAAAGTGTGACAATTCTTCATATTCACGAAAGCGATTTTTGGAAATTTTATATTTTTGTAGCTTAGCACATTTTTTTGTGTTATTGGCGTTTTGTAATGATTGCCCATGATGTAAAAGTGTCTTCTGATTACACCAATGTACTTAAAAGCTGAAAACAAGAGTGATATCACGAGAATTCGCATATGCAAAATCAAAGAATATCTCCATAGGCAACGAGGATGGAATACGTATACTTACACAGTCATTTTACTTCTCATAATCAAGGAATTTATTAATCTGATGTTGAATCATAGCTACTTAGAGACTTTTATGGGCTAAGTAAGTTGAAAAATTTGCCTACTGATATGTATTGAAAATATCATCGGGATAGCACATTAAGAAAAAATCTCCATTTGGTACTGCCTGCAATTCTAGCTATGAAAGCCAGAAGGCAACTGTTATGAAGAAATCGGTTCATGGATAGTATGGACAATAAATACTCTTATAACTGTATTTTTTAACATGAACATAATATTCCAGACAACTCTCTGCCAAGGATTGAGTGATTTTAGCCTAAAGTTATGACTATGTTTATTACTTATATTAGTATTTTAATTTTATTTAAGAGCATTTAAGAGAGATTTCCCAATTTGTTGTATCACATCGCTACCTTATGGGAGAAAATATTAGGTTTTGCATCAATTACTTCCGATATGGATATGCAATAGTGGGAAGTAAGTAATCATTTAATTTTTTAAAGTGAAAAAAGGTTCATTAACAATGATCGAGTTTATTCAATAGCTTTTGGCAAGTGAGATACTGAACTAAAACTATCCCTAAACCTAAAATTCTGCCTGTAGTAAAAACAGCATTAAGCGAGCCACCTCACTTTGTGGGATCCCTTAACTACCCCAAGGACGTAAATGTTAAGGTTTGCATATATTTCTTCCGGCATGATGATGATGCCCTTAAATTCCGCGGACTAATTCTGGGTGATTCGGGAGAGTTTGAGGGGGAAGGGGGGTTCCCTTCGGAATCCTCTTCCCCCCTCACCCCACCCACACTCATAGTCGCCACCGTAGAGAGTTTGCTGCTACCCGTTGAGCGAGCCCGCAATAATTGCTCCAGGTTTAACCGAGGCAAACAAATTTTATGGGTCAATTAGCGCCCAGGACGGGAGGGAGGGAGCCTTGTTTGCCAGCCCGATGCCTCCGCTCTTGCTGCCGTTGCCTGCTGCTACCATTTAATTCGTCCCATATAGATGCCGTACACCGCCGCCCTTCTATTCCGCTGCACGGCGCAAATTTTTTTTCATCCCCTGGTCTCCCCTTATCCCGTTCACGCAGTGATTATGCACGCAGAAGGGTATCTCATCGGGAATTCATCGCCCTTTTGCGGCTGCGAAAGGAAAGGAGGGGTAACGTACACGGCGCCGCCTCCGTTGCCATACGCTATGCATGCTTGTAGCTCCCGCATTAAGGCTCACCTGGCGATGGGGTTCCTAAGTTTATTATTTTTTTTCTTCCGTTTTCACTTCGGTTTATGAGCTTGCAAATTTTTTTTTACTAACAAGTCACGAATCACGCGGTTTTTTCCCTCAAAACCTCTCTTCATAAGCCATCCCCTCTAGTACTTATTTCCAAAAAGTGATATGCAAACATATGCTTGCTTCACGTGACGTGGTTTGGATCACCCACACTTACCATCATGCGCACAAGTATCCAAAGCTTCTATAACAGCTGTGGTCGACTCAAGATTTACATGGATAAACCACAGGAGTATTCCACCGATGTCACTGTAAAAATCATCAATAACAAAACAAAAATTACCTGTACGGATATGTAGCTCCCGCATTATGGCTAACCTGTCGAAGTCAATAGCTTTGACAGGAATTTTTTTAGGCCCAAAGAGGAGGTCCAAAACCCTGGCTTTAAAAAATGGGCAAATTTTTTAAAGCCAGGGTACTATGTAGAGGGTTTAAACAAATTTAAACACTTTTCACAATCGAAAAAACTTCATTTTTCAAAGAATTCTTTTTTATATTCATCATTTTTCAATATTTGTTTTTTGTTTTTTTATGTGTGTGCTTTTATATTTCGGGGGAGCCCGGACCCCGCAAACCCCACCCTCACTACGCCACTGGGCGAAGGGTTCCAAAGTTTATTATTTTTTATCCGTCCTCACTTCGTTTTATGAGCTTACGAATTTTTTATCTAAGTCACTAATCACGCGGTTTTTCCCTCAACACCTCACTTCACAAGGATTATCCGATACTTCCTAAATATCTCCAAAAACGATATCCAAACCCATGCGTAGATCACGTTACGTGGTTTGGACCACCCAGACTTGCTATCATTCATGCAGGTATCCACAGCTTCTACAAAAGCTGCGGTTGACTCGAGGCCAAAATGGATAAGCCACAGGAGTGATTTCACCGGAGTCGCTCTAAAAATCATTAATTACTGCAACAAAAGTAATATGTACGGATATTTGCCGGTGTTACGATAGACTACCCTGCCTCATGCCTAAATTTACCCGGCAAAACATAAAAATTTCGCTTGTATAATGCATACGCTTCTCCTAACCAACCACTTTCCGCAAGCAATATCCAACGATATAAGTTATGTCCACATTGTGGTTTGTACCGGCGAAACCAAGCATCAGTTATAAAACAGCTGGGATATGAAGGTGCTCAAATTATGGGTTAACCGATGTGTGATTCGCTGTGACTGCGATAAATATAAAAATTTCTCGAGAGTTACCTTCAATGTCTGCCTCATTAACCTTAATAGAAAGATAGCAATTTTTCCACAGGAGGTAATGCCATATATCAATTTAACCTTGATAGCATGCAATTTGATAAGAACGGAGGGGTACGGAGCCTAGTCGAGGTATCGCAAAATAGCTTATGCATGCATGGAGCTCTCCTGTTAAAGCTCACCAGGTGGTACTCAGGTCCTTCCGTCATCACCTTGGTTAAAGAGCTTATGAAAAAATCTTCCCTCATAGTCTTTCGCAGAACACGCAGTCACCCACCCATACCTATTTCCTTGCAGCCACATGCGTTCATTCGCTAAATTCGGTTTCGGCCAGCCAGACTCACCCAATCGGTTTTTACAGCAGCTGAGGAGGAAAAATCTAAATTTATGGATAAACCCCAGGTGTGGTGTGATTCACAAAACTCATGGCAAACACTACTCATTAGTGAAATGTGATTAAACTGAGCGAAATTTTGTCACCGTCTATACAGTCGCGATGAGTGGGTACTTTTTAGGGCACTACATGGCTAGTAGTGCTCTATGCAGAGAGAAAGTATTAGTAAAGTAATATACTTTGATCTAAGATACTGATTGGTTAATGAAATGCTTAAGATATCAGCATTTTATTTAAAAATTTAAAAACAAATATTTTAAGGCAAGTACTAGAGGGAGATGGTTCACATTCTTATTAAATATGTCTTCCTCAATTCATATTAAATATAAATCTTCCAGCGGATACTGAAAAATTGGTGATTCACACGAAATATTCAAAACTTTATATCATATACCGTGATGGCTTTTCCCCACAAACCACATTCTACAAGCGAATACTCAGCAACAGCAGCGGTTCTTGCGGTTTGGACAAGCGAAACCAACTATCAATCATAGGTTTCTAAATCAGTGGAGGACGTGAAAGGGCTCTAATTATGTCTATTGACCATAGAGGTAGGGTTCAATGAGATCATGACGTAATATCAAATTTCCTCGGCGGGAGTTATCTATGTATCCCTTAAAAAGGATGAATTGGTAAACAGAAGGTTAATTTCCTTCAAATCATTATGAAATGAGCAATTTGCCAAATGAAAGTTATCATCTCTGCCAAAGATCATTTCATGAGAGGTTATCAATGTTTAAATCACATTATTAGCTATTTTATGTATCCACTGTTTCCAACGATGAAATGTAAAGCTATTGCAAAAAGAAAAGCGTTAAAAGGATGATAAAGGATAATAGGTACCGTAGAACGTCACTGGTAAGATAAAACAGTACATCAATGTTGAGAGAGTTGAAATACGTGAGCAATTACCGAGTAAGTTTCCTCTGACATTTTAAACGGGCTTTATTTGTACCAGCAAATCTGGCAGAGGACTCCATGGCTCTTAATTGAAATCAGCTATATAGAGTAAAATGATACCAATTTCCATTTAAGAAAAATTCACCGTTTACTTTTGGGGTGGATTCTTCTACTAAAGTAAATATTTTCCAGCAATAAATAAACTATTTTATATCATTACAGATCCATACAAGCCCATAGTTTATTGGGTTTTTAAAGCGAAATACCCCATTCAACTTATTTCCATCCATGAACGCTTAATAATACCCAGCACGAAAAACTATCCTTATTCCCTCAGAAAAACTGACCAGCAACAAACTCAATTAGTACGTGGGGTACACCCGAAACATTGGCTTCACTAATCATACACAAGATTTGAAACTCAAGGAAAGCTAATTGTTTAATTCTACCATTCAAAATTATCAAAAAACTTTCCTCAAATGAATAAGAATAATAATAAAGTCATAACAATCAAGTTACATTTGAAGTAACATACCGATGTAAGAATTCAATATTCAACCCAAAATACTTAGAAATCGGTACTTATTCAAGAATAGATGCGAAGGATGATGCTGAGAGTGATTCCGCACGCTAAGAAATACAATTCTTCCATATGGAGAATATACGTGAGACATACAAGTTCCAGAAGGCAAATTGGCAATGGCTTCACCACTTGCCCATTTGATGACTTAATCTGCCATTCCAAACGGCGGGAATCGAAAATATGGACAACGACGTGGCGCCAGGTGGCTCAAATTGAGCTTCAACCAAAGCTTAATTGCTGCCATCCATAAAACCCTATCGCAAGCCTAACCGCAGCGACAACGGAATGCCCTGTACACTCCTTGCTCGCTTGGTTTAGGATGGTGCCGTTTTGTTTTAGTGGTGCGGTACCTGTATTGATGGATGCAATGAAAATGTGAGAAATTCCTCCGAATAAATAGGCATACTAATGACTGCCGCCATTGCCGACGTACAATATCTTTTTAATACGTATATATAAGAATACTAGCTTATAGTGTTAACATTTTTAACTTATACTTACGATAGTTTCCAGTAGGTGAATAGCTTCATATTGCCTTCCTCATCGAGTTCATCGCTACCTTTGCGTGCATTGTTATGTTCTATTTTCTACTATATAGCCTTCCGTATAACACTGTTGTTCTCTGCAAAATAGGGAAGTCTGTATACAAGAATGGTAAAAATTGCATAGCCCAAAAATGAGAATGAGCAGATTAAAAACGTTTTTGCATCAGAAACCAATTCGATCTGGGAGACTATAAATTTATGGGATACCTTGAGATCGGGATTAAGATAATTTTGACTTGCACTAAATGGTGACTTTTCATGTGAAAAAAAGATACAGCCTTTACAAGAACATTTTATGCATGGCGTTCTCTGGGAGCGGCGATAGCGTAAGGCGCATTTCAAACTTAAATACCGCGTCTGTATTAAATTCATTGTACACGATATCTAAAATATGCGATAAAGAACTCATCAATATTTGTCATCGTCATAAACCGCTAATGTTAAAAAAATTAATTTATGCATTCTCATCACTTGAGAAGTTTTAAGTTATGTCAATGAAGAAATTTTTAACACCCCGAGTAAACGAGGAAAATTTGTAAGATTGGCTCTGTTAATTCTTGAATACTATTGAGTAGGTGTGTAATACAAACCTTCTTTGATACCTAAAATATTAATTTGAACAATATTTTTAATTAGAAATGCAAATATTCCAATGTACAGCGGCTGTGCCAAATGTACATTATGAGTGGAAATTAAGTACTGCAGCAATTAGCTAGATCGTAACACTTACATCTCTAGCAATAGGACACTAAAATTATACCACAGATATTTCTCCAGATGTTGTAAAGGCTAGGAATCATCATCAATGTTTCTATTCCTTGGATTGAAAATTAAAAATAACAAGATCATAGTACAAAAACGTTGAAATAAATGTTACGAATAACATGGGCACCTTAAAAATGAATTTTACATGCTATCATTCCTCTTAAATTCCTGTAGTCTTCAATGATATAACTATACATAGATACAAATATGTTATTTTCTTCCAGAATTCGTAAATTCACTATTGTAAATTTTCTCATCGTTACATACTGAGAGGTATGTCTCTTATAAAATGAATTTTCCCTTATTAGGGTGGACTTAATAACTTCCGGGTTGGTCCAAAAATGTAATGATAAATTACAGAGATTAGGCTTATGAAAACGCCATTTATAAGCAGTCACAATATCGACGGAAAGCTCACTTGATTCCTTCGCCCACGGAAGCTCGATAACAATAAATCAACTTTATCCTCCTGCTACCTGCTCCTGCTCTCAGCCCGTTCCCTCACGCAAGAAAGGAGTACGGGGAAAGAAGCCACAGCTAAGCCTCCCACGAGAAGCCATTGTCCTTTCCAGGAGAGCTTTAGGAGCACTTTCATTATGGCGTAGCCATCAAACATCCACCAGCGCAAGAAAACTAATAGAAGTTACCTCAAAAGCATAATTTTCACAGACACGGAGCTTCGCAGCGAGTTGTCTAAAGTTCGGACGAGGTGGCTAATGAGCGAAAAAATTAAAGGATTGATGAAAGCAAGAGGAGATGGTACCTTTAAGTCGCTTCAACGGTTTCTTTTCGCACGATAATTGGAGAGATTAAGGCTAATTGACTCGGATGATTAGCGCACGTCGGTGCCTGCCGAAAAAGGCTTGCGAAGGAAGCAGTCGAATGATTAAATCCCATAAAAAGATTATTAAGGCTCTCACAGAAGGGAAACAATTGCGTACAGTTCAGGAGAAGCGGGAGCAAAAGAACATTGTGAGAGGGCTCAGGTTGTACAATAGGAGAGGAAATTGTGAAAAAGTCATCACATGAAAGAGGCTCGCTCGGTTAAGCCCGCCTTGAGTCGATAGGAAAGTTCTCTCGCAAGTTTTTGAGCTCACGATATGCAATTACGCTAAACTCGTTACCATCGTTTCCGGCTCGATTAAAGGGTTGCATGGAGGCAACTTCCCTTTACGTTAACCTCCTTTTCGACAAAAAAGAACGTCTAACTTAAAATTACTGGAAGACGAAGCCTTAAATAATCACATGGTCGCCTAAAGTATCATATAATTAATTACTGAGATTGTTAAACACAGTGGCATCATTCCACTGCACAGAATTCGGTAATTTGACAACTAAAATTGCACAATTATTATAGGAGAAGGATCAGTGATGCTATCAGAAGGAGCATCACGTAAAACGGAACTAATAAAAGGAAAATGTCATGGATAAAACATTGAAACAACATGGGTATAACATGGATACGGATGAGAAACAGCTCAAGTAAATGTCAATACCTTGTGTTTCGGCAGTTTGCTGTTAGCTTTGCAGAAGAATCATAGTTGAACTCCCGTGCGCGTTAATGTTTTCCTATCAACGCCCCAAATCTGTGACGCTAATTTTTCTTCAAGCGATTAATTTAAACGTGCTGCTGATTTTTTTAATCATAAACCGTCATAAAACCTCCGGCGCTTAACACACTCAATGAGGACGCCTTGAATTCAAGACACCCCGCGCTGGCCTGGGACGCGGATGCCTTGAATTCAAGGAATCGGTCCCCTTATGTTTCATAACCCGCTGTCTATCTCCTCGACTTCTACTAGACCCTGAAATTATACCCAGCGTCTCAGCGTGCCTTTCACTGGGCTGAATTGCAGGGTCCAGCAGAAGACGTGGGGATAAATGGCGAGCCATGAAACATTGGGAGATCGATGCCTTGGATTCAAGACAACCACCTCCCGGGTTAGCGTAATTCAAGGTATCCGCAATGAGTGTGTTAACATTCCTTATACTATTTTCGTTGTACTTACCGACAAGCAGGTTGTTGCCATCGGCGAGGTCCCGGTCGTAGAGAGGGATGACGACCACGCTGCCGCCCACCTCGGACCCGGATCCCATGGCTCGGCCGTCCACGGTGATTGGCGCCACGTCGAGCAGCACGCCCTCGGAGGCGTCGCACCGCTCGTGGCCGGCCCTCGACACTTGGTAAACCCATACGTCTGGTAGGGGTCCCTTCATCATGCCGTCAAGCACGCTGGACCCGCCCATGGCCGAGCTCTGTCCGCCTTTAGGGTTCTTCCTCGGGTGGAGAAGACGGCTCTCCTCGATCTTCACCAACAGGACGTCTCCGCTCTGCACCTCGATGTGCCCGTCCCACGAGTACGTCGAGTCCTCGTCGTCACAGTCGACGTCCGCGGTCGAAGCGGACTGGTCGCCGTCCGCTGAGGCATATCCTTGGGTCGACGAGCCTGAAGTCTGGTTGCTGGTCTGGGCGGGGCAGGGCTTCGCCTTCACCTGGTTATATAGATACAAACGGAATAAATTTACCATCTTTATAAAAAGATTCTAGAAATATGCATTTAATGGATGTGTTCCTTGGCCAAACAGTGAATAATATTATCTCTCCTGTAATTTTTCGCTGGATTGTCATATTATGGTTACTTTTATATGTAATGAAAACATTCAAGCAACAGTAACAACTCAGATTAAGAGGTAACAATAGCATTAATGTTCTCAATGGAGATTCTCGGTAATTCATCGTGGTCAAACATTTTCGTTGTAAAAAAGGAAATATTATTTTATATTTCCTCTTGGTAACACTAATGCTATCACCACATGTGACTCTTGGATTTTGCTGGAATATTTTGTTTGTTTGAGCCCTCAGGCTGAACATATGACTGTCGAAACCTTGGCAAAGAACGGTACGCTTTTGTTGACTCAACGTCATGATAAACTTGGAAAAATTCTGAAAATATATTCTCCGATAATCCTTCGAGAAAAATGTTGGACCTGGAAGCAAACTCTTAAGACCCCTTTCAAACTCTGGGAGCGGAAACTTTTAAGTATAGGCTAGTCTAGCGTAGGCGACGAGAAAGAACTCATTTGAAGTGAACAAGTGCAGCGTAAGGCACATATCACTTTCATTGCATTCAGATTTTCATTTGATGTTTTACATAACATTAGCGTGAGTCAATATTTTCACGTTCATTTTTCGTTTCCGTAAGTGTCCTCCGACACGTTCTGAGCAAGGATAAAATTAGAAAAAAAATGCGCGTCTGATTGTTAATGTGCTAAAATGTGGGGTAGGCTTCGATAATAAATAGTTTTTAGGAATCACTTCCATTTACTCTCACCGAAATCTATAGAATATGGGTCTGATGAGACAAAAACTAAGTACGTGAACAAGTGCGAGGCATTAACTTATGGAATCACGGAATAAGAAAAAAAAGTTCACCTAGCAAATTCTACTCTGAAAACATAATTCCCTATCATTGATTCGACAATGCTACGCCATCATCAAGGTTTAAATTTATGTGGGATACGTTGATAACGGCGAAGGATTAAATATGAATGCGGAATTCTTGAATAGGACCTTAATTTCCAACACAAAAAGGTTAGTAATAAAAAACACTCGAAAATGAAAAATAAAATATCCTTAATTTCATACCGAGGACTGTAAAAAGTTACATATGTTCGGATGCGTTTGAGTGATTACCACGTGGTAATAGAGGCCACTAAACCAACCACCTGCGTCAAAATGCCATTTTAATGTGCTTCGAGTACGAAAGAAAGAGGAAACCTTGACCCTGTTCGGCCGTGAATTATGCCTCGCGGATTTTGCGTCGTCATAAAAGACTTTCGTACACAGCGGCGGTTACTCCAACCCACCACTCTGCTCGTGCAAAAGTAAACCAGACTCCCTCCCTCTGTTTGCCACAACGGAGTCGAGCGTACACGGCGAGAAAACTACGACGCGTGCGGAGGGAGAGAAAAGCTGAATATGTGCACGGGGCGCGAGCCGGCGTAAACAAAACACTAACGACACATGCCATTCGCCGCAGAAATAGGAGGAGGGAGCATCAGCCATTTGAACGTACGTGTATGGGATGGCAACAGAAGCTAAATGAAAGTCAAAACCGGTAATATTTCAATAGTTTCGTTCCGGGAGCGAAATTTAGAAACGAAACGAAATGGATTTAAACCCGGGAAGATAAACTCAGGGTCGAAACGAAATCAGAGTAAGAACTACCTACTTCTGGTCGAAACTAAACTAAAACTCGGGTACGAAACGAAACGCAGATAATGTTTCGCACCGTTGGGACCACATGACTCACCTTCGAATGGTTTAGTTTTGACCCACGCACCGAGTATGAAATATGGTTGAATGAAGTAGAGGCTCGGCCTACCACCATTAGATGTATTGGGCACTCATATATTTACCACTAACAGGAGAACGGTGAACGCAAACTGGCCATTTGATTTTTAAGCATAATGTATTGACCTCTCCACACGTACGTCAAACGTAAAAGCTCGAAACTATTTTCTATCAACCCCCTCCACTCAACTTTTGGGATCTTAGGGAACTTAACTATGAGCAGCGGAGTTTCGTTTAATTTAGTTTCGTTCCCGGGAGTAAAGTTTCGTCCCGGGTCGAAACTAAACTCCTTGGTGATTTTAATTTCGTGCTGGAACGAAACTAAGCCTAGGGCTCGAATTTTCGTTTCCCTCCGAGTCGAAACGAAACATTTTCGTTTCGTTTCACTTGCCATCCTTGCTATATTCATGGGAAACTGTCCATGGACGCGCAAGACCCACTAATCAAGCGTGTAGGGAGAAAAACGAACACTGCTAAATAGGCAAGGAAAGAATAGGAATGAGTTACGGCTTTTTTTGCGGGGACCAACAGCTCTAAAAAAAAAGCATACGCACAGAGCATTCATAAAGAGATCACAAAAAAGCCACAAGTAGGAAATATAATATTTCTCCAGTTTCGGCAACGGTAAAAAAAAAAACTAAAAGAGACGTAAAACATCACAACCAGGTAGTTTGATAAAAATAAGAGGCAACATGAGGACATGGAAGCGATGAAAAAAAAAACACGTGAGTGAAATTTTTGTTCATAAATCGAAGTGAACAGAGGTAGAAGATCTATTTAATGAGAAATCATATCATGTATTAAAATCAAACAAATAAACGTGAACTTTATGGATTAAAACTAAACATTCGCAGAAGTTAAGATAAATTAAAAATTAAGGAATTGTATCTACGAAAAATAAATAAAAACACCATAGCAATATTTGAACTTGAAATTTGACTGTAAAGCAGACAATATTTTGGAAGCAGAATTAGGGGTTAAAATGATGGATAGCATAAAATAATATTATCTAGATATAAGTAATGAAATTGAGGTACTTGATAAATCTCATCCTTTTAGTGACAAAAATGTATTATAATAATTGAAAACCAATTCGCACATTGAGCATCTTGGCTTGGAAAGTGAATAAAGAAAAAAGAAAATGAAACTGTTGACAAAAAGGTGACAAAAGTGTTATTCGGATATTCCTCCACGTTGTGTTTTCCATAGATGACGACAGTTTCTCCAGGCATCCCGCTGGCGAAACTGGAGAGAGTGTCGTCACCTATGGACAACAAAACGCGGAGGAACGCCCGAAAACCGTGACTCGTATGGAGAAACGCCGCGGAAACATTAGATCCAACCTGCACACAAAAAATACAACTTGAAAAAAAGGATTTATTCGTTAATGAAAATTACTTCAATGACGAAGTTTTCTCACAAGCCTCAGAATGAGCTGAAAATCTGTATCCACATGCAAATAAAGTTCTAAAAGTTTTGAGCGTGCAAAAACGTTGGAGGCGAATAAAAAATGAAAGCAAGAGAGAGAGAGCAAAAGAAGCCCTTTGCCATCATCGAGCAATATAACGAGATCGGAGCGAGCGGCGCGCCGCGCTCTGGGAACAAAGTGATGCTCTTTTGTTCGCGCGCGGTGCTCTCTCCTTTTGTCATTTTTTGGTTGCCCTCACTCCCGCACGTCAGGCCACACGCCTCTTCTCCAACCCCCCTTTTAAAAGCTTTCATCTCTCATTCTCCTCCCTGGGGGGTTTTGTTTTTCTTTCGCCATTTACTCTACCGCTCCTTTTACCTGTCAAATGCGTCGTTCCATCCCTCAAAACCAAAGTCTTAATTAAGTTTCTGTACCCTCACCACTGTCGAAGGTTTTCATCCTTACAGCAACACCTATTGCGCTGCTAACCATTCATTATTTTTTTCGTCATTAATCCATCGTGATGTAAAAAGGGGCGTACGCTCTATCCATATAACCAACATCCATATTTACTTTTTGCATCACCACCTTGTATTTGCATGTATTGACGGTAATTATACCATTAAATTGTTAGGCACTGCAGATCATATTTACTTTTTCCATCGTTTATCTACGGTGATGTAAATAATGTGTGCAATGCACATGCGTGTAAAGTTCTGAAAATTTTGAGACAAAATAAGCTAAGGAAATATTCACTGCGGTGGGGTTAATGTGAACATTTTACTGTCTATTCAGCTCAGATATCAAGGATATTAAAGTGGATCTTTGTCAAAAATACAAAACTTTTGGTATTTACAAAGTCATATGTTTTAACCTGACTGAAGATCATTAATATATCAACATTCGTACATCTGTTTGTACCATCACCGTCATTGAGTAAATTGAAATTCCAACTCTGGCAACCTAAAGATGCGGTGCGCCTTCCATATGTGTAAGGCTTCTTCTTTATTTTTCAGTAAGTTTGATGTGGTCTTTCAGGGCTTCATCCTTGTTTATCATCATACTCTGCAATAGATGTTTATGATACGCGTTTGAATTTTCCCACAACATCTTCTGCGAATCAAATCCCACAATCTCGGGATGCTGGAGATTGACTGGCAATAAAGTCAACGAGGGGTACATTTTTAATGAGGAAGACCTTGGAAATGCGGACGTGACGTATCAGCAAACGACTATTCTAATGATAGGTGCATTCGGAAGAGCATAACGACTAGTTTATAGCCAGGATGTCTAGTTATTCACCCCCTACCTATATCATGGATGATAGAGGAAACCTTTGCTTCTATGATACACAGTATTGACTTAAATGAGTCAACACTGCTTTTCTTTCATTAGGTCATAATTACTAGAAACAATTGAAAGGTTCATTATATAGAAGGAGTATCTCAAACGGCATATCACAAGTATTCTACGGCTGCATTTCTTATCACAGTCCTCAAAGTAAATTCAAAAATAGAAGATAAATTTGCTTATTCAGCAATCTTTCGCACTCATTCATATTTTTAATTGGCTTCATTAATTTTACTCCCAGGGAGGTTATGAAAAATTATTTTAAATGCACGATTTTAAATGGAGGAGAGTGGGAGGTATAAAATTGATAGATGACAGTCCACCCTTTGGCACTAGGCATATGCTCTGAGGATTACCACAGCAACACTTCAAAAAGATAAACCCTGAATCTAATAATTAAAAGAGTGAAAAACGTTACTACATGGTAACATAAGAAATATTTAGAGTTTGTTCAGTCCATCTTGAGATTGCTTTAGAAAAAGTTGATTCACTAACACTTAGAATTCACGCATTTCATTTTCCTTAAGATTCTATTCAATTTGTCATGCAAGTTAATTCATTTCAACCTCAGACTTAATTCTAACGAAAGGCAAATGTCTTCTGAAACCAGGCGCGTGAATTTGAAGTTACAGGAGTGAGGCAGGTCAATTCTCCCCTTTCCCTTGGACTGAGATTCTTACATAAGTTCTACAAGAAGATCGTATCCCCGGAATTTAATGGCGGGGGTGTCACAAAGACTGTGGGGTTTTATCATTTCCCATCCAAATGAGTAAACTCCAGTTCGTATGAATTCGCGATTCGTAGTGTTAATAATACAAATAATTTAAAAAAACACAATATAACTACTGAGATTTGACTTTGCCCTTGTTGGGAGTTCGACATCATCATTAAATTGTAAAAAAGAAAACTTCAATATATTTCTAATGTGAAGTAATCTGCGGAAAATATAATAACTTATGATAATGAACGCAACGCAGCAGCAAGCAGGAAAGGAACCACTAAGGGACTCCGAATCACTGCATTAAACAAGTGACATAGTCCCACGTCACGCGCATGGATGCAAAGTATTTCTACCAAGGGTGAAATTGGCATGAAAAAGTCATTTGCCTAAGTCGGGATTTGAACTTGGATTTTCCGTTTGCCGGTCATATATGATACATGCATACACACTCAAGTTGAGAAAGAAGTCAGTAGTGCTTCGAAAGCTTCAAGCTAATTTCCCGTGTGAGTGTTTCATTTTTGTGCTTCTATGTGTATTGATCTTGATTTAAAACTATTTATATTTATATTGCATGCAACGTGCATCTCGTTGTTCTAAACATTGTCCATACATATATGTAGTTATACAATACCAAGGAGAGGTGCTTATCCGAGTTTCAAAGCTAACGGTTACGCCACGCCTTGGAATTGAAAATAGTAGCATATCGGACAGAATATCGGGAGATCCGGGTTCGAATTCCGGCTAAACCGAATTCTTTTTCAGGGCAAATTATTATATTATAAATTATTATATATTATTATGCAAATTATTATATATTATCCTTACTACAAATATTTAGCTCCTAGTTTAGGCAGTCACGTTGCGAGGGCGCATCACACACTCTCAGACGGTCGTATTTTTTCCTCTCCCGACAAATTACTGGTTTAAAACTTACGCGCACATTCTGAAATTTTTTGAGATTAATTGAGTAGAATTTCGCCAACATTTGCATGTAATGCAAAGAAGAACAACGCATTATAACATTCAATTCGAGAATATTCTCGAATAAAATTTTAAAGCTTAGGATGAAAGCCAATGTTTACGATGGTCTATACGATGTACCCTAAACATTTCGAGATAATAGAGTTAGTTTTTATAATTTAATTCACTGCAAAAAGAGACGAGAGTGAAATAAATAATTCTTTAAAAAAAGCCATCTAGATGTCTCTCTTATGCGGTTTGCTCCTTATTCTCCTGCATATTCACCCTCGTGTTTTGGATTGTCGTACCTTTATCTGTGACAATGCTTCCGCTAATTTGATCATATTCGGGCTAATTCTTATGCCCCATTCCTCACCCCCGAGGCATATGAATGTAAGCGGCCTGTTTTCGCTCTATATTAGTACTGCGCCAAAACCCTTTTGCCTCCGAGTCCCTCTCCTATGTCCTGCGTCCCTTTTTCGGAGGCATAACCAGGTTAGCAGAGAGAGAAAGAGACCGTAGATTCCCACTCCACTTTGCTTCGCCTCTAATTGAAATTATAATGACACACGGAACGTGTACCCTAATGACGAGTTCCTTCCTGTTCTACGAAACGCTACCTCTTTCTCTCGAGTGAACCACTCCCTTTAACATTTCTCATTCACTTTCCCTCTAGTTTTCACAGTTTCGCATCATTCCTCTTAGTATCCACTCCAAGGCACCTATCTACTGTGAAAAAACTGTTGCTTGAATTGACAAAATGAGCTACTTTAACTATTTTGTGAGTCACACACAAATACAATTCACTTGAACAATATTTTGTGATAGTATGATAAGAAATGCTTTTACTTTAGTGCGCAATGAATTTTTCTATGTATGTTTTTTTAATTAATCGGAATAGTAGCCTCTCGCGCGAAAAAATTGACGTAAACAATTTAAGAGGTGTTTATTTCAACCATTACTCATCTAGGCAACCTTCACCTGTCTTATAAAAATAACGTTTTCCTTAAAAAAAATTGACTTTCTGCTGGCTATCTCTTAGCATAAGTAACGCATAAATGTGAAATTCCGAAGCATAAGTATATCTACAATGGCATAAATTACAACAATAAGAGGGTAATTTTGAATTTTTTTCATTTCATTAAACGTACTTATTAGTAATGTCATGAAAAATTTATGATACGCTTCTATTTTTTGTGTCAAATAATATAATAAAATTCCGATGGGCAAAATTTAACTCTAAAAAAAAGAGGCTTTTCATTTATAATAGTCGATCATGGCATTGATTAGGTGCGCCACAGTTATTTCAAGATGTTTACTTGTAACAGGAAATGTCGTCATGTAATCCGACACAAGCTGTATGGCTAACTTTTTGCCTACCAAACTGAATTACCAAAGACCGATTAAAAAATTTTAACCGAAACCTTAAATACTTCAGTAAAATTAAATCTGTTGTGACCAGCGAACATTTAAAAAAGAACCATTACGCTAGTCCGCAACAAAAAAGGCATTAGAAATTATAGTGACTCATTCGTGAACCAGACCACTTGAAATGTTAAACACTACTTCACTTTTTTTCCGGCGTGAACGCATTCCGGTGTAATATTTTCCGCGTCACCGTTATTCATCTCTCGCCACCCCATTACCCTCTTCTCCTTAACCCCTCCATCCGAAGTCTCCGCCCCATCGCTCCGTTTAATGGCTCACGACTCCTTCAACTCAGACTCCATTGCACTCAAGGTCTCCTTCACGCAAACACGCCACCTACCCCATCGTCTTTAAACTGCCTCTCTCTCTCTTTTCCTCTGTATCTTTTCTTCGTCCCTCACCCCCCCCCCCACCTTCTTCTCACGGAGTCAGTTCCCCCAACTCCAACTCCTGCTTTCTCCGCTGCTATTTATTTCGCAAAGCAGGTTCCCACCCAATCCCTTATACCCTTCGTCTCCGAAGCGACCTCTCGCCTTTTCCGCACCTTCCCTCTCCTATTCATTCTCATTCATTCTCTCTCCTACTTAAGCAGCAACCGCCACCGTGACTGCGCGATTTAAAACAAGCACTTAAAGCCAACGTTTTTCGTACGTATTGCTTAAATTTATTGATCTTATATGGTTCTAATTCCACTTTCAACATTCTTCGAACTTCAACCATGACCGCGCTACTTAAAACGTACATTATGTGGCCAAAATTGTTCGTAAATATTCTTTGAATTTAGTTATTTCCATGAAAGTTTGCTATTTAGTAGAAAATTAAATAGGCATATAAATACACCTAATGTCAAAATTAGTGCAACTTCTCAATTATTTAGAATAACGGCGTTCCGCAGAGAAGGGAAAAAATTCATTCCAGCTCCTCGAACTAATTAACTACAGTTTTTGTTGTCAAATATAGTATGCTTCTATTGATTCCCGGAGAAACTAAATCAAGCGGAATGTAAAAGCAGAAGTTCACCGTGGAAGGCCAAGGGATACAAACTTTGGACGGATAGAGAAGGATACTGAAAAAAATAACGTCAGCGAGCTGAAGGAACTAGCTTGAAAAAGGGCGGAGTGAAGTACTGCAGCAAATTAAGCTTAAGATTGTTTTACAATCAATGATCCATCATGTTCTCATCATTATCTTTATTTTTATTGGTATGAATACGCATATATCAGCATTGTCATGAGAGCCACGGACGTCACAGAGTTTCAAACTGCATTTAAAAATTGCGAAAAAAGTCCGATATTTGTTGGCATTTTATATTAGAATGCAATATTAAGAAGTAACTTTGCTATAACATGAAGAGAAATTAAAGCTTGTTTTCAACACGCTGATTGCTGATATATACCAATAACTAACTGAAGTACCTCGCTTGGTTTGGCCCATCTTCATGAAGCCCGTTAAAGTATTACTTTTAATGATTAGAATATTATTATGCAAATGTTTCTATGTTAACATTCAGTCAGTAAAAATAAATTTTTCCAGGGTTTTGCCATACCATAAAGTTTTCCACACCAATTGCCAACATTTTCCGGAACAAATGTTCTTGTAGTTGTCTTTGCTATCATCTTATGAGTGACGTCAATTCCCAGTATCATACAAGGGAATAGTTACGTATTTGGTGAATAATAAACATTTTTTTACCCTCTTCTGCATCAAAATGTAGCGAAAAGTAATTATCCCAAGAATTGATATAAATAATGATAAATACCCATAACCTTATAAATGAATGCATAAATATATATTTACTTACACACTTTAACAAACAACAATTACAATGGAAAATGTTTGGGTAGCAGCTTTCTCCCTCGAAGCGTATCGAATCTCTTCAGTGTACCCTAAAACTATTAATTTTGCCATTTCATGCTGCTCTTCGGAGGAGAAGCCTAAAGGTGACATAATTAATGGCGTCACACGCACTTTGCAAAATTTTCTATACCAATTTCTACCTCTTCCCATCGACTAACTTGTCCTTCAAAAATAAACAAATACCTATATTCATCAATCTTCCCCAGCAAGGTATCAAACAGGGCTATCCATCACTTTGAAATGATGAGCTTTGCTTGCTATTTTTCAAAGGGAGCTTTTGTGGTTAACTCCAGTTGGAGTTCGTCTCACCTGCGGTAATTAGTCCTACATTATGATTATAAATAACTTAACATGTACATGTAAACTAAATGAATGTAAAGTTTCTGAATACATATCACGGTCTAAATGTGTGTTAGCTGATTTAACCCGATGAAAGCCTCTTGTAATCACATCACGCACAGTTTTTTTGCACCTAATCAAATTTTTCAGCCACATAATTTTGTGGAAAAAATATGAAGCTGAAAGATAGGAATGCAAAATATAAAACGCTCTCGTTAAGAGAACGCACCAATTAATACCTGCTCGGTTGCGTCCATTAAAATTACCAAATTTATTGAGCGCTTAAATCACTACAAAAGGAAGGCTAACTACTAATTTATTTACGGTACGTGTACGTGTCGCAGTTAAAAAGTCTGCGCACAAAAGACTATTGCTGTGGATTATGGACTGTGAAAGTTATAACGAATTATCGAAACGATAAATGCTATAATTAAATAGAGTAAAGTTATTTTTTCTACAAAATACGGCAGAAAATGCTTTCGCAAAACGTTTACAAGCAAATTCAATATTTCGTTGATATGGAGAGAAATACTAACGTAACAGTGGAAAATACTTACTTCCAATTAAATAGAAACAGTTTCGTCGAGAAGTAATGTTGCATATGAACTTGCTCATATATAGGCAAATAGCTAATTGTTATATTTTGATTCCATATTTTCCATTTCAAGCAACAAATATAGTTCAATTGTTCATTCAATAAAGGTTAAATAGTTCCGTAGAACGTAATTTTTGATTTTTTTACTGCACATTAAATACATGCAGCGATTCATAACTTTTAAAATACAGCATTCCCAACTATTATCAGATAATTAGGTTTTGACTTTCTTCAATGCCTTAGTAAATACGGAAGAAAAATTTTCTATCATAACAGAATTCTAATATATATTGTAGACGAAGAATACGCAGTTCCCACCCATTAAGTTTTGAACTAAAAAAATATAGACGTTCTCTTAATTATTGTAAATTCAATAAATTTACTAAACGCACATTGTAGCAATGTTCTAGCAACTAGCAATGCCTTATGTATTAAGGGAATACCTCAATGGGCATGGAATGGTTAGAGATAGAAGCTAATTTCACATGAAACATCGTTCTATGAAGATTGGTTTGCGACAATTATAATGTGAATCTTTCACTGGCATATTCTCCTGACACTGCTGCTCAATGGTGGTTGCATCTTTTCCGCGTGACCTTTGTGCAACGCCACACAACCGACCCGTGCTTGCTCTAGTAAATGATGTACGCGGAAGTGTGTGACGTGTTCCCGGCCAGAGTGGTAATGAAATGAAAATGAGAGAGAGCGTGCGTGCTTACAAAATGGTAACGCAGGCAAGGGCCCTCGCATTTCCGAGATACCTATCAACAGACACCCGCCTAAATACTTGATCACCCTCTCCGCCAAAGGCGACGTTTATAGTTACGCCCTTTTCGCCTCTACAGTGCGCCGGTCCACCACGTAATCCACATCTCCACCTGCCGTAATACGAGTCCCAACAAGGCTCTTTAACTGCTCCCATACGATACTTGCATTCCCGTCCCCCCAACCCTCCCCCCCCCCCGGGCTCCTCGCATGAACAAAACAGCCTACTGTAGGCTATTTTGAGCGAACTATCAAAAGGTCTCCCTCGAAAATCCATGAGAAGGAAAACACGAAACAAACTATTCTATTCACATGGTTAGCAATAAAAATGTTAAAATTAATAATGTCCACCAAATACGAAAAGAGTGTACTTCTGATTTTGAAAATGTATCTATGGCTCTCGATGGAACATGAAAACCTTCCATGGTGATCCTGTGAGAAATATTGTAGTCGTGATTTGACAACTACTACCTGGAAGATGCCTGTAATGTACCACAAAACATCAAAATGTGATTAAAAATAAATATATCATGAAAAACGTCGGTATAGTAAAAAACAGAATAATTTAAGGCGACAAAAAAGTATTAAAACATGAAATTTATTTGAATAGTGGAAGGAACCTGTATGTGCTAATGAGGTCCAGAAAATTAAAAAAAAAAAAAAACTTTTCAAACTTGAAAATTTTTTACCAGACTGACACTCAACCACAAAAACCTATCGAAGCATAATGAGGTAAAAAGAGATCTAAAACATTTGTTTCACTTACAACGTATAATATCGTAGAAAGTAGAGCCACTTGAAAGAGCAAGACTGCTAATTTTCGGGGAGTATATATCATAAATTTCGCAATGTAGCCTCCCACAGCAACACCTTCCTCTTTCTCTCCTAACTCGCAACTTGAAAGTACCTACAAGGATTTTCTGCACCGAATGATTCTTGTTAACGCCAGATTTTGCTCTGGCACTTCCTCTGACATGTGCTCACTCTCACAAATTCACGCTCTCACCCCGTACATATATGCCTCTCCATTTTCCATTTCCATTTCCCTCCATTGCCCTCCACTTCCACACACCCTCAACTGCCGGCCATGTCAGGTCATCCACTACACAAATCCCGCTCCACTATTCTAAGGGCAATTGAGTTTCAAGTTACCCTGTGAGTGAAGCATTGGAGTGAATATAAATTCAAATGCATCGTCGAGTTCCGAAAAATTAATGATTCTCCCTTGAACTAAGATACACCCCAAAAAAGATTCCATAGCTTAAGCACAACGGCCTTTTTTTTACAGCTAGATAATATTTATACTTTGATTGATTCTATAGGAATCAAATTTCACATGCACATGCTCAAAAACTTATTCTGATATCGGAACGCATTTCATAATTATGCCAAACTACATATTTATAACGCCGAGCATTATATTGATATGATAATGATAAAAATGATTTATGATGCATTAATCACATCAAATATTCCCGCGAAAAAGCATGGCTGATAAAAAACTAGATATATTATTTTTTTGCATATTTCGCGATATTGTTGTAACTTACGACATAGAACGCTGAGTTTCCACAGCCGCCACGTTTGACATATATCTTATTTTACCTAGTGATAAATGATGATACGTGCATTTTAAATCATCTGAGAGAAATTGACCCGTTTTCGCCGTATTGAATGGTTATTAATAAAACCTATCTTAGCGTAAACCTGCCTGCAAAACTCGGTTCGACATTTCTCCCTTTTACAGTTTTAGCATATCAACAATGGACCGACAGATTGGCCTATCAGCAAAAACAGGGTTAACATAACGCACTATTGCCTCAAATTGGATATATTTTGTCTATTTTGTTACGTACTACTTCTATCTACTCAATATACAGCTACTACTATATACCTACTACTATCACTCAATATATAACGTTAAAATATTCACAATATATAGAATCTACCTTTTTTTATACATCTGTATCTCATTTGGAACAATTTTACCTTCGAGAAAATACCGACAACAAACTACTCTACCGGCATACACTGTGAACTTTTAACCATGATATAGCAAGTTAACAATCCGAAATGATATAAGCCATAAGCCACTAAAAACAAAGGTTAAGTAACTGACGCAGTCTCTTAAGAGGACGCTTATCTCTGGCTCTTCCTATCTTTTCCAGTGGCCTAAAACTTACCAAATACTTATTCTACTTTAAAACTGCATGAAACTTTCACGGTTATCAAAAATTGGCAACACTAACCTATATCAAAAATTTGAAAATCTGCGTCACCATTTCTGCAGTTTTATATTTATATGTATTTGAGAGACAGAAAAATACTACAAAAGCATTGATCTCCTCGTCTTGAAAATTTAATGATGGTAGCGTGGGTTTTTAATGGATAATACGCCACCAAAAAATAATAAATTCCACCGATCGATAAGGAGGTATGGCTCACATTAATAAACGGTCGTCGATATAAATTTCGACCGATGACAGGTAGCGGTGACGCTATCGGACAAATTGCGTCCCTAGAGCCAAGGTCGTCGCTCTTCTTTCGTCGCATTCGCCAGGAATGCCAGCCGACGTCTTAACTTGGGCTCCGTCGACCCACCCACCTCCCGACGCCAATATCCTTCCCACGCTCCCTCCGCTTTTAACTGCTCCCGAGTTCCACCCTCCCGTCTCCCGGAAACTTGGGCGTCGTCCTCCTCGCCTCCAGTGCCCACACTCCGCCGCGTCCCTTGAATAATAAATTCCCTTCCGGGCCAAAGGGTTGCCTCGAGCCAAAAGTCCCGGCCCATAATCCCCTAGCCATCCGCCCACGACTCCTCTCTCAGCGTAAGCAACTTCCCACGCACGCACTCCGTACCGCTTACTTCACTTCTCCGCTATCCCCTTGATGTTCTTATGAATAAAGTGGAAATGCATCCGATACCTATGATGAAATCGTTTCCACTGAAATTTTATTTTGAACTCTCGCATAACGCATCTGCCCTAGCGCTAGGCGGGGACGAGGATGGAAGGAGATTGGAACCTTGACAACACTGTCCACCAAATTGTACATCCCTCGCCTATATGTATAACTTCAATGCTCTCCAACTGTCTTTGATCACACTGTGTTACCTCGTCTATATATGCTTCCGCCAATATGTGCCCCTCTTGCCTGTGTATATAACTTCAATGCCTTCTTACTATTCTTTGACGTGTAAATTTAATATTTTTTGTCGAAATATATGAGCATTTTATTTATTTTACGAAACTCATCACTTCAATGCAAAATACTTTATCGGGGGAATCGGCCAATCAGCTGCAACTCCTGTAACGGAAAAGTGGATGTGGGAAGGTACGCAGTATGGTTTCGCATTTTTCTTTCCTGGGAGTATACGCGGAGGAATGAAATTGTCCCTTCTAATCCTAAGTCCTAAGGTAAACTTAACTCTTTAAATATCGGCGGGCAAAGCTATATAATTGGCATGTGAACGGGAAGTACCATGCAGATGAAAAATAATCATGAAGAGAAAAAAGGTCATGCTCAACGAATTTATAAGAATCACATTACACATCGATGGGATTCTCAACAGCCTCAACTTACTCAATTGTTGTTTAATATATTATTTAAAAAATATGGAAATGAAGAGACACTTCAACGAAATTTTAAAAGCAATACAATGCAAATTTAGTTTCATTCAATGGCAATTTGCAACAGATTATTAAACTTCCATTCAACATTAAGGTGGAAAATGCTTTTAAAAAATCCAAAGCAGAGAAACTTCGATGGCATTTTAAAAGTAGAATAAATCAATGCAATCTTAGTTCCATGAGTTTTAACCACCCGCGAGAAATGTATGATTGGAATTGAAAGATGGAACAGACTTTTGAATAGCGAAGATTACAAAGAGCTGAATTAAATATTTCAATAAGATCAGAGGAGATTGCAGGATTAAAAAAAAACAAAAATTCTGGCATAAGGCAAGAAGTTGATACGCAAAAAGAACATAACAATGATCAATTTAATGGAAAGAATATGTTGTAGGAACAAAAAAAAGATTGTCAAGTTTTGTCATACTTGTGATATAGTCATACTTAAATCATGTTTGACATTTACTAATCTTGAGTACAATACGTGTATTACGTGATAAAGTGGCAATTAGTTATCATTAAGTAGTTGCATCATTAATTATTTCACCAGATAAAATCTACCAGACGTTCCACAAAAATTGTTAATTCATCTTGATAGAAGCACGCAATAAATACAAGCCAAGCCTTCCACTCGCATAAAACACACGATAACTTTCGCTTAAACCGAATTTCACGCTGTTACTCGAGTCAACTTAATGGTTCTACGGAACGTTTCCTCCCCACCCCAAGGTCCTCAGGCTGAGAGCGGAGCCGAACAGTGCACAACTAGATTTCGAGGACCCTCAGCGCTCGAGAACAATAAAGTTTCCCTCCGAGCACTATTCCCGTCTCTTGCTTACTCGCTCTCTCTCTCTCTTTCTCTCTCTCTCTCTCTCTCTCTCTGTCTGTCTCTCCACACTTCTCCCGCACTCAAACGGCGTTGGAAAAATGGCCAGGGACACAAAAGAGGGGGAAGACGAAGAACTGGGGGAGAGAGAAAGAGGATGAAGCCAGACGATAGGGAGGGGAAGGAGATAAGCCTCCTACACAAAAACTTAACGTGACGTAACTCGACTAGCTATTCCCCAGACCTTTAAGTGAAATATATCACCCAAAAATATTACAAAACAGGATCCTCAAGTCGGCCTCTAAATGTGTCGTAACCCACCGCGCATTTAAATGTGTTTACAAAAGTCCCCACTCGCGTCGCTGACGAACAAAGTATTCCGAAAGTGATTTTTATAAAAGATTATGTACTTTATCAAATTCAAAACTTTTCAATGCCTTGCCTCGTAATTATAAACGTTATCCTGGAAAATATTGGAAAAAAGTGGGTCGCATTGCGTTGATCACCGCACCGCGGACGTTTTTGAAAACTGATTAAAATGCGATCTAATTTGAAACAGAAACCAGCCTTCTATAGTATGAAATTTTGCCTACTCTCAGCTCAGATCGAGCGACATTCATTAAAAAGACAGTGAAAAGTTCTCTTGGTTGTCGATGGGGATCTGTCATGGCCGGAACTAGGATTTTTGTCAAGGGGGTGCAGAGATCCACCCTCGCTCCCTCCCTGCTCATCCCCCAGCCACTAAAAATATGATATTTCCGTAAGTGGTTTTTTTTTAGATGCGGTAATTAAAAATACACACCGTATTTTTGCTGTTAAGAAGAATTTTTATTAACATGATTGTTTAATAAGCTATAAATTAATAATTATTGCTAAATAATTGAATTTTCAAAAAATAAATAACTTTTTAAATAAAATTTTCAAAAGTTTTGCCGCCCCCTGAAATCTGCCACCCGGGGCACGAGCCCCCTCCACCCCGCTCCAGTTCCTGGCCTGATATCTACTACTATTTTCCTAGCTGCTACCTACTTCCGAAGGATACTTGACATTTCATCAATTAATGATTATTCCAAATCGAGTTACGCCACTATAAGTTATTGGTGATCAGTAGCTGCTCTGCTCAAGAGCTCAACTTCATAGTTACGTCAAGTTAAGTTGTTGTGAACGGGGCTATAAGCTGGGAGGAAAAGGGTCCCATGTAGTGGGGGTGGAGTTGGCCGGCTCTTGGAGTGCGCTTGTCTCCCTTTCATCCGAACTTACTTACTCGGGCACTCGAGTGGAGGTGATGTTGAGTGGAGGCCACAGGGAAGAGACTTGGGCAGGGGTGAGAGGAGAGGGGAAAATGGACGGACCACAACAGCGAATGGGAGGGGGGGAAGAGGAGGGAAGGTTAGGGATGTCCCTGGGAAAGGGATGGAGAGGGGTGGAGTACAGGGGTAATTCCACGTGTCTCGCGTTCAGAGGACCGCGGTCACACACGTAGGCACTAGAGCCCGGTAAGTGAAGAGGAACTAGCGTCAGGTTGGCTGAATAATCCAAGGTCAAATCGTGACTAGTTAACATGCCCTTTTGGAATAAAATAATGAAATCCTTTTGATGGATTTTTGCGAATATTTCTCTGTAAAATCCTTTGCTATGATTTTTATTTCTGACCGTGAAAACCGAATTTTCGCCGTGTACTTTAAGCCATAAGAGTCTAGGCAGCCTTCGTCGACCTTTTGGGGGTGGGGAGGACTTTTACACGGCACAATTTTTTAAGTGCAAAGAGGAGCTTTTGATTCGTTCCAGATCGAATTCGGAACGGAATAATACCGAACGCGTAATTACTTTAGTATGGGACGAGTACTAGTTAATATATCTGAAAATTTTTCGAATACCAGGTCAAGCCAACGCATTTTTTCCGTGGGTATTTTCACACTGAACTGCACCGCCAGATTTCGCGCGGTAGTTTCAAAAGCTCAGTCATCGTTCAGCTAGTTTCGGGTGCGGCTGAGTTCATTCTTCATCTCATGCCAATGTTTAGAATATGGAATAGATTGTTGTTGAGACTTTTATTCCTACCCAAAGTAGCGATACATGCTGTCACGTACTGCATTCAGTTTCTAAGAATGGAATGTGCCTGCAAAAGGAGCTAATGATGTCGCTAAAGGTTTTATACGAATAAATTAATACTTCGACAAACAGCCATCAATAAGAAGTAAAATACAACGCCAATGGGAGAATATAAATTAAAATAGAATAGGCAATTGAAATCATGATTATAACTTCAAAACCTAATTTAAAAACTTAGCGTTAAAAACGCACCCATTCAAAAATATAGCCAGACACTCGACAATAGATGTATCAGCAGCATGCTAATAGCTTGAGTACGCTTTTGAATTTTAAGTTTCATGAGAAAACACATTTAATATTTTTACACATGCGGAAGCGATATTATCATGAGATAGCTACATTTAAAACAGATCAAATTTCATTCCGCTGTTGTAAACTTAAAATAGAAAATAAAATTGTGCGTTATTTAGGCTCTTACATCAAGACATGGAATTAACTGCGTTCTAAATAACTGTATCCTCCTTCATCAACCCTATACTTCAAATTGCCCAATAAACAAAATCAATGGCAAAGACGTTTGGAGAGTAAGCTTCGATGCAGTATGTCCCGTAATTAGCATGCATTGAAATGACGGTTGCAGGATGGAAATTGTCCTTACGATGTGATGCCACAAATGCGCCGACCCTTGATCTTCATTGACAGGTGACCGCTCCAGAGATGGGAGGAGCGGCTAAATGGAAGGATGGATGGATGGGGAACAGCTGTCGGATAGCGAAATAGGTAACCCGTCCGAATCGCTCTCTCGTTTGAGAGCGGCGCGAAGATAAATCGACGCAGCGGAGACTGAAAGCGCGCTCGTCAACGTCCGCACGCGCTCTCCGCTGCGAATTCGAAGTCCCTCGAGTTTTCGGAAGTGTCGCGTTGAAGTAGGTACGTCGACGTTTGAATGGGAGATTCCGCTCTCCGCTCCAGGTCGAAGAAGCTAAGGAAAGAAAATATTATAGTCTTTTTTTACATGCTTTTCCTTAACTTGCTTCGTCTGCTTTTCTATTCCATTCATCGAATGCTTTCATTGATTTTCAACCCACTTCCTATTATTAGATCGGGTTGAAATTTTGGGAACTTTCTAACCCTTGATTACGAAACAAAATTCAAGTCAGAAGGTCAGACATTTTTAATTCGGTTCCATTGTGCCCTTATTAGTCAACTGAATTTCCATTTTTAATTTTTTTCATAGCTGGCGTTAACAATTCGGATTTCATCGATTTACATGATTCGCCACTAAAATTAAAAAATTAAAAAAAGTTAAAAATTATGAAAATGTTTTCATAATAATAAACATTAATGATTTTATTATACATTCCGACGCATTCTTCAAAAATTGTATAAAATGTACTAAAATGTTTGTTCAAAATAAGCTTTCGATCACGATTCTTACTCACCTATCAGGCTGTTATATACTAATTTATGATAAACCTAATCAGCAGCGACGCTTTATCGTGCGAATGATGAAAATCTTTTTTTTCTTTTTACTGCATTTTATGGTGTTTTAGGGAATTTTTGTTTAATCTTAATTCTTTTATTTTTACATAACTTGAAGTTCGGAAACTGCAATGATTTTATTTAATCAAGCATCGTGTATTGGGTTATACTTGGGCGCTGAAAGTTAATATTTGACGGCGTATTTTAAGAGTATATATCCAATCTGGGCGCAACTATAGTGGCAGCTGCAGCGTGGGCGCGCTGCGGTGCCTACACAGATCTCTACATCACGAACTGGTAAACTACGATTAAAAACTGAGCTTCAAGGATTAAATGGTGCAAAAAGGATAAAATATTCAGTATTTACTCAAGTATTGGATATCACTATTACCACTATACCAGCTTTTAGAGTAATACATATCTTATATTAAGCTTAATCTGCAGCGGCCCAGCGGTGTAGACTCCTTATCGGCTGCGCGGTGGAGCCAACCCCTATATCGGGTTTAACTTATCGAATATCGAAAGATATGCATACTGAGGAGAATGGAGAAGGTGAAATGGACGGAAAAGGAAAGGAACAATGTCAAACTTTTATTTTACTGCGATGTTCAACTACTCCTGCTTCAGTTAACCAAATGGTTCTTTATATGAGTCAATGCGAAAGTCCTGGGGAAATTTTCAGAGCGGAATTTATTCACTAAAGTTTTCTGCGGTAAGAATAGACGGGAGGCGTTCGAGATGAGGGTATGAAGGAGAATAAGGAAGATAGATAAGAATAAATAGACGGAGAGGAAACTTCTGGAACAGATAAGGAGGAAACGAAGGTTTAGGATAGAGCGAGTACTAAGCGGAGATAGGATGTAAAAAACTGCTTGATAAAGAAGGATGCTAGACGAGCGGCGTAACGAGAGAAAAAGATGTCTTACATTTTACCTGCTATCAATGGAAAAAGTGAGGTATTTCATGTTATTCATCAATAGGTAAATAGAATACCTAAATTTTATTTATTTTGCGTTTGTACATATTATTCCTTATTTGGATGGACGAAAATTACCAAAAAGAGGATCCTCAATTTGGCCTCTAAATGTGTTGTCACTCACCGCGTATTTAAATGTGTTTACAAAAGTCGCCACATGCGTCGCTGACGAACAAAGTGATCCAAGTTTGACGGGAAAATAATTAAAGAACCTGGATAGCGTAGTGGTCTGCGCAGTGGCCCGGAAAGCCAAAGGTCCGTGGTTCGATTCCCGGTCCAGGGGAATTTTTTCTCATGGATATTCTTGTACAAGTTATTGTTCTTGCAAAGAATAAATAAAAACATAAGCATTAAAAATATATGTTCATTATAAAAACGCGTATATGCTTATGCAAAAAATATGCATTAATTCGCGAGTTGTGTTAGTTTAATGGCATATTTGTAGCTTTTGGGTAAAAATTTAAAAAATGGCCAGCCATCAGGGCTAGTCAAATGCAAAAGGCATCGGACCAAGAAGTGTTAAAATGCGACCGAAATGACAAAAGAAATCAGCCATCTATAGGACGCAGTTGGTCCTCCTCTACAAGCTTGTTTTGATGCCTCGGTGGTGCATTTTCGTAATTTTAAACCATTAATAATATCGGGTTACGTCGGGCCTACGATTAAAGAACATTTTTTGGCCAGCACGCCTCGTTGGAGGTACTGTGTAAACGGCGCATGTTGTACACGAGAATGGCCATCAAAATGACTGCGGTACGGTGTCAACTTCCGGTGTCCACCATCCCTTATCCATTCTCTCGGGAAAAGTGGAGGGATAGAATTACGAGAAAGGGTTGAGACACGAGTGGGAAACCCTTTAAAATCATGAGCGCCGTGACCCGGCCGTTAAAGAATTCATTAGCCGACGAAAGGAGAGAGGGCGCCGCGTGAACAGTCAGGGTCCATCTCGGCGGTAACGAGCGATGCTCACATAAGGGTGCAGTGGCTTGGTCAAAAACTACTGGACGAAACCCTTCAGACAGGAAAGGAATTGAAGCACGCGCCTAATAATAAAGTAAAAAAGAGAACTTAATGACCTTCTCTTCACACACAATGAGGAACTCTGAAGAGTCTCGGCACAGTGTGATAATAAATGACTCGTAGATAATTCCATTGCTCCGAGAGTCCTCATTATCCGTCAATTAGACTCATTCCGTTAGAATGCCTTGCTAAAGAGTCGGCCATTTACCTATTATAAGGTGATATGCGGGTTTACACTGATAGAAAAGGTAAAAGAGTTGTAAATTTTGCTCACGTAGCTAAAATAGCCATTACACAACCAGACTGAGCAACAAGTTTTTTTTCACGTTTTCGAGATCTTCAACAGTCACTTTGTGATCCAAAATTTCCCATGAGGGCTGAAAACTAGCTTAAAATAACACTGCAATAATAGTAATTACCTTCTTCAGACGAATTATGTGCGTTAAAAGGACAGCAATTATAAATAAATCCCACAACCAACCTCGGAAAACAGGGAAAAAATAATCTGCAATTAAGAGCTTATCGTGTTAACACGGTTAGGGTCTTATTAATAAGCCGTAGTGGAATTATTTATGAAAATTATTTTCTCAGAGAGTTCACAAACGCCCAAAAATAATAATGAAAAATGCCAACCCAAGAAATAAATAATGTATGACCCCCTAAATCTTGATGGGGATTTCAATCGAACTAAATAGAACACAGCATATTTTATTATTTTCGATGAGATAATATATTCCTAACAATTTTTGAAAATACACAATATTTTAAAAATGTTTTATCACTTGAAATTCCTATTCCATGCCTGGCAAACTAAGGTTAAATGAATGGTTTCATTTTCTTGGATTACGCTAGAATTTTTTCAATTGCTTCCTGAACAAATTGATTAAAATGACCGAGAGAGACGTTTTAACCACGGGGAGCAAAATGAATGATGTCTAAAATATGTAAAGACTGCCTTTAATAGAAGTTAGTAGTGATCGTAAGCAATGAGTAATAGTAAGCAAAATAGTTCTTTATAGAATTAGCTTCGATGAAGTTAAAGTGACATCAGGTGTCCCACAAGGAAGCGTAATCGGCCCCCTTTTGTTCATTACACACATTGATGAACTCTGCTCCCGAATAAGCAATAAAATACGTATATTTGCTGACGACGCTGTCATGTATCGCGAAATTACTGATCACTCTGTCATTGAAATTCTCTCATCGGATGGAAACAACTGTCAGGAGTGGAGCCAAGAGTCGGGGACTTGAATTTAAGCTGAGCAAATGTACGGCGATAAATATCTTTCGGAGGTAGTTATCCCCATGTATGTGTTGTGGATGGTGTTAAAATAAATGCAGCAGATAAAGTGAAGTATTTAGGAGTTGCGATAACTTTGAAATCACCGTGGGGAACACAAACATGAAGTATTTGTGGCAGAGCCCTGAGGAAGTGTACCGTCTAGTGTATTGTGGGAAGATTTTCAGACGGGAAAGTATAAGAGAGGAGCTATTTCATACTCGTCCAGTCATACCTTAAATATGCAGCGAGCATATGGACCCGATGCTGAAAAACTTAATCCGTGAACTGAATAAAATATGATGTAAAGCTTTGCGATTCGTGAAAAACTGTTACGGGAGAATAGCGTTACGCAGATGTTAAACGAATTAGGTTGGGAGACGCTAGAGACCCGGAGGATACGCACTATTCATATATTTCTTGAGTAATTAAGAGGATATCTGTCAGATAGACACGAAGAAAATCATGCTAGAGCCTCACTACATTTCCAGGTCTGACAGAAGCGATAAATTAAAAGAGATATTTTGCCGAACGGATAGGTATGGGAATTGCTTTGCCCCTCTCACGATAAAGGATGAATCAAATGCTAGGCGTAATTTCTAATGAGCATTTCCGTTTTATGTGTTAATGTGACCTTGCTCCCGACTTAGTAGTAAAATACGTTTACCTGACCTATATATGTTTTCTGTGTTGCCAACATACAGGCAAAAGATGAAGTGAAGTATCTGGGAGAAACGATAACTCGAACCTATCGTTTAGAACACACAAAATAAACATTTTGTGGCAGAGACTTGAAGACGCTGGGATTCGTCAACTGTGTTGGGAAAGATTTTTGGATGAAAAAGTAAAGGAGGGGTGCAATTTTGCACTCGTCTGGCCGCACTTTGAATACGCAGCGAGCATATCGATGGCGAAGTCCTAACAACACGTATCTCAAAAATAGCAACTTTTTAGGAGAGCAAAAATCGATTAATTTCTTTTACTTGCACACTGAAATTAAAAACCAAAAGTTCATATGACCGAAAAAGAAGCATTCATTTCCAAAAAAAGAGTTATTTTTAAAATTTATTACACTTTGTTTAAGATATCCGTCTCAAACTGGCCGAATTTCAGTAGCGTGTTGTTAGAACTTAGCCTTCGATATGGGATCCCGCACAGACAGACTTTGTCCGCGAATTTAATAAAATACAAAATAAAGCTGCAGGAATCGTAATAAAATTGTAATGGGCGTACAGACATCGTTACCCAGATGTTAAGCGAATTAGGCTTGGAGTATTTAGAGACCTGGAGGCTACGCTCTATTCTCAGATTGCTTGAGCAATTAAGAATCGAAATCTTGCAGAGCGACAAGGAGAACGTTAAACGAGAACCCCAGTATATTTCCAGGTCCCATGAAAACAATATATTATGAGAGTCATTTTGCCGAACAAATAGGTAGAGGAATTTTTGTTTCATCCAAGAAATAAAAGACTTCAATAAATGCTTGGTGAAACTTCGTATACACGATAATTTTTTATATTTTCTAACGGCTAGTGTCCTAACAACCCAAAATTCACAAAAATTGGTTTTCTGCTTTTTTTTAACCAAATGGTTACTTTTACGATGAAATTTTGCTGACCAAAATTGTAAATCAGGAAATTTTCTACAAAACTGCACCTTTACTTTTATCTCTAGAATTTACCATTTCTGAGACAAAGTCATTCGAAAAGTAGCTGGAGGTGTCCAACAATATTCTCAGAGCGCAACAATATAGTCATGCACATTACGGAGAATACATATTTACATAAATACGGAGAATACGGCTTTTTTCAGAAATGGTAAATCGTAGAGAAAAAGTACAGTCACAATTTTGTAGATAATTTCCTGATCTACAATTTCGGTCGCGCATTTTTTATCCCAAAACTAACCGTTTGGCCAAAAAATGCAAAAAAACATTTTTGGTACCTTTGACCTTGAATAAATTTTTTTCACACACGGAATCGATGGGAACTTTCCAGGATTTCATAAGAGTGGTATTAGTAACGTCCCTGTAAATTCTTAGGCTCTTGGGACTTTATGCAAGGGTCAATGTCTATTTTGACCGGGCTAATAGAGGCAGATTATGGGTTACTATGTGGATGCGGATATGTATTTTATAATAACTATAGGTATGAGGGTCGTCAAATATGTCTTTCGAAAAAGGTAAAAAAGAAATTAATTGGGGTAATTTTTTAAATATTTTTCAACTTCGACTCCTTTTAGTTCTTTAAATTTCTATAGTATACTTCTAAGCATTTTAAGCCTTCGAAAAAGTAGAATTTCGGGATCTCTTCAAAACAAGCACTATTTTTGGTGATTACCTACCTACTCCATGGACGTAAATCTTTGTCTGCAAAGTTATTTCTTCGAGTTGAAAAACGCTTAAAAGTCGCTAGGGGCCAAATCTTGTGAATGCGGTGAATTTTGTAACAGTTGGAACTTTAATTCGGTACTTTTGACCAATACAACTGCTTAGATGTGCAACCATGTTCTTTTTTAATATATGGCCACGTTTTAATTCACTTACACAATTGTAAATAGTTTCAAACACACGAGTATATGTGGCATGCACTTCAAGCAGCTCAGCTTTGATTTCTTTCAGCACTTTTAAATACAAGTATTTGATCACCGCACGAAACTCACTTTAACCCATTTTTATTAGCAAATGAAAGTTGTTCACAACAATCGGCAACAGCAATGAAACTCTGGCATGGATACTGCTGAAACTTTTACAGCTATCTTTTCAAGAATGCTGCTTTTTGGGAAAAATAATTTTTGATATTAAGAGTGCAATCTCTCGGAAATTCCAAGGACTTATTTAACGACCCTCGTTATCGGTCACCTACAGCCAGCCCAGTTTCGAAAAAAAAACGAATTTCGGCGCGGAACACATGTAAATTTATCGCCATAGTAGTCTACATGTCAGTTAAAGAAAAAGAAACGGAGAAAAAATTATATCAAAACAATTTCTGGTTCAAGGTACGATTTCCAATGGAGGTCAGATAGCGCTTACTAAGACCTGAAAAGACTATTTCTATCTAGACCCGCTATCCCTTTTCAATGCTATGAATAGCAGAGGGACTCATGTAGTGACGGTGGTAAGGATAGATCGTATCAGCCAAAGGGAATTTTAAAAAGAGAGTCGAAAAATAACTGAAAAAGAGGGTACTTAATTCAGGGCCAAAGGGAACCGTCAGTTCCAGGGATGCAGAGTTAATTATACTGATGGGAAAGAGAGTTCGCGGCGAGTCAGCTGCAATAACGTCCGTGTTACGCGGACATAAGCTTTGGCGGGAACGACTACCGCAAAACGCCATTAGGGCAACTACGTACTCGTCCCTTTGGATCTCCATCAAAATGCACTGTATGACGACCCCTGACGTGACAAAATGAAGAGAGATAGAGAAAGGGAACATGGAAGGCGTAGGTGCATTTTTTTTGTCGTAGTCCCTCCATCGGTTTCATTCCAATACGCCCGAGTGAATAGACCTTATTGCCTAAATCTCGCGCGAATATATTCCGTTGTTATTAGAGCTGGAATAAAAATGAAAATGTTGAAAATTTACAATCTTTAAATTTTAAAAATGGTGGATGAAGTTTCATTTTGGGACAAAAACTTAGATTCCTAATGATTTATTATTTCCGTTAATGAATCCTCTCTAAATTCTATCGTATTTATGTTGAGTTCATTTCAAATTTTACCCAATCGGATATGGACCAAGCAGTATCGATAGCGCTAATCGCGATTTACGCAGTTTTAATACTTTTTTTGTGTTAAATACCGAATACACTTCCAGGAATCCGTATCCGTATTTTGGCATCTATTACGAACTAATGAGATAAACATTCTATGAATAATTAATTTTTCCTTACGATCCTGCTACTAGAGTGATTTTTGGGCTTCGAAAAAAAAATCGCACTTTTTACCCTGAGGTAAAAAATAGAACCGGCCGAATTTCGGAAAAATACTTCGCTAATTCAGTAGTTCACACCAACCATATCAATTTTCATAGATAATTGACTATATAGAGGGGCGTAATTAGTCTTAGCCTAATAAATCCTCCTAAACCACAGTCATTTCCAGTCACAGTTTCATTCACAGTCAGTCACAATTCACAGTTTCTAGAAACTACCTATTAGTGACAACAGAAACAAAATTCGGGCTAAAATAATTATCATAGTTGCGAAGCCTTCACAGGCCGTTTGGCTCTTGAGTGCTCAACCAATCAAAGCATTTACAAATTAACTATATAATCTTTTCTATGCCCTTGTTCTCCCTGGAAGTTTTTAATGAGCATTTTGGTCGCAATTTCTTCTAAAAGATGGTGTTTTCACTCATATTTTGTCGGTGAGTAGAGGAAAAACTTGATTATTTCATCTTAATTTCATAAGTTTTCATCCTAAACCATTGCATCGAAATACCAAAACGTTACTGAAGCGAAAAAGTAAGCCTTAAATTTCACCCCTTAAATTTATTTCTAAATTCAATAGTTTAACTACAAACGCAACAGAAACGGTGAAAACGTGGTAATTATGAATATGCAATCCTTCTTTAATCAGGAGAGAAGACAAGTGTTATGATATATGAATCAACTATGCCCTAAACACAAAACTTGGTCTGCAGAAGACGAACTCACGAGAAGACACGCGGCATCAAGTGCACGAGGTTATCAAAAGGCATAATGGAGTCCACCGTCTCGCAATTATCTCCTCGTTGAGAGTTGTCCTCGTCGAGAGCTCATGGAGCGGGAGGTAGTTGAGGGAGAGGACAGGGGGGACTAAGGGGACAGAGGGAGGGAAAAAAAAGATAACAAACGAGAGAGAAGAGAGAGGAGATAGAGGGACGACAACACGTGGAGAAGGGGTGCATGATAAAACGAGGCAAAGATGAGGAAATTACGGAGATGGGCCTTTTTATTTAAACGACACGACTGGACGGATGGATAAACGGCTTCATTTGGTCAGGGAGTTGAGACCATTATGAGAGAGAGTGGGAGAGGAGAGGGTGGGTGAAGGCAGATGGAAGGAGGAGGTTGAACCAAAATAGGGAGGCTTCATGCGCGCGCTTCACTCGTTAAAATTTTGGAAGGGACAGACTCAGGAGGAGAGAAATGTTGGAGGTGGGGGGAATAAGCGGGGTAAGGGTGTGGAGTGGATTGAGACGGGCGACATGCGGTGAAGGAAGGGAGAAAGGGTTTTTGCGGAAGGGGTAATAGGATAAGCTGTGGGGATGAGGGAGAGATGGGAATGGCAGGAGACGAAACGGAAAATTGGAGCAATCGGAGTGAGCGGTGGGAGAGGAGAAGGTTCGGACGGAAAGCCCGCGGGCCAGGAGCACGGAACAGTCGTTAGGCAAACGAGGGAAGAGTGGTGAGGGTGGAATGCCGAGTCAAGGAGGAAAAGAGATGCGGAAGGAAGATAGGACGGAGTCGGGTGGGACGTGAAGGTCTCGGGCGATGGCCCTGTGAGGGAGGCTAGTGTGACGGGAATGAAGCAATGGCGTCGGAGCCAAGTAAATTTCAGCTTCTCATCGAAGTCGTATCTTGACTTATTTTCTTCGCCACGTCTTCTCCATAATCTGCCCATGAATTTGCACGATTTTTGGAAATTAAGGCACCGCTTTGATGAGGGAAGGATTTTCCGGCGATTGAATGTGAGAATACTTATCGTGTTTCCACTCGATCCAGGTCAAGGTCTCGGGCGATGACCCTGTGAGGGAGGCTAGTGTGACGGCAATGGAGCAATGACGTCGGAGACAAGTAAATTTCAACTTCTCATCGAAGATAGATCTTGTCTTATTTTCTTTGCCACGTCTTCTCCATAATCACCGAACGAATTTGCACGATTTTTGGAATTTAAGGCATCGCTTTACCGAGGGAAGGTTTTTCCCGCGATTGAATGTCAGAACACTTCTCCGGTGTTCCCTCAATCCAAGGGTGGATTGGAACCGATGCACGTTTCGAAGGCATAGCGTGCCATCATTTTCACGATTAATGGAATGGAAACGCGTTGGAAACTGTGGTGGAAATCAACCCCTATACCCGGTGGAAAACTCGAATCCTCTTCCATGAGGCCTGGTTACACGGTGCACAAGCATGTACAAGTTAATGTCTGTTTGCGTGAATGACTTTTGTGGACCGGAACGGAACAGTTACGAATGCATGAAACAAATTATAACAGGTTCTATTTTCCGTTCATGCATTCGTAGAAGTTAGGTGGTTACACGGTGCATTTTCGTGTTCATTCATGCGTTCATACATTTAGACATTAACTTGTACGTGTAAATGTATCGTGTAACCAGGCCTTTACACTGTTTAGATTTTCCATAAAAATGTGAATTTTCAAATGGTTCATTTGAACTGCCACAGGTACTGAACCCTAGTGCCAAGCGAACATTACTCAAGGTATCTGTTTATGCTAATGTTTTTCTTATATGTAACAGTATTGTACCCTTCTATCATTTCTTCATCAGAGCTGAAGCGATAAAATACGTAAATGAATATATTATGCAGCCTAGCTTTTTAGTACAAAATGTGGCAGTCTATTATAAACGATCACGAGTGGAAAACGCATTAATAGCTAAATGTTTTAGAAGTTTTAGGAGATTTAATCGAATGAACCTTTTAATGCGTTTTAAGGGGATAGAAAAAGAAACTGACGAAAACTGAACGTATGTAAAAATATCAATTGGTATATCACATACGTGGTAAAGAAAAATACTTTTCTGCCCACATACGTACATAAATATCATAGCATCTACCAGGCGTCTCATGCAATATTACATCTTTTTTCGCAACATTTTTCATTTTTATAGATTTTTGGAGCATATATGAGCTCATACGTCATTCATCGATTTTCCAGAAATTTATAACTTAAAAGAGCAAGGAAAAGTAAAATAATTTCAGTTCATATTTCTGGCCAAAACCTTGGCAATTTCTAGTGATCCCATGCCAAGCAAAAATACTCCATGGCCACTCAAAAATACCAGCGTTTATGGTTTATACATATATTCAGATGACAGACAGGAGTGAAATGGTCCTTTAAAGAAAGTTGAATGTTCGCAAAGCAAAGAAATGGAATATATAATCCCGAGTACTTTGGTACTTCACTGGTACTTCCTGGCGTCGTACGGCTTCGATCTGAAAATGTCGTATCTCGTTTTGATAGGGCATCCTAGATTTCGTAGCTCCAAAGATTTTATTACAACTGTTTCACACAGGAGGCTCAATTATCCTCTCCACTACAATATCGTTTGAAGGCTAAAATAAAAGTCTGTCCACATTAGAGAACATCAACATAAAAAAACAAATTGTGTGTTCACATTAATTTCATTTCTACTCAACAAAAATTTGATCGCAAAATGAATTACTGTATTGCGTGACAATGCATTAATTAGCCTTATTTCTTATCGTAGCAAGAAAAATTAAGCGGAATTCCTCTAAAAACAATTAAAACAATGACGAGATTCCATCAATGTTTTCAAATGTAGTTTTATAGTTGCGTATTCAAATGTAACTTTATAAGTTTTTGCCCAATGAATGCTTTTCGTGACAATATCATGCGATAATTAATCATTAAAAGAGGGCGATATGCTCTCAGCTGCATCACTGTAATTCGTGGAGAAAACTATTTATTTGGTGAAAAGATCACACCGCATTAAAAAAAACTGGCTTTTCCCTAATATAATTTCATTATATTTATGGTACACCAATGTGAACCTGTTATGACTTAATAATTTAATGATGGGGATCCAAAAATGTCACTCTTTTTCACAATTTTAATAAACTTTGAGCCTTAGAAAATTATTCATATCATATACAGATTATATAGGTGTTAATAAAGGAAAAAACTATATTTCGAGCAACGCAGCCATAATAAACTGTCCAGTAACTCCCAATCAACGCTAATTCCATGCTTGTACATCAAGATCGAAAAAAAGGTCAGATACTCGTAGAAAAATACGCAAAAAAATGCTGCAATAATATTGTGCAACACAGGACCACCCGGATGACACAGCTCTTGAATATTTCCATTTACGACGGCGTTTTTCTCTCGGCAAATGGAAACATTTTCTTTATTATACTTTCGAGCTGGAGTGGTGTATTCGTTTTCAAATCCTCGGAAAAATCGCTGACGTATTATTAAAATGATCTCCATTCCCGTTCCGTTCGCTCTTTCTTCCACTCTTAGCCATTATTTCAATTGTAAACGGAAAATTTCCCTCCCATTGAATTTTCTCTCTGTCTCTCTCTCCGTATCAACTATCTTCCATCATCGTTCTTACGATCTTATTTTTCGCGGCCTTTGTCCCACTTGTCGTCGGAGGATTCTCGAATCAATGCTCCCTTCACTTCCCGTGGAAATAATTAGAGTGGATGACTCCGAAAAAAATCTCTCTTTTCCTCAATGAAGTCGAATGACTGCCTTGCCTTTCCGTGGACACTCTAGCTCGATGGCCATCGTACTTGGAAAGAGTTTCAACGAAGCGAGGCCGGCTTGAAGGGGCTTGAGCACTCGTCCAATAACAATCTAGATGCTGGGATCTGCATGTTTACTCTCGAGTCGTTTCTCTTCAATAAAACTGAATATTTAGGTTGCTATAAGGAATATTACGGCCGTACCAAAAGTATGCTTCATTGCAAAGAACACTCAAGAGCCCTACAAGTTATTTGCTAACGTTGTTTCAGTCATGTAAGCTACATTCATTTCTATATGGCATCTATATTATTATGATAGAAAGCCCCATGAATTTATAATGCGACTGAAGTTCAAATTATTTATTTTATAATCCTCCAATTGGCGAACTTACGCTTAAACAAAACAAATCCATTAAGACGAAACTATGGAATTAGCTATCAAATTCAAAAGCAATTTTAACAAAAATATTTAATTTTCAAAACCTATTCATTAAAGAGAATATTTATGACTGAAATATTACTCAAAATTTTTAAATGCCAATGTATTTTAAAATTCACCAATTAAAAAATTTCTAAGGCAAGTTTAAACCCAAATTCTCAGCGCTATTTCAACCGATATAGGAACTATCACTTTCTGCATGGCAAAATGAAATAGAGATATTTTGAAATCATTTCATTAAATTAAAATCAGGAAATCATGGCGTTCAGTTCATTTCATCTCACAAAAAATATGAAGATTCTTTTTTGCAGTCTCAGCAGCACACAAAGCTCTTTGATTTTTGGCTCCTGAGCTGAAGAAAAACTCGTCCAGTGATGACATGGTTTAAAGGCTGCAGCAAGCGGAGAGCATTAATGGGTTCAACAACTCCTCCCCCTAAAATATTGGAGAGAAACAGCCTATGCTACCCCCTAAAAATGAACCTTTTACTTGACCAAAAATTTGTACTGGCTACAGTTTGTACGGAATTAACGTCTCTTAACCCTATATCTTGGAAAGATCTACCGAATTTTCTATTGTTTAGCCAAGAAGCAATAAGGACTTAGTTTAAAACACGAAGTGTGTTCTTCGCAATGGTAATTTAAAACGGAATTAAAGTTTCCGATGCCGCCTGCAGGGGAAGCCAAATAATTAAATGAATGGCAAAATTGAAATAATTTAAATAAGAAACAGTAGAAAGTAACCAATTTTACGTCATATTCTCAGCATTTTGTATAAAAATAAATTGAAAATTGGGCAACATTCAACCGGAAAATATTTCTGGGAAATTGGGAAAAAACTGTTTAAGTTTAGGAGCTAAAGGAAAATATTAAGTAGCCTTCCATTTTTGAAAAAGTGCTTTTTTATCAGATCCTAATATAATACAATTGGATATGTATTCATGTACTACGACTTTAGGACAGGAGACTTAAGATAGTTTTTTGTGATATAGTACTTCGTACCACTACTTTGACCTATGCATGAAAAATCCAAATTATTAGAGTATATTAGAATTTTTACGCTTTCAAAATCCATCCAACAAAACATATGGGTACACAAATTCTGTTTGATATGTAACCAATAATAGTAATATAACCTATAACAGAATAGCAGTGCAGTAAAAAATCTACCGTAGACCTGACACACTTCTTTATGAAAGAGCACGTAAAGAGCCATGCATCCCCTTTAATTACGAGGACGGCATTCATACAGTCTTGCCTATAAAAATCTTCCGTGCAGCGAAGTGAATCAGACAGCGCATCCACAAAAGGCAAACATACATACATTTATGAATGCAAGTCCCGGTGCGGCGACCGAAGCCCGAAGCCTCAGGCCTGATGGTCACGAGGATAACAGTTTGCAACGGTTAAAATACGCTTTTTGTATAAGTGTTTTTTGTTTTAGTTTAAATTTGTCTTTACGTTTACATGTACGTATTTTTTACGCATGTCTTTTTTATATCCCTGCCTATTGAAGTCGTAAACAATACTGAAAACATCATATCGACCTCAGCCAGAATGGAGCTAATGGTTTAATGATTACGTCCAGTTCACACTCATTGGAGACATGATAAACCTTTTTCTACAAAATCACGAAAGTTTCTTTCAGAAAAAGAGTCCCAAAAACAGTTCGGCGAGTTGTAATTGAATACATATATATAAAAATTGCGTTACTAAACAAAAAAGGGAATAATAAAATATCGCATTACCATTGACCTCGCAAATAGTATTAAAAAATTGTGGGTTATAAGATTTTCCAAGTATCTATTTCGAATTCTTGTGGTCAAATTACATAATGATTTCCTATATTAAGGAAATTAATTAGCTTGACCGTGTAATTTGTGGCATAGTGTAACGTGGGGAGGAATCAAATTTCGGCGGGCTGATTGGTTGAAGCACTGTCGATCCTCAATCACGTCACCGCAGGCATCCTCCTCTCCCCGTTTTGGAGTATGGAAAGCGAAGTAGAAGGACACACACCACTACTGCCTGCCTAGGCACTCCACGCTCTCCAGTTCTTTGATTACTCCCGCGGAAGAAGAGACGATCATCCAACTCAGAATCTCTCCTCTAAAAAGCTCCACTCAGAAGAGGGAAAAAGTTAAGAAAAAAATTAACCATTCCACTATTTCTTCTAT
Source organism: Ischnura elegans (assembly GCF_921293095.1). NCBI lineage: Eukaryota > Metazoa > Arthropoda > Insecta > Odonata > Coenagrionidae > Ischnura > Ischnura elegans. Next base: position 29,972,666 of record NC_060247.1, read on the forward strand.
CCCACTGCCCCCGCTCGAAACGCTGGCGAGGAAATAAGACGCGAAAGTACATTTTACGCATTTTTTTCTCCTTCAACCCAATACTTTTTCCGCTTCATTTTTTTCAAACTTTATCTTATCTACAAGAATTTCCATGAGAAAAAATTCCTCTGGACCGGGAATCGAACCAAGGACCTTTGGATTTCCGGATCAATTGCCATGGGAATTAAAGAACCTGGATAGCGTAGTGGTCTGCGCTGTGGCCCGGAAAGCCAAAGGTCCGTAGTTCGATTCCCAGTCCAGAGGAATTTTTTCAATGGCAATTCTTGTATATTTCACCGCCGTTCACGCGGCAGGGTTAGAAGTATTACATTTATCTTATCTCTTTTACGAAAGCCGCAACTGGGTGAAAAGAGGAGATAGAGGGCATGTTGGCGATAAAAAAATATTTTTAAAAAATTAGGTTAAACAAGAAAAGGGGTATTTCCTTCGGGACGGTTACCATGGCTACCTGCTTACAACATCGCTCGCGTTACTGCACAGAAACAGTGGAGAGTTAAGTGATGAAGGCTATTGAATGGTAGGTGCGAGCTGGGCGGGGATGAAAGGCTGTCTCGACTGAATGATGGAAAAAATATAAACAAGCGTGGAGAGGGTGAGAATGAACGCTCTTGTTAAAAGGGGTGAAATGAACGGCTGATGCTTGCAAAGAACCTCGTCAGTGAGATATGCATGCTTGTCGGCCATAAAGTGAAACGATCAGTTGCTACCCGTGGCTCGAAATCATAAACTTCGTGATACGGAAATGAAAGCACACGCCATGGGAAATGAGGTGAAAGAATGTCTCGGGAAGGTACAACCACGAGTAGTACACAGATACCTTAGGGAGAAATGTAAGAGAAACAAAAGAGAGGTCTCAATCGAGGCTAGATATATAAAAAATATAAGGGATAAATAAAATATTTCAAAGCATGATTCAAAGTAAATGAAACAAAGAGAAGCAAAGGACGGTATCATAGTTACCAGCATTGCCGAACAGCCATATTCAGTGTAAACACTCGAGAAAAACAGGATCAGTAAGAAAAAGTGTTGAATGGCACGTAAGATGGTTTTTACCTGTCTCCGGAATTTGAATAAATGTATTGACTTTTGAGTAGGTGGAAAAGCCTTTTAAAAAACTTTGAAGCAGCAATTAACTTTGCGGAGAGATAATGAAGAAAATCTGGATGGAAACAGGCGAGTATCAGTCGCAATTTCAATCTTTCACAAAATAAGCAAGCGTCTATTCCCTAGTCATGAACTACTATGCCTCCAAATTACATTAGTATTCCAATTCCTCTAGCACTCACCAATAAAATGCAAATAGAATAAACACTAAGCTTTCATTTTTCAATTTTTTTAAAAAGCCATCACATTAAACAAAGAAAGAACTAAATGACAATTAGACATGACTTACACCCTAGAATGACAGAATATTATATTCACCACTCAAATTATTAACCAAATTCGTCATCAGTACTTCCACTTGATATAATTCGTTATATATAGCATTCAATTCTTTTTTTTAAATAAAGCTGAACACATTAGTCAATATTTAAAGCACATTTAAAAACTAAAATAGCATGTAATACCATCTGTAACTCAACTCAAATTAAATCAAATTCACAAACCCAAAAGAAAGCTAAATAGAGTGTATGCTTCAATAATGGGGGTGACGAATGGTACTGGCAATGCAGCATAACCATGACATTTAAGTAGAATAGTGATTTGAAAGAAATACACTCGCGGAAAGGAATTCGGAAAAAATTCCATTGCGGCGTCATTGCAGTTATTAATGCGGCTTTGAAACGAGGAGAGGACAAAAGATTTTTTAGGCTGTTCTGGGAAATTAATTTCATGGCACGCTCGTCCGAAAAAAGAAGTACGTCGGTGTGAATGGGACGAGGAATCGCACTTCGACAAGAGTCGAGTCAATCACCATCACGTGAGGAGAGCACCCCAATCAACATCGCCGGGAAGGGAAAAATGCCGACGGACGAGAGCGATGACGCCCCGATATCAGCGGAGCGAGACAAAACTCGGGAACGATAGGATAGACATCGCGATTAATTTCGTCCCCCCATTTGACTCGGAAGCACTTGACTCCGCGAAGCGCTGCTTTTGACGCTCCCCAACACACAGCAAAATGGAAAAGCGAGGGTGCGGCGGGGATTCATAAAAGACGGAAAAAAACAGAAGAAGAGGAATAAAAAAGGCGCGGGGTTTGGGGAGGGGTTGATTACTGTTCAGTCAGTCGCCCCAAATTCCCGCCAACACACATCCCCATTCAACCAAGTCTCGTCCTGCCCCATTCAACCCCACAATCCCACAGTGCGCCAATCGAATGGGTTCCCTTTGACTTGCGAAAATGAAGGGGGTTGGAGAGGGTGGCGGAATGAACGAAAAACGAGAAAAGAGGGGGGGGGAGGTTTAAGGGGGTTAAATGAGAGAGCATTTTCAAAAGGAGAAAGAGAGAAGGCAAGAACGAATGAAATCAGACTCGCTGAGGGTTGCAGAAAAAAGAAATGCGCAGCGAAACGGTGAATGGTGGGGGAGACGGAAATGAAGGAAGAAGGAAAGGAGACAGTCCTAATGAAAAAGCGCTGGAACTTCATCAGGATGAGTTGAAGAATAGTAGGAGTAGTAGTGGGATATGCTGTAATGAAATGGGTAATGGATATGGTTGTCTCAAGGAGAGTCTCCTCCCGAGCTTCTCCCCTCCTCCCCCCCGTCGAGTGGGAATTTTCAGGATAACGGGTCATCTTGAACGGAGAGAGGGCGCGGAGGGTCGTGGCGGATGAGGCTGATAGGGCAAGGCGAATGAGGACGCAGTTGGGCGAGGCGGGGGTGGAGTTAAAGAGGACCTACCAAGATCAAGGAATGCAACATGATGATCTCATCTCATCGTAACGCCACTGAGAGATGAATTTTGACTTCATCACTCAAAGACACAGACCTCAGTTGTCGTACACAAATGTATTGATGATATTATGATGAAAATAAAAGTAAAACAGACTTAATAAATCCAAATTTGGCATTTTATAAACATACATGTAATATTTTTGTTTAATTGTAATTGATTTCTTTCAATAAACATCAGTTGTGACAATTTTTTTAGCAAACAAATAAATTTTTATGAAAATAAATAAGCCTTAAATTATTGTCTTCCAAATTCTTAGGTCAAATTTCAAGAAATCATTAGGTAAATATGAATGTATAAATCCATCATAATCTTGATTATACATTTAAAATTCTTTGCTGAATTGTAATGGCTGCTTGTCTCGTAATCACCTAAATGTTTTTGAAACAAAAAAGTATTAAAAGGATGCAACGATATAGATGAGTCTCAAAACTAACATAATTGCCGAAAATTAGATTTCAAAATGGTAAACAAAACCTCATTAGATCGTAAAGAATAGTCACAAGTGTGCAGATTTCCGTCATTTAATGCAATAACATTAGTTAAATCAGCTTTCTGTGTCTTAGATTCTGAAATACTTGAGATATTAATATGTATTCCCATACATATTTCTACTCCTAGTAAAAGAAAATCATTCAGTAAGAGAATCCTTCATCTGCAGAATTAAAACTGGGCATCCACGGACCTTAAATTGTTCGTAACTAACAAATCAACAATTATTCTACAAATTTCATTAATATTTTAATTTAATTCATATTAACTATTTCAACTGGCAATAGAAGGAGAAGATAAACAAACGGGTTAATGTAATCAATAGCAAAAATGAGGTATGGCACGAGACAATGCAATTAAATGGAATAGGATGAGGTAAGGCCCAAGAGGCGAGAGACTCAACTGTGAATTGGTTATTTTTGGATAAAGTACGACTCAGAATTTCTAAAAAAGCTGAAATTTCATATTTCCGCAGAATCAAAGTATTACGAACATGTTCATTGGAGGTATAAAACTATCCTAATCCGTATATTAAAAATGGGACTTTGATCCTCCCTCACTTTTGCGGCAAAAGGCATAAATAGACAAACTCATAAACAGCCTAAAGTCCCATATTGAAACAACCTTAGGGCGAATTGCATTGCTGTATAGCATAAACATTTGCCATTTCCTCAAAGGAAAATCATTTTAAAAGCTATGGATTACTCATGTTGCATAGTAATATGTGAGAGTAAATATCTTCTGTAAACGCGGGAATATCAATTTTATAAAAGAGTGCAAATTGATGCAAACATATCTGGTATAATAAATATCAGTGCAAAAATATCAGGTATAGTAATGAATTCAGACGATTTGCGGTGGTAGTCATCAATGTCAGATAATAATAATTTTCACTTTGACCACTATAATTAAAATAAATGGCTCATTACTAGTGCACACAAGAACCTCTGTTAGGTCATGGCATAAAGACCCCAAACCTGAATCCTCTGATAACTATTCATTCCATGATAGAGAAACATGCGGGTCCAGATGACGGTACATAGCCTAGCAATTAGGACCATGCTTTGATGAAAACATTATTTTAAGCTCCTTCATGTGCAAGTTGACGACGATCTTCAGACTTTAGAAATGCAATGATGCAGATTAGAAGCAAAGGAAAAGTAACCACAAGGAGCCTGGAATGGGGTGAAAGAACTAGAAAGGATTCAGAACAACCCTAGAAACGAACATCTCGGCAGGAACCAAAAGTAAAGCAAAGAGAGGATCTGCTGGTGTTTCACCCCTTCATTCATGCCTCAGTCATATCACCTCCAAAAACCATTCCCGCGAGCACCTCCCACGAATTCTAGGTCAAATGTCGAGGAAGAAATCTCACCAAAAAAATATTTCCCCGTCCAATCTCTTCATTTTCTCGGCTTCATTTCCTACGCCATCGGAAAGGGATCCACTGCACTCATACCTTCCTTCGTCTCCTCATCACCTCCGCGTCATGAGTTGACCTCTGCTGCGTTTGCTCCGCTGAGTGCAAGGTGGTACAGATCACAGGGCGAGCCGTCGTCTTCAGAGATGAGGGTTTCGAAATTCCTTCCACGCCTTGTCGACGCCTTTGGCCTCCTAACTACCTCGCGCTCAAAAAACCACCATTACACACTCGAGGATAGGGTCTCGATTAAACCGCAAACTGATTATGCTCGGGGTTTAATTCCACATTGCACACTTGGCAAATATGGAAGAAGAGACATTGTGAAGGGCCCGACGAGAGCAGACCCTGGATTTTTTTCTGGGGGGAGGCACAAGTGTCTGACAGGCAAACAATTTTCTCATACTTGAGATTAACAGCAAGATAAAATGCACTAAATATTCTCTTTGTTTTAATATGAAATTTATTATTATGACATTCCATGATTCATGCTCCGTAATACGCAAAACAAAACGAAAGTAAAAATAACCATATTCAAAATTTTGTCCAAATTTTAAGTAATTGGGGGGAGCACGTGTCCCCGTGCCCTCCCCCTCCCCCTAAATCCGCTTATGGTGCCCAAAAAACCTTCCCAATTTTACTACTTCTATTTTTTATCAGTTCTAGAATGACGAGAATGGACGAACATGTCTTCCTGAAAAGATATCTTGGTCGTGTTACCGTTATTCCCTGTCGCATTTCTTCAAGAGAGTCCAACCCTTTTAGCCCCTTACCCGCGGGCTCCTAACTCCAGGCGTGTCAAACCCCCGACCTTATCCCCTCCAACCCCTCCCAAAATGCTTAAAAGCCTCACGCCACCCCTCGTTCTGCCTCCGAGGCGTCGTCGGTCCATTCTCGGAGACACATTTCTCCCTCCGCGACGGCTAGCCCGCCTCATATTGCACCCTCAGCATTTTTCCCTCGCTCCGTTTTATTAGTCGGAGGTGCTTCGTGTTGAAGGAGGCGGCAAACGAGAAGGAGGGGGGCGAGGGGGGATGGGTTGAGTCTTTGTGATGAGGGCGGGGAGGAATGAAGGTCTTTTTATTTTCTCGTCAAGACGAGGCGTCTTCTTCATCGCCGAGAGAATGGGTGAGTGAGGTCATTTAAAAAGTTTACACTTTATTTCTCCCTCGCAGACCCGGAAAAGCAATGAGGACTCATATTCCTCAAAAGAAGGAGATGTTCTTTCTCATGCCAAAGAAAGAGAGGGGCACAAAAAGAGTTATTCTGTCACTAGACGTAATCTATGTGTCCCTGTTCATTCCTTGGTACAGTTAGTTCCATTTGTAGTCAATAGATGGTATAAGCATGGAGAAATATAATGTCTTCCATTATCATGAGGCAAGCGGTTACTTTGTAATGAATGATTTTTTTTACGTAGAAAAACGGCCGACGTACAGAGAATGACCACCGGCTTTTGGGCCGGCATGCTAAGCTCTAGCTTTTGAACTTTATATTAATTGCTATATTTTTAATACACCCAGAGGTTTAATATCGCATGAAATATAGTGTTCTAAAGGTTTCTGATTTGGCGAACTAAATGAAAGGTGATTCTATTCCCCTGCTGGTTCATTGCAGCCTCTCTCCTCCCTCTATAGTATGTATTTACTTTTCATGTTTAAACTTTTATCTAGTAAAACACCGGATTACCTCTATAAAAAGGTAATTGTAAACCTAAGCAATGTAGTAAATAGATCTATTAGAGTCAGAAAACGTCAAAGTTCCTAAATGTAGAACAACTGTATACCAATCTTCCACCATTAATTCATGAATAAGTGTGTGGAATGATATTCCTGACTACATACCGAAAGCTAAAACTATAAATCAATTCAAAATAAAAATGTTTGCTTACGTGATTAATGAATGTTATGGTGATTGAGCGTGTACCGCTACCGTTCATTCGTTTATTGATTTTTTTTCTTTCCTTTCAAAGAATCTACGTTATTTTCATTAAAGGTTTTTGTATGTTTTTTTTTGTTTATTCTATTGAATTGGCTTGATATTTTCTTGGTAAATTCTGTCATTGTTTTTAATTTTATATTATGCTTGTGTTTCCATGATCCTGTTGTTATAGCAAGGTGACTTGCATACTTGCATATATCTCTTTCAATACCACAGAGCTTCTTCTTTTTCTTTATGTTTTGGACGCATATTCCATAGGCTTTGCCTTGAACAATAAATTTGTTTTCTATTCTATTCTATATTACCTCCCTCATGTACCCTCGTTTCGAATCTAGCGATCTCAGTCGTCCTGATGTTTGGCCCTCATTTCACTAGTCCATAAGGTCCCTCCTCTTGCCTCACTCCTCCAGTTCCTCTCCAATTATATCTCTCCTTCTCCCGTCTACCTTATTTCGTCCTCTCCACGGTCCCCAGAGCATCTTTTTTCATTCCCATTATGTTTTCTAGATCCACTCTTTAGAAATTCTCTCGAAAAAATCATTTTTGGAGACTTTTTCTCGTAATTCGAACGGCATGGCTCTGTGATTCACGAAGATTTCTTTTACCACAGCGCAAACACAGATACTATATTACCTTGAAAAGGCAAACAGTGCATGATTAGGTCTTTTCAAGAACTCACAGCCTGAACTGCGGGGTAGTGCTCCCATTGTGATCCATGGACGGATATTCTGAGAGGGATTTTTGAAAGAAATCCATAGCCAAAAAAATGCAACGACGTCACATTCATTGGGGAAAATTCTAGCTTTGAGTAAGACATTTTCGATCAGAATTCAAGTTAATAATTAGCGGAAATCCGGAATAAAATGAAATAGAGCGTAGCAGCGAGTAAAATCACCTTTTTTGAAAGAAATACAGCTCCATGTGCCATAAAAAAGGCTTAATACTTTCCAAGTTCGTCCCATTGCGTGAATCAGTGGCGTAACTAGGATTTTGCTTTGGGGGGGGGGGGGATGGAGGGGCACCCCCCCCCCCCCAAACACAATGGGGTCCGGGAAAATTTTTGAAAAATGACATACCTGGGAATATATTTTACATCATTTTGGCACTTAAAATTTAACTTGAAGCAAATACAGATATTTTATGCAAAAAATAGACAATAGTTTTAAATATTTCTTTAATTTGCCTGAGACTTTGGGGGGGGGGGGCTCTATCCCCTCATCCCCCCATAGTTACGCCACCGGCGTGAATGAATGAATAATTGGTACAAGAAGCCTTGTTAATCCGAGAGGTTACACCAATTGCCCGTTTGCAACGCGATTTCTCCCCTAAATTTGATTCCAAACCACTTACAAGCTCTTCGCGCCACGCATCGCTGTATAATGACTTTTGGGAAGCCAGTGGTGGAGCGAAGTCAAACAACGCGTTAATTAGAACGGCCTTACAAACCTTAATTCACATCAATTACGATGGATATCCCCGGATGCAAGCGGCATGGAAACACATTCGAGTTAACCAACTTGCATCGCCAGGACAAACACGATCGGGGGGAGGAGGAAGAAATGAGACACGAAAGTTGGAGGGATCGAAGCGGAATCGAGCATTTTTAAATTCTCCGTTAACTGCGGTGGTATCAAGCACGGACTTCGGAATGCGAACATGTACACTGTACACTGCCAAACGGCTCTTCATCACATTCCCCAATGTAAAACAGCTGTATCCAACCTACGCAATACTCTTAAATTGCTTTCCATTCCATACCAATGAGAGACGCTAATCTTCCCATCAGTCTCTGCTGTACATTAAGCTGTTCAACGCCCCATAGAAGATAGTTAACATCAATGCCTTTGTCTTATGCCTTTTTTTTCATCCCAAAATAATGGTGTACTTCTTTGAGACCGTTAGTTTAGCATTATGTACTATCAAGAATATTCATTTTCACATGAGCTAAAGACGTGTTTCTGAGCCGGTATTTGCAAAGTTAATATCACATGAAGTAAAATGACAGCACTATACATGATTATAACATGAAACAAAATATACGCTAACACTTATATAATTGCCTATTTTCCTTTTTCTTTTAGTTGTTGACGTCTATCGACGACAGAGAAATTGATTTTAGCCAATAAATTGTTTTCCATTTGGAATCAAAAAATAAAATAATTCCTTGATTCTAAAACCTATCATTCACGCTAATTAAGATACGGCTGATTTAAAATACAAATAAATTTGGTAGAATCGGGACAAAAATAAATACTGATTAAGCCTGGAATAGAACTTTCAAATGCAGATGAGTGCACCCAAAAGCGAATATAAAACAATGTTATGTAAATCATGGAGTAAAAATCTGCTATCTAAATTTGAAACGATTCAGTCCAAAGCAAAAAATAGTGTACGAAACGTTATTATTGTGATGACACTTGATGATAAATTTGAATATCGTACGCACGATACTAATTATCCGTTTACATTGTTGCCGTAAATAATAAAAAATATAGCTAATAAGATTATTTTAAACGTGAAAGAAATTTAAAATAAAAGCATTTCACACGATAGAGTGATTCAATTTCTGTTTTTGAGTTTAATTTATGGAAATATTTGGCTGAATTCAAAAGCAAAGACAATTTTCCCATGATTATTTACAAGCAAAATGGCGAAACTGAGGATGCAGAAGTTATCGTATCTATTCACGTAAATGCTGTAGGCATACGTTTGCGCAGACGGATGAGGAAAATTCACATATTGAAATTAATTTTGAGTAAAAACTTCATAGAGAATATGATTCTCCCAGGTTATTAAACCATTTCTGCGGACATTCCGCGACTTTGCAGGCATAAAAAAATTACCTAACATCTCAGGATTTCCTAAAGAGCGGTAATAATGTCCTATAAACCTTTCTTGCGATGGTCTCTTTACACCAATCTTGAACAGCTTACAGAATTAAATTGAGCTTCAAGAAAGAGTGCGTTTTACTAGGGTCCTATTAACGACGGCAATAGTGGAATGTAAAAAAGAATAATAAAAATCCCTCATTGGTAGACTGGGGGTACTACATCGCTAGAGAGTTATCGTCGATACAGTAACAATTGTGGTTTTGGCATCGCTTTAGGGAATGGAGAAGGTATATTTACCACGCACAGCGCCCTCTTCTTCATTTCCTCAGCTCCTGTGTGTCTTGTCTCAACGCGCCGCATTTTTCCTGTTAGCACGTACCGTAGACATACGTTGTGTGATGAAGAAAAATCATATTTGACGCTTTCAGTATGATTTTCATATAAAATATGATTTCCCCAGGTTTATACAAAATTTTTCTGGGTATTCCATGACCTTATAGACACCAAAAAAAATTCTTTAACATTTCAAATTTTCCCAAAGACCTATATCCCACATTTCTTTCTTGCGTTGCTCTCTTTACACCAAACTGAAGGTATCATTTTAGGCACCCTACTTGTAAGCATGCGTTTCATTAGGAGCCTGTTAACGATGGTAATATTGGGTATATTAATGCAAACAAATGGATAAACAAATGCCTCGCTGGTAGCTTAGCGAATCAACATCGCTAGGGAAGTATCGTCGATCCAGGCAACATTGCGGTTTTGGCACCGCCTGTGTAGGAAGGAGAGAGTATATACCTCCCAGACTGCCCTTTAATTCGTCCCTTCTTCATTTTCTCAGCTCCTGCAGCTCTTTTCTTAACGCGCCGCATTTTTCCCAGCAGCACGAGGATACTTCCACGTCCTCGCCGGCGCCAAACCCCATCCTTCTCGCCCTGAACCTAATTTCCGCAATCCCTTTATCCCTCTTCCTCCGCGCCGCTTCTTTCATTCCTCCTTCCGCTCAAAATGCCCTCCATTTTTCATCCTGTCGCCTTCTTTTCCTTTTCTCGCACATTTCCTTGCCTTGCTTTTCCTTCCCCCGCCTCCTCCCTACCTCACTCCCACTGTGTGCCTTGATGGTGGCACACCGCACAAAAAAAAATAGAAATAAGAGTACCGCGAGAAGCGTAAAACCTCAAGAATACCTTAAATTTTCAAAAGCAATATACCTTCGGTCGAATTTGAAAACCTGACTCAATCCTTATTCTTCAGCCTGCTGCGGTGGTTAATATCTCAGATTTAGGATGGTGTTGAGCTACAATTCGTATTTTAAAAACTAACATCGATTCAACCCGCTTAAGGTAGAGTAATAGTGGAAACGTTCAACAGAAAAATGTGCAAAACAATACCTTTTGCCAAAATTATTTGTCCATCATGGTACCCCTATTACTAATAACTATCATTACTAGAGTATAATAAAACACTTGAAAGGATTTATAAGGAAGCTGTGTCACATATGAGGCGACGGTGGCGAACATCTTTGGAATTTGGTGACTCAATTTGAGTTAGGATTCAATTCATCAATTGCGGAGCATGTTTCGAGTGATCTTTGGGACTTCAGTGAGGTCTCTTCATACGAATATGGTAACCGAATCAAGTAAGAGTCATGATCAAGACTTAAGTAATGTTCAGGAATACGGACGGTTCCTATACCCTGCCTCACAAGCCGCTTCATTATCCGAATCGCGGGATGTGTTAGCATACAAACCGTAAACCAATAAGAGAATGCAATAAGAAGTATCCTTGAGCAATAAGAAGTGTGAAACATTTGACTGCTTAAGTTCCAAAGGGTACATATTATTTGGGGGAAAACCTAATTCCTGCACCAATCCGTTCGCAAAATATATTTTCATTCTCTTTTCTGTCGCACGTAGAAATATAATGCGGTTCTCAGATAATATCTGCTTTTAATTTCTCAAGCAATGGAACCCTAGCATTTAGCGTCAAAGTCTCTAGCGGTTCTCACGTGTAAAATCTGTGTAACAACTTCTGTTCGCTTATACATTTATTCACGAATCATGCCTTTTTCATTTTATTTAGGTCACGGATTGAATATTTCTGCGCCGGATCCCACATGTTTGCCACATATTTAAGGTTTGGCCTGACTAGTACGAAGTAGTATCTCCCTGTCACTTGTTCCTCTGATGTAGTTAGTATGCATTCATGCTATTTATAACGAACCATTTCCATCCGTGGCATTACCAAGTACTGCAAGTGTCACTCAAGTTTTGGGAAAGGCGATGAATCACGTGACTTCGGAGCGTTTCTCAATTGGCCGAAGCTAAAAATCCGTCCTCCATATTTTACCAAGACTGAGCCTCGAACCGATTTTTATTTTATTCATCCCATTTTTCTTTCAAGTTTGCCCTTTAGGCCTTCCCATCTCTTCGCATATTCTTTCTTACTCACATCTCCTCATAATTAACGCTTGTTTTGGCATAAAAAGTTTCCTCCCACGCCTAAATTCTTGTAATTAAAGGATTTCCGCTTATGGCATGTTGAATATACGTGTTTAAATTATGAGCTAGCTTTTTTCCGTTCACAATATTTAAACCGTCTTCATTTCCCGTCTGCTATGAAAATTTTCCTCAAATGTATTTTTCCATTACCTTCTAGGTTGAAGGAAAATTAAGCAGAATGTAATAAATTACTTAGTTGACATCATTCTAAATTAAAGTGCCATTGTTCCAGAAAATATTTCATGAGTACAAGAATAAATTTCACTAATTATCTAAAATTAAATACATAAAAAGAGTCCATAAATATTCAAGGGTCCCTTAATCTACGTAATTTAAACGTGCCAATACAAAAATACTTTCCACAAAAATACTTTCCATAGTTGAATATCTTTTTCCATAGTAACCTAACTAGATGGATCATAATTAAATTACGTCCTATTATTAAAAGAGAAGTGATACAACAATGAGTTCCATAAAAATCCAGCAATAGTGCCGATTAAAAGTAATTCCTTAGCGAAAATATTTTAAAGGCTTTTACTACAGCAATACAAACATCCTGAGATGTTTTTTTTTTGCAATAAAAAATTTAACATAAGAATCACGTTACCCAAGGATTGGCAAGGTACTCGAAGAATTTTATCAAAGTAGACATTACATATTAGCAGCTTCATTTGAATAAAATGCATGTACAAATTCAATTAGTGATTAAAGCTTCAATTTATTTAAAAAAGCTTAGAGCCCTTTATGAGTGATAATATTTAGTTCTCATATCAACATAAGAGCGTTTTCAAAAATTGAAAGGGCATCTATCACCACTAAAAACTAAGAAAGGAATGTTTCAAAAGCCTAGCTTTTAACTATATTTCAGATCACCCACATTCTACAAGTGGTTTCCCTCATTCTACGAAATATAAAGAAAAACTTCGAATACAAAAATATGTTAGAATTCTTCTCGAAATATATATATTGGAAAACGTAAATACTCACAATTCGGAAGTAGAATCTCCAATCATCTACAACCAGAATTTAAAATCGAAAAGTAAGTTTTCAACTAAGAGCATCTATTGGCTATCTACTTTATTGGCAAGTAAATGTTTAATGAGGAGGATTATACTTTTATTTCCCTAAAATTAGTTCATAATTTTATTTTTAAAGAAAATATACTATGTTCTAAAGATAATTAGGTATCACTGATACCCTGTGACTGTGTTGATTGATGACCCTGTGAGCACTTGATGCTAAAACCCACTCTCAAGTTCAGAAACGATAATTTTTATTTTTATTCATATAATGTGTGAGTTCCTATTTAGTTTAGAGGCTACAATTGCAAATTCGGAATAAAATTGTTCATGACGCCCTTACGAAGGTAAAATGGTAATGGTAGTTAAAGAGATAGTATTGGAGCTTCGTAGTAAGAGAATCAACTTTTATTTCCAACTCAAATGAAAAATTACAATTTTCCTCCATATTTATAGCTCCTTTCCTAAAATAGTCTGTTTTTCTAATATCTCTACTCTTTCCCCATACTCGAAAGACTTTTTCTTAAGAGATATCTCACAACAAAAGATAATATACCCGGCTAACTTTCTTTCCTTACCTACCACTCCCGAGGTGTAATTTGTACTGAGTCGCTATCTGCAAGTTAACGACTTTCCACGCCAAGGTTCATTGCCAGCAGCTCACGTCATTCCACGGCAGAGAATTCCAACCGTGAATGGGGAACTAGAGCTTTCCATTTTCAGCTCTCAAAGGAGAGGGTGAGAAAAGTTTTCCTCCTATCCTCAGCAACTCAAACATAACTGCAGGCGTGTCATCGTGCCATTATTGTCCAACTTCACTTCCACAGATCTCCATCCCTTCTCGTGGAAAAGAAAGATCCTTTTGAGTGAAAGGAGAGAAAAAATGTGTGCGGCTTGGCAGCAAAAGAGAACTGAGACATCTCCTGAAAGCCCAGAAAAAGATGGATCGCAATACTTCATGCACCAAACTTGAGTATGCTTTGCCTGTTTCTTTTCGCAGAGAATACATCACACTTCAGTAGTATCCTATGAGTAAGCCACTAATATCCTCATAACTCAGAGCAGTAGTTCCTAGCTTACCGCATGCTATCAAACTAACTTGACTAGCACAATGGTATATCCTTCGACAACTGGAAAAAAAAATAAAAATACTAAAAGTAATAACTTGCAGGTCTCGGAAGTGGTGGGGTATCGTCCCTCCGAGGTCGCGGGTTCCAGTCCCGCATGGGTAAGTTACCTCTAAGACATGGATGTTTTTGGTAGCGTGTTGTTGTTTGTTGTCGTCCCCCTCGGATGTAAAGGCCAAATACTGCTGATTTCTGGGTGATGAGTATAAATAAAGTATAAATAAAATGCTACTGGAAGAGCTGATGTGCCATTTTCAAAATGATTAAATTAAATACTCTTTTCCATCGAGCAGTCTTCATTCCTAGCTAGAGCGATGTCCATAAATCTGATAAATGATGATGTGGAAAGAAAGTCTATGAAAAATCAAGAACCAGCACACATTACTGTAAAGAATATTACTGCAGAAACTGGAGCTATTTATATGCCAAGAACATGTACGAGTTGGTGAATGATTTCTCCTTGGTTATGAACAAGTATATATGTGAATGAAAAATTTTTACTTTGTTTTTCCACATATACTTTATTAACACGCGACCATGGTTTCGACGCACTGCGTTATCATCTGGCGATGAGTACAATGAAGATTCTTCTTCTGTATAGACCAGAGTAGCGGGGGGTGGGGGTAATCAAGAGGTAGGGGGATAATCAACCCATTATTACCCACCCCCTTCCACTACTCTGGTTTATATATAAGATGAATCTTCATTGTACTCATCGCCAGATGATGACGCAGTGCGTCGAAACCATGGTCACGTGTTAATAAAGTATATGTGGAAAAACAAAGTAAAAATTTTTCATTCATCATGAGCAACTTTCATAAAGTAACGCCTCAGACTATCAACTTCATTAAGTATGTATGTTATTCCGTCTAATTAACATTCGCCCTTTTCTTCATCACCAAATCCTCTTCATAGGGAACACCTATCATCAGCACTTAGGCACGAACAACGCTTTTCAATCACTGTCACTTTAACCTGATGAGATAAAATTAAATTCCCATATCCCTTTCTTTGCTTCAAGGTTTGCTTCATTATATTTCTTCTACATCTATGCTACAAACCTGAAGTACAAAGGTGACCTCACGTTCTCAACCAACCTTATGAATTAAATACTGCAACGCCATTTGGATGAAATATGACCACATAGGTCGAAACACTGAAACTTTGCTACTGCTTAATTAGTTCCAGCGGGAAGCATCACTACTCACACTGCACCATATCCTTATCTCCTTACGATGAATTATCCCTATGCCTCTCCGGAAGAGCTGGTTATTCTTCAGCTCGATGGACATGGCGAAGGACCTCGTAATACCATGAATACCCACGCTGTTTTGCGCCAAATTCTCTCCATTCGACTCACGTAGGCGTAAGCCACAGGGTCTCTCGCTCTTTTTTCCGGAGAAATAATTTCCCCAGATGGACACCCTACCGTTTCAAACCCATTATTGTGACTCTATAACTTCAGAAGTTTATCAAATACTTTTTTTTAGCCAACAAATATGAAACCTAAAATGAATCTGCAATTTTAACCCCAATATCATTAGAAAATTGGTGAAACAAATCTTGAAAACCTAAGCACGGAATGGGAGCATTTATTTTGCAGTGGCAAATCACCAAGGCAGTAAGTATAAGGCTCAAATTTTCCTACAGCTGCATGTGAAAGTTACAACACCCATCGTCAACAGTACTTCTACCGCTCCTCCTGGCACTGAATCAGCCCTTCTCTTCAGAAACAAATCTTGAAAACCTAAGCACGGAATGGGATCATTCATTTATCAGTGGAAAATCACCAAGGCAGTAAGTATAATGCTAAAATTTTCCTACAGCTGTATGTGAAAGTTACAACACCCATCGTCAACAATACTACCACTACCGCTCCTCCTGGCACTGATTCAGCCCTCCTCCCTTATTTCAGGATTTGGTTGCTGATTCCTCACTGATCGCACTCAAGTATCTCGTTGCTCCAATCCAACGGAATCCCACTCCCTATTTTTTGCACCAAATTCTCACAATTTCAGTCACGTAGGCGCGAGCAACAAGGCACCTCAGCCCCCTTTTGTCCCCTCGACCCCCCTCCTCATTCTTTGCACCCCATTCACTCCAGGGCAACCTGAGCTCCTTCTCTCTCAAGCGATCAGAGCGAAGGAATTCTCCCCTCGCCGCTCAGGATGGCCACACGTCACAGAAATAATATTCTCAACTTGTCCCCAGTTTTTCCAATTTAATTAAATTTTTCTTCCAGTTTTCCTGAGTGTTTGCATGTTTTCTGAATAATAATCCATGGTTAGATAATAATGTGAAAAATAATGGGATGAAATCAGTACATCTTTGTTGACCTTGTGATGATTATTGGAAATGACCGGTTAAGAGTGGTATTTACGAAAAGAGCAATAAAATCACTTTTAAATGCATGATATCCAAACGCGCGCGTTTTAATACTTATTTATTTAATTAATTGCTCACTTACAAAATGCATATAAATACAGATAACAAAATATTATGAACAATTCAAGAATATGCTGCAGTGTGAATAAATAGCTATGGCCATGCAGTATAAATAAGGTTGTTCAGCACCATGTACCTACCTATAGAATTCATCTCCGAATATTTCAAATTTCCTAAGATTTTAAGATTATGAATGTAATAAATATATCCTAGTGTATATGAAAGATATTCCATACGTTTCGTTTCCTGTCTTCTATTAAATTCCCGATTTTTCTAAAAACTTCTCTAGGAAAACTCCAGGAAATTCCCAGATATCTCTCGCAACCTCATGAATTTTAATGCTTCATCCGGGTTTTTCGGTTCGTCCTTATTAGGTGGCCAGACTGCTGCTACGCCCCGCTCCGTAGACGAATAAAGGGTCCGTCCTGCCGACTGTATTCTCCCTCCCTCTCACTCCTTTCACTCGGAGACTCGCTCAGAGACTACACATCCTACAGTCCCTCGTCCCCCAAGGGACTCAGACTGGCCCTGTACCTCTTATCCCATTAACTTCGTAGCTCCCACCGCTCTCCTGTCTCCACCCAATTCTTTCCCTTTTCAAATCCTCGAGGAAGGGAGGTCTGGGCAATTTATGAAAAAATTACGAATGTTTCGCAGTCGGGATCCATCCTTCCTCATTTCATCTGTCGCGCGGACACGCATGCGGCTCAACTTCGCAAAAAAAGAAGGGTGTGCCCGCGGGCTAGAATAAAAAAAATTGAAGAAAAAAGGCCAGGAGGGAATAAAGCGGAATAATTTGGAAACCGCGACGCGAACGGAATATTTCATGAATAGAGATGGCGTCTCATCAGCCTCTTCATTTTTCTCCCCCAGTCTAGCCTGATTTTAACTTCGCAACACTCGTTTATATGCCCCCACTATAGGCTGAATTTGGGCAATTTGATGGCCGTAGAGTGTATCATTTGAGATGTTCAAAAAACGCTTACAAAAAGGCAATAAGTCATTTTGATCCAGAGACGATGATGTTTACTTCTACTTTTTGTATCTTAACTTTAAATTTTGACCCCTCTTTTCACCTTCTATAATCCTTTTACCACCAACTGGACTCCTAAGACACCCTGTTTAATGTATTATCATGTATATTAATATTATCACGAGAAAAGAATTACAGTATGCTAGTCTAATACGAAATTTTCAATTGAAATACATGCTTAGCGTAACGACAGGATTTATGTATATTAATTATGAGGCAAACAAGGATCAAATTGAAAAATAATCATTACATCAATAATAGGTTATTCAATTACCCTACATTGAAGACGTTTTGCATCGAAACATTACCGGTAGAAATAGAGAGTCTAACGCCCTTATTTTAGTTGGCTTAAGCCATTGTTACCTTAATCTTGGCCTCCTTATCATTATCGATCCATCGTGTTTAGTTTTTGCCAAGCTTTACAAGCCCGAATACGCGCGAGGAATTGAGAGAAGGTTTTGTCTAATTATGTTTATGTCTCTTGTCCCCCATGTGGCGAATATTGGCGTGACGATCCGCTTTCCTCCGAAATGAGGATCTACATACCGCATTACTTACATTCTTTGATCATCTTACTACTGGTTCCATTTTGAACTGTGGCAAATATCACCAGAAAAATTAATCTTTCTCAAATGATCGTCCCAATCTCATTATCACTAGATTTAAGAAGATCTCGCCTACCCTTTACTAACGATAGTAACCTACTTTTTTATATTTCATCAATTCAAAAATAGTATGAATATGGCGTTTCGTGTGGTAAAAATGTATAAGATAAGATGCAGCAA
This sequence comes from Ischnura elegans, assembly GCF_921293095.1. Classification (NCBI taxonomy): domain Eukaryota; kingdom Metazoa; phylum Arthropoda; class Insecta; order Odonata; family Coenagrionidae; genus Ischnura; species Ischnura elegans. The sequence goes on from NC_060247.1 coordinate 29,991,198, forward strand.
CAAAGGATGCAAGTCTTCTCCAGTAAATTTTTCATTGGCACACGGAAGTGCTGAGGAAAAAAATTTATTGCAATTCTATGCTATTAAATTTTGCAGCACAACTTTCATAACTCCTTGCGCAACTGTATTTTAAATCTGGAGAAGTCAATTTCATCGCTCATTAAATCCCATTCCAATAATTATCCGTTTAGCATTTCCCAAGTTTCCTAAATTTTATTTCCTTGGCTCTATTCATGACTTTCCTTTGAACAACCGAAAAAAAGTTTATCAATTTTTTCCTCTCCGAAACCAACAGGAAAAAACGTCAAATCCGCTTTTTTCCTACTCTGCGCGCGAAATGACTTGCTCCAGTAATTCTTCTTTTTCACGATCCCTTTAAAAATTTAATATCTACCTCGTTTCCCGTCCATGTTCCAAAATCTTTAGTCTTTTCCTCAACTGAATGGTTGAATGCGGTCGGCTTGGAAATATTTCCCGGCAGCCCTCCCCCACTCCATAAGTCCAGCGAAAATATTCTGACACATTGTTCCCTAAAGGGAGTCCCTGAGTATACAAGAGTTTCAAATCGAAAAACTGGGATCCTACGAAACAAAAACCTTTTTGTTGACTCGGTGGAAATGAACGTTAGGACGTTCACATGGTAAATTAATATCACTACATTCATGCACTCATTACTTCACTGAGTCTGATTCGATAAGCAATTCAGCCAAGCAAAACATCTTACAGGGCATTACACAATTATTACTTCGGCATTTTTCTCCATTCCATTCCAGCAATTAAACATGAATTATGGTCAAAACAATAAAAAACCTAAGCATCCTTAAGTATGCTCGTGATTATCCAAGGTACTACAAGGAAATAATTACAGTATGCCAGTCTAATATGAAAATTTCAATTAAAATAAATGCTAAGCGTGGCAATATTGGTTAAATGCATACTTGTCTTATGAGGCGAGCAAGGAAAAAATTGAAAAATTATCATTAGGTGAATAATATGGAATTCAATTACCCTATTTTTAAGACGTGTTGCATCGAAACATTACCGGCAGAAACAGAGAGAGTCTAATGCATTGGACGAAAATACTATAAACAGATATGGTGAAATAAATTAAAATGTCACTATATCAATTGAAACTAAATATACGAACAACATTAACAGCTATCAGAAGTACTATGGTATTCCTGGTTTTGGACACCGTTTCGCGCATACACCAAATTTTTTTCTCTCCTTTTCATCCCTTCCCATCCGATTTGTCTGTGTGCCTTGCAAATTAAGTGCGAAATTAACTAAGATTTACGCCAACAGGTAAGCAAATTCCTTTTCCTCGAGCGTAAATAATTCGGCCATGACATCACATTTACGGCCTCTAATTAGTCCCAAATCCTCGAAATACTCCTCGACCATTCGTCATAACGCATTTCCTTTAAGCGAAGGGAGGAATTCCATCTCCCCTTCGGTATTCCAAGGAATATTCTCAGACACTCGGAATGAAAGGTCACTGGTGGGAGAGGACGGTACATATCTACGAATCGAATGAGGAGAATAACTGGAACAGAAAGGGCTGGGATGCGTCCTCTTTCCTTCTTCGGACAGATGACATCATTGACCGCCATCTCCCAGACATCGCTAGGCAACAAAGATTTGCGAGCTTAGAAGAAAAATAAGGGTTGTACTAGTGTTTGGAGTCGAAAAGAGATACATAAGTAGGCATGATGACCTTTCGGGAAGGCGAACTGTTAAAGCCACCAAACGTCAAATGCAATGGAAATGCATGATAGATATCTTCGGGGCGGATTCCATTCATCCAATTCATTTTCTACTTCCCCCCAGCGATAAACATTTTGTCTGCACCTACATATACATAATACCCTGCGAGCCACCTCCAGGGTTTTTGGCAGGGGTGATCAATCACCAGCATGCAGCATGCAGTTGGACTCCCACATGCACACCACACGGTCCAAAAAACATCACGTATACTAACAAATTATACTACCATATGCTGCTAGAAATAATAATAAAATTAAGAAACATGCATTAAGTTTTACATAGGTTAGTAGGCTACACTACAAGTCTTGTAATCTATTTATGAGTTCTATCGCTGCCGTTATAATCTCTTATTGATCGTGGAAAAAAAGACATCCTGAATCTGTCTGTTCTACAATCTATCTCTCTTATTTTATTTATATGATCTGATCTTCCGTAGTATGTTGGCGTCCGTAGGATATGGACGCAACGTATTTGTATCAACGCAAGTATCGCTGAATCCTCCAACTCTGCACTATCATCTGTATTGACCTTAAGTTTCATCACTACGAAGAATACTCCATTTGAACTCATGAATGGATTTCATGTTTGTGAAAACTTGGCAAGGGAACTGTTTACAGTCACTTCTATTCAAGGAAAATAGACGAATATTAATTTCCAGGGATAGAGTGGTAGTGAATCATAAAATTACTGATTGTTAATACCGAACAGTTTCACGACGTTAATGACGCACATTGAGTAATAGATATATACATGACAATGATTTGCAGTTACTTTTCCCTTTCAATGTTACCAACGATTTGCTAATGAATAACTTAGATTTTTCATATGAGACCGTTAATAGGTGCTCAATGTGGGATCATTATATCCCAAAAACGTTACTTCCTTGCTTCAACAGTAATAAATTGAGATTTCTTCCAGTAATACACTAATGATTGTTACTGTCTCTACAATTGCTAGTAGTTTTACTAACCTGACTATAGAAAAGGTATTAACTTGGGGAAAAAATGAATTTGTGACACCATTTCGGAGTGGAAAAAAATACCCATTGCGGTGTCATGGCCATTTAAATTTGGCTAGATAATTCCCCTATACACTCACTGCTGGGTAGAGTTTTTATGCAGAACGAAAGACCTTTTCCCAAGATTTAAAGTTGAAGTCTTAATTTGTAAGATTTGAGAGTGATCTAAAAAAGGAACTTGATTCTATTGGGATCCTATTGGATTGATGATGATGCTTTTTTTTCCATCTCGCATAATATCTCCTAAAAAGATATAGTACTACTTTCCAGTCACGCACTTCGATTCAAAATATCTGACGTCTAATTCACATATTTATCGTTATCATTACACATAGCTACATATCTTTAGGCCTTTTACCTGCCCACATTTATTTTGTGCCGCATGCTCAGACCCAATTTCCGTGGTTACCACGTTGATAAGATAACCACAAGTATTACATAAAAATCAGTTTCAGGAGTATGCCTACTTCAACTCCTAAAAAGAAAAATATCCTTATCTCAACAAATTTATCCAAAATTTACAGGTACTGCGAGGAATATAAAGTCGCAGGGAAAAAGCAGGGATTTTTTTTGGGAGGAAATAGAATGAATAAGGTACATATATGTATATTTATAGTTAACAGTCAATATCTGACATCATTACAGACTTTATTTATAGTTTTTGCATCCTTGTTGAAAGTGCACAGAATGTTTTTTCAGTGTATTACATAATACGCAAGTTGAAAAAAACACACTCGTTGCATGAACTTTACTTAAACCTTCTCCTTGGAAGTATCCTTTAAATACTAAATAATACATAATAGAACAGTATTATAATTGGACAAAAAAGTAAGCAACACGCCATCTTTTGTCCCACTAAAACACGGTTATCTGCTGGTAAGACAGCGTGAATAGCATTAGTCCCCTACGAATACAGTTCTATGATTAGCATCGTAAGTGGCCTGAAGGTGTTTGAGACGAGGGGGCGTGGAAGAGAAGAAAGGGGCTGGTGCAGGGAGTCAACTGCTTACAGATTCCAACGGGACACTGGGAATTTTATGGGGAGGAGAACGTTGGCTTGGGGCAAGATAGAGAAGGGCGGCGGCGAGTAAAGCGATGGAAATAAGAGGTAATGCCCCTTGCGAGGGTAGACGGATGCGGAGAAAAAAATTAGCGAGAAAGGAGAAGGAATGGCATTAGGGTCGAAAGATGGAGGGGATAGAAGACCTAAGAGTGTAGCACCCCCGAGTCCTTTTCAGGATCTTCAGATAGTACATTGATTTAGTCTACAGGCAAGCCATCTTTTAAATTCATTACAAAATATTATCTCCCTAAGGACTTAATATTACTTTCCTACAATGATTTGAATGATACGTTAGGATTCTCCGATTGTTTGAAGCCACGCAGTTATTTTTTATCCTCAGGAAACCATTCAATCAACATTTTTAACCACAATTTTTGTTTGGTCCTGGCAGCTACTTGAATGCTGCAAATATTTTTTGTGGTCTTATAACGTGGAAATACATAAAAAAATTCTAAACCTATCCGTAAGAAATAACACTTTCATATTTCAACATTTCAATGGGACCAGGAGGAATGGAGCGATTTCGAAACTCTATTTGGTGTGTAAACCCAAAAATTCTATTCTAGAATTGCATTGTAAGCGTAGCGCTTAGATTCCCTGTCTCTAACAGATCCCAATTTAATCTCTCCAAAAGTTGAATAATCGTGTTCGCTTGCAGCGGCTTTTCAAATTTCATCGCGTCTTTATTCTTCGAGTTTCATTAAGTTCAAGAAAGAAATCCTTATCTCAGAACGCTAGTAGATCCACAATTTATTGTGTTTAATATTTATCCTCATCTTAGTCTAACCAGAGCCATTGACTAACACACTTTCGTGTTTTCTTCCGAATATCTTCAAAGTAAACGCTTGATAACGCCTCTTTTCTATTGCATCATAAATACATTCATTATATCAGGAATTTCTCGCAAGTAGGTTTGAAGCTTAATGTTTGTTGTTGTAACTGCAATGTCCTGAAATGATGATAATTATAATTTTTTTTACTGCAATGCAAATAAAAAAATCCATGAGAAAACATTGAGTTTACTCCATAAAAATCCTAATAAGGCGACAGTAAGACACTTTTGCCAAAAAATTTATGCCATGAACCTCAACAGATGAAGCTCCTTTCCCTCCCCATTTGGGAATCCAGAAAAGTGAGACGCCAACTATTGGGAAAATTCGGAAGTAGAGCTCCAATAGAAAAGTGAAAATTTTCAAGCGCGCGAAAACGCAACGGCTAAGTATGAATGATGGGAAAAGCCCGTGTGACGTCGTTCTGGTTCCCGCTTCCGGCGAGTGAGGTGACCTTGGGGCGAGGCTTTGAGCGCTGATACGATGCAGGCTACTAGCAGGTAGCAGAGTACCCTGCTAGCACGCAGCGCTTGGCTTAAAAAAGGATTATTAATACCTTATGAAACGCAGGAAACTTTCCGTCCATCGGCAGTTTTAATTGGTGATTATTAAGACATGTTTTCCTGAGCTCTGTGCCTCAAGCATGCATTGGTAATCTCAGACGATGTAAAACTCATATCTACTCGTATAGAAACCAGGTCCCTGTGACGTAACGTAGAGTGGCATCTCATGGGCGCCGATCTGGTCTTTTTCAAATGCGGTTAAAATTGACCATTGCCATTCGTCTAAACTGGGATTTCCAAAACCAAATAATTTGTATATTATGAATACACTAATGGTGGGTAACGAATCGCAATCAATGCCTTCCGTTTTCTTTGATGAAGGAAACTACCCTATTCGCGGAAGAATGCTGACAGAGAAGCTATACCCGGTAGATTCAATCTTTTATTGCTAAAATTTCATGGGAAAATTCTTTTTAGTGCGTAAACATTATTGAGAGGGGAGATTTTTCCGGGCTCTATTTTTGTTCATCCATCATTGACGGCAGTTATCGTGGTAGATCCGATTACTATCCATAAGCCGACCGACGTTCTGAGTTGGCGTACACACTAAAATTAGAAAAATCCCTCTCTTTAATCCACCCACCCCGAAATATTTCCCGCATGTGACCCTGATGGAGGCAGAGGCATGCCTAATTTGGGCACTACACTACAGAGGGAAAGAGATGAATTACAACGACCGGATGAGATTCCAGCGAGGAAAGAGAGAGACGGAAATGGTAGGTGGAATGAGAATAAGGGGGGGAGGGGCATTCCAAGATTAAATTACCAATTAAGGGAGGATATCCCTCTTTGCCGCGATAGTCACAGAGGAAAGCGGATCGAGTTGGTTAAGAGCAAAGGGACCGAAGTGGGAGTGGGAAGGGGCGTGCGGCGCGCAATGGGGGGAGGAAACAAAGGAAAGTGAAAACTGACGGATGAAGTGGGGAAGAAATCGTATGGCTTTCGAAATGAAACGATAGGTCTCCAGCTAGCGAGAGAAACGTGGGATTGCAGTCGGGAGTGGGAGAGAGTCGAGAAGGGAGATCTTCGTTCACTCTTTGCTAATTTATCCCCGGCACACGATTCAGAAGGTTTGCTCGACCTGAGAAACGAGCTTTGGTTTAGTCCATCAGGAGATGAAGTCATCCTTCGGCGCGCTAGGGAGGAAGAAACAAAGGAAAGTGAAAACTGACTGATGAAGTGGGGAAGAAACCGTATGGGTTTCGAAATGAAACGACAGTTCTCCAGCTAGCGAGAGGAACGTGGGATTTCAGTCGGGAATGGGAGAGAGTCGAGAAGGGATCTTAATTCACCCTAGAAAATTTCTGAAACATCAATTTAGGAATACATAAGTCAGTAGGATACACAACAAGTCAACAATCCTATTAGTAAGTCCTACATCTACACCTATGTAATACCATGGTGTTTTGCAGGGGGTGACTAATCTTCAACATGCAAGATGACCCTCCATGCAAGTGTAGAACTATAAAGAAAAACAAAACATGTAGAGAGTCGTCCTAGGGAGTGCCGACAATAATTCTTTCGATAAAAATAATGGGGGAAAGCAAGTAAGATAAGAAGGACGCATCACTTTGAATGCAAGTTAACCCGTATTTCTAATAAATTGGTGGATATCTTTTCCGGCGCAAGAAGATAATCACAGATATTTCACCAAGGGAAAATGAAAAAAAGCAACATGAGCATCTCTCAGAAAATGAATTATACGTCTGATACTTTCTTCAAACACCTAAATTATAGTTTCAGTTAGGTAATGCAATTACATAATAATAACAGTCACAAATAAAAGAGATAAATACATTGACAAATACACTAAACGGAAAAATTTCCTCCAAATTAAGTGCAGAAGAAAATTTGTAGCAGAAAAAAGTTCTAAGAAAATTGAGTCTAAGTTTAGTCACAATTGCCCATCTAATTTCATTCATTTCAAGTTAGAATAAATACTATTTTGCCATACTTCTAGCCTTAGCATAATTCTCTCCATGATGTAGAATTAAATCAATTTTGCTACACACAGATTCATCAATAAGACAAAATTTCATATTAGTTATGCAATAAGCAATTTCCAATTTCCGTTTAGACTACAGTATTCCGGATTACTAATTCAAAAAATCATACACCGCGACTGAATTACTTTTCTCTACAAACAGCATCCTTTAACAAAAGATTCTACCTCTCTGTGTAATTCCATAACCTTTCCATAACAGACTTTTTTATTTTTAATAAACTTGGTACAAAGTATCTCGATGGAATGATGAATCATAATCACAAGAAAACAAGCTTTTGGGCTGGGAATATATTTTGCGCAAATTCCCACTTAAAAGCAATTTTTTATCTTTAATGCGGCAAAATGAAAAATTAAATACACGATCAACGATATTGCCGAGGCGGAATCCTCATCGATATCATTTCATTAATTCAACAGCATGGGATCAAATAGATACCAGGATGAACGAACAAATTGCTATTAGTGATATAGACTCCAAACCAGAACTGATAAAAAATATCGCATCATGTAAACACGCCCAATATAATATTAATACAAGAGTTATGACCTCAAAGACATACCCTAGGCTTACCTGTATTTACTCAGAGGCTTTCAAAATCAATATTTTCTAGCTGCAATCACCGGTGTTGTGGAGCAAAGAGGTCACAAAACATCTAAACGCGACTTCATAAAAATAAATGTTCAAGAAGTTATTACGAAAAATGGTGCATTTACTATTAAAGTTAAAGGTTAAAAAGCACACGCATTGATGATTGTCACCATTTGGAATGATACAAAGAACACATCACTTTTAAATTTATATTAACCTTGGGCAATGCAATTTCATATTTCATTAAAGCAAAGGCGTAGATTTATGCAATGGGAGTATGGATTCCTTTAAATACAAGGAAAAATACTTTTAGGGCTTAAATGAAGCCAATGTTTACAACAGCACCATTAGTAGGAAATTATTCATCACTACTTCTGGCATGAAGACGCCAGCAGGATGTTTGGAGAAACTGTCTTCATCTATGAACAACAAAACGCGGAGGATTGCCCGAAAGCTGTGGCTCTTATGAAGAAACGCCGCGGAAACCTTAGATTTCTACTAGATCCAACCATAATTGGGAGCTATTGATAGCTGCTATCACTCTGCCATAGCAAAGCACTGCCCCGAACCGTGATGAATATTTAACGTCAGCAAATATTTCATTAAAATACGGCATGACTGATAAATATTTGGCAAGGATAGCAATCTTAAAAACACATTCCTTTCCGTCAAATATACAATTAATGTACAGCCCTTTTCAATAGTTGATCACAAACCTGATGTACGAAAAAGTAGTTTAAATCAGTCATACTGTCGGCATTGCCAGATAACGACGTCTAAATTTAGATGGGACTCTAAAATTAAACTTTTACGTTTGAGATCAGGGCTTTTGCATTGCTTATAATATATACCTTGGTTGCAATGAATTCAATTACGGTGAGATTATATATAACGCATATCACACTATCTCAAATACTCAGAGAAAAAGAAACGTTAGCAGTAGTTTCATATGAGTGCTATGCATAAATATTAGCTTGTGCTACCCTCCCCTAAATTGAAAATATTACCACCGAGTCTCCATCAAAGGATTACTTTTAACGCTAAAGGTACATAAGCTCCTGGAGGGATTTTTTTAAATTCACAATTATGATGCAGAAAACTATATCATACAATTAATGACTACCCTCTGAAAGTCACATTGCTGTCAAAATCGTGCGCAAAGCTAGCGTATAACGAAGAAAAAGCCATCTCTTTGCATGAAAAACATGGTTTTCACATCACGAGCACAGGGAAATAGAGTAATCCGGACTGAAAAACAATTTTCCACTAGAATGAAATAGGACTGGGGTAGGATGCTCCGCTATTATCCAGGTTACCACTAGCATCCATGATATATCTAGAAGTAATGGATACCATACCATTCTTGTCTAATTTATGCACCTCCTTCGCATCGGAATTCTCACGAATATTGAGGTATGGAAGAAAAGTGACTTGATGCACTCTTCATAGGATACATACACCAGAAACGATAAACGGTCCAAATACAATTTATACTACAAAGTCTTACATTAATACATTTTTATTTTAGTGACGTCACTAACACCTTTTTTTTTAACAATTGTATTTCCAACATAAAATTACACAAACCGATATTTTCGTCGAATTTCATATGATGAATGGATTTTTACGCAAGAAAAATTAAAAAAGGTGAAATAGATGCCGGAATGTGAGGATTAGTGCTTGTTTAAACTGCATGAAGCCATGAATATTTTTTTAAATTTAATTTAAATTTTATTTATTTATTTAAATATAAATACCCAACGTTTTTAAATAACATTTACTTGACTGATAACACAGGTCTGCGACATAAAAATTATTTCAATTTTAATAAGTGATTTTCATAGTGTTTTCAACACTGATTTCGGAAAAAATAACGAAAAAGTTCCATCACGCACAGTTATTTCAAAAATTGCTTATCTAGTTTTAGCTTTTTTCGATATTTTTATACATATATCAGCACTCCAGTGTGTTTGAATTTCGGTTTTTAGGATCTCCATAAATTGTTATTTAGCCGTTTTTATATTAGATGTACGTAAAATAAAGATTAATTAGGAGAAACCAGCAGTATTTTCATGTCAGCATTTGTCCTTGCCGTCCCCCTCCCCCTTCCACATGCTGACTCATGGCGCCTCACACAATGGCTGCCAGAGGATGTAAAAACTCGCCAGATGGCTTCTGCTACTTGTGTGGTAACTATACCGTTAAAATGCAGCCAAGAAATGTTTCCGATTTTTTCTACTTTGGTATAAAGTTAGGTGATCAAGATAAGTCTTGGGCCACACACAAAGTTTGTTCAGTGTGTGTTGAAGAACTGAGGCAATAGTTTCAAGGTAAAAAGCAGTCCTTACGTTTTGGAATACCAATAGTTTGGAGGGAGCCCAAAAATCATAGTGATGACAGCTGTTTTTGTTCTTGCGACGTACGAGGTTTCAATTTGAGAAACAAAAAATATATTTCTTACCCTAACATTCAATTAGCCATCCGCCCTGTTCCTCATGGACCTGAAGTACCTATACCCTCGCCTCCAGATTCTTTGGATGGTATACATGATGGTCAAAAGTCATAGTCTCAGCAACGATATAGTGAAGAAGAAATGATTGCTGCGATCCTGGCACAACCAATCCCATTCCATTCTCACAATCTAAACTGAACGATTTAGTTAGAGACGTAGGCCTTTCTAAAGAATCAGTAGAGATTTAAAGATCTAGATTGAAAGATAAACATATGTTGGCTCCGGGTACATCCTTTTCTTGGTATCGATTTAGGGAAAAAGAGTTTGTATCTTTCATCTTTCAAGAAGATGACCTTGTGTTTTGCAGTGATGTGTATTGAATATGCTCCTGATGAGTATTATTTATTCTTCAAAAAGAAGACTTAAACCAGTACTTCTACTCAATGGCAATAGGTATGCTTCTATACCAGTTGGACACTCTGTTCACTTACAAGAATGTTGCGAAAACTTTGAAGTGGTTTTTAGCAAACTCTGCTATTCAGACCACAAATGGGCACAATGGTGATTTAAAAGTGATATCAATGCTGCTTGGTCAACAAAGTGGCTATACAAAGTTCCCTTGCTTTCTCTGCGAATGGGAGACTTTATCGATGAATGACAGTAGAGACAGAAAGCAACAATACATAAAAAAAAAGCTTGGCCCTGGAGAAAAAGGTTGCGGGTGGGGGTTAAAAATGTTGAGAGGAAAGCCTTGAGGATCCCAAAAAGGTGTTACTTCCACCTTGTTCACACTAAGTTGGGGCTGATGAAACAATTTGCTAAGGCATTGCCAAAAGAAGGGAAGTGCTTCAGATATCTTTGTGGACAGTTTCTTGGTTTATCCGAGGTAAGGGTAAAGGAAGGCATCTTCGTCGGACCAGACATAAGAACACTAATGACAGATCCCAACTTTTTTGCCAAAATGGAAAAAAAGGAAACGCAGCATCAAAATCTTTTAAATTAGTTGTTACTGGTTTCCTGGGAAACAAAAGAGATTCAAACTACAAGACAATCGTCGCAGACATGCTGGACAACTTTAAGAAGCTTGGCTGTAACATGAGCATTGAAGTTCGTTTTCTCAACTCACATCTTGACTACTTCCCTGCAAACCTTGGTGATATAAGTGAAGAGCAGGGTGAAAGATTCCATCAAGACATCAAAGAAATGGAAAGAAGATATCAAGGAAGACGGTACGTCAACATGACAGCGAACTACTGCTGGATGATAAAAAGAGATGATCCTCAACGAGTCCACAGCCGGAAAAGCAGTAAGAGAAGCTTCGACAGAAAGCGAAAGCGTTATTATATGGACTTATGAGCTTTAAGAGAAATGGAAACGCACTGGAAATGCAGTTTATAACATGATATATAAATTAAATAAAATTTTATAGCATTGGAAAAAATGTGAAAAATTACTTACATTTTGTTACGACACGCAAACATACTCCGTACTTCGTGAGAAAACCTGACGTGATAGGGAAAAATGGATTGCATTTTTGAAATCAACGCTGGAATGTACATAAAAATCAGTTATCAAATTTCAAACAATTTTCAAAAAATATTTATTCGCAGGCCTGTGTAATTAATGACACTCCAGGATGGTTAGAGGGTAAATCATATTTTAAATACGAGGTATTGCGTATCTTGCGGAACTCAGAACTTTCGCTCCACTTAATTTGCATCAGGGATTTATAGCACAGTATAGTACATTATTTACTTTTATCGTCACATTCTACATAAATCTCTTGGTTTCTTTATTCTCCTGGTAGAGACCTTCTTGAATTTTCGTCGAATTGCATATATGTATGATGAATGGATGTTTACGCAAGAAAATTTTTAATGTAAATAAAAGTACTACTCTGAAAAAGGTCTTTCAGAAAGGGAATATAAAATATAAGAAGCTGAAAATGAAAGTTCACCATCAAACACTATCAATCAAAAGAAATAATGAATCCTCCATGGAACTTATCAAAAACTATCCTTCCTGCCTTTCCAAAGTTATTCCTTACACTAGCAGTTATTTATAATGGCAAGATTCGTCAATGTGAATGGAAAATAGATCAACTATCTTTTGTTCATTTCAAAAGAAAATCCTGCTTAACAAGCCACAGTATCAAAAAATCCCACTCATTTCCTACATTACAATCCGAAAAAAGTGTATCCCTACAATCTTATATTCAACAGCAAACTTTTAAGACCTCTTTCTTGGATATGGAAATATAATATACTAGAAAAACCAGACTATAAAGGAATATGACTCAAAATATCACGCGCAAAGCACTTTATTTCAGTAATTACGTCAAATATTGATGGAGGTCAAGACAAAAACTCAAGATCAAAACAGTGTGAGATTATGTTCAGGAATTATTGTTCAGAATAAGGGTAATACTAAGGGCATCAAATTTAACGAATTCCCTTCCCCTATTAAAAAAATAAACATCTTACCTTTGAGGTATTTATTTGTTTATAAGGTCCTTAGGGTATTTGATATTAGATGTGGTGAAAATAACTTACATTATGTCCGTAATTGTAATACTGCTCACATACCCAGACCAAGAACAGAATTATTTAAACAAAGTTTCCCATTCTTGGGATCGAAAATTTACTGTGAGTTACCAAAATACATAATTGACGGAAAGAATGAATACACATATTGCAATAGGGTACAGATGCGATTGTTTGCTCATAATGATGTTTTACATTTGCTTAGATGAATACGGTATGCTGATGAATGGAATGAGATGTAATGATTGCCTTAGTTAGTGACTTCAAATTTTTTTATGTACTTCCAGCATGGTAACATTTTTTGTGTAATATGTACCAAAGCATTCTAACTGAAGAACGAGTCGGTAACCCCAAAACGGAGTATTAACTCCAGAGGGGTACCTATATTCCTGTAGCCAAGTATTACTTAAAATTTATATCTCTGTGGAGCAATAAACATTATTACTATTAATTATGGAACATAACAAAGTATGACTCACTTTTATGTGTCCCTTTCGATAATCAGTGATGAAATCAGAGTTTATATTCAAGAACTATAACGCAATAATGAAGTTTAGAGGGCAATTTAGCTGTATAGTGTTCGACTATGCTATGGGAATCAAAGGGATCAGTATTTTTTGTCGAACGGAGGAAGGTTCAGAGAATAGCTAAAGGAGAAAACATAGTAGATCGAAAGACATAAAGAGAGGGACAAAGGAGAAAATCGAAAGCGAGGAGACCAAAGAGGAGGGCAGATGGCGCGAATGAGATGGAATCGACGAAACGGCAGCGGATAGAGCGCCAAGGCTGACGAAACGACTGCAAAGAATGCCAAAGCCGGAACGAAAAAAAATAGAGGAGCGGAATGCGGACAGAAAGGGAGGACGACGCGTTTTGGGGGCACACGCACACAAAAAAAAGAAGCTGGACGGGCGCAGAGGGGTCGCTTTCCCCCCTTACCATCTATAAGCTATCCAACACACCCTATCCCCACTCCAGAAAGGTTTTCTTTTTTCGCGAAGCCCACGGCTGTAGACAATCACATAGTATCAATGCATTCACGTCCTCCCCGCCCCCATGTTGATCTATACATATTTCCCTGACAACCACGTCCCCTTAACTGACCAACCACCCCCCTCCTCCTCCCCTCATTTCACCAATCTCATTCACCAACCAGTCCCGTCCATCATCCGGTGTGTAGGGGAGACAGAACTCTTGAAGTTTCGCCAGTAATCCTATATATTTCCTGGACCCACCGCTAGCTCTAAGTACCTCCCTCACTCTTAACCCGCCCCTTCTGTTACCACGAGAGGAGATTTTTTTATCTTAATCCCGCACACAAAGCAATCCTTCGGGTAAGGGCTGATGAGGAAGTTCTTGAGCTCATTGAAAAAAGAGCTGTACCGAAATTTAATGCATAAATTACCTTAGCTTAAGATGAAACTTGGAGGTTTTTTTTACTGCAAAAAGCTCACTCGTACCTAATGACGCGGTACTTTCACAAAATTATACCTGGCCAGATACGATATTTTTTATCATCAACTTTTTTTTCAAAGAATGTGCTTTTCAACTGACATGCACCCCTTAATTTTAGCTCTTTTTAACTTCTCGCCACTATAAAATTCTGCTTCTTTCAATAAAACAATGCTCTAGTCATTAATTTTTTTAGGGTGGCATAGAGCTTTAAAATATGCTCTTTTAAGGTATACTCTTTGATACCGACTCACGTTCCCTATTTTTTTCCATCAATATTTAGGTACTTGCCCTCAACTTGAATTTTATTCAAATTACTGTGGTAATAAAAATTAAAGAAAATTATTTTCAATCTTTAAAAAATGTTTCACCTGGATGAAATTGAAAATAGTGATCATATTAACTAAAGCGATATTCTCTGTATGGAGGATTTAACTTCAAAATTGGTAAGAAAAAAACACGATGTCGCAATATTTTCCGAGAGCGAAATGTACAAATAAATCGGGATAAAAATATCGACTTGATCATTTCCATTTTGGAACATCAAACTATGTAGCCATTAATTAATAATTCGATGTGCACGTGTATTTTGTGATGCACGTGTACATTAAGGTTGATTGGAAATAAATTAATGCAAGAGGAATTGAATTATCTCAATTCAAGGCTAATAACTTAGAGTATTTTGAAGTTAATCATCTAATATTAAATGCGATTTCTATTAGTCTATGACGCAACATTAATTAAGGCCTACTCAGTGGTGCCATGGTGTTGGAACGACAAAACTGGACGACAGGTAACAAAAGACATTATAATCAAATAACACTTTTATAAATTTTGTTGCATCAAAATTTCTCATATGTTTAGCAATAATAAAACTTTTTGCAAGAATATGTAAATTATAAATTGTAATTAAAGAACAGAGTAATATTTCACTTCTAAAAAAAGTTTAGGCAAGTGCGTTCCGGCTCTGCTAATTTTGCAATGATGTCACTGCGCCTACTCTAAAAAATTAACATATCCAATCGAATTTAAGTCGATTGCTTTCGACATAAAAATGAAAAATCTTACGCCATGACTTTTCTCTTTCATAGATTTCCGTCAGATATTAAGAGGAGTTATTAACCTTGAATTGAGATATTTCACTTCCTCTTAGCATAATTTTTTTACAATCAACCTTAATGTACACGTGCATCGCATATATTAATATTTCATATGTTAAATAGACAGAAATTAATTTCCCAAAAGGAAATACCATTTCTGACAGTCAAAGATGCAACATTAAGTATTCCCAAACCTAAGAAAAATCCTTTTCTGCTGTTGGAGCACGTCCGTGGAACAGCATTTCAAAGAATGTAAAAGATTCTGAGTCTCGGTCATCTTTCAAGCAAAGATTTCTTCAATTCATTAAAAACCTCGAAACTGTGTGACCTCGTTGTGAACTCTTGTATTGTTTTTCAATGTAATTTGTCTGCCTACTCCTGTGGTTACCATTTATAAATCTTTTTAGCTTGTATAGATGTGGTTTAGGTAGCAGTAAATGATGGTGCTAAAAAAAACACCAACAAACTCTTGAATAATGTGAAATACATAATATATCGCAGTTTCAATACCATTAGCATGTTTAAATATTAATGTCCATGCTATTGGAAAGTATTTCTGGTTTTCAAACTTGTTAAGTATGCATTTATTTATTCGTCATTGAGATTTTAACTACTCATAATTAATGCTTTATAATATTTACCTCAGGTCTATTTGAAATCGAATGCCACATTTGTTGGAGTAAATAATTTATCATTATTCATGTTCTATTTATTTAGTTATTCATTCATTTTTTCATGTTCCACCCTAAATTTTGTGATGGGCATATGTGCATAGTTAGGTATTCTCGCTATGACTTATTGAGTTAACTTCAAGATTTCCTTTCTGTCCTGATGTGTTGTGCTGTTCCATTGTTGTTCCAGTTGTGCCGTATTCCATTCGGAAATATTTGATGCATTTTGTAAAAGTTTATTTTGTGAGCTCTTTGGTATGTAAAATCCATTTTATGTTCTCAATGGACAATTTGTCCAAGAGCATTAAATATATTGTTATTTTCAAATATTTATAATTTCCAGTAGAACTTAACTCAATTACTGTAAAAACAAAAATGAAACCATAAAAATGAAAAATCTTACGCCAAGCCTGTTCAAGTTCATTTTTCTCTCGGATTTCAAGTAGAAATGAAGAGGTCTTCTTGAAACCTTGATGGAGCTCTTTAATGGCGTCATCTCTGATGCGCAGCACTGAGCTCTTTTCCGCACATGCCGAACGCATTATTGTCTGAGGCCATTAAAGCAACATGACGCCCAAAGTAGTCTACTCTCTCTCCCCACCCCCCCCCCCCTTCTTCTTCCTTGCTAGTCGCCTCGACCCATCCCCCGTGACCCTTTCTTACCCCTGCGCGTCACCATCCCAACTTTCAAACTTCATAATTCGACCATATTTCTCCCTTCGACCATACCCAGGCACGCACGTTACACACGCTTCTCCTCCACCGGCCTCGTCTCATCCACCCTCTCGGCTTCGAAGACTCCAAACTTCCTTCCCGGTAACTTCTCATCTTTATCTTTCTGCTTCTTCCCCCAGAAATAACCGCCAATCTTCCTAACACCCCCAAAACAATCTGCAGACTGCTTAACTCCCGATTAGGATAGTTTTATATACAGCTTGGGATAATATTCCGAAAAACAACACGTTACAAACAATTTATTGGGCCAACCCTCAGTAATTTTAATACGCCCATTCAAGCTACTTCACGAATGCGAGTTGGGACTTATTTTTAATAGCATATTGAAGGCAACTTAATCTTAGTTGACTTAAAAAATAATTACCGCCAGCCTTCCATGGCTTCGGATTATCCGCATTTTTTTGGTTGGTTAATCCGATTTAAAATTAATAAACCGCCCCGGCAACGTCCCATTTTTATTTTTCAGTGTCTTCCCCCAACAATTACCGCCAATCTTCCCAAGCCTTTCAAGACTCCTGGTCATCCGATTCAAAATTAGTGAAGCCCCGGTAACTTTTCATCTTTACCTCACTACTTCATCCACCAGCAATTACCATACCGATATGCAGACCTTTTAACTCCCGATTCGATGGCTTGGGATAATCTATTCCAAAAAAGCGCGTCACGAATTTTAGTGAGACAACCATTCATAATTTTACTACGGCCATTGATGCTATTTAACATATGTGAGTGAAGAAAGTAGATTACAATAGCGTATATACAATACTAGCTGACCCGGCGAACTTCGTACCACCTAACAATCAATGAACTTACAGTTTACTTACACCATTCATAAATCAGGAGCGGCTGTATCGTTTTTAATCATGTTTAATTTATTATAATAAAATAAGGATACAAATTCAATAAAACTACGTAAATGAGTACCAAAATTGCTTGTCAGAAAGACATTTTCTTTATTGAATCTACATTGGGTGAATCGGAGCACGTTTACGCGGATTCTTTTCAACAAATTTTCTTACGTTTTAGCTTAAGAAATTTTGGGCATTGTGGTTTAATAAAGCAGTTCATGAAATAAAAATTATACGCATTCAGTCGTTGGCTATTTTCGTTATTAGCTGAAAAAAAATGTTTTTAGGTCCAAGTCTGTTGCATACACTTGGCCCATTCAGGGGGCAGGTTGACACGACCCCAGACCGACGCTTGACTGATGCTCAAAATCGTGCAAGAAAAGCCCCTATGAAGCAGCATTCGCATGAAATGACTTAAGGCGCGCCAGTTTTAGTATCTCTGTTTGGAAAAAATGCAATGCGTAAACGTACTGCATGCGTAAACGCACCACGGTGAGCCCTACACATTCGGGTTTAATGTCTTGCGTCAAGCACCTTCTGATAAACAACACTTTTGGCTTTGTTATCAGGCGCAAGATGAAGCGGATGAAGCTAAATAAATATAGCGAAGCAAAGCAGTGACGCAGCGAGGGGAGGTTTTGGGGGATAAACCCCCCACCAAGAGCTAAGAGAATTTTTTTATGAAATATTTTGTTATTAATATTTGGGGGACGGATGACTAACAAACAAAACATATTTAACTATTCACACAGCCACAAAACCCACTATTTTGAACCATTTATCTTAAAAAATGTCTGGGGGAAGTGCCCCCACACTTCCCGCTTACCTTAGCGAGTTTTCTATACCCTACAGACCCGTGGTATTAGCTACGCCCAAAACCCCCTATCACTTGAAGCGAAGGAAGAAATACAGAGGATGGTTTATCGACTCGTCAACATAGCACGCTAAATTGGCCATGAGAAAATCATGGGTTTTCATTAGCACATGAGCACAAACAACACAAAAACTGAAAGAATGACCATGCGATCTTTTAATCGTTATCACGAATGCAACACGAATTGTAAATTCTCATAAGCTCAAATAAGCTCTCATAAAATAAGCTCAAAAGGGCATATGAGTTGAGATCATGGAATATACGGAATGAGGACTTCCTAACCTTTGAATTTTCCTTTGAGTAAAGTTGCGTGAATCACATTCATCACCAATTTTTTTAATGATCAAACACGTTCCGTTGGATAGTTATGGTTGGTTTAGGCTTCGAAAGATCATGAGCACAGAAACTACATTTTTCTGTAAATCGTGCCTTGGTAAGCCAGGTACGTCCAAGGACTTAAAATATTCAGATAGATAGTTGGTGATTTCGTCTTCGTTTGTTACACATTTAAAAGATTCGAATCCATGCAGAGTACGAACTATTTGAATTTACCTCGTTTTAGTCATCCACATCTTCGTTCTTGCTCGCTAAATCAACCATCTTTGATTCTTTTGGTGATCAATCATATTCTGGAACTCTTTGTTGATGAGCTCACCTCCCGCTGAAACTAATTTGCAATCATTCCAAGGTTATGAGTTAAAACTACTCGATTCCTCGACAGGAACACGGACATTACCGTTTGTCAACAATTGCTTGGATATTTGTTTACAAACACGGTAGTGAAGGGTCAACTTGAGCTGGGCCACGGCTGGGCTTACAATCAGCTCGAATTAAATTTTTTTAATGTAATTTCAATTTAATTAATATTTTGAATATATTTAGTAATTAAAATGTTATATTGTTACTACATTCAGTTATTAAAGTGGTAAAAACAAAACAAATTATTTAATTTGTAGTTTTGACCGACTTATCAATTGTTGTGTTACTATAACTCCTAAAAGCATGCCCATAGGAAAGAGATGAATTTTTTTGTGAAATTATCCTTTTTTTAATGGCCTATATGTTAACCCCGCCTGAGACGAATCCAAAGAACCAAATCTCATTGAAATCAGTGCAGCCGTTCTCGAGTTATAAGTGTTCTAACTAACACGATTTTCGACTTTCTTTTATATATATAGATTACTAAATCTGAGTTACCTTAAAAAAATATTACCTGAAGTCTTTCATGACTTCGTTTTATCCGACTTTTTTAATAATATGGTTATAATGTTCCACAGTACGGATCGTGAATATAATACTTATCGTCCCATACATTTTCAAAAGTTGAGGCCTATACCTAATTGGGGAAGGTAAAATAAAACATTTTTATTTATATTTTTCCTCATTTCTATGATGCCAAATGTTTATCTACTAACAATTTATATTGATCAAAGAGAACAGCATTGGATAGAGAATCATATTTTTACTTCGAAGGAGGCCTTTCCACCCATTTGTCTCCATCGTACTCGACTAGGATCCCTCTCTCTCATATTCCAGGACGACCGCTTCAGCATTAATAAAAAAAAAAACATTCCCATGCAGGCAGGGCACACCTTTTCATCCATTCCCTGTCTCCTCCCATACACCCACCCATTTTCAGATCTCTTTTTCCCACAATATCGCCCTCTGATGAGTTCTCCCAGGTCTCTCATGTTTATTTCTAATTAAGTTCCACCATCTATCTTTGATTCGGAATTTCACAATAGTTACCTAGAATAGCCAGGATAAAATATCTTCCTTCACTTATTTCATAAGATAATAAAATTCTGGAAACATAACATTTATATACCTATTATTATTACTATGGAGAAGGAGAAAAAATTCGTATCTCTCTCTTCCTTAGAGGGATATTTCTTTAATACCTGAATAAAATAACGATAGCAAATATATCCTGAGGTAGACTAAAAGGTAATATTTTAAACGAGAATAAGGACAGATAGAGGAGAAGAACATAAAAAATGGATGAATTAGTAGGGGAAGGGTGAAATTGAGAGCTCCAGTACACCAGCCTTAGGGTTGCAATATTGTGAACCAACAACCACTAAACAGGGAAGGGATATTAATTGAGTTTTTAGCTTAGCTCGCTCATTATTAGTCCCTTCCTCAAATAATGACACTGAAACCTAGCCGATAATTTCTATCGACCAGGCCGCACCTCCAATACTTCCCTTGCACACTAATGCAAACTCCGAACTCTCCTGTATCCATCGTGCTCAAACACGACCACCTTCTCAGTCGCAGAGGTTTTATTTTTAAATGTTTACATGCATACAAACCGCACTGTCTCGCATGTATCTAATAACCTCATACTTCTCGGATATACTCACACGAGTGATCTCAAACATCGCGTCCGTCGTTTTTTGTACACCTAATTTTTTCCTCGATTTAGAATATAAAAAAATTTTCTCCGTAAATGAGAGGCAATCTTTATCCCTTAATCTATGATATGAAATTGTTTTGAATGCATAATAATTTTTCCATAAAGACGCAATGAGTATTTTCCCAGAACTATGGTTAATAAGAAGAGAAAATTCATACATTTCTGGGTAACAGCCCGATCTGGCTTGGATTCGTGTTCGAATTCAGTTCGTTATTTTTTCGAATTATTTATTCGAAACGTTCTTTACAATTTTTCCTGATCGTATTGCACAGCTCCATGGGCCATGTTAACTCCATGGCTGCTCCTCTACTTTTCTATGTCCTCCTATCCAATGCCCGGAAAGATCGCTGAAGTTTTTATTCGAAAACATTTCCATGCCCGATACTCACCCAGTTTCCCACCCATTTCGCCATGTCTCTTTCTCCAAGCGTCCTCGCCGACGAGTTACACGGCACACACCACTCCTCTTCGGCGTTCGGACCGCCGCGGCGCGCCGTGCGGGGGAGGGGATCAAATATAAATTCCCATAGCGACCCGTTCAAGGGGTCTCGCTGCGTGCCCTCAACCCATTGGGCACACATCTCGTCGCTCTCCCGTGACGCCAGACCCTGAGAGGAAGAGCTAGGGAATGTGGGGTGAACGGTTTTAAGTGTCGTCCGCCCCAACCATGCCGTTGGGCCCTGTGTCAAGAATCCCAGACTCGGCGGATTTTTCCCTCCCATCTCCTATTCCTTTTTTTTTTCATGCGAGCAGAGTCGGCGTTCTCCCTTTTTTTTTCTCCCTTCCCTACACTCCTGCGTTCAATTTCCCCACATCTCGTCCTCTTTCGCCCATTCCTCTCTTTACCCTGCGAGAGAGAAAAAAAAGACACTAATTCTTTCTTCCCTTCCTTATTTTTCTACTCCTCTGCAACTTTCACCGAATTCATTCCATTTCCGCCAATGAAAGGGATTCCTTTCCAATGTTCTAATGAAGCGAGCTGCGTCTAGCTTCCAGGTTCTTTCTAGATATTTCTCAGTTACTCATGACAAATTGCAGTCGTAGAGTTACAAATATCTATGGCGTTTCAGCATTATCTTAAAAATTGGCATATCACTCCACCCTTGATCAAAGTTACATTTTTCAAGAAATAGGACAGACTCATTATGAAATAAAGGAATGCATTTTAGAATGGCGAACGCTTCCCTTGCTAAATCCTTCGTCATACTCAGTGGATTTATGAGGTATTTCTTAGATTAACGGAGCTACGGAAGGTAACCATGAGCTAAAATTCATTGCATTAAAAAATTAGAATATTTGAAATAAAGAATTAAACCACAATTAAAATTTAAGATATAGAGAGTGAGAAAAAGAACCAAAAACCATTGAGGATGCAACGTGAAAAGTATATGATTTACGTTACTTAATAAAAGTTTACGGTTCCCATGCCAAAAGTCACGACAACAACGGAGTCTTTTTTCAAAACAACGGAATTAATAGACCCCCCCAAAAAGGGAAGAAACTTGAGAAACTGTCATTCAAACGCTGCAGCGGAAAATACTTAAGTCATTAAAACCATGCTCGAGGCGAGATGTAAATCTGAGATCATTTTATGAGTGCTGCCGATCAAAGGGCTAGCTCACCAATTTTATTTATGTCTGTTGCAACAGTGTTTGAAAAATTAAGAGACACGTGTTTATTTATTTTTCGATCTGCCGCTCACTTTTCTAGCTATTTTCTTCAAAACATCGACGGCCTTAACTCTTTCGTGGATAAGTTGATGACGTAACGAAGTCATGACGGGGTGTCACCGCATCTCCGAGTCTCCTCTTTCCTGTTCATGGGCTCCGCGTGTTTCACAGTTGTTTACACTTTTGTGAACAATCCCTCCTCAGTGAAACTTTCTCCCTGAACGAGCTAATGAGCCACATCAATAATGACCTCATCAACTTACGAACATTCAGTGCCTGGGCAAAATCTATTATTACCACAAAAACATATTGGCTTCAGTCACTTCAGAAGCGACTCAGCTGAGATCTATACTTTCTTTCAATGTTCCGGCAAAAGGACCAACAGTTGAGTATTTGATAACTGAATATCTACATATTTATAAGTAATGAAGTCCTAAGAGCGCAAGGATACGCCAGCATCTGGATTCCTCTTCAAGCGTTTTTTTCCGGATTGCAAGAGATAGCTTTTCAGCATTAAGTCGCCCAGAGTAATTTACCAATGCCAAGCTAATTCAACTAAATGACATCCCGACCCAGTTAATCATGTCCTCGATCCTAAATCTAATGCCTTAGGGCTAGCCGATTTTCAGGCGGGCGTTGATTATGAGTAAAGAAAGGCATATAAGTGTAAAGATGGGTGGTATTATGAAGACGGTGGGTCTCATATCGATCTTTTACTGCTCGTAACTTAATGCAGAGAGGCTGCCTATTACAATCAGCATAAAAATTCTCTTCATGAGACAGTGTCTAATCCTATGACTTCCCAGAACTAACTCATTCACTCTCTGATTAAACCAGAAAGATGGTTTGTATGTGCTAAGGTAGAGCTCACTCCCTGGTTTATACGCGTTTTTATTTCCACACATTTAGAATAAAGGGTCTAGTTCCTATCCCATGGCCTTCCCTAAGTTCTAGGGCGTAGGGGGTTTACATATGCCTCGTATAGGATTTTAACGCAGGACCCATCGATCAAACGGGCAAATGACGACAATGGTCAATTTTATACACCGTTTTGATTTTCTTCATTGGTATAAATCACTTAACTATCGGCCACCTTCAGCCAATACCCTAAAATCCAAAGATACTTAAGTGGAGGCACTAGGATACAATTCAACAAAACTACTTGAAAATACGTAATGCGACGTTAATCAAAGTAAAATCATTCATCAATGATAATTTACTCATTGCGAATGAGGAAAGCCTGGTCTTCTAATTTTATTAAGTGTTGTAAAACATTTACGCTTACAGAGCATCTCCTCCTGATTGTACTTAAGCACTTTGAACATGGTTATACTACTTGTCGTACCAATGACTTTTCCTCAGCGGTACTAAAGCACCCAATGCACTTGGACACGGATGCTTCAACTATTTAAAAGGAAATCAAGAAAAAAATTTAAAATTTTTTTATTACCTTGCGATTTTTTTGCTCTCCATTTCATTTCACCAATATTTTTAAGGCATAAGTCAATGTCTTATAAATATACGACCGTGGGTTTTGAAAATTATTTTTTTAATTAAAATCAGAAATGGAATCGTACATTTATAGAGGATAAATTAGGCTAAGCTCAAGTAGGATAAAAAATTAGGAACATCTTTTATCATTTCAAGGCGTTCATAGTGAGGCGAAACCACACACAAATGGGACCGAAGAAAAAACGAGATATTAATATGTTGCATTACAGAGGTATTCGATTTGAGCTATTACTCGTGATTGAGTCATATTACTACTGAAAGTATTATTTTAAAGACTTTATAATAAATCTTAGGCCTCACTATTGCATTTTGTTTATCAATATTTCAAATTTACATTAATTTTTATCGAAAATTCACCGTATTCCTATATTGTATAGCCATAGAAGTTTAAAAAGCCTATTTTCTGGTTAGCTATTCTTTTCGGCAATTAATTTGATTAATTTTGGCCTAAAATTATACCTATCTATCGAGATCATCAGCATTAAATAAAAAAGGGAAATATATACAGTAATCGTTACTATTTTAAATTATCTATGCCATTGGCCAACCATGATCACTAGGATTGTTCTATATAATTTCATTTTGTTACATAAGAGGGCCAAGAATCATGTACTGTTTTCCTCGCATATATAGTTTTCAAATTCAGTGAAACTCATTTTCTTGCGAAATGTATCATCAAAAGAAAAAGGAAATACAATTGAAAAGCATCTTTAAAACACTGATTTAGGTAAACCTCTCGACATGTAAAACGCTCGTGAATAACATAAAAATTCAAGCCAATCTTAATATGAAGAAACTAAAATTCAAACATTACTACATACAGTAACTAACTATACATGCAAACATACACTTCTGAAAACACACTGGTGCTCATTGAAATGAGGGTCAATTAATGTCATCCACTCGCTAATCACAAATTACAGCACACAGCTACACACCCATTAAATGTCATACAAGTGGAAAGATCTAATCATGCCTTTCAAATCTAGCCTTAATTAAAACTCGAAATCAGTCCGGAATTGAAAGCAATTTTATTTCGCGAACAGGTAGTGATTGAGTTAAAAATTACTTTAAATCACGTCATTCGAAATAATTCATGGAAACTCTAGCCGTTAGGATCTGCTATTCATTGAATTCGTTTAAATTGAAAATAAAAACATAAATTACAATTCAGAGCGTGTATTTCCACGCAAGACGACAACTTTATTAATTATTAGCTTAAAAGAGCTTGAAAATAACATTCATGCCACAGAAAATGCATGGTCCCCCATCCATTTTAATAGCATAAATTCCTAAATATATTTAATACGAACGAATTATCATCAAAGATTAAGTATTCATCATGCTGTTCGATAATCACTAATAACCCAGACTACATATTTTTAGAGTCCTTTTTAAATAAGTATAAGACATATTAGGTCGGATCAGCAATCACCCATTCTCTCAATCGATTGGTTTGAATAGGCAAGAGCCCTTCAGCAAGAATATTCAGTGTGTAACTGGCATATCATTCCATACCAATAGAGAGTACCAATTATTTTTTCATATAAAACATAAATTTAAATGTAAACCTCAAATTGTTTTTATGGTTTAAATTCGCTGAAAAATACTAATTTACTGCTATTAAAATGTTACGTTTTCTTTATTTGCGATCATGCGACCATTTATTGGGTGAGAATAGCATGAAAAGATGAAAATACCGAGGATTTTAATCGGATAGTTTCACAAATTATAATTATGATCCAACCATTCTTGTCAGCGAATGCTTTCATAAACAACATATTTATGCCAACATGCTGAATTTTTTTGAAGCTTATGTATTTTCCAGCTCGTATAGATTTTTCGAAGGAACATTTCTCTCTCTCGACAATCTGCTATCTCTGTTAGATTTCTACAGTCAATTCAATGTATTGAAAATGCGCATCAAAGTGGACAAAGCCAGTTTGTCTTCTGGATGCATCCTTATTTTCCATTTTCTTTGAGAACGCTCAGTTTTTCATTTCAGCCGTCTCAATGACCTTTAGCATCAAAGATCAAAGGCAAACTTTGAATGCTTTCATTCCACTGTAGCCTTTTTTTTTATCATCCTCAATATTGATTCCCAAGCTATCCAAGCACAAATGTTTTTACGAACTGCTGGATTTTTCCGCTTAGCAGTGAAACTTTTTTCATCAAAAGATTGCCAATTCATTCTGAAAATTTATGTGCGTGATACCCTACGGATCAATCCTACCCCTTCATTTTCCCTCGTAGGATATTAGAAAACAACGTCTCTTAATTTTTCTTAACAGTTAGGCCACTGAGAATTCAAATTAGTTCTTTAGAATTACTTTGAAAGAACTAATTTCCGATTCTCTTCACAAGCTAATGATATCAACAATATTCCTTTCATTTTTGAAGCTACGCCAATGATATTCTTCCATTTTTATTTCTGATGTTCTTTTTGATGATGCGTAGAGAACTCAATGCGAGATATAATATGCAAAAATAATATAGGATGAAAAATTTGCCAATGAGACGTGGATATTCAAATATAACCACTTAAATATTTGCATCGTCTCCATAATATTTAGAAATTGCTTTTTTTATCCACCAAAAGATTATTTTCTTTTCTTCTCGCTTATTTTATTGGAAAAGGAGTTAAAAGCCAAAGTTTGTAAAATTCATTATCATTTCAAAGATTTTTATCAATTCCTATAACGTTTGTATTTTGGATTTCGCTACAGCTTAACTTGCATTTCAAACTTGCCATTTTTTTATCTCAGAGGCTGTAGATTTCATTTTTTTACTGATTTTGGAAATTCCTCGAAAAATAAAATAAATATATCACTAGTTATCAAGATTTTCCATTACATTATTTCCCGATTTTAATGTGCTCTGACCATATTAAATTGATTTCAAAAAAATTTTCTTTCCCCATCTCTCCATCTCCCACAGGGTGTGGCAGAATGGACTCCCTACGGACTCATGGCTAAAGAAATGCTCTTGTCTAAGCATACGAAAAATGATACCTCCACTGCACAAACGCTTAACCCTTTTTAGCTCAGAGCTACTTTTGAGAGAATTCAAGTATCAAGACTTTATATTATGAAAATTTTGCACTGGATCATAAATATCGTGGTAGCTAAATTATTAGTCATTACAATTAACACCACAAAATAATGCCTAGTTTAGATATTTCCTGAATAGATCAGAAAATATATATATAATTTTTGATGTTGCTTAGAAGCAACTTTGGGTTATAATGGGTTAACAATCGCCCACTGAATCAATCCGCTCATCTTTTAATTTCAATTCTCAATTTTTTCAGCCTTAATGGTACTAGATAAGCGGATTCAAAATTGGTCTCAATTCTCAAATCAGGAGACCATTCTGCCCTACCCTGTATTTTATTTACTAATACTCTCCAGTATTGTGAATAACGGGAAATAAAGAATTCTTTTCAGAGAGGTTTTGGTACTGCATCAAAGTTTTTAAATTCCTCCATAAATTAATCAAGTTTAAAGAATGGTTGGTCCCTGAACTCTTGACCCTGTTAAGAAACCCTTGGTTAATTCACTACCACGATCTGCCGAGAAAGAACGAGATCCTATTTCCTCGGCAAATCCGAACTCTTTCGTGCATTCCAATTGTGCATGTTCTACGACTGTTGTAAACACTTCTTCCGACGTCTCCTCGGAGCCTGGCTCTCACATCGACCAATAAACCCGCCATTACCCTTCCACCGCCGTCAATCTCCACCCTATGCCTCCCCACCCCTGCGCGCCTCGCATCTTCCTAGCTCTTTCCTTCCAGTCAGAACCCCTGCTTATATCACCCTTCCATACATCCTCGCAGACTTTTCCACTTTGTCTTCCCGAAAGGAGAGAACTTAACGTCCGGGGTAAACTACTTTATGGGTCCTATACCACTGCTCTATGAAACCTCTGCAATGGGGATGTTCGCCCGAAAACCTCCCCCCCCTTTATTCGTGAAAGGGTTTGCAGGGGTCTTTCTCCCCAGCCCCTCCTTATATCCCTTCCATTTCGCCTCCCCTTCGCTCCTACTGCTCTCGGATTATCCATTTTTTCTATCCTCTCTTTTCTCCAAGAAACGTTTCCTCCATCTTTCAACCTTTTTTTTCTCTCCTCTCGTCCCTATTCACTCACTATTCATCTCGCAGCCTCCCGCACCCCCCTCTATTCTTTCCCGCCTACAGCCTCTCCGAATTTCATACGTCGCTTTTTCCCCATGTTTACCTTCCGAAGGCACGCACTTTATTGCCTCCCAAGAATCCCCTAGCATTACTCCCCAAGGTATACACGTATATAACATCCATATATCCGCGGATAAATTTCCTCCAGCTTTATATCAAAACATCTGCCGTGTGACCCTTTCTCTTCCCATTCATCTAATATTTTTTCAACCCTCACCTTTTAATAGACAGGTCATTTCTCTTAATTCTTTTTTCGATCCACCGATGACGCATCAAAAATTTTTCTAATTTATGGCTTCGTGATTTTATTCATGGATTTTCTCTCCAAAGAAGTGAATCAAATTGTACGCATAATATTCTTCTTCCTTTCAGTAATAATTACTATTATTTTTATTATTCTCTGGCTGCTCTCTTTTCTTCTGATTTTTAAAATCGATCATTGCTCCGTTTCCGCTATTTAAAATGCCACAGGATTTTTGCGATAAAAATGTATCAAAAAGGTCAATAACAATGTTTTAAATCGGTCACAGTCAAAAACTATTAAATACAATTCGGATAAAATCTGACTTGCTTATTTTTAAGCCGATATCACAAGGCTTTATGAGTGATGATTATTTTGATTTCGGTTTCATTTTATGAAATTCAGACTATTAAAGCCTATTAACCCATGGATACTTTTCAACATTCAAAGCCTTAATGATCAATATGCCAATGTGGATTTCTAACCCACGAAATTCACTTGGCTAAGGGTAAGGAGTTGAAGGCTTCACAATACCACCACAGGAGCCAAAAAATATTTCGTTGCAAGTATTTCATCTGAACACTGGAGGAAAAATAAACATTAATTGCAGAAAAAATCCGAAAATCAATTATCTCCGTAACTGCTATAGGTCGACGGACACATGAGACAAGACCACCGTCATGCGTGATGGTCGACTTAAGTTTGCATTAACTAGTGGTAATATGTGTATGATACCAAGTGCCAAGATTTCGTACTCACAGATTTTACCAACTCCACAGGAGAGTAAGTTATCAGCTACTGTCAAGGGTTCATGGATGACACTTACCTGAAATTAGAAATAAAGCACAGGATTTAACAATGGGATCATAATAGGTACATTAATAGCATATTTCATTCATCACGCGTTCAAACTGGGTGGCGAAGTTCGTTAAGATACTGTGCAATATATATTCCTACTAATGCTATGTATTTGATATGCGGATAAAAAAAACAAAATTATTACAATAAATATAAAAAATAATCCTTTTTCCGTTGTGGCCAAAGTATTCTTCTGGATATGGAATCCATTTAATGTTAAGCATAGTTTATTATATTGATTGTTGACAGCATAATTAAAACAAAGGCATAAATCAATCCACAATGGCCGTTCAATATTTTCAAGACCTTGAAGAGGGGAAGATTTCAACTTGCATTAAGTATTTGAGCCGGATATCATTAGCAAAAATACATTAAGCCGGAAATCTTACATTTTAGCGGGAAAGGAAGGAGGATACTCAAGAAATTCGGGAACTTACTCTACAAGGAAACCACCTTCTTGATGATATAACCTATCCTAACCTAGCTCCCTTATTATTCACCACCCTCATCAAAGCCCTACTCCCTACAACCCGAGCGAAAAACCTCCAACCCCCTACCCTCTCTCCTAGTCACAACACTTAGTTTGTTCCCCCGCCCTTTTTTCCTCCCTACTCAACCAACCTCAGCCCCTAAAAACCCCTTTCCTTAGATAACTTCCCATATAATATACATAAAGTTGTCTTCTCAATGTTTTTCTATGTTCCCGACGATGGTTTGACAGCCAAAACCCGGTTTTCTGTGTTAAATAAATGGTGGGAATTACCAGTCTCCTCATTGCTATTTTGGAGCACTTTCACCACCTCCTAGGTTCAAATTTCGATATCATTGCTAATATGATTAAATAATGTGAAGTATAAGCTTGAGAATTAAGCCAAGCAACAAATGTAGAAGTATAACCGAGTAAATTAATGAGCAAAAACCAATAAGGTACTACACTCAAGCAAATATTCGCCATTCGAACCCTGGATAAGTATTTGGAAGTGACCTTTACCTGAAAATACACGGTAAAAGGGCTATTACCACTAGGAATTAGAATTTGATACAAATTCGTCATCTGAATGATAAATTCAATACTTCAAACCAAATCATTATGAAAATAACAAAATCATCTAAAATAATTAAATTAAAAAAGAACTTTGTGCTTTCACATTAATATATTATATTATTATATATATTATTACTATATATTAATGTGAAAGCACAAAGTTCTTTTTTAATTTAATTATGAATCGCTTTCAACCAAGTTACGCCTCAAACAATCAATTTCATCTAAAATACTTAAACCTGGACTCGGCAGTGACTGGAATGGGATCCGGATCTGATTATTATAATTCAATCAGGCATCAATTCAAAATTGCCATTCTAGTTTTCCATTTAAATGACTTTTATCTTTTAAAAAACGGCATATTCTGCATTAATATATTCAAAGTAGATAAAGAGAGATTCTTTGTTTCCCATTGAAGCATTGGGCTAAATAAAACTGATTATAACTTGATTGATTGTAGCTCCGATAATAGATAATACTCCCTTTATGGTAGGATATAGAGCTTGCCTCAATGTACGCAGGAAATTACCTTTTCATGCTCAATTCTCGAAAATCTATACACTAAGTCTCCCGAGCATCAAAATAAGTGGTAAAAATATGTCTAAGAGAATTCCTCATTCATTTGCTAACATTTGATGCAGAAGAAATAAATAGGTAAGATATCATGCAGAAGAAAAACATCACGCTGGAAAAAGTAAATTCAAACTGGCTTGATATACCGAGTCCATACCGATTTTGAAGAATTTAAATACTGCTTTTCAATCCCTCTCCCCTTAATAGTAGCGACGAGTTAAGCTGAGTAAGATTCTTCGACGCAGGAAATGAGAAATAGCGTGACATAGAATAAAAAGAAAGCAAAATTTTTTGCCAAAAAACAATAGTTGTATGAACTTTACAACTCTCTCCTTTAAAATAATAATAAAGATGTTTGATAATAATTAATGGTGATCAATGTCCCGAAATATCTCTAAAAATATTATGCAAAATAATTTTGCGGTAGTTGCATGAGAGTTTGTAGTTTATATATTATTGTAGTTTATAGCACATTCGGAATTAAGTTTGAGGAATCTAATGACACTGATATTGGAAGGTTAATTACTTGTAATTTCATACCACAATTTACATACTTTGATGCAAACTGACGAGGGTCTCATAAAAACTGAGCAATTGCCTGGATATTAGTCAGATTTGCATATTATCCCTAGACCTATACTCCGAGACGTTAATCAGCATTCAAAGAATAAAGCTCAAGAAAATGGAAAAAGAAATCAATATAATCAATAGGAAATTCGAAATAAAATTGACAAAAATTTAAACAGAGCATGCGTTAAGATGCACTGCAAACAAATGTATAGAAAAGTACACAATGTGAGCATAAAATCTAATGATTCGAATTTCTATTGCTTTCAACTATGCATTCTTCGTGGAGAAAGTGTTGAGTGCGGGAAGAGCGCCACCTTTGTGGCTGGAGTGAATAGAAATGGGTCGCGGTTTAATTTCGGTTCCCATCGATAAACGGTGACCTTGGCCGAGCCTTGTCGACCGTCGCAATCTCAAGGGGCGCGTGGGAATTCGAGGGCAGAGGAAGGAGACATGCACGGGGAGGAGGTTTGAATGGGTGCTCCGAAAGGAAAGGATCATGGCGAGGGCGCTGCTGCAGGAGAGGGCGGCTGCTAGGGGTTAACGATGTCCCACGTGGTTCCACCGTCACTACGACCAATGGGATTGCATAGAGGTGGCCCAATGCTGTAGAAATCTGATCTCTGTTGCCACTTTGGACGCATTTTCATCGGTTTTCAAATATGTCCGCGGCACGGTGATGAGTGCAATGCGGTTCTTTTATTCCAATATACATCTAAATCTACATAATACCCCGCAAACCGCCTAAAAGGTGAGTGGCAGGGGGTGTTAGGACACCAGCCGTTTACAGATTTAAAAAAATGATGTGCTCTAACGAAGTTGGGACTAGCTTTTATTAAAGTCCTTTGTGGTTCGAGGGAAAAAGGAATTCGCATATCTATCCGTTCGGCAAAACATCTCTCTTAATTTATCGCTTCTATCGGACCTGGAAATATAGTGTGGCTATAGTATTATGTTCTCTGTGTTGCTCTTAAAGATATCCATTCTCAATTGTTCAAGCAATCTAAGCCTAGCGCGCAGCCTCTGAGTGAAGATTGTAGTTGCTAGGAATATCATGAATATTCTATGAATTTGACAGTTCGCATCACAATGTGTATAAATTTTCGTTAAAACCGATGATTATACCTTATTTCCCCATGAAACTAGGATCCATTTGTTCGAGTGGCGACTTTTGTAAGCCCATTTACACGCACGGTGGTTGACAACGCATTTAGAGGACAACTTGAGGATTCACGTTTTAGCGTTCGTGACTTTGGCATTCAAAACAAATGCTTCATTACAAATTTTCATCAATGATTTTTAAAACACCCCTTTAACGAGTGTAACGCAGTTTTTATTGCCTTGTAGAGAAAAGAATGAGAAAAAATTTTGATCAACAATGAATGCAAATTTGCCAATTAATTTGTCCACATTATCTACTTATTACACAATTTTCTTGCACTTGAAGTAAGACGGACTGCTATTTCTAATCACAGCATATTCGGGATTAACTTTGCGGAATGTCATGGCACTGATATTTGAAGGTAACTTAATGAAAAATGAGAAAGCAGGAGCAATTTCCACAATTTTAAATTTATTGGTACGAGCCGAGCTATAGAGCCGCGCTACATTTCCAGGTACCTGATGATGCTGAAAAGCGGAACCGGTAGTACCAATAAATTAAAAATTGTGGAAATTGGTCCTGCTCTTTCATTTACTAGAGCCACACTATATTTCCAGGTACCTGATGATGCTGAAAAGCGAAACCGGTGGTACCAATAAATTAAAAATTGTGGAAATTGCTCCTGCATTTTCGTTTTTCATTATGTCACGTTTCCACTCCATCTCGCCTGAAACCTCAGATTATGAAGGTAACTTAGTTTTATGCCACATTTTAGTTACTAAATAAATCGGCCCAGGGTTTTATAATAACAGAGCGATCATCTGGATTACAATTCAGGTTAACCTTACGCCCTTTAAGAATCCTTCAAAAATCACTGCTAGCCTATTCCTGCTATTTTTTATAAATTACTGAAACCGAACCATTCTTTTCCGATAACCTAGTATTTTGAAATATAAGCGTAAATACATAAACGTCTCCCATTCAACTTTAATAATCGATACAGCATCTAAAAAGTATGAAGATATCAGAAAATATTTACGACATACATGTCATTTTCACATTAAGTAACATCTGTGATGAGGTGGTCACCTTACATGGTTAGTGTGATTGACGCTAGCACTATTAGCCAGCCGGTCGGCGGCGCGTGCAATGGAGTGGAGAGTAAGGGGAAAAGTGGGGGAGTTTCCCACTCCAAGAGGCAGGCAAGTGGAGGTACGTGAGGTGGAGAAAGGAATTGGACGTCCGCGTGGAAAAGAGATGGCCGTGGAAGCGGGTTAAGCCCGCCTATAATGGGAACGATGGCGTGGGTGCATTGTGTGGGAAGGAAAGCGGACGAGTGGGTGAAATCCAGTGGACACCTCCCTCAGAGCCCTGGAAGACGGAAATGCCTCATCGTCCCCTTATAAAAGACCACAATATTTCCAGGGCTTGAAATGAGCGGGAAAAACTCCAACCTCCGGAAATTATTTTCGGAGGGAAAAATTATTTGCACCCCATTTTTCGACTGAGAAATGTTAGATCCGGTTCTCGCATCCTTTTGAAAGTTATACCTACACGAAAGAAACTACTACCTCCTAGAATTATTTTGAACCAACGCATATTATTTTCATCAAATTTTTTTCACGAGAAAAACTAGCACGGGATCTTCTGTCCAAGATTTAAAAGAAGATTTTGGTCTGAGAAAATTGCTACCGAAGGAAAAGTATAGTTTTTGTGGGAAAAGCTATTTTTATCTTCCTATTTAGGTGGGAAAACAGAGGGAATTTTCCACTACATTCTAGTTTTATGATAAATGTATATTCACACCTTCCCTGAGATACTTCTACTGTAGCCTATCCTCACCTCAGAGAGGTAAATTACTGCAGTGAAAAGTTGTTACGAAGAAAACACGCAATTGACAGATAAATGAGATACAAGATGAGAAAGTTTTAAGAATTCTTTTGATCAAGTAATTTCCTTCGTCAGAAACTGAGGCAGGATGGTTTTTGCCACAAATGAATAATCCACATATCCTTAAAAAATGCTCACAAAAATAAAAATACCACAAGATAATAATGAGTTCAGTGAGGACCTTTATCAATAGCGTAAAAAAATTAATTATGTGAATGAAGAACTTATTCATTTTCCACATTGAAAAAATTATGATTCAATTCCATTTTTTCTGATGCAAAATGGCACTAGAAAGGGTTTTTCCCTAAGTTTAATAATGTCTAATTCATCTTACGGTCATTCTGAATTTCAGTTTTAAGTATCCCTAAAAATTTACCGTTACATTACATTCCAATAACCTAGGCTTTCTCTTTAATTGCTAACGATTATTTCAATTTTTTCTACTAAATAACTGTTCGTTCTTTTCAAGTTAGCGCGTCTAAAAAAGCGTTTTTCTTCAATAGCTCGTTCAATTTCTAATATTTTCTCTCTTCGTTTTTTACAATTTAGTCATTTGATTGCCATCTTGCGTCCCATACAATTCCTACAATAGCAATTATTTGATTCTAGTTGATTTGATGACCCTCTGTAAAAACATTTCTCCCGACTATTATAAATATTCAAACATCTAAAAATTCCACATAGCAACCTCAATTTCTCCATTTCAACTTCTGATGCAAAATTACAACAGGCGATGATAGGAACAGTTTCAACATTGCATTGCACCATTTTTTGAATGCTTTATCATTTTCTTTAAAAAATTATTCTTTTTGTGTGTATTAATAAGCGACTTGAACCGTGCCAATGAAGAAGTCCTCCATTCATTTTATGGGATTTATGTAAAGTAATTTGCATCTAGCAATCATTTATAGTCCATCTAAGAATACTGAGCGTCTCCTTTAATATGTTTTAATTTCGGTCCAGGTGTTTGAATATAAAAGGTCTACTACAACTTGGAGAATCATTTTTCTTTTGAGTGAGAGTCATTGAGAGTTAGATCAGACTTTTTAATGGGCGGGAATCCCTTGTCTAGAAGATGAGTTAGTTCACGCATTATAATACTATGCTGGGTAAACATTAAAATATTTGAGAGAATTTATTTACTCGAAATAAAAATGATGAGAGTAAAGGGATTAATATCGTGTGCGGTAAATAAGAAACCTATTTTCAAAGAAATATGATTCTCCTGGTTGTAGTATCTGGACCAATATTAAAACATATTAAAGGAGACGCTTAGTATTCTTAGATGGAATGTAAATGATTGTTAGATGCAAATTACTTGACATAAATCCCATAAAATTAATGGAGTACTGCTTGATTGGTACGGTTCAAGTAATCTTTTAATAAACACCAAAAGACTAATTTTTTAGAGAATGAAAAAAGCGTTCAAAAAATGTCACTATTAAGTAAATCAATGCACATTATAAACGGCCCAACATCCGTCCCGCAATTCCTGATGTCATCTTCTCTTTCTGCTCCTTTCTAGAGAAAAGAAAGGTCTGTCTTGCTTGGCGGCGTGTCGTGATGAAAGCCGTAAGCTAGGCGGGAAGATGTTCATATTTCATAGCGGATGAGGAGAGGAAAGGCCAAGTGAAAAGATAAAGGCCAATCTTTTGAAAGCGCTGCGCCAGGAGGGATGAATAGACCTAGAAAGCCGAGCTCTTTTTTCATCTCTCCTCTTTTAACTTAATCAGATTTCTTGTGTGAGAGAGAAAAAGTGCGTTCTGGGGATACGTAATCACATTATATAATAAGTAGCGGGATTAAGTCCAAGATTTACGATGGCTGTCGTGCAATCCATAAGTCTGTACGACGTCTTAGTGAAAGGCAAAAGAATCCCAACCTCGCCAGCATCTGAGTATTTCATTAGAAGATAAATTTTGATCTAATAATATAATTTTGTTAAAATTTTAAAATCTAATAGTAAGTCAATTATTTCAGAATAGAAAAAGTATGAGCATTTAAAATATTTACCAAAGCAAAAGTAAACGAATAGGTTACTTCCTTGAATTTGTAAATGTACCAACCCAAAAGGATTAATTTTCTCAATGTTACATCATTTCTTAAACCTTTAGATTAGAATAACAAATGCACCATGGTAATTTTGAAGCGGACAATATTTGCCTCAGCAATAAAATTAACGTTAATGAAATTTAATTATTTGGTAAAATACTAAATAAGATTTTAGGAAGGATGAAAATAAATCAGATGGATGATCGTTACAATGCTTTTTACTCGTATTTTCCACCCTGGTCCATTACATGATGAAAATTTCAATGCAGACCTGAATTAAGTTTTGCTTTTGAATATAAGCGAACACCTATTCCATATGTAGTCTAAGTAGTGGAAAATAGGCATAAAAGTGAGCTGCGAATTGGTTTTTCGGTGAGCCATTTGATTGCGAAGCAAGATTAGAGCTGTAGAAAGGAGAGGGTAATGGCGGAAGAGGACTGAGCAAATAAATGAGGATGAAAGGACGTTTGAGATTAAAAGGCGCCACGGAATTGCGGCAGATGAACACCAAGGGCCATTTATGGAAGAAGGGAAAAAATAAAGTGGTAAGGACTCCGGCTACCAGTCCGTTTTAATGCCGTAGGAGGAGCACCCCACAATGGGGGTTGTCAGATCCGGATTGGAAACCGAGTCACATTAAGGAAACAGAAATCGGCTGACAAAACAAAGGAGGATAAATCACACAGAATAATCCAATAAAATTAACAGAAAATGCATCGCCTTCAATTGTGAAGCCTCTGGACGGAGGTTGTTAGTTACATCACACATTAAGAGTGAAGGGAATGGTTCATCGTCATTTTGAATGTTATCATTGTTATCTTCCTGGATAGACCTCACATGAGATGCCATGGACACGATAACGATCAACTACTTCTTGCTATTTGTCAATACGATGGGGAAAAGTTACGTAATTTGATAATAGGATAGCGAAAAGTTTTGAAAATTGCTCGTTAGTTCAAAAATAACCATGATAGTGGGGCTATATAACAAATGTGAAATAATATGCTTATGTTGTAACACTTCAATATTTTCCGAATCGACACAATAACATTTCAACATAAAAAATCTTAGGATAATATTTTTGAACGACGCAGCAGAAAATTAATATGTATAGTTCGCATATTTAACGAAATCCTGTCTGATGAAATGCAATTCAACCACTGCGGACTGCCCAGCTTAAAAAATTTTATTTTATCGTTCAGAATTGTCGAGTTACTTTACCGGGTCTATAATCACAAGCGTTTGGGAGGGATTTAAATGTAATAAGCCTTAATTTTTCCATAAAGATCACATGTGTTTGTTGGCCACAGACTTCTATGTTTCTAAATCAGTAGCCGTTTATGAACACAGTTCTCAATACCAATAAACGGTATCTATCGTCTTAAAAGGTTTATCTATTTACCGTAACATAATCACACCCAAATTTAAGTCTACAAAATCTGATTTTAAAACTTTCAAGGTGAAAGATATCCTTTCTATGAATGAAATAATTTTGAAAAGAGCTAAATATAAAATACTCATACTTAAGTCAATAAATAAACATAATACCAGTTAATGGCCGAATAGATGTATACAAAAATTTAACTTGCAATTAGAAAAGCCAATAAGAAATAAATTGAGCACAGAGACTTTAGCATCATTTCTGAAGAAATTTATAATTTTTCACATGAAGGCATTTCCACTACAGTTTTCATAGTCTAAAAAATTCCTAAGAAACTACTAATCCAGAAAATGATTCTTTCCCAGTATTTGAACGAGAATCTTCTTAATCCTTTTAATTTGTATAACAGCAAGGAGTACAATGTGAACGGTGGTATTTAATGTCTCTCTTCCAGACGACACTTAAACCTCGGGACTCACTGAGAGTATTTCTTTGATATTCATGCATTTACAAAGGAGAATCTTCGCATTCATAACGTTCCTAAAAGAAAATATTAGACGTGAATTCTTTGACATGCATAAGAACTTAAAAATGGAGAGTTTAACACTTAATCCGTAACCATGAACACTAAAGGCCGTTTTACGCGGAACACGGAATTGCGCAATCTGACGTACGTGAGAAGGCGCAATCAAAATTGAGTTGTGTAAAGCGGTGAATTGCTAGTACACATACGAGAATGCGTGGAAGCGAGACGGCAAAATAGCCCCTGTTCTAATTCGCGCAATTCCACGCCATTTTAGAAATTAATGCAGCTCTAACCTGCGCAATTCCGTGCCCCGTGTAAAACGGCCTTAAGGGTGCGTCACATATGAATTAAAGTCGCACAAGCTGCAATTACATTCCAGTATATGTTTTTTTAGATTGAGACACAACATTCACAAAAGCTAATAAAATTATTATCATTTTCAATCGAAAAAATAATTCAATTGAAATTTTGCTGTTCATAAATTGAGATGCAAACCGGATCAACAAGGCTTATGAATGAAGCAACAAAGCTCGGATGAGAAAAAAAACGCTTATGGGAGCTATAAGAGAGGTAGCGCAGCAGTTACCACTCGGGATGTGGCCTTAGAAGACATTTCAGCCGACGTTCTGACGGTAAGACGTAGGGGAGGGGTGAAAGGAGGCAATAATTGGATAAGAAACAAGCGGAGACGAAATATTCCCGCAAAAGGAAATATTGATAAATTCAGCCAAAATGAACTTAATAAAAAATTTCAAATTTATCTTTTACTGTCTGAAACTTTGCGACAATTTCCAACATGGTTTCAGGTGGAGTCAAATAGTTTTCGGAACAAATCCTTGGAAGCTCCTGAAGAACGCCCTTTTCGTTTCATTCATAAGGAACAATGTGATTATGTTAAAAAAATATTAACTCGTTATTTCTTTTAAAGTGGCTTTAATAAATAATTTCACACCCTTGGTTTCAGAGGAACAAAACATAACAGAAAAATCAAGAATAGTTAATGGAAATTTTAACACTTTTACGCTGAAAATATGAGGTAATTAATTAAAAGGAACAAATTTAGTAACATGTACCAGAATGGTACATTAAACATAATCATTGTTTAAGTTAACAAATTTCATATAGGACAATTAACACAAATCAAGTTATGATTGAACGACAAAACACACTATTTGTATTATTTAATGCCAATATATGATTTTGAATTAGTCGTTAAACTTCTGCTACACCTTTTAAATTATGAAAATGATATAGTGAAATTTTAATTCTCAATTTAAATCTCAATTTAAATCTCAACTAAAAAAAAAACCTTAGCTTATTTAAAGATAAGTATCGTGGGCTAGATGAATACAGACCGTCCCTCCAAAATAGAGATAGATAGAGGTGTCTCCAACTAAGGCAGACGAGCATAGCACAACTTCATCAAAATTAAAGACTAAAAGGTTTGACAAATTTTGAGCACTCTCTTTTGTGAGCTTCAGGAGAAAAAAAACACTGAATTCCTTGGAATCATGAAATTCAAAATAATGGTCCACTTGATGAGTGTTACTAACGTTGCGCTAATGAGGTTGCAAGTATTCTTTCAAGCCCTCTCCGAGTGTAAATGATATCGTATTTTTTTAAAGACTGTACACGAAATAAATCTCTGAAGAGGTTTTTGAAATTATACGTTTAGTGTATTTATATATAGCAGACTTACTTTCTACTTTAATCCTTCTAACATTTCTATCAAAAGTCAGCGACAACTATTCAGACTCTGGGAAAATTATAATTTACTGAAAAAAATTTGGCAAAAAGCTATCTAGAGTAAGACCTAATGTTTGTGTTGATGCTTTAGGCAATCAACTTGCATTTAAAAAAATGGAAACATTAGACAAACAATGGCTCTGAGGGACGTAAATGTGGCTAAATAATCTATTTTACAGAGAATATGTTAAAAAGAGATTGTTTGTTGTGTTTTCTTTATTTATTTCTAGATACTTTCGGGATGTTGGAATATATCATTGCAATAAATACAAGGTTAACTCTAGCATATTGGCCATAAATCTACGAAGCACGTCACGAGTAAAAATTTAGTTTTGTAATTTTTTTATATTTCCGCTACTTTGTTACTTAGGAGAAAGATATTGCATTATATAGAATTATAAATAATGATTATTCCGATGTGGAACTCCAAATCGAAGAAAACTGCGGTCGTGAAACTGGTTAACAGCTGACGAGTGAACCAAAGTGATTGTGATATTAGGCGGAGTCTAAACCTACATACCGAAATACGGCCCACATTGTTCTTGCAGAATAGCCGACGGAAAATGGAAAGATAGAGAGTAAAATCGTTGATATCAAAGGATTTGTAAAGAAGTCAGAAGATACGTACCATCGAGGTGGGATATTTTGGGCCACTTATCCGTTTTATGATTTTGTCTTATTAATTTGACTGAGTGCGTTAACCAAAATATTTTATTTCTTTAAGTCAATTTTAGCAGAACTGGTTTTTATTATCAGTTAACAGCCGTTTTGAGACTGGTGGAGCTTTTGTTTTGATGGAATTTTTAACGAAAAAGAAAAAAAGGAACACTTAGAATGCTCAAACATAAATTAAACTGTTCCCTCTACCATCTATTAATACAAAATTAAAAAGAACATTTTGCCCATATACAATCATAATAACAAATATCAAGGCGGTTCAACAGGAGGATAAACACATTCACGGTATTCAATGATGAGAATCCAACGATGCAAAGGGTTTATACGGTTGGGTGTTACCTATGGCACCGCGAAAGGGATCCACATCCCGGAGTGTTGCTCATTAGTCAGCCAGCGGATTAATCGCCCCATCAGAGCAATGGAAGCGAGATATGTGCGTTATTTCTCAATTCAAACAGCTTTACTCTGTTGAAAAATCTTCTCGGGATACCGCGCGGGTAAGATTATAATAGAGCGCCGACGTTTCGGGTACCGACTCGCTACCCATTCTCACGGCTACAAACCAAAGGGCAAAGGTTCGAGTCTCGCCTTGTTAGATGATTTCTATTAAAACGTCTTCATGAATGTTCATCAGCAATAAATATCACAATACCTCCTCGGGCATGGCTCATTATTTCACTTACTGTTAGTTGCTTCAACTCCCAATGTAAATATTACGTTGTTTTCAGGGTGATTGGAAGTAAGTTAATAAACAATTGTAGCCGTGAGAATGGGTGGCGAGTCGGTACCCGAAACGTCGGCGCTCCATTATAATCTTACCCGCGCGGTATCCCGAGAAGATTTTTCAAAAGTTGTTCGCCGGGAAAGTGTTAAATCGTATATAGCTTTACTCTGGATTGTGGTACAGCAAGTGTGGTTGTTTTGAATGAATTCAGAGAGCCCAATTTAGACGGATCTATCCAAAGCTACAATAATTACAATAATATCATATCATTATAAATGCGACACTGAAAATACGGTTGGAGCAAAAAGAATAAATCCATTTCCTCATTCACCACGCCCTCATTAACCGAAAGTCGCTCGCTGAAGTAAAATTCTAATGTATTAATTTCGATTTCCATTTTCAACGATTAACCTGTGTCATTGTTGTATTTTGGAATTTGTTGTACTCACCTCATCAGAGCAATGCAAGCAAGATGTGCGTGTTCTTTCTCCATTTAAACAGCTCAAATATTTCCTTATGAGTGTGGTATAGCAATTGTGGCTGTTTTTAATGAATTCAGAGAGCCCAATTTAGACGTATTTATCCAAAGTTAGGCCTATTAAAATCGAAAGAACCAGCAAAACCTTATCATGACGGCCTAGTGGGCGGTGGAATTATGTCTCAGCCTACCAAACCAAAAGTCACAGGATCAAGTCTCGCCTTGGTAGATGATTTCTATTAAATGTAAATCTCTATTAAATCTATATTTCTATTAAATGTATCTCCCAATGCAAATATTATGTTGTTTTCAGGGTGATTGGAAGTAAGTTAATAAACAAATAATAAATGAGACAGCTTGCAAAACGCATCCCAGCCCACACTCAGCAGATGAGCCACGCTGTGCACGGTCGCGCTGACGAATAAAATCGATGTGTTTCCATAGAGTCGGCATGGCAGCCTCGTGACCTAAACACGGAATGGGTTTGGCCCACACACGCGAACCGCAGCAACGCTCGCACGACTTTACGACGGCGGTGGAGGCGGGGGGAGGGGGTTGCAGCGGGTGTGTTGTGTTGGTCGTGGAGAGGGAGGGCGGTTGCAAAAGCGGAGGAGGGAGAAAAGCGATCAACCCTTGGAGGCAGTGCGGCCCACTTCCACAATTCCGAGCACAACACTTCCTTCCGCTTTCTTCCAATTTCCGTTCAACTCCCGAACCACTACTTCCTTCTCTTTCTTTATATTTTTTCGGTTTTTTCAGCGCTCATTCCCTTCGTTTGCACTGCCACTACTGCGTTATTTCAATGCTATTTGAAATAAATTAACCCTGAAATACACGATACGTCACCATGAACATTACGGGGATTCTGTTTTAAGTAATTTTACAAAAAATAAAATTAATTCATGTTGATAAAATATTATTATACGCCGAGAATTACGATGTAAAAGATGAATTTGCATGCATGAATATGAGGTGTAAATACTTTTGCAAACCAACATTTACGACAAACCCGCAATCCCAAAGACGCGTAGCCATTAACAGGATTTATAAGGACAAATGCATTACCGTCGACAATGGCTTCCGAGCTATCACACGGTCTTTGACATGTATTCAAATTTGCTGTCATCTTTTCGTGATATCATTAACTCCCGAGGAGTGAGAAATAGACAGGTATTGGTAATCGTTAACACAAAAAAGGTAGAGCGATGAAGATGGATTTCCATGCGATCATTTTCTGAGTATGTAATATATCACTTCGATAAATAGGACGTCAGGAAGATAATTCAGGTGTTGTTATTCTACCATAAAATTGGTCTAAACAGATCCAAGTGGATATGACATGACCACCAGTGGCTTACAACACTATTCTTCAAAATAATTGTTAAGTTAATTTCACACACATAGTACGTAGATCATCTAGCAACTTAGTTCTAAACGCAGTAAACATGATGTCGTTATTATCAAAATACCACCTAAAAATAAATTTGATAAATAGCGCTTCCAATTAAAAATAGAGAAAACGTCAAATGGAAGTTCAATTTCCGTAAAATGGTCAAAAAAATTGCTTACCGATATCATAGTCTACAAAACATTGATACTCCGGTCAAGTTTAACCCATCCAAAACAATTTGGAGCACTTCTGGTTATGAATATACATGCAAAAAATATCATAAAATTTCATTCTCAGCGGACTCGAATAATGATTTGTGAAGCAAATCACAAGATTTTTGTCGATATTAAAGCAATAAAACTACTTCGTAGAAAATATGGGTAGACCACTAATTTCAGGAATAAAAACTTGATATTTGAGTATTGAGTGAAACCACTGGAGGGGACATTTTCGGAATGTGCTTGGAGGAAAAAAATCCGGAGAGGAAAACAAAGCTTGGCGTGGAGACCGAATCTCCGCTCAATGGAATGTAAATGAATGCATGTGAACGGCTATTGGGGGATATTCCACTCGCAAAAAGCAAGGATGAGGGAAGATGGACGGAG
Organism: Ischnura elegans; assembly: GCF_921293095.1. Classification (NCBI taxonomy): domain Eukaryota; kingdom Metazoa; phylum Arthropoda; class Insecta; order Odonata; family Coenagrionidae; genus Ischnura; species Ischnura elegans. The sequence continues at coordinate 30,035,360 of NC_060247.1, forward strand.
AAATATATGTTCGCATGGATATGCATGAAGGACACTTGGGAGGGAAGATGTCAAGGAGCATCCAGAACTGTGTTCGCTACTCCATCTTGGGTCTCCCATTATTATTTTTTGGCAAGAGATATTCGGTCGGTAGCTGCGTGATTTTTATGGCGCAGTAAAAAGAATCGTAGAGGATATTAAAGGGCATGTATTAATACCGTGTGGGGACAAAAAAGACGTAAAATACGCCCTAAAGGGTCATCGCGTACATATCAGCCCCTCCGCATTAATGGATCTACTGACCGATTCTTCAAAAATTGGAGCGATATGAAGTTTTTAGATGTTCAGAACAAGACTATTGAACAAAATATTTACATAATATTTGAGATAGGTAGCAGAAAGTTGAATGATACTTCCGTTGGGAGTAGGTTTCTAGCTTTGGGGTTGTAAACAATCACATAAATGATCCACATGAATATATCATGGCCACAAATGGCATTCACCATTCCTTTTGCGAATTGAATAAGAAATGAGAGCAATTCCTGCGTTAACTCAATGTACGTGGCTCTTGGGGTCCCTAATTTATAACGTAATGTAAAGACGTCATTAATTTCGAAATACAACAGAGAACTATTTTTCGATGAATTTTATCAATAGGAAAAACCTCAGTAAGACGTTAATTTTCCTTATTGAACAGGAAAATATTTTTTACCATGATGAAGTCTTGAAAGCTATCATACCTCAAATCACGGTTCACATATCTTTGTTGTTAACAAGTGTACATAATTTTATAGCATAGTCTTACCATTGAGATGATAGAGTATGCATAAACTAAATATATATTACTTAAACTACCTTCATGGAGCACTATTTGTTTGGATTCATTTTCATCAAACAAACTAAAAAGTACAAAATACACTCATGGGGTGCTTTAAAATATTTGCATCATATATTTTTACGCGAAAAACCTTTGTTTAATACGCGGAATAAAAATTAAGCGGATAAGAATGGTTTGAGTAGTTAAATTTGAGTGGCTGTTTGTAAGTGATATTGAGATAATACTGCATTTGGATGAATATAAGTTAAAGCTACATTTCACAATTGCACCAATTATTACACCATTTTGTGGTCTTGTTTAAGGCATTTTGAAGGTCTTGGCAGTCAGACGAACCTCAACTGTTTGATGATTTTACAATCATCAGCATAAGAAGGATATGAGCTTGGGAGGGAGACACTAAAGAGGCAAGATCATCAACAAAGTGATTGAATAAATATGATCCCAAAGCACTACCTTGAGGAACTCCAGAAGTTAGTGCAGACCAGTGGGAAAGGTTCCTGAAAGAATAACCCGTTGTGCTTCATTACTAAGAAAGGATTTAAGGAGATCCAGAAAACTGCCGTGTTTGTTGAACCACTAACTGAGCTTGTGAAATGGCAGTGCATTGTCGAGAGAATCAAACGCTTTAGAAAAATCAAGGAAGAGGGAATCCAGTTGCATATTCTTAACTATTAAGCCAACAGCATGGTTTTGAAAAACTGCTTAGTTAGTCACACATCACCATCTGGAAAGGAAACCGTGTTGATTGTTGGACAGGTGAGGAGATATTAAGTAATACAGTCTGTTCAACATAATCCTCTCGGGGAATCCTTGAATAGAGGATAGGATGGGAAGTAAATAAAATGGTTGATAGTCAGTAACATCGGATTTTTGGCCTGATTTACGTATTGGAATAACGTTTTCCCCTTTTTCCATTGAAAAAGAAAGACCCCAAGCGAGAAGTAACGATTCAATAGGAGGCCCAGGCGTATCACGAGGGAGGAGGCGCAATTACGTACAAATACGGGACAAAGGCCATCACGACCAGGGGAACGTTGGATCGAGATTTTGGAAAGAAATTGAAATTGAATTTAGATAGAACCTATGCAGAATGAATCACTTCCACTTACCCCGTTTTGGCATTAAACAGTGAAAAATGTAATATTCAAGGTTATTTTGACGAATTTTAAGTTTTAGTAGAGAATTTTATGGTTTTACAATGGATGAGAATGATCGACAAATATTGAGCGTATGTAACCCGCGTGCCAGCCAAAATATCTGCTTGGGGTGACGCGTAAAGGGTATAAATGAAGGATATTTGGGATGATACACTAAAAATGTATAATACGTTGTAAAAAACAGAAAATTGATATAATACTCAGAGAGTTACATCATCTTCAATTATGCCCGAAAAAAAAAACAAAAATACCAAAATTTCAAAAATTTACGGGTGATGCGTCACGTTTTCCCGGCATCCGATTTCAAAAATAATTTTCACGATTTATTTTCTCACCAAATGGAACAAACATGGGGGCGTCCCAAAAGAAATCCGAAAACTTTAAAAATAAGGTCAACCCTATCGCATAGGACCGCCCTATTGCATAGATTAGATGACTTGTAGTGTAGCCTATTAACCTATGTCAAACTTAATGCATTTTTCTTAATTTTATTATTATTTCTAAAAACATATGGTAGTATAATTTGTTAGTATGCGTTACGATTTTTGCACTGTGTGGTGTGCATGTGAAAGTCCAATTGCATGCTGCATGCTGGTGACTGATCACCCCCCGCCAAACACCCTAGAAGTGGCTCGCAGGGAATTATGTAGATGTAGATGTAGTGATAAAAATCATGTCCGGCTCAAAACGTATCTCATCAAATGAGCAGGCATGTATGTCTTAAATAAATTTGACTTTACATTTTACAACTCTTAGCCAAGTGGAAAGATGTTTTAGCCAATCTGTTGACAAAAGAATATCCAGAAGGGAAGATAAATCCATTTACAACCCAAGGATGCTGAAAATATCCCCTTATACTTCATCCGCGTCTTCGTTCACAGGAACTCGTCTCTCATCCCCAACCTTATACATATTCCAGATATAAAAGCCCTTTTTTACACGCTCTAAATTCCTTCCAATAACACACCTTTTTTTTATCCCTCGCGCGTTTTCCACCAAAACTACCTTGAGTCGCGTTGCACTCTTCTGAAGACAAAAACTGCATTTGAGAGGCATCCGCATAAATGCCTAACGCTTTGCAGGTTTTATGTTCAACCAAAAGTTTCCATCACTTTTACACTTATCGGTGCGATGCGTATATTTCCGCTCGAATGTGTAAGGCACGCTTTGAGATTACATCTGCTTCTCTGAATAGACGTCGGATGAGAATCCCGCCCCGGTTTAAGTACAAAACTCTGTAACTGCTCCTCCTTACCTAACCGCCATTTCACTTTTTTTTGCTTCATCCTAATCTCTCTTCCTTTCCTTCCATTATTCTTTTAACTCTCTCCATATCCTTTTTCCGCCATGAATAGTCTCTATAATTCTTTCCTGCCTCAGTTAAAAAATATCTTACGCGATGAAAATACACACGGCACACAGTCTCCGTGCTATCTCCACTAAAATGTAACAGTATGATTTCTTCGCACAACCGCATAAATACCATACTAGTGGAGCGGTTTCAACCAAGAGTAATTTTCACAAGTGAGTATTACCTATTTAAGAATAAATTCATCGGGCATGTAATCTGTACCTGTAAACCTTAAGGTTAGAATATTTTTTGACACGTGCTACAATCTCTAAGTATTAAGCAACTATCTTTTCACATTTAACAGCATCTTTAACAAGGTATCTAGCGCATAAATAACCTAGTATACATTTTTTTCGTACGTTTCTTTCTTGGTTTGTTGACCAATAAGTTTTTCGAATATAATTAATTGACATGAAAATCAAATATCTAGTAGGTATGTAAGGAAATGCATACAAATATCATCACATACAGACGAATGAAGTGATAGATGATGAAACATAATGCCATGAACAGCATGGTTCTAATGCCTTGTCAGCCAACTTCACATTAATACTCTTAAGTTATCGATAGTCGTTGAGTCAACTTCTTACCACCCGATAGCACTAGAAAATCCATCAAATCACCTTAAGGTACACATATAACATTTCATAACGGCACTGATTTACTCCCTTTAAGCTTCGCAGAGAACATCCTCTTTCCATTAAACCGTTCATGTTTCATATATTCCCAACGATCAAGTCTCTCGGGGCTGCATCCTTCTCTATTTAAAGTCCCTTCTCCCTACAGGCACGACGGAGCGCATTTCGCAACACGTGACTAATTAAAGAAAGCGCGATCCTACGAAAGCCCCCTCAACGAAAGGGATCCCATGGGAGAGAATTTCGCTCCCGCTATCATCTCACTTCGCCTCTCTCAAACCTATTCAAATATATAAATTTTTGTAGCGATACACCGGGTCATGTCATGTATTTCTACTGAATTTCAAGTTATCACTATATCTCTTGTTCAGCCTCACTCATGAACCGTACCCGATGCCTTTAAAAAGCAATGAAGTATGTTACCTTATAAGGTATACTATGGTAATCGAAGAGAGTACAATATATTTGGAAATTTCAAAATTATTCGTTTCACTTGATTCATGAATTAAAACTCTGGATTTATCCGGGAAGGTGCTTCGAACATTATACTTAAAATTGACGAATATTTTCGGCTTCCAATGGATATACTTTCAACAGAGTAGAACAGATGAAGATTGAAATTAAACTACGAGTTTTATTACTCAGTGAAACTGACTTTGCTCTATATCCACACGTTTTTAAAATTCCTAATCAACATGGGTTTCAATACAGTTTGCCGTCATTCCAGGCTGAGGTTGACCCAGATTATGGCACAAATCTGCCGCAGGGATGAAACCCGGGTCGATTAGGAAAAAGAATTTGGAGTTAGAGAAAAATTATAATCAATGTTCATACATTGGATATAATTTTTTTCATACTCATATAATTTTTTAATTCATACAAGCAACTTCCAGAAAGTTAACTTTGAAGTGCTTGGTTATGAAAATTATTTAAACAAAGAGTTTTCACAAACTGCGTCATGATAACACTTTTATGCAGGTGATGTCAACGAGCGTTAGACAATTCACCGAGCTACCCTTTTTGCCTCAGTAAGTAAATGAAATACTAAATACGCATCTAAATTTTAAAAAAATGCCAAAGGGTAAGCTCAAGGACACACATATGGCAATAAACATAAATTCAGCATTTGAATTCTAGGAGCCTAAATTCCATTCTACTTTTTATATACGAAGGATGACGTTCGTGAAGGAGAATTCTTTTAAAAACAGTTTACCGTCACTCAAGTATTTCATTTGTAACTCACCGTGTTGCATGTTTGTATTTTTTTCGCTATTAAGAAAACTTGATGTCAAAAATGGAGGCTACTATGTTCATTTGTAATTTTCTACACTTACTATTATTTGAGGCAGTTCAAATAATAGTAAGTGTAGAAAATTACAATTGTAAAAATTTATTATCCATACTCAATTATAATCTATTGTTCCAGACGCATTAATGTATCGTTTCGTCTGCTCAAAGCGATTTGTCGTGTTCAGAGCTACTCTCTGGGAAAGGCTGCGATTTAACATATATCTCCAATATGTACGGGGCTCGTTTCTATTCTTCCACCTCAATTAACGCATCAATATCTCTGTCAGTTTTTTTAAGTTTCTTCATAAGCATTTCTTTGAATTAAGCTCTGAGTTGAAAGGCCATATCGGTACCCTTGTAAATTACATGCGGTCCAAAAGGGATGGGAGGAAAAAATTTACTTCTCAAACGTACAATTTTAAAGGTCCCCGGACCGAAGGTGTAATTTTTAAAACTCTTACCAAAACCTGATTGACTAATTTATTTTTATTAAACTTTGAACTGAGAAGTCACTGTGGTGCTCAGTTCACACCAAATCTTTTGGTCATTGCTTCTAAACTTGACTTACTTCATGTAGCCATTGAGTTCAAAAAACCAGAGCACTATTGGCTCAGAACAACTTTAACGGGGTAGATCAATTCAATATAGTTATGACCTCAGAAAATCGCCATTTTCTCTTAAATTATCTACTGACAATGAAGATGATTTTTTTCATCAAGAGATAAATAAAAAATCTGTCATTTAGCACTTTTAAAATCAGCTTCACGATTGATTCGCGGCTTGTTCTGCGAGTGAAAAAATGCGTGATAATTTAGTCTGATTCATTACACGTCATGTAATGCCTATCTATGTCAAAAACTTCCTTAATAGGCCTAAATAAAAGTTGGAGGGAAATATTAGGTGCGCGAGAGGCCCCAGTATGGTGATGCGATATAACAGGGTGAAATTCCTTTCGTTTCGGCTCCGTTCCGCACCCATTCATTGTTAACACATCCGTCTCTCATAATGAATGCCGTGTCGTCAAATGCCACGTCTCGCTCTTGCCTGCGTCATAAGTTCCTGACATTTTTTAAGCCGATATCTCTCTAGTCATTTACTCCACTTTTTTGCGTGCATCTTCCTACGACTGCGAAAAAAATACCTGGTATATTTGGTACAGGTTCTACATGAGCCAACCGTGGTGTTTGAATTTCTGTTTCACGAAAAAAAAGCTCTGACGTCAAAACTTCAGCAGCTGAGAATCCTCGAGAGTAGGTCGATTATGGCCCAATTTCCTACGTTCACGAGATAGAAAAGGTAAGGCATTTAACGAGGGGAAAAACGACCCATCAGCGTCAAAACAGAGTGAGAAAAGATACTCTTCTCAACAGACAGTTTACTGCGTTCGTAGCATCACAAATAAATTATCAATAAACTCAGTTAAAGACGTACAAATAATTGATTTTTATGGTTTATTCTATTTTCAATAGATGTTTTAAAGTATCAAAAATATTCGGGGCTTAAAATATTAATATTCTTTGCCTAGATAAAAGGGAGAGAATTAAAGATTGCTGAATTGAACCAAGTTGAAAAATTTTATGACTGAAATTTTCATGTTTTGTAAATAATCCAAAAGGTGGAAAGTAAATAAAAGAAGAGAAGAAATTTATCCATATGACTTATAAAATCAACGCAGGGTGGAACGAGCTATTTTCAAAAATCTCTTAAAACACCAAAATTATGTGTGCTCTTTTACATTTCATCACCAGTTATAAAATAAAGCGCATATTATTAGAGGAATACCTAAACATCTAGGAAAAGAGGCACCTCTAAGCATGGGGCCAAGGAGTTTTGGAAACAAAATTAAGCAATATAACACAGGAATATTAAGAGAGGGATAAAAGCTATTGAGGATTCATCGTCAGAGCTATGTTGATTCCCATAAAATATCCAGAATCCAATATCAAGATGAGCTTCCCTCAAAAAATTCACTACTAGCTGTGTTGATACTTTCCCCGATAAACAATAGTAAGTTTTTATGAAAATCATAATGCATAATTAGTAAGCAATTTTCCTCAAAAAATGGAATTATATCAAAACATCCAAATTTCTAGGGATTTTATGATATAAGAAAAACATTATCATTAATCATGGAAATCAACATGGCTCTATTGGATGGGAATCAATATATGCAATAACACATGTTTGTCGACAACTTCATTGCTACTTAAAGTGTGTTACTAAATTATTCATCACTATTGCATTATTATATCAGAGGGATATAATGTTATTAATTTCCTCATTACTAGTTATTTGGAATAGACAGAAAAAGAGCGGTATAGAACGCAATAAATGTAGCGACTTATTGAGTATTACAAATATTTCCCAGCATAAACAACCTGGATAAATGTTTTACACAATGTTTTAATCCCACTTCGAGCGAAATAAACAAATCTCTTTGAAATTCAATTTCGCCCTTCTCTACGTTCATTTTGAACTCCCTTGATACGTCAGCAGTTAATTAAATTTGCAAGTAATTACAGAGTGATAACGCAAAATCGGGGAAAAAAGTTTACGAGACCACATTGCATTGCATTTTAAACAACGGTGGGTATCCAGCGGGAGAATCGTCAATTCCAATTATAAACGGAGCCTGGATTGAAATATCTGTTCGCATGTCATGTGCCACGATAAAATAAGAAAATGTTGCTAAAAGGTGTCAGTGATAGTGCCCTTGCAGAGGTTGAATGACAATAAAATGTATAAGTGAATGCTATGCTATCTTATGAGAATATCTCTTCATGCTAGGCTAAAAATTGTCAGTTTTTAATCAACTTTTGCATGATTTATTGCATAATTTTATTCTCCTTGCGAATTTACCTTCTTCTCACTTACCATTGAAATATTACCCCCGGATAAATTTTCATTTCTCATGCTTTCCTGATTTTGTGATAAATTATTAACACAAGCTCTCATATGCGCCTCAAACATTCAACGACATGAAATACTTGTTGCATGTCCCTTACACCAATGTAATACATAAGGTGTACCAACGGATATGATGCTAAAGTAAGCCAATGTTACCTATATTTAGCCTAGCATAAAGTCAACAAGACACTCAATCCAAATTATCAAAATTACAATGAAGGGAATAAGGTGGAATTATAGTATAAGGGCACTGGTCAATATGTATAGGAGAACTGAAGGAACTAAAATATACTTTGTTCTTGGTAACCTGTGCTTTGAGCCCATCCTACTGGTCTCACAACTTAACCGTAGCACTATTCTATTTATATCGTAAAAGCCGTTTTATCCTTTGTACTGACAAGATTTTTATTTCCCAAATTTCCAATGGTATTACTTGGGACACACACACCTGGACAAAAAAATACTTAATACACCGTACAGTCATTAATCTTGTGTTTAAATCTATGATATTTTATTGCAACAAAATTGAGAATTACTTTTGCATGCGTTTTTCTCAAGCTTTTTTATATGTTCCCGCGCTGGGCGACACTATTTCTTCGCAAGCATAGTCTTATCAGAAGGCAGAATGACGAAGTAAAGTCCATTTGACTTGAAATATTTAAATACTCTTATTTCCGGACAGGATTTCTAAAACAGTGATGAGATTGAAAAGCTCGCAAGTTATAGTCCGCTACGACAGAACATATGATGTTCCAAGCTTATTATTCCCTACGTGATTTCAAAATAACTCATGCCTAGTTACCTAGCTGCACCATACGGGAATAATTATATCATATCATATTGTATCATATTGAATCCATAGAATATGAATGAAACGAAAAGTATGCCACAGGTAAAGCTAAAAATGAAAAGAGAAAAAAATTCAGCGGCCGTAGCATCAAATAGCCAATTAATGATGTATTTAAGTGCGTAATTTAGACTGTACCTCTTGTTGACAAAAAAAAATAATGACTTTGCTGAGCGAGAAAACTAATTTTTCATATTATTTGTTCAAATAACCTAAATTACCCCAAAATAGCACTTTTAATAGCTTCCACTCCATTGTGAACTTGAACCTCGAATTAAATTTTAGCACAGATTTCTAGCCGTAAAAAGAATTTATGATGCCCGTTTAAATTCAAAAGTACTTCCCTCTTGGATAACGTGAAAAATTATATGAAACAATACAAAATGTTGAATGCCGCAGTGCCAAAACTATTCGAAATTCATAAAAACACAGTTTATAGGCGATGCGTTTACTTTGCTACTAACTCTTATGTCAAGTATGAGATTCGTTAAGGGATATAGATTTTCTTGTTAGAGAAATGAGAAATTGTTAGATCTAAGTTTTCCAGGGCATATAATAATTTTATTCCGGCGGGTCCAAATTTATCTTACCCAGCATGATAATGTATTCGGAATAAATTATGACCACCGATAAACATAATGGGGCAGCGCAGCTTTTAATGTTTCAACTTAATGTTTAGTTCAAATATTTAAACTTTGGCCATTCATTTAATTACCGTCTGATAAGAATTGACAGTTAAATAAAAACTAAATAATAATAAATCATGGATCATAAAAATAGGGTAACAACAAATATTTAATTATAAAATCCTGAAAAGTTTATCAAAAAGCCTTTTAAATTACGTTTTAGCAGAATCCTTACGTTATATTTACAATTTTACGAATACTACTATCGATTTCGATGAGATAAGGGTAGTAAAGGTTTTTGAACATAAATGTTGATGGATGAAAGAATGCCAAATATAATGCCATCCATTTCTGTTTGTTGGTTACAAAAATATTTGTAAATACAAGATCTGTGAATGCATGAACAAGCATCACCTCCCTAGTATCACATTTATTTTTTGCGTACTTCTGTAAATACATCATCCAACACGAAGGTCTGTGAAAGACATTTTTTTTCCAATTCCACAAGTTCTTAACAAGACTAACAAATCCGTGGAAAAGCACTAAGATAGCCACGGCACGAGGCCGTGTTTGGAATTCCAATTTTCCTCTGTTATACGCGAGAGTTTTCTGGTCTCAATATTCGTCTCATGCGTGATGCGAGATCCATGCGTAAACTTTCAACGCCTCTCCGGACTCGTTCGCTCTTCTGCTCGTACACCAGTTCCATCCCGGAGGGATACGGGGAAGTTATAGCAGTGACGGAGGCAGATGCCTGCCATGTTGGGCTCCAAATAAGCTACCAAAATGAAATCTCTTTTAGAAGCCTCAGAGTTTATTAAGTTCTTGGAATTGAACAGGAAACACAGACCGCATAACCAAGGCCCACGCGTGAAATACTATTTAACGGTGAAGACCTGAGGAAACCGTGCTCACCACATCGATTTACTGACGGGATTTCGAGGAATAAATGCTGCTCATTCGGTGGTTTTGTTTTTTTGTAAGCTTTTTAGATATTTAGGAATTTTCTAATGCAACTGGATATGAAATACAGTTTGTTTTCATCAGGTACTTTAGTATTAATAGATGACTAGACTATAAAATACTAGAAAATGATTATTTACAAAAATGCAGTTTCAGTGCAATCGCAGTGATATTTCTCCACATAATACCTCAAGTTTAGAAGATGCAAAGGTAATAAAATAATCATCATAAAGTGCCTCGAGGTTATAGCAATACGCGAGACTCAAGCATTGGGTTTAATGCAGGGTCAATTGGGTTCAATGCCTTCTTCTGCATGAATTACTTTCACTTAAAGACCGTTGAATGCGATGAATGATCATGCGAATGATTATTCGAATGATCACGCAAATGGACATCAATCACCGTGCACGGTAAATTCGGGAATTATCATGCATATGATATTAGCTCCTGTTGTAATTTAATTTTGCTCGAATGATTCCTTGAACACAATAGCATGTAATGAAAATAACCCCTTTCTTTTCTCCCATTTGTTCTTTTTTTACCATTCTTCTCTCGCACAGGAACCACGTTTGCTCGACGGCTTTGCGGAGGCTTGGCACCGCCTAGTCCGACGGCACCACAAGCATAAAAACTCCTTGACGACCTGTCTTCGCCTATGCAAAGCCTTCAGTTTAACTTTATTTGCAGCGCTATTTTTATAAATATATTCACCTCCTGGGTGGTAGGATTTTTCAGTTTGAGGCTATACGCATAGTGCGTAGCAACCTCAAATAATGTTTTCATTTGATTTTTAATTTATCGAGTAGAATAGGCTACGAAATCGGATGACCATTGAAGTGTGTGCCTCCATAGGATCATTTTCTACACTAAACTATCTTGAAAGCATACTCATGGTAGTACTGCAGGTAAAACAACTGATTACATCATTACGGGATCATAAAACGCGCGACAGTAGCGGTTACCGAAATTAGTTTCCTGTTATCCATTGCCTAGCATTAGAATCCCTCTGACGACTTTTTTAATATTATGCCCCACCAAATTGATCAAAGAAATAAAAAATTAAATTCAAGCTCACATGTAAACGAAGCAGTCCGTCGTCTGTGACTTTCAAACAAATATCTGAAATGATCGGAAATATCGCTAGAAGATTTGTACAGCCGATAGTCCGACCTCTGCGCATCATTTCTGCTCCGAAAGTTCGCCGAATTCATCCACCGAATAAGCAGACGTTTCAAGTGATTATGCGCGCAATTTTCACTCCTTTGATGATACACCGTGTAAAACGGACTGTAGATGACACTCAGTATTTTATTTCACCAATATTAAATCTAAAATATAGAATAAAAAAAACAATAATAATCATAGCATCAAGAACGAATTAGAAATGATAATGTAATTTATTAATTTCTCCGAGATTATACCAAACCTAAAATCTCTCCGAGTATAAATATCTTCATTCTTCATTAATATTGCTCGAATAAAGGTGCTAAGAGGAGCTCATTATGTCTTTGTTTCAAACTAATATGGTATATCATACCATGTAATTTATCTATAATAACAAAATAAATTAAAGCACTGACGTATCGGAAGGCACGACTCGCTATTATTTATGAAAAAAATAAATAGTCAGAGAAATTGCGAACGCCGGGTACTATGGGGAAAAAGTATCCCAACAAAAATTTTGTCGCGACAATCACTCTGCCAGAAAATTGGTTTCCATTCTCACTGTGTTCACTACAAGGAACGAGACGAGGGAATTTCAGATACGGTCTTTCATTCAGCAGCCAATGCTGCGAAATATGTCTTGCCCAGACGCCCCAATTGCAATTCGCGCCGGTCAATAGAATGGTGGCGGTTCATTTGATAAACTTCTAAATTCACATTCTGTTTTACTTTACCGACTTCTTTCTCACACATTCCTTTTCTCTCTCTCTCTCTCTCGCCCTTCTTTCCTTCGAAGCTTCGCACTTATTCTTTAACTCTTGCAAACGTGCACCAAGCAACACTCGCCACTCCTTCGCTCTCTCGTCTCTGAAAATTTGAGGACGGTAATTTCAATAATGAAAGTTCCCTTGTGAGAATTATAAAAGTTGAATAATAATACCGAGTACCTTTACAAGCATCCCCACACCGTCAGATCCAGTCATTTTGTACATCACGTAAAGAATTATTTACTCAATCCTCAGGCAAACCATTGCAGCAAAGAAATCAATTTGCTTTTTTTCTAAATTAGGGGAAAAAATTCTCAAACAAGTGTATTAGTATGCCCGTAAATTTGATTTTGGAAGGTATTTATTTTCAGTACCACCGAAAGAGTAATAAAACAGGTAGTTGATTTATCAATCAGCAATTGCCCTTCACTTGATTGTTTATACTTAAAACGCTCTTGCTAAAGAGTAACGGTTGCAATTTTATCATTCTTGGTAACTTTGCCACCCGTATGCTACAGCTTTATTAATCACTTGCTGAAAACACTCATTTCGGTCACTATTAATATAAATAGATACAATGTACTTGCACTTTCTGCCTTAGTTACATTTTATAAATCAGTAACTTTGATAACATATGGATCCAAAATCGAAACTCAACGAAGAGACAACTCAGTTCTGTTTTACCTGCATTTTAAAAATTGATATTTTTTCCGCATTGATAAGAGCTCTTGGTTGTATCAGACAGGTCATTGAAGATTAAATAATTTGCACTGAAGACGTGCATTTAGAAATTACTTAAGTTAAGCCTTCGCCGAATTTTTTTTATTCGTATATGAACTTGAACGCATTATTTCTGCTCCGATGGTAATGACCCTTCTCTTCCCTAATTTTCAAATCAGTTTCTACCAGTGGTAAAATGTATTTCCAATCAATGTCATTTTTCCAGATATTTCATCTGCTCCAAGCCGACTGTCTTTTTCTCTCAGAAATCCGGTTTTTGTGGTATTCCTTAGGGTGTTCTGTGATTGGATTTCTGTGGTCATATCGCTGAAATGTTTGGGGTGGAATTCAAGGGAACGCCTCCAATTCGCAAATGATGCTATCTAATGCACCATCCATTCCACGGAGTTGAAGAAGTCACGAAACTCGCTCACTGTAAAGGAAACCTCTTTTTCCTTTGAGCGATAAAGGCAGCACAAACTTCATAGGGATACTTTTTTCCCGTAGTACTTACTTCTGGTAAAACACTAATACTCTTCTTTGACTAAAAAAAGTGATGCTGTCTCTGGATTACCGCAGCCAGGATTTTGAAATGGATGGGGAGGTTTAGCGGAGATTTCGGAGCCCTTCCGATGTGTATCGAAAACACCCCAGGGCAAAGGGGGGTCCGAGGAAAATTGTAGGATATTTTATGTTGAAACGTGATTTGTGGGACTTAAACATTAGTATTTTTAAAAAAATTAAAGTATATCTTTTTATGGAACAAAAATGAAACGCTGCGATTTAGTCTCGCTGAAACTCAAGAACGGCCGAACCGATTTGACTGATATTGGTTTTAAAATGTTCGTGAAAGTCTAGGGAATGTTTAAAAGGTGGGAATTTAATGAAGCGGGGCCCATGAGACCCTGAAATGGGCCCTGAATCATTTTCATATGAAATAAATATAAAGTTAGTTATTAGTGCCTGCAGATCCTTTTTTTCTTTTTCATATTTAAATTAGTGATAATGGTCATTTATAGTTGAAACATATACCAATGGAAAGAAAAATAAATGCACATTTTTATTCTTACAATGGATTTTCGCTTTCCACGTGATTTATGGTGAATTTTGAAAAAGCATTCATAATAGCGCTGCATTTTTTGCGTTTTGGGCTTACTATCCTCTTGACGACCTTGTATTGTTTGTGTAGTTTAACATCTCTTTCTAACAGCGGCGCAGCTAGGAATTAAGGCTAGGGGGGTTTTAGGTGCAACTAATACAGGGGAATCCGTGGGGTAGGTGCGGGGGCCCACTCCCAAAAACTTTTAAGGTAAATGGTTCAAAATGGTGAGTTTTACGGCTTACCTGTATGAGGCATATTTTATTAACACTTACACTATTCTATAAGTATTATTAATCCAATTTAGTAAAATGGTTTAAACTTCAAAAAAAATCTGAGCATTGGGGGGTTTTTATCCCCTAAAACCCCTCCCTTGCTGCGCCATTGCTTTCTAAGTCTATTCACAAAACAAATCCTTTAATTAAGTCGTTAAAAAGTTCATTTGCCATTATTGATTCACAAATTTTGTGCGCGAAAATATTTTCACTTACTTAATGCTAATTTCATTACTCACAGTTTATTGTTTATTTTTAGACGGTCATTCGTTTATGCAGTTTGACATAGTGACACTATGTACCGATAAGTGTGCGAGAATTTTCTTTCCCTTGATTATTCACTGGCTACGCCACTGTGTCTCTCCATTAAAGTAATTACTGAAAGATTAAGTAAATACTCAGGTTATAGCATAGCATTAAATTGCGTCATTCTCCACATTTTCTGTAGAAGAACCATTTATTAAAGAAATATATATAGATTAACTTTGTACTACCCTTTCCTACGTCATCCTGTTTCTAGGAAATCTATCTCTCATTACCGCACCTTAAGATGATGATCACGGTTTAATGAGCAGTAAACTAATTGAATAGCTTCATACCAGACCGCTAACGACTTCGCGAATTTATTTCTATTTTCCAAATTCTTTCATGATTTCCCACCATTTTTCTTCAATTTCAAACTGACGGCGGGGAAATAAGAGGGGCATAGAAATATTTCCCCAGCGTATTTTCGAAGAAAGGTGACCATGATTGGCACCTCCCACACCAATTACCTTGGGCAATTTATCAGTAAACACACACTGCTAGCGAAGTACTATTTGCATGAATTTATATCACCCTACCCGCTGAATCTCTTAAATATTCCCAACCCTTTCAAACAAGTTCTGAACTGATTAATTTCACGAATTTCCTCACGATCTTTCTATTTGCACAGTAATTTACTTTGAAAAGAATCCTACAACTTTTAACCATAATTCTACCCTCTAATTAATACCGTGAGGGTAGCTTCCTGACCTTTTTCACCCTACCAATCTCCGCTCCTTCAAGGGTGAGAGGCAAATGTATGGGTGAGTGGCAATATTTTTAAATAATTGCTCGTTAAACCATCCCCCTACAGCCCTGCCACCCTCAATTCCCGGGGCCAGGATTTACCTCCCCCATGCAACTCTGCCCCTGCCGTATCCACGGTCTCAACCCCCCTTTTACCCTAACTCCGTCATAAGCTCTGCAGCATCACCGGCTATTCTTTTCCCTTCTCCACCCCTGCGCTGTTCCCATGGCTCCCGGGCTTCACATTACCCTCCTTTTCTTTTCTCCCTTACACAAATACCCTCGCCTCTCCCCCTGACGCTATTATGGCGTCCTCATCACTCTCCGCCCAGGGCTGTCCACCCTCGCATATTCCAATTTTCTCCACCTCAACCCTCCCAAAGTGGTGACGTGACGAAAAATATCGATGTTCAGGAAATTGTATTTTTCGCACGGTAAGAACTCTAACCTAACATTGAAAAATTGACCAGTTGTCACAGAGGCTCCGATTTTAGAAGATGCAGTTTTGTACGAAGACAAACGGTAAAGGGTAAGTTGATGGGAATAACTCCGATGGATAGATGAATGACTAACTAAATAAAAGTCATGAAATGCGAAAAAAGAAGAAATATATATACGCACTTTAAAAATACTGGGAGGACTGAGTAATCAGGTGGAGAGTCAGGCGAAAACGAATTCAGAATTTTTGAGCAACTGAAATCTGAAATTTAATTCATATTTGTACACTTAAATTCGTTGCTTTGATTCTCTGGAAAGCAGTAGCTAAAGATCAGCTATGAGATGTAAAGGTTACACTCAGGCTACTAATTTTACAGCATTTTCCCCATGGCAAATTATTGGTATGCGGAACATTTGCGCACCGAAAGCATTTCAAAAATGGCTAAAGTCCCTCGGGCTAGAGGATTTTCCATCCCAGGCCCCATCTTTGAATCAGGTCTGCCTGCAAAACACACTTGAGGCTCGAAGTAGAGGATCCGTATTCCAGTAAGTATTCAAACATGACCACACGATACTAATGAAATACTAAATGCCAACTACTTGTAGACGAAATAAAATAGCCCTTTCACAGAAGATACTTTTGAAGTTACAGACAAAAATTAGGTTTCAAAGATGCTGATTATTCAAATATTATGCGCTCCACCAGTTTTAAAGCCTGCTGCTCATTAGCAAATAATTATGCCCTTGAAATACTGCAATACTTCCATATAAATCAGTAATAAAACTGGGAGTGACTGCATTTAATTTTGCTTTTATCTCTTACAAAATGTTACTTTCATAATTTTTTGTCAAAAAAAATAGCTTTTTGGAATAGCCATCCAGATTTGGCTGATTAAAAGTAAGTACTTTTTAAGAGTCCATGCAAATTTTCGGATATCCAATGGATATTTCACGAAGTGATATATTTTACATAAATTAATATGGAATTTGATGAACAAACTCAGGAGACCATAAGAAAAAAGGGAAATTTTCGCATCGAGGCATGGATTCAAATATTTCTAAGGGTTGGCTTCATTGATCCAAAACAATCAATATTGAGGTTCCAGTTATAAAAACAAAGTTCGCGAATTGAGAAAGGAGATATCTCATAATTAATTCCAATAAACAGCTCCATCAATAAGCTACAATGCACCGTACTAGGAGAACCGAGTTTTCCACGCGTTCGTCAAACATCTCCGTCTTACGTAACACCGTCCTTTAAGGGAAAATTGTGTTATTGACGTGCAACCCTACCCCGGCCAAATCCAATCCTCGGTGCAATGTGCCAGTAGGGAAAACATGAATTTTAATGAAAATAGGGAGCTAAAACTGATATAGTCATATACTAATAATAGATACTAGTATTACTAAGACCAGGGGTGGATCCAGGATTTTTTCTGGGAGGGGCACAAGCAAGGCCGTATCCAGGATTTTGTTCTGGATGGGGCACAAGGATACCTCGCAATACAAAACGAACGCAATGATAATGGGACCGTATTAATAATAATGCATATTTTTGAGGGTCTGGGGGGGGGGGGGCACGTGCCCCCGTGCCCCCCCCCCTGGATCCGCCTATGACTAAGACTCAAGCTATAAGTACGTTCTGGTAAAGATAACATGCAATGAACCTCAAAGAAAAAGATCATGCACCCATTACGCTATCAAGTGAACTGAAAAACTAAAATACGACTTTTAACTACCAATAATGATTCCCAAAAGCATAAAAAATAGTAATGAAATAGAAAATTGGAAATAAATATGACAGCTGCAAATGTTTACGCAACCACTTCTAAAAAAATCATTGATCCTTAAAAATATTATCTATTTCACTACTGGCGGTTGGCCTGTGATTTCTAACGATGGATTGTCAAATAATGAACATATTAAATGAATATTCTCCCTGGTGAATCACATTTTGAAAGCGTGACAGCTGGGCGGGTAAAGCGCTCGGCTTCTAACGGAGGGGTCTTCAGTCCCTCGGTGAAGCCTTAGGACGCCCCAAAACAGAATCGAAGTGAAAAGGATGCCCATGGAGAAGTACAGGACCACCATACCCTAAGTTTTTTGAAAAATTCAAACACCTGCCTACCCATACCTACCCATATCAACCTTCAATTAGAATAAATAAAAAATACTGGCCACAAAGGTCATCGTATTGAGAGTGGACTGACGAACAATACATCGATTTTCAGGGCGCATCGATGTCTACCACTCGTTTAGCTCCACCTTTCCATCCACCATATTGCATCTTCCTTCTGCCTTACTCCCATACTACCCGTCACTCAATAGGCACTCCTATATCTTCCATCTTCCCCAGAAAACCTCCTCCGCATCCCTCATACTTCCATAACTCTGCTCTTTATTGACATTTCCTCGAAACAATTCATCAGGTATATAAGCTTCCACACCAAAACCAAGCCTTTCTCCTCCCCCTATCACGAAAAAGAAGAAATGAAAAAACGCAAAAATGCAGAGATAACTGCAAGACGTCACCCAATTTTGATGTTATTACTTCATATGAGCTTCTCGACAGGTTAATATTGTCGTAATAAAGTAAAACTAATTCAAATATTAGGTATATATCCTTTATTCAACTTTTACAGGGAAGGACGCTCGAATCATATTTCACGGAGTAGTCCAAATAAAGCAGGAAAAATATTTTAAAATATTATACTTAAAGTAGAAAATACAAATAAATATAGTATCAGATACAAAGAAGCATTAACTTATAACAACAGTAACATTCAGAACTAACAGCCATCGCATGCGCATGATATTTACAAAATAATCATACCCATTCATGAATAAAAATTTAAAGCTTAAAATTACCCGTCTAACATAAATGGCCCACATTATTATATATCTGAGTCATCTGAACTAAGATGTTTCCTCACGTGATTCTGCAAAATTGACCGTAGCTTTAACTTCAATCCCTCGACCAGGCGCAACGAAACAGGATTTGTGCTGTCTGTGACAGAAATAAGACTTCAACATGCATACGTAGAAGTGGAAAATTGGAAGAACTGAATCGCAAATAAGACTAACCGATGAAGGTAATATCAACCAAAAAATAAAATTTGATTTTTCTATTATAAGCGTGAAGTGGGCCTTTCTCCGGTACCTACTGTGGGATTTTAACAAAAATATCAAAAGGTATTTGGCAATAAATTTGTTTTGCTATTTTTATCATTCTTTAACAAAGGAATTCCGTATATTTACATTTAAAGCTCATCAAACGTGAAAACCAAACCGCTATTGACTACAAAATATTTTTTTAAATTTCTGTTTCCCAACAATAACTAAATCACAGATGACTTTTCAAAATTCCATTCAACATATTATTGATTCATTCTAGTCTGACAGTAGTCTATCAGACACGACTCATGAATGACCGCAGTGTAATGAAGTATTTTAGCTAGAATAAATTATTTATATTCTAAGTGGAATTATGCAAAAAATTTCTTCTCTGATACAATGGAGTTCCAAAAAGTATCGGCCGCTATAATGACTTTATCAAGTACTTAAGCAACCATTTTCACCAAATTGGACTTTGCATGTTAATACCATTCGCCAGATGAAATCCATAAATTTCTACATGCTATTTTCCTTCTATTCTTCTCCGTAGTGTTTCTGTATTTAGAAATAATGAAAAATCAACTTAGAAATGACCTTAAACGCTGAAAGAAGACATAATCTCGCTAACTTTATCATTCGGTATATAGCGCAAGATACGTTTAAAAAGCAATATTTCATTTGCGAATATTAAAATGCTGTTTGACTTAACATATTAAATTTACCAACGTATAATTGAATCGTATCTGTTACAATGAGTAGACTTTTGGAAAAGTGCTCTAATCAGCGTAGCGCTTGAAGTCCCTCCCGCCTAGTTTAAAAAAATCCTACAATCGAAAAAATTAAAAATCTTTTTAGCAATAG
Source organism: Ischnura elegans (assembly GCF_921293095.1). Lineage (NCBI taxonomy): Eukaryota > Metazoa > Arthropoda > Insecta > Odonata > Coenagrionidae > Ischnura > Ischnura elegans. The sequence goes on from NC_060247.1 coordinate 30,055,444, forward strand.
AACAAGTAGCAAATTAGCACTGGGACACCAATCCACTTCAACTGTCATGGCGCCATCATGTACATTTTAAATGGCATAAAACCAAATTCTCTATTGCTTATGTTTTAAAAAAGCAGATCGTTATTCATATTATTTACCAAGTAATGATTTTTAAGTACCTACGTAAACGCGGACGCTGATGGATTGTGGACAGTCGATGAAATTAAGGCACTCTAATCCGTTTAGTACAGCTCTCGAAGAGATTTGGAAAAGTTATTTCATACTTGGCATAACGTGAATTGAAGGAACTATTATTTATTCATATAGCTCAACCATTTTCAAATATGCTTTCTGTAGAGAACACACTTGAAGGCAAGAGCACGCTTATCTATGGCTGCCGCTTGCTTCATTCATTAACACAAAAAGAATCCCACATGCATGAATAATGAAGGTTGGGTCCTAAAATCAGAATAATATTTACATTGAAGGGACACCGAAAATGGAGATGGCACCATGAAAGGATAATAAAAAGGAACATAAACAACTTGCAAAACAGCTCCCTACTCTGTCATGCGAAACATGCGATACATGCTTCCCGAGAAACAAAAATACCACGACGAATGAATATAGAATAACTTACGCCTGGCTCTCGCGACCGGATGCTACAGCCTCCCAATTCAATCCCCAATGTTTACTAAAGTTTTGCGAGGAGCGCCGCGCGGAGTCGGAGCCAATTAAAGCCCTCTGCTTGTTGTTTACCCTGGCTGCGTGCAACCTCGAATGATTCAAGCCTGCGGAGTTTTCCCAATTACGAGGAGGCGACGCGACGCGCCCGAGTGTTGTGGCGACCGCACCCTCCTCGAACTAATCAGGCCGGCCCCACCACACCCCGATTCCCGCACCCGCGGCAGGCCGACTTACACTTTGCGGGGACAGCCTCCCAGCCGTGACACCCGGTGACGACGATTTGAATAAGCCCATATCGGCCGGCTGGCAGACGCGGGTGGAGGTGGAGTTTGGCGGGAGGGTCGTGGGGAGCAAACGGGCGGGTGTGAGGAAGTGCGATGCCATTCAGGGTGCCACACTGTGCGATGCTCTGTGAAGTAGTCTTGCAGCGCCGCTACAAACTCACTCACGCCTTCAGAGTAATACATTCACAACTTATTTGGGGCAACTTGATTTACATTGGAAAGGCCATACTCAGCGGCGGATCCACAGAGTGGGGGGGAATCCCTCTCGGGGTATCCATTTTACATTGGATAAATGGTAATTTTGTGCAGTTGTCGAATATATGCAGAAGTGGAGAAGTCCAAATTATAAAAATGTACCTACATGTATTTTTGTTTTTAAAAATGTAATTCTTTGAAAAATTAGGAATGAGACAACCTTTACGAGCTATTTCACGTGAAAGTCAGAGCAGCGAAATTCTCAAAATTTTCTCATCCTCCCAGACCCCCACTATTTTTATTATCCCCAAGCCCTAGACCTAGATCCCTCTTGTCCCTATCCTGGATCCACCATTGGTCATACTGATCCCATACACTTATTTGTCATCTTTCTCTTAGCGAAAGATTTTTCCCGCTGAAGAGGTGGATTCATTCATACGGCGATAGTGGACTGACATTGAAAAAAGCTAGCCTAAACCTCAAAAATGCTATTTCATTACCACAGTTGAAACTTTGTACAGTTGTTTTCAATATATTAGTACATGTATGCGATGAAGCAAATATTCTATTTTTAAAAGGTAATTTTTCGCAAAATATAGGGCCTAAAATTTGAACGTACTTGCTTGGCATAACTTGATTTTATTTTTCCTAGGATATTTAGTATCATTTCCAACTCAATTTGACGTAACTATGGAGTCGAAAGCTTGAAAATAGTGTTAAAAAACGTTAGATCTTTAAAACAACTGAAAAGATGTAAGTTGACTTAGAATTGTTATTTGTTAAGCAAAGCACAAAGCTATACTAGATTTAGCTAATTCTAAGAAAAGTAGTGACATCTATTGATAATCATTTAGGTACACTATCATATGCCCCCATAAATTCTATTTCAATTTTGATTCTCAGTCTGTGATGTGTCTAATGGAATCTTTTAGTTAACGTTGATTTTTTCATAGATTTGCAATCCTGACATTGGTACTATTACTCTAGCCCTGTATTTATTCCTTTCCTGAGGCAGTTCCATGTTGCTCTTCTTTCTTATTTCCTGTATTATCTCCCACAAGTGAATATCTCATGGCCTCCCTCGGGGCACATTATCTTCAATTTATCCCCTCCATTAGATGTTAGAGGAAATGTATAAGATCTAAATTCTGGAATTCTCTGCCTGAAGGATTACAGCAGGAAGGCTCCATTTATGCATTCAAAAATTAATTATTAATGACTGTAATAAATACAGAGAAAATTTTAAACTACTATTCTAATAAAACATTAAAAAATCATAGCCTAAAAATTACGAATACTTTAAAATTTAAATCGTTGCCACTCCGTTATTATTTTTGCATTTTACTGCTACGTCTTGTTATTTACTTCTCTAACTTTTTTCTTTGTATAAACGGCTATTTTATTTTTTTTGGATGCACCTATTGAGCACTAGAAATACTACTGCAATGGATAAAAAAAGGCAATCGGCATTCTTACTAGTGCAAAAAGATTGAGGATTAGGAATTAAACAAGAGAAAATAAGCACCCGGGTGGCTATGAGTACCAAGTCGACTCGTATGGCTCATATTTGGTGAAATATCCAATTACACGCAGCGTGGATAGTTATCATAGCATAGCAATGGGTTTGCGGGCGCCTTCATCAATTTTCCAAGGATTATGGAAACCAAATTCACGACAGTGGAGGAGGGTGACATTAAGGTGGGGGTGGGGGGTTGATGATCCAGTTTCCGCGACTCCGCTGTGAACTTGTCACCATGGAGACAGAACAATACCGTTTGTTTCGGCTTGTGTTCGAAGATGCATAAAATGTGTTATCCTGTTATTCATGCCACTCCCATGCAGACATTCCTATCTCGTTACGTTGACATAAGTGTCAGCTGGCGCAACCGATTGAGAGCCCGATACATATCCCCTTCACAATTGTGCGGTTTGTAAAAAAAAAAAGTTTTCACGACAATTTATCAAGGCTGAAACACTCCGAAAATCATCCCCAGCACAGCAACTCAATCCTTTGGAGAGAGAAACCTTTACACTTTGGAATGCTAACAAGATCCATACGGTGAATATTCGAGGTGTACAATGGCGAAATTATAAATCCTGTTTTCCGGGTAATCGAACACTGATGAATGCAAACGAGACTCACGCTTGCGATCTATCTCATGGTATTCGCTTAATACTTACAAATTTCAAGGCCATATGCAAAATATTAAAGACCAGCAGACCACGAAGCTTTGCTCGGGAATGTACCGAGGGAATTGGGAAACCTGGAATTCATGGTCACAGAGCAGGATTTTTACGTCTTTTCTTTGATAGTGTCATTACGTTTGCCTATCCGGCAGGATGACCAACCGCAGAAGTTGACTGACGTGACGCTACAAACAGTGATGAGAAAACGACGCAAAGGGCTCGATGGATACAACCGAAAGTTTCCGAACATGAGATATACCTACGTACAAACTTTGGCTGCAATCTGTGCAGCTGAATGGAAACGCATAGCGGACAGACAAACTCTTTTTAAATCCTATTTAAAAAATGTATATTTATAAATAGATTTGCCCTAGAAGTGTTTGAAAGGCCGAAATATCAAGAGGTAATATACCCCAAAATCGGCCTGAAATTTTTAAAGACGGCCTTCATATGGGTGGTTGATGGAGGAATTGGGTGTGACAAATGAAGAAGGAATAAGGGACTGAGGGTCAAACTATTTAAGGGATTATTTTGAGCGGAACTAATTGTAGAGACAGACGTTAAAGGTAAAAGATTTTATCCATAGCTAATAAGAAAATTGCAACCATAGACGCAATCCTAAACATCTTTATAAAGGCATCAAAGCTAGTAAAATATGCCACACTCTATACATTCATATTTTCAATAATGGCAACGGATAAGAGTCCAATGGGGACCCTTACAAAGGTACATCGCACCGAGGCCGAGACTCAGTACCAAAAACAGATTCGCCCAGTCACCTGGGAGGGGTATGGAATGAGAAGGAAAAAGGAAGGAGGTACCACCGCGATAGAAGCCCGTCGACGCCTCCGAAGAGAGGATAAGGGGGAAGGTAGGGAATAGGGACAAACCCGCGTTGCCATGGAGATAACGGGGCCCCCTGCTAGCGAAACCATAACTTATTTTGCCAATGAAATTGGAGGATAATTCTATAATGAGAACAACCCATCGATCATTTCGTTCGATTTTAAATGGTAAATCTGTTTCCATTATACCGTATTATCCTCTAAGACCATATCTGCATCGCAATATATAAATGCAAAGGACAGATAATGAAAAGTCTGCCACTGAATTGAAGGTTGATAATTACATAGACATTCACGTCACTCATGAGAATTGGAGAATTAATAATGAAAATTAAGAATTTCTCCGACGTGTTGTTAGTCGTAGCTATCCGATCAACTGATGACAATGTGTAAATATCCCAATGAGTTAGGAGGGAAGTATGTATGTCCAGCGGGCATGACTGAGGTTGAAGCAACTTATGAAAGAATGATTTCCGGAAATAGGCATTATGCTCAAGATAACATTCGGGGCCAATCTTGATTTTAAAGATTAAATTCCTTTTATTTTCACTTCGCCAATCTGAGGAATTGCAGAAAATTCTGCGTAAAAAGTGATTAACAAATAATTTCACTAATTCCATAAAATATTTCGTTCAAATATGATATCTAACGGGATAGCCGACCTATAGAATATATATTGTACAGGCTTTCCCAAGAAGGATCAAGATTTTCGACGAGAAAACGACAAAATTTAAGTTATCAGACGGAGAATTCGAAGGATCCGACTCGTTTTGCATTCTGAACTCATTCATCCGTCTCCTACGAGCTTCGGCCCCGATTGCTCCGCCCTTACTCAATGCTTTCCCTCGCTTCACTCCCAATTATGGTTCGCTTCCTCAACGTCATGCCCTGCCCGTTGAATCCAACTCATTTATCATCCGCCCACTCCCGCTCCCGTTCCCGCAGAGCATTGAAGGCTCCGAGACCGGGGCACTTTCCGCCCCGGCTCCATCCACGGCTTTCCGCCCGGGCGGTGAACCCACAACCGCCGATTTTGCGTGCCGAGATTTTTAGGTGGTCGGTCCTCAGGAATGTGCCTGGCCGGCATTAAATTCCGATAGATCGCCCCTTCTCCATTACACTCCATCAGAATAATATTATTTACCCAATGCCCCTGATTCCGCGTGTGCCATTAACTTTAGGAGAATCAACCGTCCGAATCACATCTGAATTACTTACGTTTAACTGGCTTCTTACCCAGTCATCCGGTTCAGTCGTTAATAATTAAAAGAGAGCGTCAAAGAACAGTTTGTGGATTTCGTAAAAAATATCACAATATCCCATTGAGCCTCTGTGGATATAATTTCAACGCGAATTATACACTAGATACAACACTGAGGTATTGGTATCCAAAAATGGCCTAGGTTCCTTTCGAGGAAATTGATAATACCCCAAGATTCGTGCCTAATTCCTAGTTCAACGCAATAAAGAGAATGTTATGAGAATTTTGGCATAAGATTATCGTTTTAATTGATACAAATATCAACAAAATGGCTTTCAGCGCATCATTGTGAAATTTCTTCATTAAAATACATTATTTGGGTATACTTGCGTGAAAGTTACTTATTCAGTCTACATGTTTTTCATTGCAAATTACTCGAAACAACAATTTTCTCATATAACACGAGTATCATCTTATAAAATATTGATCCAGTAAGACAAAGGCTTTACAGGCAAAGAGATGAAAATAATTTCGCCGATGAATCATGCACTAGTCTTAAGATGCTATTTTTTCATAGGGATTATGTGAACGAAACATTCCCGCCAATGCCAGGTAATAATTCTACTAGTGTTCCGTAAGTTAAAAAATCCTTCGACTATTTTTCACCCGCACAGTTGGGAACTGCACCGTTAAAAGATGGACGATCGCTTTTTTTTTTTAAAGGTTTCTAGCACACACAGGCACACCTCCTTTCACGGAAGTTTCAAAGCACCTGCGCAACTTCCCCTGAGAGGACACACCGTCTCACGCTAAATCCCACATCAATTGCGATTTTCTTTTCTTTCTAAGCACCTTTTTCCTCCTGAGAGTAACTTTACGGTCTTAAGTACGTACGTACCATTTCCTCGATGGCCTCTTTCCGTCCCTCAAGCGTGAGGACGAGAGGGGATATTATATTTAAAACCAGAATCTAATCTCCACGCACGGTGTTTACGTCCGTCTTCCGGCTCGAGAGTCTGAAAATAAGAGATGGTTTGGGGCTGAGTGTAGATTCTCTTTTATTCGAGGAAGGCGTCGCTTGTTTATACCTCCCAAACTCGAGGCGGTCTTCTCCCCATCCCAAGAAGAGGTGTTTTTGGACGAAAACATTTTGCGAGACCAACCTTGATAACGATTTATTAGACGATTATCAGGAAATTGGGAAATTGGATAAAATTTAAAAACTACTATTTTCGCGAAGCCATGAGGACAAAATGGTATTATAACATAAACAGTTGATTCAGGTTTCATCTGTTTGGATGTTAGCTGAATTTTAAATTGGTATTTAAATGATTTTTAGATTATAATTATTCTATTCTATTAACAAAATTATTACAATTATACTAATCTGCCGTCATCCAATTATACTATAAAATTAGTCGAAATTGAAGCAAAAAATAGAAATAACTAGATCCATAACAGTACTTTTTATGTGGAAATTACGGCCACTTGGTTAAATATTTAAATTGGGTATGATAATGGTATCTCATATGGTTAATGGGATGTAAAGTAAGTTATGGAATTAATTTAAAAAATTCTTAGCCCAAATTTTACCTATTCATATACACGGTGTAAAGCATAAAGGAAGATAAGCAAGTAATTCTTTAACATTTCAGTTAAAATTAGTAATTTAATTACTTATCCTACGAAATTTGAATTATTTTGTATGTTTTATTAATCCAGAATTATATTGCAGCTAAAACTTGTAAATATCCTGTTATATAGGAATGCAACTAGCAACCTAAGAAAAATCAAGGCAGAGCAATGCTCACATTGGGGAAAACTCATCATCCTAAACAAACTCTCTAGAAATGACTTGCACTGTGCAATGTAAGAGCACATCTTTTGGCCATGAGCTCCCCTTCCGCATGAAACGTTTCCTCCTTCCACCCCCTTGCCGTTGCATTCACCACCCCACCAACAACCCCTCGTTTCTCATGACTTTCCTTTCTCCATCCATAATTCTTATCCCTTACCGTCCTGGACTTCCTTCCTCCATCTGCCTCCCTTGCCTCCTCCCTTCCCTCACATCCCCTCTCCCCTACAATTCCCAAGAAACCCTGATGGGACTCCCCACCGCCCTCTTCAGGGAGTGTTTCTCCACCCCTAGAGCGAAACCCTCTGGATATTTAATTTCAATCGAGTCCCTCCGCACCAACGAGTTGCTCAGGGCCGGAACATAACCCCCAAGGTGGTGGCAGGGGTGGATTCTGGGTCCATTTCATGCTACAGTCAGATGCATAAATGCATGCCATACTTTGAAGTACGTTCGCTTGGGCCAAATGATTTATTCCCCCAGCAAATTCTTAGCCATGATGCACTCCAGTTGCAGGGTTTTTTTCTTCGGATCAGCTTTTCCAAAACATTTCAAATTAACCCATAATAATCCAATGTTGCTTCTGAGTAGCATCAAAAATTTATTAATTATTAGCACTATTCAGGAGAGATTTCAACTACGAGTTCTTTTGTGCTGTAAAGTTTAATGGCGAAATATGCAGCTGCCACAATAATTATGATTGAGCGGAAATGTTTCACATTTTTTTAAATTAGAGGTCTCGAAATTTAATTTTTCCCGGAAGCAGCTCTGGGTTAGAAAGGATTAATACCATAGCTCTTCAAATTTTGATTCAATCAAATAACAAAATTAAAATTTATGCTAGACACGGGACTTCCGTAAACTGGCGTAAAAATAGTTCTACAGAGATTCCATGGATTAAAAAGTAACCGACGATAATGTATGATAAAATAAAATTTAAAACCCTCGTCCTTGCTACTGATAAAGCCGAAATCCAAGCTCAACCCGTTGCTAATACTCATATGACAGATTATATGAGAAAAATTAAGGGGGAACGAAGTGTGGAATAGATTAATGGGCCATTATACCAAACCTAAGATAACAAACGTAATTTCAAATGCTTATGGGAGAAGGATTTTAAATAGCTAGTGGTGGAAATAAAACAAATTCCCTTCTTCCCTGTACATTCCGATTGCCTATATTTTCATTAATGAATTCGCAAGCAAGTAATTTAGAAAACATGAAACAAATTGATTTTTTCCGCACCGATTGGTTCAAAATGTTCCTCCGATTCAAAGTTAAAACTTTTATTTCTCCACGAATTGCCACGGATACATGTTTTAATGGTTTATTGCCTTTTTCAATCATGACTTCGAGCTTTGCTCGTTTATCACTTCAATTTGATGAGTTTCAATCAAATGTATCTGAATTCTGTCAAAGAAACATGCTTTCATTTAAAACAGCAGGCATTCATTTCTTTTGACATTGATTCGCAAAAATTTCCATCAATAACACACCCTGAACCTCATATGAACCTTTATAAATGACGTCAGAGAGGAGATATGAGCAATACGTAGGGGGAAACATGGTGATTTTATTTAAAAACTATATGTGGATATGGATGAAACTTGAAAATGCACACTCACAAACCGAATAATTCAGGAATTGAAAAGAATCCATAAAATATTTCCTTTTTTTTTTGGAAATGGCATCAGTCAACAAATCTGCAGAAGAAAATTGTAATTCTTACTCAATTGGGAATCAATGTCTTTTATACGGTAGTTACTCAGATCCTATCCCAAAATAACCTAAATCCTTTCCACATTAGCGTGATAATTATTTACTGCAATTTATGAAGGCATATTTATCCCTGAAGTCATCCAATATATTATGATCAGGGAAATATTCGCATTTGGAAGTGAAAGTACCAATATTTATTAAAAGCAGAAAAAATATATATGACTCGTTAAAAATATTTGCTGAAGCTCTAATCGCAGGTATTTGCCTCATAATGCATAACAAATGAGCATGATAAATACATTACCAGATATTTGCAATATCTATGCCGCGAAGAAAGATTAAGTTTGATTCCTATCTCAATCAGTTGGATAAACAGGTGGAAAACGCATTAACTCGACAGGTATGACAAAATCCCTCTTCTCTAATGTTCAAAAGGGAATGTGATAAGGAGTAATAAAGAATATAGACTAATGGAATTACATAATATTGCAAATATAACGACAAGATAAAATGAGTAAATATATTCGTGTATGGATGACATTAGGAAGATTGGTTTGCTTCCAATATTACACCAGGCTTGTTTTGTTTATACGTAAGAGAAGATAAAAAATAAAAGCATATCAATTTGATTCGGAGCGAAAATTACTTTTTTGCTAAGCGAGAAAGGTTTTAAACGTAACGGTTTTGAAGAGTAGATCGCCTTTCTGTAACGACGATGATTCGTCATGAGTAACTTAATGCTTCAGAAAAACTTCAAAACAATGTAGTCTTAGAATGAAGTCTTAGTCATCCTAATGAGAGAAGGTAAGTAAAAGGTGGAGTTAAATAATTTCTTCCGACTCTAAATGATTAAAATATTCTATCGTATGGGGCTGATTTGCTGACTTTTTATTTTAAGAGACTTCCTTCTTTTTTACTGACAAATATAGCCTGGATAAGTTTCATGTTAGTTTTATTACTGCTGAGAAATGAATGGAGGTTAGTTACCATTCTTTCCTCAGTAGTACAACTAAGTAAATCGAAAGAAAGTTTGAAACGTTGATTTCCGACGATAAATTCGCCTGTCCATGACTTCAATGACTTGTCATGCCGTGATGACTTCACGTTAAAGACTTAATGGTTACAAATTTAAAAACGACAAAGATCTGTTACTCACCCGTTCTCCTCGTTTGAGAGGGCAAACAAAAGATGGAGAATATTTTTTTACATTCGAAATGTATGCAAAAGTGATACAGCTAAGGCTGATTCTTATCATTCAAATTTTAAGAGGCTTTTTTCGCACCTAATCGGAGATGTATAAATGATACTTATTTCTGTTTCATTCGGAATGAAAATCATCGAAAAATTTGCAATATTGGGTACATAAACGCGGCAAAGCTTCGAAGATTATATCGCCTCACCGTAATGCCGACAACTCGTCATGAGTAACTTGATGCTTAAAAGCCCAAAATTATGAAAAAATGACCAAAAAGCTCTCCAGATTTCCTCGGGAGAGAAAAAAAATAAAGTTTGGTGCATAACATTGTTTACATTCACTTGATATAGGAATATGAAACATTGGGGACACATTTGATTGATTTCTTGATTGAAAGAGATTTGCTTTTGTTTTCACAAGAAAATAATTATCTGCCTAAATGAGTTGTGCACATATTTAATCCGCTAAGAAAACTCTAATGGTTTTCTCAACAGTACATACGTCTAATTGCAAGTAAATCGAAAGAAACGCTTGAAACGGTGCAGTTCCGAAGGTTAGATCGCTTCACCGTGACGACGACGACTCGTCATGAGCAACTTGATGCTTAAAAAGCCCTAAAACGACGAGGAGGTGGCAAAACTCTCCCGTTTTTCCTCGCGCGAAAGGGAAGGGAAAGAAAAGGAAAAGGTCGAGGAGAAAATAAAAGCAGGAACGGAGCCACTCAACCGCGTTCGTTGAACAGAGAGGAAACTCTTGACAGGGAAGTCCTCCTCCATTCCGTCTTTTCGTGATTCCCCTCCATTTCTCCCAGTTCCCGCTCCATCACCTCGCAAACACATACACAGACAGACGCAACTGCTGCTTCTTCTTCTTCTCCTTCCTCCTGCAAAACCCCCATAGCCGTTTCCCTTCCTCTCTAATCTCATGCAATATTCATCCTGGAAGACGTACCCTCGAACAACAGCACGCCCGGAGTGAGAGGAAGTAGGTAGGAGGCCAGAGAAAAGTCGGGGAGTGAGTCAGGATGGCGGACCCAAATATCGTCTAATTTCACCTAGCAATCCTACAAATTGATTAGAGTTAGACAAAACCATTATTGGGGGGCCAGTAGAGAAGAGAAATTCTGAGAGTATTGAATGGTCTAATGCCGAAAAAATAAATCAATGTTTTTTATTTCAATTAACACAAAAATCATCGCTTTCTGCAGCAGCAATTATTCTGGTGATCTTAAACTAATAGGAAATAGAGTCGAAAACGAAGTAAAATAAAATTAAACTTCCCGATGATTCTATGTGACCACAACAGTCACGCATTGTCACGCATCATTATGATTGAAAGCTCTTTCGGTAGAGTTTATTACAGGCAAAAAGTCATAACACCAAAGTGAACTCTATTTTCAACATCAGAAAAATGATACGGTCGCGAATGAATTTCGCTGCGAAATGAAACCCATGCTCATTAGATTCGTAAATATTTTAAGAAGACGTGAGCCGATAAAAGTTGCGAAGTCTTTACAAACAACCGACTTATGGTTAATTAATAAGATAAAATTACAGTTAAAAAGTGTTTTAGGGGCTATTTGGGAACTCAAAATTAATGAAAGGATGGGAAGTTGAGCAAACATGAACAGAAAACACCACAGGGAACGGTAAGGACCCAAGAAGAAGCAGAGAAGAGGATAAGCGGCTTTCTCTAAACAAACAATTGAGCGGAAAGGAACAAGACCATGGCCGTTGTTTCTTCCGAAAAGCAAGTTGAACGAATTCGAACGAAAATAAGGCCCATATTTTTTAAAACGGTTCAAACCTAGACTTAACTCGATAAGGAGCTATCACCTCGGCTCATGACACCCCGAGCTAATTTTTCATGCACTTTCATTTTAAATTTTTTAAAAGAAAACTAAAGTTTTAAAGTTGAACTCTTAAAGTTTATACCTCATCTACATGAACGTATGTTTGGTTGAAGTATTCTGCGTCTTCGGCGCTTAGCAAGGGGTAATTTATTAATGGCTTTGGTCAACCAAAGAAATAATAACACTTACAGTGTTCAGAAGGTGGGATCAGGTGTGTGTGTTGGCCACAGTGCTAGTTTCACATGCCGTGGGGCAAAATTCAAAGTTCAAACGTGTGGTGGTACAGGTAGCCTGGTCGCTACCTGAGCGTTGAGTGGAGAACATTTCAAGTCCAACAATCCGTCCGTCGCGTTGGATAGGATTAGCCGTGATCTCCTAGGCACCTTTCGTTAAGAAAATGCTAATGCCGACGCGACGCCAGGTTTATCTTCCCCTTCCTTCCCTACCATTCCCTCGCGGCGTAAATGTACTGAACTATCGATCTCCACATCCAAACACCAGCTTTCCGAATGATTCAGAAACTAGTTTTCTGAAATAACTCTCAATTTTGGCAAAAATATGCTTACCTTACATAACTTTCGCCACTAGAGCTGTAAAAACCTCGAAAGCTGTATACTTTTCAAGACTACAGACATGAATCATACGAAATTTTCTACCTGTATTGACAATTTGATTAGGGAATAACTATAATAAAAGAAATAAATCAATTATATATAAATAAAATGTCCAAATGAAATCCAGTAATATTTCCAACTTTTATAAGTATAAAATTTTATAAGCTTAAGATATCCGCCACTCAGAAAAATACCCGTCTTAAGTAGCACAAAATACTTCTCATCTCCGCATTGACTGATCGATTGCTTATTATGACAATTATAAATACTTAGGTATTTGTTGCTTTGGCATATACCTATGTACCTATGTGGGAGCAAGAGCCGATAATTCACTATGATTTATGAACACCCGCGTTTACACGTACCCTAAGACTTGGCGCCCTCTATAAGATAACATTTCTCACTTATTACCTCCAAAAAACCTGTTAAAACTTCGTGAATAGACCAATCCACGAGAAATAGTTTAGATGATGAAAGACGTCGTGGTGAAATAAGAAGAAAGAGGTGGTGGCGGAAGCGTGGATAGATGGAAATGGATGAATGAGGGACGAGGGATAGGAAGTGGGTGACTGCATGCATGCATATATATGATCCGTATTTAATAAGCAGTTCTCAGAGCCTCAGAGAATTCGGTATTTCCCCATGGAGGAAACTCCTTACATCACCATGCAACTGTTGACTGCGTTCATGCTCAACTTAGGAAACCCCTTCCCAACCATTTAAATGTCACTCCGGGGGTCACAATGCAGTCCCTCTAGCACCTCAAGAGGTTCCACATCCCAACATGACTTCAGATGAAAACGTTCAGAGGAGATTCGTTATGCTTATTTTTATTTATGAGGTGAAATATGTGGAATTTAAAATACTTAAATATCACTTAGGAAGGTGTCACCTACTCGTTAAAGTATTGCATAATGACACTTAACTATATTCGTTTTGCAGTAAATTAATTTTATTACACACTACAGCCTAAAAGGTACAGCCTTAAACTGGAAAAATATAAATCTTTTGCAGTGTATTGTAAAAGGTTGAAAAATACTTCGTAACTATTATACTGAATTACTTCAAAATAATTACCAAAGGACTCAAAAAATCTAATTGGGGTGCAGAAGTTATAAAGGTAATAAATTGATCGATTAACGGAACAGAAAATATGCAATACATACAGATGGTAACGTAAATTTCAAAAAATGAATAGTAACGTTATGAATTTTTAAACTTGCCTCAGAAATGTACGTTATATCACAAAAATATTTCGATGTGTGTTAATTAATAACATATTTAAAGTTATATGATATTTTAATTCTGTGTATATTTACATAAGAAACCCTCTGACTATCCTTGAAGCTAAGAGGGGCTATTGATTTCGACGGAATTAACTATATTTTTATATTTTCACACGTGGGTTACAGGGCGAAAATGCTCAACCCCTTGACACTAAGTACATTCCTTGGCATTGATTTAGTTTCCAATTTTGCTTGCAATTCATCTCAAAGCAGCTATCCCGCCCTTAATCTGAAAATACCTTCAGTGTTCTCGAATCACATGTCACTTCGGACGAAGAGTCTCCACTAACCCTAGCGGCGTTGTCAACCCGAAGGCGCGCATAATTATACGCCAGTTCGGGAGTGTTGCGGGTGAACGGTGGCGCTAAGCGGATGTAAGCGCGGGGAGGCATCCGTCGACCAATGAGGAGAAACTCCTGGAGGATTTCCTCCACTCGAATCCTACAACCCATCCTCCACACGGATTTCGCTCCAACGGAAGAGGATAAGGAGGAATAAATGCTTGGCTGGCTGTTCCGAAATCAAATTGCTGAAGAGGTTCTAGCTTCAAAGGAAGTTCATGTCATTTTCTTGGTCCTCGTGAACACTATGGAAAAGTATGGTCTATGTTGAAGTGATGTTAAAAAAATCCTATCCTTCCATTATAAAGCTCATATCCACTAATACAGGGTTTTAAATTAACGTATTCACGTTACAAATCACATACCTGGACTCTGTTTAAGGTAGAAGAAACGAGCGAATACTAATTCAGAATACAATAAATACCGCAGCAAATAAAATATTCACAGATAGCATCGTCAATTGAAGTAAAATTGTAAATATAATAAAATAATTCTATAGATATTCTAATAAGATAAGAGCGGTTGAAACAATTTCTGATAATGTCAGGAGTAATATAAATTTTGTGAAAATTACGAGGTTTTCAGTTTTCTCTGCGTCTTAATTTCACCAAGTTTGCTCACCGACCATCGTGTTTACGAGATCGGTTGACCATAATGTGAAGGCGTCAACCACACTGAGATAATTATATACATATTTTAATACGATGATAAGGTGATATATTCAATTTAAGAGTTTGTTTGGAATTATGTAGTTGCGTTGAGCATGGGGCTTGAGTCGGAGGCGATAGCCACTCCATTTCTAGTCACCAACAGAATTCCTAGAAATTCAGCAGATAACAATTATTTTTTTTTTTCAATTTGCCTAATTTCCACAGTGGACAATTTTACAGGTAATCAAGAGTTACATAACAGGCTGGATTTAAATAGTAAATATTGTTACATACCGACTTCATTTTGCCCGAGTGGAAGACACCTGTCTAGTACGGAGGAACCCAGTCCATTTGGCAGTCACGTATACCAGCAAAGGTACGAGCCTCAAAGTTCTCGCGTGTAACAACTACATGGATAAGCTCTGCATGTTAAAAGATCCATTCGGGGACACACTAAGGACTATAAAGAGCGCAGAGGCGATGGTCAAGGGGTGCACGGCCAAAGAAATGGCAGAAGCGTGCCCATTGGAGTGTGAGAAGTGAAATGACACCATCGCCACTAGGGTCGCTAGTGATGTGTACATAATAACTCATCCCCCGTCCAATTCAGCAATTAACTGTGGTGAAAAAATCAACGCTACTTTGGATGAGAAATTAGAATTTGGTGCTTATAAAATCACAGACCCCTGCAGATGTGTGTTAAAATTAGGTAAATCTAATTTTTCGTCGCGATCTCCATGTGAACTCAGTGACACGAAGGTGGGAATCCACCGGATTATACCAGCCTCATGAGCATCCCTAATTTCCTTGAAACTACCCCCTTACGACGAAAGAATTTTTGCGACTTGTACTAATTTGAGTGAATGCCTAAATTTGAAGACAGTACCAGATAAGGACAACTATAGTAGTGAGGGAGCATCCTCCTATGTGCCGTATGCTAGTAGTTTGTCTTTAGTATTCTCCTTGATAAGTTTTGTGTATATGGTACATCAGCTAAGTTGTAGGATTTAAGATTATTACTTCCCAACGGTGGAGAGACCGCGGGAAAGTGTTAGTGCTAAAGTGACCGTGAGCAATTAGGTATCACCGAACTGCCAGTAAGATTTAGTAGGCCCCCTAAAAGTAGGGCACCCATTCCTTCGCCTATTTCAACAATTTTAGAAGAGACAGCATCGGTTACACAAACATAGACGGTGATTATGAGAATAGTTTTCTAGCAATTACACATTTGAAGACAAAACAAGACTAATGGTGTTGCATATTTTATTACGTTTATGTATTTTTCCCCGATGTTTAAATAATTTTTCGCCAAGGAATTTGAAAATCAGTTGAAAAAGTTTTCTTTTTCGTTGTGGACTAGTGCTTTTTATGATTTTTTCATATTATTTTTTGCGGTGATTAAGTTTAAATTCTTTGTGCTTTGGCGTTGGATTGTCATATTTTTCTCGTTTTAAAACGTATTGTTCTGTGATTCAAGATGTTTACCTTGAAGATGTTGTTTAGGGTATTGGATGATATTGTTTAGGGATTCATTTTAATTGTGATACTATGTAATTGGGACCGAGAGTGATCGATTCGCCTGATGGGGCAATCTGTGAGTAACGCTTCCACGGATACCACTCAAGGCTTCGTCCGGAGGTCGAAGTTTTGAGGGGAGGGTTATGTTACATCCCGATCTCATTTTTCAATCGATTAAGTAGCACACTTTTTTTATGCGTGTCTATTCTTTTGGTCGATTCCATTTCCGGTATATGGATCCTCTTTTTCAGTCTGATTCACCTTTTTTGCGTGAGTCTCTGGAACTTTCTTTCATGCCTGTACGGTGCTGATTGTTCTGATATTGGGGAACGCACTTTTGATAGATGGTGCGCGTGCGCTTTTCTGAAAGGAAAGCCACGATTCCCGTACTATAGTGATTTTGCTGGGAGTGGGAATCGCATTTTTGATTCCGGTGCATTTGCACTTTTCAGAAAATAATGGCGCACCAATGGATAGTTCTAGAACGCACGGAGGAAGGTGGTCGGATGCTGCGATGCCTTAAAAACTGCTCGTATCATTCACTCGAGGTACTTTTGTCAAGAGTCGGAGCCCGCGTAGCGGGTGCCCTAAGGGCCGTGGAAGGGAAGCTCTACGATTGACCCGGAGTAACCGAGGGAGGAGATCACTCGTCTGCAACGTCCGTCTCAAAATACATATCTAACGATTTGATCGTTGGATTATTCTTCCTCATATAATGGTCCTCCAAAATCGTTAGAACATTAATAGCTTTGCTTGGTTTCGCTATTTAGTGGGCCTCCTTCGCTTACATAGGGTTGAAGTGTTTTTCCCCGCCCCATCCCTTCCGAACCTATCCCACCCCAGAGGCGTCGACGGGCTCCTATCGCGGCGGCGCCTCTTTCCTTTTTCCTTCTTCTCCAGCCCCTCCCCCGGTGATCGGGCGTATAAGTCTCTGACTTGGATCCCGACCCTGGTATGTTGTATCCCTGATGGGCTCCCCTTGCGCCCTTAATCCGTTTGTCTCAAAATACGCTCCTTGCGGCAAACTCCGTATCTTTCATTTCTCACCGATACTGTCCCTCCGAGAGAACCACCTTCGCAGTCCGCAATCCCTCAGCGTCAGTCAAGATCCCTAGTCTGAGTCGCCCCTTGTCAAGCTGTCCACGAGAGGACACGACAATATATTTATCTGGGTTAAAACTGCCACTGAGTGATATGCTACGAAACTCGGTGAAAAAAATTGTCGATGTGCCACAGAAATAACAAGCCGGAGTGCTCATTTTAGGTACCTGTTTTTAATTTCGTACTCACAACGGAAGCTTTTGAAGTCGCCCATATGCGATATTTCGAATATATTTAAGGCGAAGGTTGTAATTTCATAAATCTCACTCATCATCAGGAGTTTTGTTTTCATTTTTCAAGACACCTTAATTCCGCGGACTGAGAGAGTGAAAGGTTACTTAAGTTGCGTTTTCATGATAATCCGCAATGTACAAATACTGTGTCTACTTTGAACTACGCAGTCACGCAGAAACTCCTGAGGTTTCCGAATAGCAAAACAAAAATGAGGCTATATGAGAAAGTCGAAAGGGTAAATTAGAGGGAGAATATGATAATGGGATTTGTGCTCGCACCTTTGGTTAAAGGATCGAACGGAGGAAGAGGTGTGGAGGAGAGGTGGAGGAGGAGACTCGGAAGGAAGAGAGTAAATAAAGAGAAGAGAGATAGGAGAGAAAATATACATTTTATACCTCCCCTTCCTCTACCTCTTCCGATGGAAAGAGAGTTGCCGCGTCATCCGTCTTTGCTTCCTTTCCAATTAAATCTTATCTGAAAACAACTAAGTCAACTTCTTAATAATAGATTCAGCAAGGGTCCGCGATATGCGGATCATCTTGGAGGGTGATTGCATTGAAGAATTGATGATACTGAATGTAGAATAATTTCAAACCTGAACTCAGCGGAAAATCAAAACACATTAAATTTCAAGTGTTTCTATACATAATCGAGTATTTACGTAAATATGCTCTATTTGCCATCCATAAGATCTACAAAAGTCAAAAAGCATTTTAAATGCTATGTTTAAGCTTAAATAAATTGAAATAAAATGCTCACTCCAGCAGCTGTTTTTGCTTAATTTGGCTTCATTTGAAAGCAATGCATTAATAAATTATGAACGTTTTCTTTTATAAAATTCGTATCCATAAAAATTGAAGACTTAATAATCCAACCAATATAAAATATTTCCACATCCACTATTTTCCCCTTCCTAATTGGGGTAATTTGCCTAAAGCGAAAACCATTACCAAACGTAGCCTGATCATTGTCGATAAAAATCTATAAAATATAATTGCACTATTATTATAAGCCTTTCCAGATATCCAGGAAGGATTTATTTTAACCGATAATTCGTTAGAAATAACTATAAAATTTGGCAAACACAATAAAATTCAAATCGCTTTTTCCCAAAAGAGAGACATAATTTTCTGATTTAATTATTGTTCACGCCCTTATAAAATCACCTAATATAGCTTTATACGGAGTTCAAACTGCTGCAATTATACATGGATGCTTTTTTTTCGAGCCTCAATGCACCAGTAATTACCTAAATATAAATAAATTCAAGGCTTTATTGAGCTTATTTATTTTTGCACACGACTAATTCTCCGATTGAATTTCAGTGAAACCAAAAAAATAGGAATTCCGAAATTATTTTCTCACACATCGAAGCCTAACATAATGATGTGATTTTTATTAACGATCACAAGGCAGGACGCTCTCCGAAAAAAATTCTAGCGTTGTTTTTTCACTCCCAAGCGTGGTGAACCGTAATCGCCCGCTGATGAAAAAGGTTTACGCGACAACGCGCCTCGTCTCCGTGCAAAAACCCCGGCGAAGAGAGAAAGCACGGTGGATGAGTGCTCTCCACCCGTAATAACACAGATTGAGCCCTCGATGTGATATTCGACCGACCAAGACTCTTCATTTCGGAGTTGAGTTAGCCGCTCTCTCTGGCCAAAATGCTCTCAGTGGGAAAGAAATTCGTGGACCGTAAAACAAAATAAAAAAGATGGAACGAGGCGTAAAAATGGAGGGTTACAGACAAATTTAGAATGAAATAACAAATTAAGGAAGCCAAAGTGACTGGGTATTGGAACAAGCATTGAAACAATCCCAACTGTTTACCCGAAGGAAGATTAGGAACGTGACTATTGGCGGGACAAACAAATTAGTCTAATAATTTTTAATTACTTTTTTCCTTATCTTGACCTCGTTTAATTCATGTTAAAATAGTTCTTGTAGTGAGGGTCAATGTACATTGACCTACTCTCCAAGAAATAATAATTTTAAGATGATTTAACTCAACGGAGAGCCTAATAATAAAACATTACGATGAAATATTCGATGAAAAATAAGTAAGTATTTATAATGAAAATCATTAGATAAATTTTAACACGAAACTCATTGAAAAAATTAATTAAATGAAACTGATTCGCTCATAACATATTCAATACAGCGCAATCTTTTAATGAAATCCAGTACACGTTGTTCACAATTCTTTGACAAAGAAACACAATCGGCGTGCTCGAGACTCTTGCATTTTAATTGATAAGTGGAAAAACTGATTGTAATGTAACACTTTCTCCACTGTTAATGCCTTGCTCAGTCAGTTCTGTCAAATGAAAAAAGTTCGAAATAAAATAAAACTATTTCCATTCTACAAACTTCTCTAATTTATACACCTAGGTCGTAATTTTAAGGCGAATTTCTTAGCATTTGTTTTGAAATTATGTGATTGATATTTCAAAATTATCATAGAGAATATTTCGGCTAATTTATTTGAAAATGCCGTGCTGTTACGGTGATAAGCCATTCAAATTGATGCTGATGAATGATTGATCCTGATTGCTACACTTTCTATGCATTCCGACCATTCCCGAAAGGAGCAAAAATTCTAAGTGATCGAATTGTGAATTATCATAATACAAATTACTCTTCAGTGGGACAGAAATTCCTGGACCGTATAAGAAATTAAAAAAGATGGAACGAGGCGTAAAAATGGAGGATGAATGATAAAGTTAGAATGAAATGACAAATTAAGGAAGCTAAAGTGACTGGGTAATGGAACAAGGGTTGAAAAAATCCCAACTGTTTACTCGAAGGAAGATTTAGAACGTCACCATTGTATATGACTTTATGGAAGGATGACAAGATACACATAAAAGTAACCATGAAGTAGCGTGGAAGAATGGAGATGGAAAAAAGTACGGTCAATAAAGGCCATTTCATTGATAAGTGCTTAATATTTTCTACAGATATTGAGACAGTTTTCTTAATAGTCTGCGACACTTAGCAGACTGTAGTTTTAGCTTAAAAGCTCATCACCATCCCGGATTTTGTGGTTCGCCTGAGCCGAAATTGAGGGGAAAAGATTAAAGCACAATGAATGACTAGAGGAGGGAAACGGGGAAGAGAATGGAGTGAGAAAATGAAGATGGAAGGAAAGAGAAAGGGGAAGAGTTGGAATGGCAGGAGTGGAGCCGCAAACAATCCAGCGTTTCACATCAACGTGTCCCGCCGCGCCACGGTGAACCCCAGAAAACATTTTCCCTCACGACCCTTTTAACCCTTGAAAATCCGACCCACCGCCAAAAAAGGTGCTCTTTTACCCGGAACCTCACAGAAACCTCCTTTGCCCGATCCTCTTCAACCAAATAATCTTTCCCACTTCACTCCTCACGTCCTTCCCTCCCATCCCGTCTCATGGCTCCGCCAAGTGCTTGCCTAACTAAGTGGCGTGCCTCGCTCTGAAATCAACGAAGTGCCACGTCCATCTGAGGCGACTCGGGCCGTGGACTGATGCCTCGTGCCGGATTGGGTGACTTTATCGCATAAAAGTTGATTGACCTGCGATTTAACGCGCATTCCTATAATCACGTGAACCAGTTGTTTATTAACCATCGACATCGAAGATTTAACTGATTTTTAATCGAATCTTTTTCATTTCATTGTTATACATAGCGTAAGTTAATGTCTTGAGAGTTGGAAATTGAACTGTTAATACTAAATTAATGAACATTTTACTGAGCAACAAAATGGCCTTAAAAATGCTTTACGAGAGGTTTAGTGACATGGGTTACATTTCAGAAGGCCGCTATAAGTGCATGTTTCTCTTTAATGGCTACATATTATAATGGCGCCGAATTTAGAAAACTTGTACAGGGTAATAAAGTTTTTATGAGGGGGGAAAAACATTTTTTTATTTCAGCAGTCATAAATAATGGGTGCGAGAATTTTATAAGACTTGTATCATACTCTGGTTGCTCAAAAAGAAATTATAAAAAGCATTTCAACCCTAGAAGTAACTGAAACAGGGTACAGTGATCCCAAAGCGAAAATTCACCGAACTTTTCGCGACGGCTTCCGCGGAGAGTGGCGACAGGGGTGTAATTCAGGGTGTAGGAGGAAAGGGTCAAGGGAGAGAAGAGAATCCAAATATTGTCTTCCCTCAAAATCATACATGGTACTCGGCACATCCCCATTATTTCTCAAGAGTTGAATGACATTCATTATTTGCACCATGATTCCGATAATTATTTAAAAAAAAACAAATTTACCGCAACTACGCGTGCACTGATCCATTCATTAATCCGGATAGAATCAATGAGATGAGAAAACAGGGATGATATATTCCAACATTGGAAAACGTGCATACATAGATAAAGTTGAATTCAACAATTTAATGTCCACATAGCTTAAACAATACGAGGGAGTCACGGTATTTCGAGGGCCCGCGGCGCATCACCCGACAGGAGAATGTTCTTGGCGTCGCAAACTTTTCCTAAATATTTTCACTTTATAATCTAAAAATGTAAAAATTCTCTAAAAGAAAAGTGAGAGTGGGCGTTATTTTAAAACTTTGGTCGTGTTAGAGCTTCTGTATCTAAGTAACAGGTGATACCTTACTTATTAGGGTGAGAAATGACTTAACATTACTTGATAACTAAAAATATTTTTCCAAATTTTCAATAAGCAATCTCAGAGGAAGCAATTACATACTTTTTGAACGGCGATTTTTTTTACGTGAAACCAAATGTAAGAGGGAAAAAATTTAAAAAAAATCAGGAATAATAAATGAAAAAATTTCAAGAAACAGTCATAACCAGTAACTGTAAATTGAAAACTCTAAAAAGTCTTCCCATTTCAAAGAGCGCCGAGCGAATTAAGAAGAGAACATAATAATTTCAATTTCGAAAAAGCAAATAGCTCATAGGTACCATTTTCTCTTTTTACATACGGTTCCACACAAGAATGATGAGCATCAAATGGTTCGACCGAGTAATTGATGAGGAAGTCCTAAGAAAAGTAGCATAGAAGGGATGCCCAGTGAAAACCATGGTAAGAAGGCAAATAACTTTATCGGCCATTTTTAGAAGTAATGGCCTGATGGAGACCAACTTCCATAGAAAAGTAGACGAACGACGGAAAAGGAAGGACTCGAATAAAATACATGGAACAGGTAAAGAAAGACACGAAATAGAAAAAAATAGTAGGTGTGAAAAAAATAGCTGCCAGGAGAGTAAAATAGCTGCGTCAAACCGCTGGCGGACGCTTTGATGGCATAAATCATAGAATTCTTATTTATATAAGGCCACTAAATGGCGAGGATAATTCTAAATAATTGTTGTAAACCAAGCCTGGTGAATTAGACGTACAAGGATTCATTAGACAGCTCGGTAAAGACGGTCAACATAATTATAACTCAACTCATCTCACATGACTGCAAAATACCATAGAGGTGGCTCGCAGGGTATTATGTAGACGTATTTGTATATGGCTCATCGTTTGAGAGAATGATACCTTTAATTTCGTTCACACTCGCATAGCTCTAGTTTTCCCAAATTTTCACGGCCGCGAAGGATTTCACAGAAAAAATATCTTCTGATAAAAATGTTTCAAAAAATCACTTTTGATTCATGAATCCTGTTAACTGTGAACCATATGATCAGTGATGTAAAGGGATAGACGAGTGAAAAATCCGAAGACAAATATCGTAGCCGTCACCCCGTTAAAAGAGCACGCTCTGCTTTTTCCTCTTTCATTTCGCGGGGAGGTAACATGCGTTGGAAGCATAGTGCCTGACGTGAATAGCGAATGTGACACCGATAGGCGCCCCATCCTAAAGATTCCTACTGTGTTCACGAAATCGTTCGAACACTGAGATAAACCAAATGCTCGCCTCAGGATTGCTGCCTTTTTGTTCCAACGAACTCCGCCGCTAAAATTCACCCAACCACGCAAGTCCATCGACCCTTTCATTTCGATTCTCTTTTTTTTTCGATGCCGCTATTAGTTTTATTATTTTTTCTTAATGGCACGGACTGGAAAAATCCTCCAGCAACGGAAAAATTGCTGGCGACGTGGAAACATTTTGATTCGGTCGACGCTTCGCTCTGAGTCGTTCCGGAGAGAATGAAAGAAAAAAAAACACTCAAATGCCTTTCCTTCGTTTTCATTTGAATCGCTGCGTCCCGCGGACTTCGATCCCCCGGGAGCCTTTTGGTGTATTTAAAAAAAAATATAGGCCGTAACAGCTGTGACCATTGTCCTCCACTATATTTAGTCGATGTGAAAGAAGACCTTTTATTCTTATCCCCGTGCGCATGCGGTGCTCACAAACAATACTGGGAGACAGGCTTTCTGTCACTCCGATACACTCTGCTGCAAAATGCATGGAAGAGGCAAAAACCGGCGACAAAAAATGATAAAATATTGCAGCTCTCGTCTACCTCTTCTTTTTTTTAACTATTTCTCACTCTTTCCCTTCACCCAGCTGTTCCCATTTCACGAGGCCTCAGAGCATGCCGATTAATGAAAGGCAAGCACTTTTTGTTCATCTATGATTGAGGCGCTCTATCAAATCTCTATACATCGTATTGTGCATTCAGTTTTGTGCCTGTATACAAATATATCTTGCTTTGCATGACTAAATACTTGGAAAGTAAAAGTGAAGTTATGTCGAGTCCAGATACTAAGACAGAGGTTAAAGTTGAAATAAAATACTGTCTTAGGTGCCTATAATCGATGCATCCCAAACTATTATAGATTTAATACAAATCAAGTAATGTTCTAATCAATACTCATTCTCCTCCTCCATCAGTTCTAGTTCTATTGGCAGTTAAGCTATAGTGAAAGAGGATCCTTTGGATATCCATAAAATATAAATCGCATTAAAAACTTTCGTGAGCAAAGACTAAAAACTCTCACGCCAGCTGAAATAATATAAAGCAGCTGGAATGAAAAATAGAAGAGTATTAACAATGCAATGATACTTTTTGCACCATTTAACTGCTACTATATTTACCTTAAACCAAAACTCCATCCTTCCCCTAGTTCAATGATTCCAAATTTTCGGAGGGAAGCAGAGCATTGCCGCTAACTGAGACTTGAAATAACTTCCAAAGAGAGTCAAATTTCCTACAACCTAATTACAATAATTGCCTCCAATATAATAATATATTACAATAAGGAAATTGTAAAGCTAAAATAGTAATATGAAGAAGTATATTTGATATCATTTCATCAAAAATAAATATTTAGTAGAATATATAACAATAAAAAGGTCAACGTTACGGTGAGAGCATTTATCCGGTAATGTTTTCTAGAGATGCACTACTATTTTTCCTGACCATGTTTCAAAATTACCGACGTCTAAAAGATAATTTTGGCAAGGGTTTACAAATGAGTATTTTATTTCGTAAAGTATTTTTTCTTTCAACGCTATTGGTATGATTTATGAAGCTGGGTTAATGGTTGCGCAACACAGATTATGTAATTTCAGGTTCATCGTGGCCTCCTAGGTGCACACTAACAATAAAATTCCAAGAACTACCGACATGATTTATACAGTAACGCACCATGTTTTCAGGAACACCAGAATACTCCTTAAAGTAGTGATAAGAATCCTAGCCCGTGTAATTCCAGCAATGCGAGCGAAATTATTATCTTTCCCTCCGTTAATAAGCTCACAAGGAGTGCAGGATATCTTCTTCCGGTTCAAGCAAGCCTCTTTTCATATGAACACACATAAATCGGACTTAATCCTAGAAAGGACGCGACTCGAAATGTAGGTATTTTCATCCCCGGTACGAAATTACTTCCGAGTCCCCAAACTTACTCAGAGCCCGACTGATGCAGTTTCGTCCCCGCGGCGGATTACTGTCTCACGTAGGACGACTCTTGTTTCGCGTAATGCCTTCTTTTATGAATTTATAGGCGAGAGTGGAAGGAACCACCGCACCAGTGGCTAAAACTTATCCGTCCACTGCAATGCCACTATAAGCACATTATGTGACCGCGCCGCTGCCTGACCCCCTAAGCCCATCTTCATGGCAGGGTCCGTATTCATCCGCGCGTAAAATTATCACGGTGCCAACCCGAGCATGAAGACAGTGTTTTCTCCCAAGGAGTCATTAGCTACCATACATATCCTGCCCAGGAGTTGATGACTAAGCCACAATGAGAGAGCTCTTTAACAAAGTAACAAATCCCTTAACCCAAAGGTACAGAATAATGAAAAAAATTCCAAACGACTCGTGACTAATAACATCTTTTTCTTCTCCCGAGAAAAAATATTTTTCTCTACACATCGTGATAATTAAGCAAGTCACATTTTTTCTAAAGCCTCTTCAAAAGACCAATCAGAAGAGGTTAAAGAAAATTGAGAGTTGGGAATGTATTATTCTCCTTTTTTGGCAATACTATTAAGTAATCAAAAACCTCACCCAGACCAGATAAACCCTGTAATTAATTCTCCGGCAAAATATTATGGATTTCATACATGAAGGGATGATACATTTTACAAATCCCTCTGCCACACTTAATCTTTGTAAATTATATTTTCCTTCAGAACACATTCAAATGATACCAGCAGTGGCCGAACACGATTCTAAAAGATAAAATAATTAATACCATCCATGAAAGGAGAAAACTCGAGGTAGATCTCTCGTGGAATTGCAGTAGCACAAATATTTGCGCAAACGATTCAATTCTTGCAAACGGGACATGAATGTCTTTCCAAATAATAACTATTGAAATTACTCTTTCCTTTTAAAAAAAATGAAAATTGGCTTTAATGAATAAGATTAATTGGCTAAGCGTTTGGCATTCAGTAATATTAACGTCTTTTGATCAAAATAGTTATTAAAAAAACCTAAAAAGCAAGAGATTCACGAGAATTTACATGCATAGACTGGAACATATTAAATCCATTAAAAAATAAACATTAAATCCATGAATTAGAGCAATCAAAATTTATTTTAATTATTCATGTCTCCTATTTCATTATCATAATATGTTTTTAAAATTTTCGATTCCAAATCAAAAAATATTTAGAAATTAAAACTAACGGGCTACATTTTTTTCCACCTGAAACATCATATAAATTCTATTTTATTCTTCACTCTGCATCACAAAATTAATGTTTAAACATGCTAAAAACGATTGCAAATCCTTGAAATAATATTTATCCTCCACGTGCATTTCAATCTTTTGATTCATAATTCGATTAATGTTTCTTTCCATCGTACTCTTCTGTCCAGAGTGTACAATGCATACGTTGTAGCTATAATACTTGTTTGAAGGGTACTATTTGATAAACGTGTATCGGTTATATCCCTATGACAGTTATTTTAATTGCGAAAGCAAGAAATTTATATAATTACGATAATTCAGTAGACAGTTGCTTTATTAAACAAACGACTGGTAATTATCTATTGAAACGGAATTCATTCAACTACGACAAATAGCGTCTAGATGAAAAAATGAATCACTACAAACAAATAGTAAGTTAAAACTCCTAAAAATAATAACTCATCGTCTCACAGTGTTTCTTTATTCAGCCATCAACCTTGTGCAGAACAGAAATAAAAATAGGTGAAAAGCAAAGTATCAAAAAATATAACTGATAAAGAATAAAAAGGTGCCGATATTAGTTCACAATTCACATTAAAGTACGCTAATTCACTATTTACATTCAGCGTTACCCAACTCACACGGCAAAATTAATTGAACGTGAATCAAAACCTCGCTCTGTAATACATATGCAATTATGGTAGAAACCAAGATATAATAGCCTTAGGTTTGATGTATAATATATGCTGGAAATGATGCAATTTAATGCTACAAGTGACAAAAATTGCTACCACAGAAATATTTCATCCCATTGACTCTTACAATCGATAGCTTCATACAAAAAAATAAAATTATCCAGTTATCCTCATCGAGTGTCATCATATGTACAATGTTAAGTATGCACGAGTTATAATGATAATTGGACACGGTTTCCCTGGCAGTGTTCCACAAATTCAATCTACTATAGAGATAGCCGGGGCTGGTTTCTGACTGTGAGAATAATCAAAGCACGATCCAGACTTGGCGCCTGGATATTAGCAACGAGGCTTGCGGTGGGTAAATGTCTTTCAAGGTTCGAGTAAAATTTCTCCACAGTATATCTCGCAATTCAGTTATTGCGCTTATGTTGGCGTAAATTGGCATTATTATTAGTGATACCTCTTTAAAAGTGCCTAGATACTTTTGCCCCAAAAAGCAAAAGAATAGCTTGGGTTTGCATAGCTGCGCACGATTTTTCATACTTTATTTAGATCTATTGGTATATTGTAGGTATGACTAGAATTAGTATCGACCACATATCTTGGTTAAGTTTTCTTCTGGTTTTTATCCATCATTTAATCTCTACATCAGAGATTAATTTATCTTCCTTCTTTAGTTTGTTTTCTATCCTTTTGTTTCTACTACGGCATGAATTTCCTTTTTTTAATGAGAAACCATTTTACTTGGGTAATTTCATCAATTTTAATGCCCCTCATATTTACTTGTTTGGATGAATTCAACGGAATTCTAAGGAATGATTTTTGCATCCAATCCTCGTTGAAGCTCTCTACGTAAGCCAGCCTTCAATACCCTCTTCAGCTCTCCTTCCCAGAAATCCTTTATTTGAGAGGAACCGCAGTTCCTTCCTTCCTTGCTCACCACATAAAACTCATCCCATATAATGAACCTTTCACGTCATTTCAGAAGCCAAAAGTTTCTCGCTTGCCCTATTTTCAGCAGAGGAATTCCTCAAAGTGGCCCATAATCCCTGCATAATTTTACCTTATCCCTTACAATCCCACTCAGCATTCAAAAGCGTGAGACTCCATCAATCAGGAAAGCAGTGGAAAGAGCTGAGTACTCACAGCGTCCTAGATTTTTGCGGCTTTTTTCATTCATAGCTCAGTATTTTTGCGGCGGAGAGGTGATTTAGGTCATTCCAAGGGAAAAACAGGTCAGCATTAAGTTTTTAAGCAAAGCTTTGACCCATATTTTCTTGATGTGATTAAAAATCTAAAACCATAAAGTTAATATGTTTGATGGAATATTTCCCTTTATAAATGGCTGCGCGAGAGTTCTGTCTCATTTTTCCTAAGAAGTTTCCTATCTATAAATGGCCCAAAACGGTCGTTTCAGTCACCGCTTATCATTCACTTAAGTAATGCCATTGAAAATGGTCGATCCTCAGTCTCTTTCTCTGTAAATCACGACCAAAGTCGGTCACGAACGTCAAAACCGATGTCAGTTACGCCTCTTCTGAATCGCGACTTATGCCATAGCCGACGATTTTCAACCGCGAACAATCTAACTGTGATCGGTAAAGATCGATACCAATCGCAATCGATATTTCAAAAACGCCATATTACACGGAATCTGAGAGCTGCAGGAGAATAAAAATTAAAAAAAAAACAGCTCTTGTATTCTTCTATCATCACATGGTTTTAATAATGTTTTATACGTAAGCACCAATTAATGAACGCATGACATCAACAGAGATTTCGAAAATATATTTGATGTTAAAGTGGATAATTACTCAAAAAAATGACTCCTATGACATTTTCCGAATTGACCCTTCTAAATAGTTACTGAATCCTATAATTGAAAAAACTAAAATTTTACAAAGCATCGTATTTGATGGAGAAATTCATTCACGAGCCACCGTTTTGCATTCCTTGTGACCATAAATCTTTTCCTGATCACGAATAGATTTATGATCGTGACACAGACCTCGATCCCGAATGACCGTGGCCTACATCGGTCGTGAGAGATGATCCAAGCCGAATTTCTTCCTTTTGCAACCCCCTCCACGTCACTCTCAAATTGGCTATGCCTGTTTTATTCGTTTCTAAACTTCAGCCGTAAAAGCATACATATCAATGTGAGCTCTATAGAAAAAGGATTACCATGGCTAAGGAGCAAGCAAATCGTTGGCGCAAATACTTAAAAATTTTGGGTACCTCAATCTATTCAGGACTTTCATTATAATGACGATGACCGTGCGGATGAAGTCGAATCCAGAAGGATACAAAATTTGCTGCATGCGAGGTATGAAGGTTCCAATTGCTCCACCGAACGAATAATGAGGAAGCCTGAAAAAAGTATGTGAAAAAAGAAGTCCTCTGAATGCCCTGAGAAGACGACAAAAACTTAATTGACCTCATGCCGTTCTAAAAAAATCACCATTGACGTACTTAGGTTGGGAAATAAGGATTATTTAAGCAAAAAATAAATGAAGGAGATGAAGGTTTTCTCCAGCTCAGAACCCACTTAGAGCCTACCTCAAATATTGTTTCTTTATCGGCCGATGTTTCTAATACGTCATTTGACGCTAATAAACGTTAATTATAACATAGTAACATAGATGACTGCCAACAGTGAAAAAAAACAACTAATTTTGGTCTCGTTTAATATGAGAATTATGGAAATTGAAACAACGAGAAAATTTTGAATTAAAATAACCAAGGAAATTAAGGGATGAATAAAGATCTCAGAATCGGTTCATTTCAGCATTATCGGTTTCGTAAGATCCAGATTCCATTCTGTACAACTGAGATGAATAACAGTGGAAATAAAATTTTTACTTAGGTGCTATGCGAAAATATTTTGCAGCATTTTTACGCAGAATTGGGCGTAAAACCAAGGTTACCGTGGAACCTGGTCGACGACAGGTTTCATCAAGTTCCGTTCTAGCTTCAAATAATGCAAACATATCAGGAAATAGAGCAATAGCTAACTGATGTGGACAATGGTCGGGGAAACAATAACACGAGTTAAAATGATAATTTAGATAGAATAAGAACAAATGAATAAGTTTATAAAGATGATCTGAGAGGTTTAAGAGAGAGTAAAAGATTGAACACCAATGCAGCTTCCACTTAAATCTTTATTAGATACGACCATGGTTTCGTAGCGATGCTACATCATCAGATGGACAAAAAGTAAACGATCATCACCCCTCCCCCATCCCTTCCTCCTTAAGCCTCCTCCACCCTAACCACCCCCACGTGTTGGCAACGGTTTTTTCAACTATATATACCCATGTCGTTTACTTTTTGTCCACCTGATGATGTAGCATCGCTACGAAACCATGGTCGTATCTAATAAAGATTTAAGTGGAAGCTGCATTGGTGTTCAATCTTTTACTCTCAGTATGATTGACTTCCACAGAGTACTGCCTGAGACAGTGTCACAGGTTTAAGAGAGAAAATCCATCTCAATACACTGATATTGAGACGACGGATTTCGACCAGTCGCATTAGGACACATGACAGGCTGATGAAGACAATATTCAAAGGCAATATTCAAAATTGAACAGGAAAC
Organism: Ischnura elegans; assembly: GCF_921293095.1. NCBI lineage: Eukaryota > Metazoa > Arthropoda > Insecta > Odonata > Coenagrionidae > Ischnura > Ischnura elegans. The sequence continues at coordinate 30,086,543 of NC_060247.1, forward strand.
AGGAATAATGGCAGAGGAAGGCCTTGCATAAGATGTAAAAGTAAACTGGTGACAGGTATACAAAAGGAGCAATAAAATTACCGTATTTGTAATTTAGGTTCGAAGATTTTCGCGGCGTTGAATAGATGATCTCTGCATTCTATTCGTGTTTTCAACTCGGTACATTTTCTGCCTATAAAAGGCGGAAAATTTTCCGAGTTACCTCACCTTCGACCTGAAGACGCTGACTGCAATGTCAGCGAAACTGTTGTCGCCAAAACACAACGGACGCGGTGAAAACCCGAAGAAAATGCAGAGATCATGTAATTGTAATTTGTAATGAATATTCGATGGAAACATCTATTTGGTAGTCGAGTTTCTCTCCGTCCTATCTAGGATACAAATGCCCTCATAAATGATCTCCATATAGTCCAATGCCACCGAAAGATACACGGGAGTGGTAGAAACAACCGTATACGCTCGAAGCTAAATAATGTAGGTGGCCTATGGGGTGAAAGTAGGGACATGCCTAAGGGCCGAGAGAGGGAAAGCAAAGTGGGAGGAAACTTGATGAAAGGAGTCTCCAAACCATTCCTCCAACCCCTGGCGTCAACTTTGCTGAAGAGTGGACCGAAGGGAAATGCCATAGGAAGAAGAAGAAGGAGAAGAGGATAAACAAGAAGCGTGCGTTTGCTTCGAACAAAAGGATAGAAACTCCGTCGACACTGCACAACAACTCATCCTTGCTGGCTACGTTCGTTGGTTCGCGATACCTAAACACCCCAGAAGATGAGATAAAGTCCCCTTCTCTCTCTTTGGGTCCGTGTGTTTCGGAAAAGATATCGAGAGGATAGAGTCGGCGGCGCCCGGAGTTGACCGATGAGACTTCCAAGCCACTCCCCTGTGGGCAAACAGCTGAATCCCTTCCTCCGTTCGCGTCGTAACGTCCCCGACGTCAACGAGCGGAGAGAGAGAGAGGTTGAAGGAAGGAAGTGGAAGAACGGAGGGGTTGCGGCAAAATGGTAAATAGCAGACAAGGCCACGAGGGCACTGGGTGACGGGGAGGAGAGTGGATGAGGGAAGAAGAGAAATTGACTTCATTCGCTCCTTGCCTCTCGCGCTAATTGAAGCCGTGAATTCCAAAATGCCGTACGTCTATTCCGCAAAGTTTTGGGACAAACCGCTTTCTCACTACATCTTCAAAGGTAGCAAAGACATCAATGCCCACTGTTATCCGTGAATACGTGTGTTGCTATATTTAATACCTATTAAAATAAAATTCCTGCCTAAAAAAGGTATGCCGTTTTGGAAATCATTAAGTTTCTGAAAGATTTCATAAACTTTAATTAGCCATAAAATTATAATTGGAAGAGATTTGCACTCTTACTTAATCGTGGCCCTAAGCATATTTTTCTACATCAAACTTGCACACTACACAGTTTAACCGTCCCAAAACTAACGTTGAAGAAGCTTTATGGACTAGGTCTAAAGTAAATGATCACTCTGGGCATGTAAGGTCACAAACTTGTCAGGAAATAGAAAATTTCGTTGACTATGTGGTTAATATTTAGGGGGACGTGTCTGATACTGATGGGACGTATTCTGATAGGCTGTCGACACGAGTGGTTGATTCCATCTATTTGAAATTTTCCATTTTAGTGACTTCGTTTGGTCACTCGAACTCAACAAATTGAGAACACACCACCGCACCTATTGACAACCAAAAAAGCACACGCCGTTACGGAAACAGTAAAGTTATCAGCAACAAATAAGATGCACTAGGTATTCGAATGGGTAATGAGGATATACCGAAATGAGTGGGAGATACAAGAACACTTCTGATAACCATTAGAAGAATACTAATAATAGCCACAGCATGTGAAATGTTGAAACGGTGAAACAGTAGTAGATTTCGTAGGGTATAATGATCAACTGATGAAGTATGTAAAAGAAAATATGAATGTGTTTTCAGGTCAATATATTTATTAATTTATTTCTGGAACAATATTATTATTCTGGAATATTTATCTGGTACAGCAGACAGACCACTTTCCCAAAAAAGAGGTACCAATGCAAGTGGATTCGAAACAGCTCGTAAAATACTCCCGATGATGAATTCGAAACCAGAATTAATTAAACCATTTTTGTGGAAAATGGCGAGTCTTTTGCACTAGTAAGCAAATAATGATATTGATTCGAAAAGATTAGCTGAAAGGAAAATTAAATAAGAGAATACTAATCTCAGGACTGATGACCTATTCTTATGATGCTTGTCTATTAACTACATACCTAAAATATGCGTCCTTGAACTTGTAACGCTGACTGTAAGAACAGACCCACTCAGTTTGCCCTCCACTCCACAGCCGCGATCTCCAATGCACCCCCTCCCCCTTCCCCCCCCCCCCCCCCCCCGCTTTCTTTCGTCACGCCAATCTCCCGACGCTTCGGCAGAGTGCTTCATTAAATCCCAATCCAATCTCGTACCCATAAAGCCTGATCGGCAACACCAAATTAATAGCAATGTATTAAATTAATTGAAACACTCTGGAGTTCAATTTATTTCAGATCGATATGCAATTTCGCTATAATCCAATTTTTCACCAAAAGCAACTGCTTTATGAACAAAATTTAAGAAAGACTTAAATAGAATTACAGTTTCCACGAAAATTAATTATTATTAACGACAACTCAATGCGTCTATCATTACTACGGCTACTTTCACTACCCTTTCCCGTGATATTCGCAAGTACAGACAGTCAGGTATTGTAGCAATTACTTTATTGCATCGTGAAGTTAATAAAAATTAACAAATTCCTACCTTAAATAATAATAATAAACAAGAATAAAATATCTCACAGCATTTTTCGCACTTTTGACAAAAATAAATGCTTAGGAAGAATTATCATTAATTACGGAAAAGATTCCATTGCGTATTTAATACATAGATGGGTTAATTGATGCCGTAATCTAATGTTTGCATCTCTGTTGGGGAAATACCACAGTTTTATAATGATTCACAATGACTATGGTGTTGGAGGATGAAAATGCCACGGAGCCCCTTGAAATGATATCGGAGGAGGGGTCACGAATGACGGAATATTCATCTCGTGCACGTCCCTAGCGAGTTAAAGTAGCCTACTCTGCGATGCATATTGATACCTCTGGTGCTATAATCATCAGGATGTTCATCCGGCCGTCATTCCCGTACTCAGGAAAACCTGAAAAACCATACCAAGCTCTCTTTCTGTATTGACGTCCGACAATTTTCCATTTGCCCATTTACCCCTAATTATTCACATCAAATTATGCACCTTTGAGTGTCTTAGCTAACATTAAAACATTCTTACACTAATAATCCCCGCGTAAATTTTTCTCATCGATTATTTAACGACTTCTCACGAATAACCTTACTCGCACGATATCACTCTCTATAAGAATTCTTACGCTGGACTTAATTGTGCGGCCAGTACTGCTACATGTAAGATTTATCTATATAACATGAAGCCCCTTAACGACCACTCATTCATTCATTCATTCATTCACGTATACAAATGTTTGGGGTGAACGAGACGAGATACGGCAAAAAGTCTAATGAAGACCCCCTCTAAAATTGTCTGAAACCCCAGGAAAAATTATGAAAACACTAAATTTGCAATTATTTATCCGTCTATTCATATGAAATTGAGTGTATGGGGATTAGTTCAAAAAATGGCCACCGAATTCCAATGGCGGCGCGGCAGTCATACAAACGAACTATCATAGCAACATATTTGTTTATGCAAACAAGAGGAGCTAAATTGGGAAAGAAGATAAAGGAAATGAAACGAAAAACTGATAAATATATGGAAGGAAATAAGGAAAATAATATTTGAAGTGCCTATTTCTTTGCGTCTTCTTTCCTCAAAAACAAACATCTGTTAAAATCAAAGCGCATTCAAATCAAAAGCGGAGAAATATAAGGTAGGAAATTAGTTGTTGTTTTTGGTATATTACATCGAAAGTGTGGTGGTTATTAATTTCAAAGTTAACAAGTGCACCAAATGCCATTTTAGAAATATGATTCGTGCTGTTGACTATAGTTCGTATCTTGTTGGCGATACACGATTGTAGTAGAAAGGCTTTTAAACAAGTGTTACATAATATAGGTAGGTAAAAATATAATTTCATTTTTTGTGATGGTGATAACTTTTTATTTTTTTTACGTTCTTTTTTCCGTTAATGTCCTTTTTAATGTACAATGTTATCCGTGAGCTGCAGGAGTGAATAGGCAGTGAATAATACAATATGGAAGATTAGTGCAAATAAAGGTATTTCTTATTCAATTATTTGTCTTGCGAAAATTACGTTTCCTTGAGTGACTAAGTTATTCAACCGTGAAAATTATCGAAATCTTGACATTCACAATGTCTTGTACACCAAATGCTGTGATCCGTTACTCACCAGATTTATTACGCATTGCGTTGGATATTAAAGCTGAGATATTTGTGTACCCCGATTCATTAAAACTTTAAATAGAGGTATTTCTGAAGTGAAATCATTCGCGATCAGGAAAATTATATTTCGATAAAATTCGTCATACTAGCCCTAATTCATGCTAAGGCGCATTTGTTCCAGATATTGATATTCAGTCCCTACGTAATTCGATTACGAAGGGGAACAGCTGTTATATCCTATTCGTATATCAAGAATTTGGTTGAGTTTTGTGGAAAATAATTAATAAACGTGTTTTTCATTGTAATTCGTAAGGTCGTTATGTTATGATATTACGTTTGCATTGGGTGTTACAGTGGAACGTGGTCTCAACGTTTTTTGTATTTGAATTGAATAAGTTAGAGATACTCGAAGAAATTTATTTTACTTTTTTAGCCCCTCAGAAAAACGTTTCTCTTTATAAATATTTGCATTCATATTGTAGCCTACGTACCATGCACTCGTTTTACGTGAAAGTGGAAATATTGCTTATACCTAAGCTTGCCAGCTTAAAAGTAAACGATCCTTAAGTAACAAGTAGCAAACGAAAAGTGTAAGACCTCCCACAGTGAGCATAACAGGCCGTAGGCCTTTTTCGGGGGGGGGCTAGGGGGGGCAGAGCCCCCCCAGCGAGCTAAGCGAGTCTATATATAATAAAATCCCCTAACGACCACTCATTCATTCATTCATTCATTCATTCACTCACCTATACAAATGTTTGGGGTGAACGAGACGAGATACGGCAAAAAGTCTAATGAAGACCCCCTCTAAAATTGTCTGAAACCCCAGGAAAAATTATGAAAACACTAAATTTACAATTATTTATCCGTCTATTCAATTAAAAGTGAGTATAGGGATTAGTTCAAAAAATGGCCACCAAATTCCAATGGCGGCGCGGCAGTCATACAAACGAACATAGCAACATATTTGTTTATGCATACAAGAGGAGCTTGGGAAAGAAGATAAAGGAATTAAAACGAAAGGATGATAAAGATAAGGAAGGAAATTAAGAAAGTAACATTTGAAGTGTCTATTTCTTTGCGTCTTCTTTCCGCAAGAACAAACATCTGTTTAAATCAAAGCGCATTCAAATCAAAAGCGGAGAAATATAAGGTAGGAAATTAGTTGTTTTTAATATATTACATCGAAAAAGTGGTGGTTATTAATTTCAAAGTTAACAAGTGCACTAAATGCCAATTTAGAAATATGATTCGTGCTGTTGACTATAGTTCGCATCTTGTTGGCGATACACGATTGTGGTAGAAAGACTTTTAAACAAGTCTTACTTAATATAGGTAGGTAAAAATGATTTTATTTTAATTTTTGTGATGGTGATAACTTATTATTTTTGTTTACGTTCTTTTTTCCGTTAATGTCCTTTTTAATGTACAATGTTATCCGTGAGCTGCAGGAGAGAATAGGCAGTGAATAATACAATATGGAATATAAGGGCAAATAAAGGTATTTCTTATTCAATTATTTGTCTTGCGAAAATCACGTTTCCTTGAGTGACTAAGTTGTACTGTAAAAAATATCGAAATCTTGACATTCACAATGTCTTGTACACCAAAGGCAGTGATCCGTTACTCACCAGATTTATTGCGCATTGCGTTGGATATTAAAGCTGAGATATTTGTGTATCCCGATTCATTAAAACTTTAAATAGAGGTATTTCTGAAGTGAAATCATTCGCGATCACGATAAATAATATTTCGATAAAATTCGTTATACTAGCCCCAATTCATGCTAAGGCGCATTTGTTTCTAGATATTTATATTCAGTCCCAACGTCATTCGCTTACGAAGGGGAACAGCTGTTACATCTTATTCGTATATCAAGAATTTGGTTGAGTTTTGTGGAAAATAATTAATAAACGTGTTTTTCATTGTAATTCGTTAAGTGGTTATGTTATGATATTACGTATGCATTGCGTGTTACAGTGGAATGTGGTCTCAACGTTTTTTGTATTTGAATTGAATAAGTTAGAGAAACTCGTAGAAGTTTATTTTACTTTTTTAGCCCCTCAGAATAACTTTTCTCTTTATAAATATTTACATTCATATTGTAGCCTACGTACCATACGCTCGTTTTACGTGAAAGTGGAAATATTGCTTATACCTAATCTAGCCAGCTTAAAAGTAAACGATCCTTAAGTAACAAGTAGCAAACAAAAAGTGTAAGACCTCCCACAGTGAGCATAACAGGCCGCAGGCCTTTTTCGGGGGGGCCTAGGGGGGGCAGAGCCCCCCCAGCGAGCTAAGCGAGTATTAACAATACAGCCGAGAAAATTTTTACCCTGGACCTTTCAATATAACACCTGATGGGCCGCGAAGCAGGCCAATGGACGCTAAGAAAATACTGAAGACTGAAATACTGGCACGATACAAGCATGTTAAAGGGATCAATATTGACGAAGTGTTCCTGAGGTCAATAACAAGAGAAGCTTTGGAAATACGGAATTTGAAGAAGGAATTTATTGCAAAAAGAGGGCATACTTTTATCAACCTTCACTTCAGAGATGTGAAAGAATTTCAGGCGCATAATCCTAATGGAAGTTCGGCGGATTAAATACTGTAAAATAAGAGACAGTTCATGGGTTGAAGGCGGATGTCATACTGACTGGCGTGCTAAAAAACGTGCCGAAGAAACGAAGGTAATATATTAGAATCACGTAGTGAGAAGCAAGCAAGGGAAAGATAAATACAATAGATTTACGGATGATCCCCATCGCATCAATTTCTTTCCACACCTGCGAATAAAACCGATCCATCCGCTTCATGAACAATGGGTACACACATAGTCATCATTTACTGTCAACCTCGTGAATACTCTCGCTACACCTGTCACGTGTTATAGCAAAAAAAAACTTCCTTTCAAACCTCCTTGAATTATGACGTATAAAAAAAATAACAAATTTATTGTTTAAATTGACTGCAAACTATAAAAACCTCATATAATAGAAAATTGAAAACACTGCATACCTACTCACATACATATATTTTATACATATATATTAGCATGAGATGTCATAAATAAGGTAACATAGTTTTAGTTCGACTCAGAAAAATATTGTTTGGTACATGTATCCTTATACTTTTTACATGCAGCCAGTATATAGATTTTGGTACCCATCATTTTTTATGAGTCAAAAATGCAATGATAGGTAAGTCGCAGATCTGCATCTCTACCTCACTCTCCTGTTAGGTAACCATTTCATATTTACGTATTTCTTGCTCTTTCTTCCTATATAACCCATAATATGTAGCTTTTGGCAGTTTACTTAAATTAAATAACTTCATGACTTGTTCAAACTTTCGATCGTCAACGTCCTTGGAAAGTCCGAACACATATTTTTCTCTCATGGCCTGAGTACCTATATCAAAAAGTAACTGTACCGCGGATGATGTTTACGTGACAGATTTTAACTGATTATAGGATCGCACAAAACCATATTTAGTACAATTAAAAGCCGATATTATTTTAAATGTGCATCATGTTTAGATATTGATAAATCCTGAAAACAAAATCTTTTATTGTAATATATCTATTCAAAAACCAGTAATATTCCAAACCAGTTCCACTTCACTTAACCCACATTGGATCATGTGACCTGTGATGCGATCTTAAGCCCAAGTTGCTGCCGATCTTCTCTGATCAATAGTTTCCCTTATCGGCATACCTAACCAAAGTTGATCGACGGTCGACACAATAATCGACAACAATAAAGTGTTGAATGTATAGCGAAGACTCTTTTCCAAATATTTATTTCCCCCTCCGCCCTATCACTCCCGGCATTTTTTTTCCTTCCCAAGGCCTTGCCAACTTCTTTTTCCCCCCACGACCCCCCTACCCAACTTCCGTCACCCGTGAACACCCTTCGAGCCCAACTATCCCCGATATCCTGGATGAAGAGCATCTCCCCCCTCCCCACCCACTATCATCAAATTCTCTCCCTCTTCTTGCACCGTCCATCGCAATGGAAGGGCCAGCCATTTCCCATCGATATATCCGATCCCGATTCCCACGGATCTTCTCGAAAATATAAAAGCATCCCTTCGTCCAAATTTCCACGGCCTCACAAAAATGTACAATGGAGTGTATGTTTTCATTTTTTTCCGTACACCCATTGATTTTTTTTACTTCCTCTCTCTCGCTCCCTCACACAGACAAACTCCATTTTTTCATCCAAATGGATAAAAAATATATATATAAGAGGAGTTACATTCTTTCGCTGACAATGAGGCTGGGGATTGCTAAGGGGTAAAGAGGGAGAAAGATTTTGGAGGAGGGCCGTGAAAGGTAGGAGAGTGAATGAATTGAAAAAAAACAATGATATTCACGATAATATTATTAATGGAAATAGTAATGTCAATGAAAATTAAAGGCATTCATTACGAGTTAAGGAATTGACAATCATTTCAACGAACCATTTCCGATGGGACAATGTGATTTGAAGAATAAAGGACTCCTATTTGTTACATTTACGGAAAAGGCCTTATGCGGAACATAAAGGAGAGATTCAATGTGAATAGGGCGTCTGGGCTTGGATTTCATGGGCAGGATAGGGTGAGTGGTAACGTTTTCCTCTTTGAAAACCTCTTATTGTTGAAAATTAGAAAATGGACCTATGCGGAATACAGAAAAAAAACTAGTGATCGGGCTGGGTACTTGTGAGGAGGGCTAAAGTGATTAGTGTTATTATCCACAAAAATATATTTTAACCGGTAAAATGCCTATAATCATGTTGGAATCGCTATTATGGACTTAGGATAGATCGATGAAGGAATTTATATTTGTTACCGAAATAATGAGATCCCTTTAAGGACTCATCATTTGATCAGTACATAAACCATAGAGTAATGAGAGTGATAGAAATTGATATACTGCTTGTTAATGTTGATGACTGTGCTCGATAGCACCGTCGGATAATTTGCAAGAATGAAATACTGTAAAAGAAAGATGCCCTCTATTACGACATCGGTATTAGACAGAAGATGAGTTTAAAATGAAATTTTCGAATTTATTTACTAGTAAAAAAGAGAAAATGAATTAATTAAATCACACGAATATATGATAAAAGTATTTTAGTTTTATCCATTTGATACACTGTTATTCAGATTGGATTCATGGTCTGAGCATAATAAAGGTTTATTAAACTATTTATGTTTCATGAACCAATTAAAATTACAAATAGGGCATAATTTATGCTTGAAAATTGCATAGAAAGTTATTATTTTTATTTCTAAAATGTTTAAGTGTATCAATATTAACTTGAGTCGACGCAAACTGTAGAAAATATGAAAAATGTTATGTTTAAGTAGCTCACAATTTATCGTAGAGTAAAATAAAATTAAATAAACATTGAATAAAGATAAAATTGGTGAGGCGTTTGTTGCAACGACAGACACATGGAATGAAGACGACGACTGGTATGGAAAACAAATTTCAAGGCTACAACATGAAAAAATTAAATTGAGTAAAATTAAATTCAAAAGACGTAGTACATTGAAATTCCTAGCGATAGCAAATTATGACAGCAAAGGGTGATACGCCATTACTTGCTTAAGGTTTAACATACAATTTTAGCAATAAAAATAAAAAATACAGTCAAATTAATAATTCAAAAAATATTAGGTAGGAGTGCTGTAAAAAAATAGAAAGGCAGTAATAGGACAGAGAAAATGAAAAGAATAAATATTTTTTAAAGTTCTGTATGGAGCGTTGAAAGTAATAACGACAGTAATGTGGAATGAAGAGGACGTTTCGTATAGAGAGAGAGAGAAAGAGACAGATAGAGAGAGAGGCGTGAGAGAGGTCAAGGGATGTCGTGCCCACGGACGCCCATTCCCGATTCCCTTTCATCCAGGAATAATCCATTCTCATCCCATTTCCTCCCTGAAGGGTGCGCGCAAAAGGGCTCGGAGTTAGAGGGAGGACGGTCTTCGGCGGTGGTGGAGGTGTGGCGACACATTCCGCCGAGAAATATATATATCTCCCCCGCAAGAGCCGTAAACAATGGATATCCGATCGATCGACAGTGGCGGGAAACCATGGAGCCGCCCTTTCATTCCGTGATAGCGCAGCGTGTTTGTTACAGCGTGCGCACATATGTGGCAGCCGTTCATCCAAACCCCTTTTCCCCCCTTTCCGAGTTATCCAATTTCTCAATCTCCTCTCGACCTCCAACATATCCCAAAACCATCACCACTCCCTCAGTTTTCCACACGCCAAACTATTTTTTAAACTCACGGATCAGATGTAATACGCAGCTTGCGAACAGTGTGAGTTGAGACTTCCGATGTGCTTTTGTTTTGTCCCAGGGGAAATCACTTCGGGAATCGCTCCTACTTAAATTTTAGTGAAATATCTAAATATTTCATATACACCTATTACTTTCATAATAATTCCATTTCCTAAAGATTTCATACCTTGCAACCAATTTAGAAACGCACAAATTTAATGCAATTACACAAACCTTGAGCAAATATCTTTGCATACAAGTACGCAAACTCTATATACACATTTAATTATCTATATGGCCGATCGAAGAGATCGGACAAAAATTGATAGTTAATATTGTAATGCAACTTGTGTATCACAAAATATGCCAACGACTCCCCACCGAATTCATTTTCTTGTTGCTAAACATTTCTGTAAGAGTATCCTAAACTTAATATTTGTAATTCTTGGACTGCTTGGATAAAATGGTAAAGTTAGTACTTTCTTGAGATTTTTCAGGCTGAAAACTTTTCTTCTTTTTGCCTCCTACTCGCTGGTCTTCACTTTAAAATGCCCCTCTTAGTGTGTGTCCATATTCCAAACCGTACTGTAACTTAATGATGATATTCTATCAGACCAAATTGCAAACTGAAGTTCGACTGTCAAGGTGATGGTGTAAGTCATTCCATTTAACTAAAGAAAGCTCTGAAGGTCTGAGCTATATTTTGTAAAAACAAGTACCAGTAATGGCATGAGGAATACTTTGTTAGTAGTTCTGTTTCTCTTCGTTGTCAAAAATAACTTTTGTAAACACTCTCAAAAGATATTAGTTGAATGGACATCCGTCAAATGGACGGTTAAATATCGAAATTAATGATTATAAATAATATCATAATTATATATTTCATACAATTGTGGATTTCGATATTTAACCGTCGATTCTTGGGTAAGTTTCCCTTGCTATTGCGCCACATTTATTATTTGGGATATTAAAAATACGACATCGGGATGATGAAATGAAAGTTTTATACCTCTTATCTTTCAGTTATCAGAAAAATGGATGATAACGTTGTCGCTCGTTTGGATAGTGTACCTGAAATTGATGCTACGACCATCATGGAATTTGTTATGACAAATTATTGCTTTACGACGGCAGAATATAGCAACGTAAAAGCAACTCGGTTTGTTGGAGGATAACGATCGGGTTAGTTATGCATGAATACCTCAATTTTCCCGGTTTATCGAGATGTTACATGTTTCAGTGCATTTTCTATCCATGTACCACTCCCTTTTTTCCATTTTCATCTAATTTATGCTTAGTTCAAAACACTTATTAATATACTCACTTATTAATATAATTCGAGGATTCTTCGGAGAGTACCTAAATTAAGGATTTACTGGTGGAAATAGTAGATTTTGGCCTCAAGAATCATATACCAACGTGTCTTTAGATGCATCGACTATAATATGCTTCAGTTTCAACGGGATCACATGGCCCTGCTTTTGAGAACGAGGGAATTTAACACAGTTCTAGGCCGCTTCAAGTCATTTTTATGCGTTTCATCACATCTCCAATAGATTTTCACTTACAAGACAAATCCTCCTGCATGGAAACTGTAATATTAGAAAATTTACTTCGCTTTTTTAGGTTAATACGATTTATAAATTTGTATTACTCAGAAATAGAGAAAAGTGCCGCTTAAATAACCTCTCCAAAAATATTTCATTCGTTTGTAAACAAATACCACGCAAGCAAATTTTAAGTCTTTCTCACGAGACTAAACTTGTCAGCTGTAAGAAAAGTCCACTAATGCGGGCACCAACTCCCATGTTAAAAAGTCATTTTGACAATATCAAGTAAATCCGTAGTATTTTCAACAACACATTCCTAACTGGACGGCCTATCACATAGTTTGCGTATATTTTAATAGTTGCGTTGATGCGACCTTCGCTGATGAATCCCACTGTTTTCTTCGAAATATCTTCTGGATCTCTGCGAATGGCTCAGGCCTATCATTGATGCGTTTTCAGGAAAACTAATACTCAGTTGCGGGCTTATTACAATGTTAGGGGGTTGGGTGGATCCAATAATGGATTTTTCATTATTGACGATAATATATCAGCTGTATACCATTAGGTGATTATCTATTCTATTAAATATCGGAGTTGGCCTCACTTCTGGTTGAGTAGGCACGTTTGAGTCACCCTTGTGAGAGCACTGATAGGCCAGTGGTAGACGGCTTCGGACAATATTTCGGCACAAATGACGTCATCGGGGGTTCTTCAGCAATGGCTTGAGGGGGGGAGGAAGTTTTCGGCGCACTTTGATATTCGTCATATTCATCATTCAATATCTCGCGAAGGAAAACTCAGATTCAAATGCGGTATTCTTTGTTGAATTCAAAAAATTATTTTACGCCCGCCTGTTGAATAAAAAAAATTCATGCAATTTCCTGATTATGAATAATTATGGATTTTGATCATTTTGGAATATTAAGTCATCCCATTGAACCTTAATAAGCAAGTAGTTTTAGGCATTATTCCATCTGAAGTCTCAAGTTTATTGTAAGTCAAAGGAGGCAAATTTTATGAATAATATACTAACTTCGCCCAAATCATTTTTAGAATTACGTTGGTGAATATTATTCTCACATTGAAAAGCATGCGGCCAAGTTTCACTTTTCCGTAGTTTTTTTTTAGCAACATAATCAATAAGTATGATGTACAAAGTAATACAAAGTTTTTGAATTCGCAACCCGAAAACTATACAATGTGATAAAATTCTTTAATGTAGTGTCGAATGCTTTTATCCCATATTTTTGCCCACATACGAATAATTTATATGGAATGTTCTCATGGATTTCAGTTCCAATTATTCACCACAATATATTTTAAAGGGGTGAATTACATCACAAGACAGTAATGGAAGGCCTAATTAAAGCTGTCGAACAATTGATTGTAAATATTGGATTAACGCCAGAGTATACACTCCAGATTATGAGCAACACAATTACGAGCAAAAGAGAAATTGTTTTAGCAAGTCCATTAATGGAATTCTAATTTAATTTGATTCAATAGACTTGAACGCATTCATATTGTGAAATATTTTAGCAACACGAAATCATCGTTCGCTCCTTTTCTTTTCCTCTACTTTTAAATTAATATATTCACTCTTTTTGTGAACTTGAATTACAAATTATCAAGGGATCTCATTACCCAGACTATTTCGATTCCAATTTTCCTTGAATCAGCGAGAAATGTTTGCAAACAACAGGATGTATTGCATTCCATGAATACAGAGCTAATTTATGATGATATGATCATCACACTCGAAAGTGTGTGCAGGCGATTATCATGTAACTCCATGGACATATTCGCATTTCACCCAGCTACAGATTCTGAATGCACATATGGGTTTTGGACACCAATCGGAATATTCGCAAGAGTTTTCGCTAGAATGGAGGGTATTTTGGCCGTAAATATGTAATTATTCAGCAGGCACACATGAGTACCCGATAAAATTTGGCCGAGATTTCATATGAACCGTCGAATAGCCTGGAGCATGAACGAGTCCATTACACCTCATTAACTTAGTAAATATCCTGAGGACTCCATCGCATTTTTGCATGAGTGTAACCACACTGAATTCGATCAATTAAAAATATTTCACTTTTTTCTGGACATAAAAACTGAAATTATCAGTAAAAACAGTTTTCCAACACTATAAAATATTTTCTAAATCAAATGTGCACCAACAACAGGGACCTTTGCCTAACGATTATAAACTCTAGTTACAGTAATGGTACATAATATCAGTATTAACAGCGCAGAGCTGAAAGGTTTCCAACGAATTGAACAATAAAATGTTTCATTCCTAACGTTTACAATCATTGTCATTGACTATATCCAAAGAATTTATAGTACCATAATAATTTCTGATTCATAATTTCTAATTTTTAGATCTTTACATCTTTAATCTAAGATTAGAAATTATGAATCAGAGCTGAGATCGATTACATCCTCCAAAATAGTCTTTGATCGAAATTCAAGGGTGCTGATTCCATATCAGATTTTTAATGAAATTGGAATCTCAAGTTCGCTTTTTTCCTTTCACGATTTCCCGCGCCCAAGTCAACAGAATCAGGAGAAACTTAATTGCATTTTGAAACCTTTAAATTCAACAGACCAATTACCAAGCTCCAATACAAAACCTGATTTCAAGAATTTGTAATGCTAAAATTCACTTGTGCCTACCACTAATTTATATGTACGTAATATGGCTAATGAAACTCGGGGAAGAACGAGCTAAAAAATTATAAATCTCCATTTTCTAAAACTGGTCTTCCAACCCTGAAGTGCTTTTATTGATTCGGTAAAATAGAAAACGAAATAAAATTATTATTATTATTTTATATTTTTTTATGTTTTCACAGCATTTTTGCTGGTTTTAGGCGAGGTACGGGTATCACCAAGTACTCTCGTCTCTTTACTCAGTTTTGAAAAATTTTCTGACAATCCGGCAAGTATTTAAAATTGCTGCTTTTTGTATGGTAATAAACAAGTTTTTCGGCAGTCCAATAGTTTGAAGACCTTGATGGAGTGAATGAGGCACTACTCCTGTGGCGGAGATAATGATGGGTATTATGTGTACTTTATCTGATTTCCACAATCTCTTGATTTCATTTTTAAGTTCTTCGTACTTTTCCATTTTGCTGGTGTAGGCTGTAGTGATATTATGCGAATTAGGTACGGTAATGTCTATCAAGTACGTTTCATTGTGAGTTTTATCTTGTACTACTAGATCAGGTCTATTGCTATGGACTGTTTTATCGGTAATAATTGAACGGTCATAATAAATCTTACAGTGGTCGTTTTCAAGGATGGTTTTAGGTGTGTACTTATAATTATTATTATTATTATTATTTTATATTTTTTTATGTTTTCACAGCATTTTTGCTGGTTGTAGGCGAGGTACGGGTATCACCAAGTACTCTCGTCTCTTTACTCTGTTTTGAAAAATTTTCTGACAATCCGGCAAGTATTTAAAATTGCTGCTTTTTGTATGGTAATAAACAAGTTTTTCGGCAGTCCAATAGTTTGAAGACCTTGATGGAGTGAATGAGGCACTACTCCTGTGGCGGAGATAATGATGGGTATTATGTGTACTTTATCTGATTTCCACAATCTCTTGATTTCATTTTTAAGTTCTTCATACTTTTCCATTTTGCTGGTGTAGGCTGTAGTGATATTATGCGAATTAGGTACGGTAATGTCTATCAAGTACGTTTCATTGTGAGTTTTATCTTGTACTACTAGATCAGGTCTATTGCTATGGACTGTTTTATCGGTAATAATTGAACGGTCATAATAAATCTTACAGTGGTCGTTTTCAAGGATGGTTTTAGGTGTGTACTTATAATAAGGAACTCCATTTTCTATGAGTTTATACTTCAGAGCTAATTTCTGGTGTATGATGTTGCATATTTGATTGTGACGGTGTAGGTAGTCTTTTTGAGATAAGTTAGTGCATCCACTTGTGATGTGCTGTATCGTCTCAGAGGCATTATCACATTTTCTGCATCTGTCATCCAATAAATTTGGGTTTTTAATTATATATTTTTCATAATTTTTTGTTTTCACCACCTGGTCTTGTATTGCGATCATAAATCCTTCTGTTTCTGGGAAGAGTTGCCCATGCCTGAGCCATGCGTGCGATGCATCTTTATCGATTTCAGGGGCCTCCAGGGCATGAGGGTGTCTTCCGTGAAGGGATTTAGCTTTCCATATTGACATTTTACTTTTTACTGTCTATAGTAACAGTGGTTTCACTAACTTGCATACTTTCGTCAGATAGGTTTAACGGTGTGTATTTATTGTCTGCGTCACAGATAGTTCTCAGGAGATCCGAGGTAGATTTATTGCTGAAAAAATATTTCCGTAACTGAGAAAGTTGTGAGTTGTGCTGATTCTTGATGTCTACGATACCCCTTCCACCAAATTTTCTGGGCAACGTGCTCCTCTCTATGTTTGAGCTTTTATGGAGCATATTTTTCTCTGTCATTTGGGATCGAATTTTTCTTTGTAGGTCGTCTAGATCTGTTTGTGACCATTTGATTAAACCAAAGGAGTATGTCAGGAGAGGGATGGCAAAGGTATTAATTGAATTAGTGAGGTTTCTGCTGTTCAATTCCGTGCGAACAAGTTTCTTGATTCTATTTTGGAATTCAGTCGAAAGGTTTTGCTTTATCGTAGAGTGGTCTAGTCGTCTTGCTTGTTGGAATCCTAGGTATTTATAGGTATCTCCCTCATCCATGGCCTCTATTATTTGCCCATCCAGTAGTGGAATATCATTCCTTTGTACTTTACCTCGGAATATTGTGATAGTTCTACATTTATCTATTCCAAATTCCATGTTTATATCCTTAGAAAATATTTCAGTTAAACGGACTAATTGATTTAGATTATTATTAGATCCTGCATATAGCTTGAGATCGTCCATATAGAAGAGATGCGATAGAGTGTGGCATCTTGGTTCTTTTCCTTTTATTTTGACTCCATATTGAGTATTATTCAGGAGGTTTGATAGAGGGTTTAGCGCAAGGCAGAACCATAACGCACTCAAAGAGTCACCTTGAAATATTCCCCGTTTGATTTTGATATTATTCGTCTGCAAAAGACCCTCGTCAGTTTTTATGTGCAAGATGGTGCTCCATTTTTTCATTATTTTATTATTATTATTATTATTATTATTATTTGAGTTTATGCACTTTCTCAGCTGATTAAAACCAGCTGGAAATATTCACCTATCCCAAGGTCAATTTAGGATTAGGCTCGGATGCTAAGGAAGAGAATTCACCCTATCCTACACTGTCCGATCATGCCCGACCCAGGAATCTTCTCACGATCTGGCAGGTCTGTATAAAAACAGCTTTTTGCCCGAGGTTAATCAGTTGTTTTTTAATTACCAGGTATTCGACTTCTTTTTTGAATCTTTTAGACAAGACTCCCTCCGCAGAGATTATCAGTGGGTGTATGCTGACGTCTTTCAACTTCCAAATATTTTTTATTTCACCGGCCAAATTCTGATATTTTTGTGTTTTCTCTCTTTCCGTAGACTCAACATTGTGATTTAGTGGCACTGCTACATCGACTCTGTTTGCTCTTTGCTGTAATTTGTGGATCAATAAAATATCAGGCCTATTGTAATCTATGGTTTTATGTGTACGTATTGGTCTATCCCAGTATAAAATGTGTGTATCTGTCTCTAGTACGGCGGGTGGATGGTATTTGTAATATGGTGGAGTATTTTTTTAAAGTCCATAGGTAGTTGCTAGGTTTTGGTGGATAATTTTGGCCAACTGGTTGTGCCTATTGAGATAGTCATTACCAGCAAGGCTGAGCACCCCGAAGTTATGTGTTCAATGGATTCACACGTTTTCCCACATTTTCTACATTTATCTGCAATTTCAAGTTATGTTCTTTTCATAGTTGTGCGTTCGTATAACTCTGTCTTGAATTGCCATCACAAACCCTTCAGTCTCCGGGTATAAATAGCCATCTTGGAGCCATTTCAGAGATGCGTTTCTGTCAACCCAATCCTCCTGTATGACTGTTGGGAACTTTCCATGCAAGATTTTAGACTTCCATTCCTGCTTTTGTTGGTTTAGGTCTGGTATTTGAATCCGATCTTGGTTCTCTCGAAATTCAATGGTGTGTATCCCACGTCAGCCTTTATTACCTCTTTCATTAATGCATCTTTTGACGATTTTAAGGAGGATTTCATTGACTGTTCCTGAGATCGGCATTGTCGGAGAATATTTATTAGGCCTCTACCTCCTTCCTTTCTTGGGATATATAACCTGATTACTGAAGCCTTATCATGTAAGCATCGGAATTTATTAAAAATTCGCCTAGTCAGTCGGTCCAGCTCATTTAGATCCGTGTCAGACCATTTTAAAATTCCGAAGGAGTGAGCCAGCACAGGCACTGCCCAGGTATTTATAGCCGTTATCATGTTCCTTCCAGATAGCTTTGTATTCAGGATCTTGGTCTCCCGAATTTTATATTATTATTATCATTATATTTCGTTGATTCAGTGCCTTGGAGTACAGGCCTCGATAAATAAATTTAAAAAATTATCTCTCAGAAGATCATTCATTCTTCAATTTATTCAGTAAAAGTAGAAAACTGAATTAAAACGAAATTAAATTATTATATTTTTGCCATGAGAAGTGTTAATGCCTCCTTAAAATTTATCCGCCAGGCTCTAACGCTAGAATGTAATTTTCTTGATTCATTCTGAGGCAATGAATCCGAGAGAATATAGAATTTATATTCTTTAATTAAGATGAGGATCTCAGAAATTTATGGAATTTTAGAGCAATTGGGCATGGGAATACGGTCATCCGTAATTTATTTTTTAATCATGAAGGTGAGTAGCTCTAATACCAGAGTTCCCTAAAAGCATTCAAAGCAGTCAGACACCTTTTTTTACACATAAAAACCAACTTAATATAAATTAAATAAATAACCTTAATGCAGTTATTTCAAACTTAAAACTGTTAAAGAAGAATGAAACGAACGAGTTAATGACCTTATAATTTTATTTATGTATACAATCTATTACCAAATTTGTGTATTAATCGCAAAATGGAGCATGGGAGGATTAACCAATCGATGTGAGTTTCTCGTGACCATTGTGTGAAGTCTATCTCTCAAAAGAGCAAAAACTACATTTCTCTATATCTGTACCACAACAGAAACTGCTAGCGCCCGACATTAAAATTCTTACAAAAATTCATAAAGAAAACGAATTAATGAGGGAAAATTTAACAGAAACGTTTAGTTTTTACGGTACTCATTTTTTATCTAGTAAATTCTTTTACTTACAATATAAAGTGACAATTACATAATTAGACCAGAACTGCAAAAAGGGCGTGATCATGAAGTAACTTCAATTCCCGAGTAATACTTTTTAGGCTGATAAGTGGAACCCGACAATACTTCTGCGAAAAGAGTTTGGATGGGAGCCCAGAATGAATAAATCGGAGCTTACAAAAAAGGAGGTAGCTCAACGGTGAGACATACTATTCCAAAAAATATGAAAAAAAAACATTATCTCTTTCCTCATTTAGCGGGCCATTTCTTTAATTCGCCTTTTTTGTGCTCCCACGGAAAATGGGACGTTAATACATATTTATAAGTTTCTTTGGAGAGTTCATTACCTTAATGTTTTCCTCGCAGTGTTCCATGGTCCCACTCCGAAATAAGTATGTTCTTCTCTCATCGCCTTTATTACGGCAGCAATACAGCTCTCCCCAGTCTTTCCTCTCCCCCCATTGTCTCCAACGATTAACCCCAATTCGCTCATTTTCGTTCGTACTTTCCTTCACGCCTCTCCCTCTCTGTTTTTCCTATCCATCCAAATTAATATTTATGTGCCACCAATCGTTGAACTCCAGGAGAGAACAAATCACTGCAAGCGATTCTTACAAATAGTTACCATTCTTTATGAGGAGAAATTATTTTTATGTGGAATGGAAAAAACTACATGTCCCCTAGAACATTTTTAAACTGAAAATAAATAACCGTGGGCAATTTTGAGAGTAAATGAAATATAACTGAAAATACTTCTTACTTCATCGCACTTGAATGCAAAAAGATATAAATACTTACACAAAAACGTAAAAAAATTAAGAGAAATCATGAGTGAGGAGAGAAATTTCCTGCAAAATATAATTGGTGTAGTTAACTTTAAAACTAAGAGAGCAAATGCCACATTAAGGGATTTTAAGTCCGGTCATTCCTACGGATTCAAATGTTGTGTTTAGCCTTTCGGTTTTAAAGCTGCCCAATCCGCAGGAAAAGTTGACTGATTCGTTCCTGATTCGACACGCTTAGATTTAATTTTAAAATGAATAAACAATTTTTTTAAGTGTAAAAGTGGGGAACCACTCTATTAATTACATCATTTTGTAGAATTTAAATCAAGCAATCCAGTATTCCATATAAAATTGAATAATAATTACATAACCTACACACGGTTATTCTTCTCGATACAAAATAATGCAACGTAAAAAACCGCCAACGAGTACGAATGTGTAAATTCGAGTTATTGCGAGCCTGCATGGCACATATTAAAATCAATTATTTCAGCAATAGAAACTAGTTTTTGCGTTTATTCAAGTCAGAAGAAAGTTTAATAGATAAAACAGTTAAATAGTTGCAGAATCTTCAGAGCGCCAAACGTTTTGAGCATTTGCACTTTAATAGTTAAATTAGGATCCAATTCTATTCAGTGGCATGCATCTACTAAAGAAATAATTGATATGCTTACTCAAAAGGGAAACGATCAACACCCCATCTGCCGTAATGCGACACACGCATCCCCTTTTTTTTATCCTTTTCCCTGGCTCCTTCATCCTAACAGTTCTCGTGTAGTGTTCTCAAGAGTGGACTTAACGCGTGCTCCACCCTTTCACCGTGCCTTAAAACGAACGCGCTTTAAGTGCTACGAGCACGGCAACGGAAGCCCAGTGAAGATCGTTATCGCCCCCTTCCACGTTCTTTTTTTTACGCCAACGACTTCTCACAGATTCTTTAAAGGTAGGAGGAGGTGGTCGTGAATCGTGATTCCTTGAAGGAACATTACCATCTTTTGGTCAAATAGCCCAATTTTCACTCAAGAACTACATTCTATGCAATTAAAATATGCACTAGGGCTCACAGTATCTATTCTGATGACATTAATAGGGGAATTACATTTTGAATATTTGGTTCAAATGAAAACGGAGCTTTGGAAAAAATATAATATTTCCAACGGAAATTTCACACTTTGTATTTGGTGGAATACGTTAAATTTGTGATATCATATGGTTTCGATTATTACTGTAGCTGATAAAATAATTAATTCGTATTGGAAATGCATAATTTGCATACAAAGCCTTAAAAATAGAAGTTGAAGTACTTAGAAGAAAAGAATATACTTCAATTTTCTGTGTGATTTATAGGCCAACCATTTTAACAATGGTGTTTCACGTTTTTGTTCATTGAATGAATTTTATTTACATTAAAATATTTCATAAAAATTTACATTAAAATAAAGTTAATTTAAATCAATAAAGAATTTATATAATAAAGAAAGAAATTCATTAGCTAATTGTATCAACAAATTCAATTCATGAACTTTCCAGTTTTTTCTTTCATCCGTAAGTATCCCTAATGTGAAAAGGTCCAGAAACTGTTAATCTACAACTTGCGAAAGGGGAAATCTGCTCCAAAAAAGATGAAGAGAAGTACTCCCAACGTTTCAGAACATTCAACTCTCCTCCATTATTACGACAATAATTGCGTAGCATATACAGTTTTCCTTTAGTGGCAAGGTAAACGAGAGCCACATATTGCACTACCACACGACTGATGAGATTCAGTTAAAATTTCTAAAAGAGTCCCGAAACTGAACTGATGCTATAATATTTGCTTCCGAGTAAGTATCAAGCCAAAATGCAAAACACATGATTATTTACGTTAGGATAATTATCGACGTCGACGAGGTGGGACAGTTCCATCTTCGATTGGTTCGATTGGTTCATAAAACACAAGTTGCACTTTAAAGAATATAAAATAAATATTAATTTCGTTAAACAATAGAAGATAATTCCTTATGTCGAATTTTATAACTCATTAACAGTCAATCAGTTCAGAACTTTCTGGGAGGAAAAATATTCTCTATTTGGTCTTTTCCACCATACTCTTCGCAGGGACACCGATAAAATTTTTACGGTGTGATTTGAAAACGAATTTCGCACATATGAACACCATTAGCTATTTTTTATTCAATTATTTATCATCAATCGCATGTGCATTGAACAGCACTACGCCCGATGCAAGTGAATCGACTAGATTTTGACGCATTCGTGAAACAAAAATTCATAGTAAATTACAATAATAAATTAACTCCCGATTTTCATCCGTGATCAGGTACTTGGTTGCACTTTAAATATATCGTATGGGATGGTACTATGTACTATGCATGGTATGGTATACTAGTACTAAGTATGGCAAAAATAAAGACAGGAAAAAATAATTCCTCTGCTCCACCATTTTGATGTAAAATGTATGAGCTTGCATAAAAACATATTTACGTGAATTGAAAAACTTAACTCGAAGGTACAAAAATTAAGAAAATACTCAAGGAAAATAATAGTAAAGGTTATAAAAATGCTAAAGAGGAAAAATACTAATACTATTAAAAGGCTAGCTGATAGGAGTGCAGAATGGAGAACTGCGACAAATCAGCCTAAGGATCGTTGACTAATGGTGATAATGATGGTTCAGGAAAACTGTTTTCTTCTAAAAATTTCCTATCCAGAAAGCAGTTTCATACGCACTCATTAAATGTTATTAACTAAAGATTTTTATCTCTGACAGTCTGCAGGGTTGCCACTCATTTATTTCTCAATAAGTACGAGATAGCCAAAGTATGGGAGAGAATATGAATATTTTCTTGTACTTCATAAAAAAATGAAGATTTTCCGCAGTAGATATTTCTCAGCCAGAAAGAGGTGAGACTAGGGAAAACGTGGAGAGCGTGCAAGACGCGCGGATTAGACGACTGCATGGCGCAATGGGCCTTCGCGACATTTCGGTCTGCTTATTTTTGCCGAGACCGCCGCATGCCCTCGGGGGAAACTTGCCAAGGTAGTTCCAACGGCGCTCTTTTCCTTGAGCGAGTTCCCGGCAGAGGTCGTTTCGCGTTGTAATTATAACGCCCCCCTTCCCGCCTCAAACCCACCCCATATAAAACGTTTCCCTCTCTCCCCTCTCTCTCTCTCGACCTTCTCGAGGTCGCGTTCAAAGTCATAGTGGTATTTGCTCATAATTATGCGTCGCCGCACTTTGAACCTAGTAGTTGTTGTAGTGCGTCGTATAACATGGATACCGCCAGTGGGCGTGGGGAAGTTTGTTACCAACTTTTCGCGTCAAATTGGAAACTGGCCACCTTCCACTCCATCAAAGAGAGGACATTTTTCCTAAATTCAGGCATCACATGTTTTTTCTAACCAAGGCTACGTGACCAATGTGTACACATTTTTTCACCACGATTTCGATACAAAATTACGATTACCAAGTCGCAAAACGTAGAGAACTTTCCCCCACACTGCGATCAGATAAAGAGAGGATAACATAACGTAGTTGGAATTGGCTATATTTTATTTTTAATTTTACATTCTACGTCAAAATTTGAAAAAAATATTCACTTACTTTAAATTCGCTAAAAATAGAGGAAATATCCCTGGAGTTCAATCATGCAAAGCCTTTCGAAACGAATGTATGAATTCACAATATCAGTTTTTTATCACCTAACTGACAATATTTTGACAGCCCATTAATAACTACTAGTGATTAGCTCATTTTAGTAAGGATAACATTTCATTTTAATTAGGATAACATTTTGCACATCGATGTAAACTCATAACTGTGTGACATACATTACCGTATACATAATCATCCCATAAAGAGAGACCACCGCAGGATACGGAAAATCAGTCCAGGGTCATTATACTCCCATGATTTTTGATAATACTTCCTTGCCAAGCTATTTCCGAATTCAGCGACAGAGGATTGACCTATACACACCATACATGACCTCTATTGATTAATTCCATATAAAAACCAGCTTCGCTCATTTTGAGTCACGCTTGACCTATTTCGGTTGAAATAAAAACCTTTCCGTGATGTGACTAGCCAAGAACTGCCGCAATACAAGTGAGGTGCGAAATGAGAAAATAGAGGTAGAAATTGAACAGGATGAAAATAAAAAATTGAACTCATTTGCGCCAAGGATGCCTTTTCATCACTAAACTATTTTTTTTATTTCAACTAGAGTAGAGAAAAAGGACGTGCGACCGCAACTCCATTAACTTCGCAAGCTAGAAAAATTTTATGTATGGTGAAGGATATTTTGGGATTTATGTTTAGGTTCAAGCACCCACAGGACGTGCAAAGAATGGGCTATTACAAATACTTAGGCGTAGCAATTTACTAGGTGAAGGAAATATGCAGCTGAGATAACTGGCGTTACTGTTGGGTAAAGGAAGGTGGTGAGAAACTGACGTATCAGAAAGGAGGCACGGCTTTATGTCCTTCCCTACGGATTGATTGTTAAACTAAAAGTCATTTCTACCAACAGGAAGAGCTGGGCAGAGGAACCTCTGAATATTATCGAACAATCATGTTATTGCTAAAATTGCAAGCATGATTTTATTTTAGCTCCAAATTACTCGAGTTTCTCGTCTATCAGTATTTTCGCAAACTAATGCGTTTTACAAACCCAAGTAAAGGTTTTTATCCCAAAACCTACTGTAAATGCCCGAAGTCTCTTTGTCTCATACGGAAGAGTTTTACTTCGACATTTACGCGAACCACGAAATTTCTGTTCCTCATACTATGCACAACTAATCCTCATTTTCGTTCGGCGTATAATTCTCCACAGCGTTCTTACTCTTTCACTCACTGATAAACCCCCACTTTTCTCACAGGTTATGCATATGTAATTTTCAACAACTCCAGCATCAAGCACCAAAGGCTTAATTCTTTTCTCACAATTAATTTTGGATCGCATTATTTTTTCCATGCAATGTGGAGGGAAAGAGGAAGACGACAATTGAGGTGGAAATAATAAAAAATAATTAGACATACACTTAGGTATAAAATCCGAACGTGCAAGCACGACGGAGTTTTCCATAGATAAATAAATATACATTTAACACATCTTTTCTGGTGAGGCATTGTTCTCGACCGGCTTGTTTAGTAGCGGTAGCTCGCGTAGTATTCATTATTCTTAGCTCCGAGACTATCACGGGATTTTTGCTTCACTCCTCAGTTTTCGGCCTCCAGGATACGCTTCCTGGAGGCAGGCTCAGGTAGTCAAAGGTGTGGTGTGGGGCCAACGCTGTTGTTTCGGGAAGTTTCCTGACAGAATATTTGTCCAGGCCTTTTTGGACTGGGCCGCTTCCAATGCGCGCTCCACTCCTTTAGGCAAGCTAGCATTTCGTTCTCATTGTTTATTCTTGAAAAGCGCCTCGTGAATATTTGCGTCCCCTAAGGTATCCCGAACGAGATTACACCCGGGCATACCGCGTTTTTCGGGTTGAAGCTAGCCTCCTCATTCCCCTCCTTGTGGCGGTTAATCAAATAGAATTCGTTACGCGTATGGTTATTGCGTTATGCTTTTGTCATCATTTACCGGACACACACGATGAGTTTTTTTACTAAAGACCCGCAAGGAATTTAAGGAGGGATTTGTATCTCGATTTATTGCATTCTAAATGTAAATTTTAAGTTTTTATCCGGTAAGTGTGATTTACTACAAATAAGAAATATTTATCGTAAACTTTTTTCAATAGTTTTACTTAAAGCAGAGTGGCATAACAAAACCGATTTAGTGTAAGCTAAAGCCGGCTTCTTTTCTCGGAATATAATCGGAAGTGCCAAGGTTTATTGATGAACTCATTATTCTGACCTAAGGTAAAATTATATCATAGGACAGTCAAGGTCCAATAAAGAGCTCATTGTTCAGATCTGAGGTAAAAATGTATCACGAAATTGTCGAAAACAAGTGTTGAGTTAAAAATATTTAAAGGGATAATTTGATGATTTATATTTTGATACAATAATTGCATTAAATTTAGAGAACCTTTGAGTGGCATACTTAAAATATGCTATGGTTGGAGATAGAGTTCAATAGCTTGAAAACGACGTGAATAATGGCAAAATTTATTGGAAAATGTTTCGAAAAAAACAATGAAATTACTTTATCCCTTTTATCACTAAAAAGGGATTGTCATGAAGGTATTCTATCGCTAAAACCTATTTAATCAATGAAATGAAAGGTTTCAGGGAGAAGGGCACGGTGAACTACCAGTCAAATACTGTAGCTTAAAATCCAGTGGCATGCGAGAGTTGTTGAATGAGTCAACAATAACAAGTTCATTGAAACCAAAATGTTTTCGTTGACTCATTTACAATTATAAAAAGTTTTCGGTAAAAATTGATAATTCTTACACCTTCATGTTGATACTCTTCAGTAAGTGATTTAAAGCAAAACCAAGGTGTTGGCAATGTTTTCAGATGCTGAAACAAAATAGCGGTCTAAAAGTTTCTTCACCCACTAACTTACCCGGGTCACTGTTTTGTGGATCTCCCTAAAGTAAAGAGAAAGTTTGCTAACATGAGGGTCCCAAATTAATTATTCATCCACACTTGAATTCTAAGCGCAATACAAAATTCCATTTCCCTTCTCTCCCAGAATTCACCCTCTCTTACGGAAAACCAACGACTCAAACGGTTGGGATTTCAAATTAAGAGCCTTAAAAATCCACCGTGTGGTGAATATATACCCATGTGAGCATAAAAAATAATTAGCCTCACAACTGTAAAAAAACTACAAGGGAGACATAATTTCATCATTCATGCCTATAGTGATATCGTTTCCCTCTGCCTTCGACCAATCACCTCCATTTTCTGATACTTTTAAAATTGCACTTCATAGTTTAAACTTTCCCACCTGGATTTGAAATCAGAGCCAATTATCTTAAACTAAGACATTTATTCAAAGAAAACCCATGATACCCCATTAAAAATAATTTAAATATTTAATACAATAGCAAATACACGCGAATGAGGAATATTTACAAGGATCTTCAGCATATTTTTTTAGTATTTATGACATTTTATCACTCACTACTATTTAATTCTACCACACCTGGTGCTCTGTTGCAAAATGATCTCTAAATCACAGGGAAAAAGATTTGAACTTTCAACTGCTTCTTCTCCATATATAATGTGAATTTTATTTCCGGTAATACAACGATTTGAATCGAAAACCATAACTTATATGCGAGCGCTTTGATAGCTGAATAAAAATCATTTAGGAAACTTTAGCGTGGTAGCGTACCCTATGATGCTCCTCATGGCTTAGAGGTATGATAAAGTAAAAACATATGCCATGAAAATCTTTCCATCTTGTCATCAAAAGTGATACCCATGAAGTAAATTATTCCTGAAGAACAAAATACCATGATTGGCCCATAAAATTCATGACTACTTGAAGGGAAAATTAAAGTATCTATTTGACCCGAGTAATCTGACGTAAGCCAGACCCTTTTCATATAATCCCGCTCGATGGAATCATGATAATGGAATGCGATTCCAATTCTAATGGGGTTGCGAAATACGATTTCAAGTTCCAATGGTGATAACCCACGTCACGCACCGAGCGTATAGCTTACATAATTCTGGGAAAGCAATCAATGGCGGGGAAAGCGGTGGATTTAAACGTGTTCCAAAACCGATATCACGTCACTACCAAACCGGCTTGAAAGTGTTAATGTTCATTTTGGCACTGGTTCCGACAAGGGTTCGAAATAAATCGCACCGGAATTTTCCCCAGGGAGACATCCAAATGTACGGAGAACAGTACCCCTGCTAGCCCCGGTAGATCGCTTTCCAAAAACCTTTGGCCACGATTCATTCCTTATCTCGAAAGGCTAAAAACGCCATCCACACAGAGTCAATCGGCCCGAATCTGACATTTAGCGTGGGGTCAAGCAGTAACCGGGAGCGATAAATCGATAATCGTCGCTGATTGCTTCAGCCGCGACAGAAATAAAACTAAATGAAAAAAATTACTGGGGTCGTAAAGGCGACGAGATACGTACTTCCGGGTCACGTAAGCGGTCAAGGAGGCAAACGAGTTTTCAGAAGAGATATTTAGAAAAGAGACTCCCAAGGCCCTGTGGCTCTATTTTATTTGTTGCTCAAAGAAAGTGTAATTGTTGAATTCTCGCGATAAAACCAACATTAAAATCTGTGTCACATTAACTGAGTGAGACCGTTAAGCAGGTAATATTTCTTTCTATCCTCGGTCTATATTATTCTCATCAGTGGCGTGCAAATAAATAAAGGGGGGATGAGGGGATAGATCCCCCCCAAGCCTCAGACAAATAAAAAAATTGTTTTCAAACTTTTGTTTAACTTTGACATATCTGCATAACTGCATCTGCTTAACGTTAAATTTAAAGTGCCAAAATGATGTAAAATATATTTCCAGGCATATCAATTATTTTAAATTTTCCCGGAACCCCCATTGCCTGGGGGATCCCTCCCGTGCCCCTACATCCCCCACCCCCCAAAGCATATTCCTAGTTACATCACTGATACTCATACATGCTTACCGATGTATAATTTTTTTTTCCTTCCTGAATGCCTTCTTTACTAGGGGAATATGATTGAAGTGTGTCAGAGGGTAGTAGAAAACAAAGAATATATAATCTCCTAGACCTAAATTGAAACATATGAAATGAACCAAGTTACATAGCTGCTGAATTTAATGCTTGGATGAGTGATTATATAAATAAACCCTTAAAACCACGGGAAAATTACATTGAAACTTTTAATTTGCGATGGCTAAATAAACTAATCGTAACTTCAACATTTCAAAACCTATCAATAACTTCAAGAGTGGGAAAGACAGCCTACCTGAGATACCTAAGCAGATCCAAATTATTACCATGTGTCATATATCATCGAACCAACAAAATTAGGTTCGATCTCATAATAACAGCAAAAAAAGTATGGGTGATTACTCTTGCCTGACCAGCCTCTAGGTTATGATACATTGAATAACACATTCGTCATCACCATCGCAGGAAAAATGAGAAAATTGAAAAATTTACAAAGCTTTCTGGAAGCAAAAATTGAGATTTATCATAATAAACCGACCACATAGCCCACGGAAGCGTTTCCCAAGCGACAAGGATTCCTGGGTATTAAATGGTGTTCAAAAGGCACGATTTGTAACCCGTATTAAATTACATGCATGCTCTTAATATGAAAAGCCCAATTTAATTCATTAATGATTCAAAATCGACAGAGCGTCATATTACAGCATAAGACCAATTATAAATATGCCTGGCCAAAATAAACTGTTTCTTTCGCGTTATTAGTAAGCGCATAGTTTTGCATGTTCGTCTATGGCCTAAACGCAGGCGTACGAGCGAAGAGCAGACAGGACTCTGGAAAGATGTTGATAGATGCCAATTTCAAATTCTCTCCACCTGTACCGTATACATTCCTTTGAAAACATCAGATTTTTCCTGTTTCCCATAAAAGGCAAGGTAATGTGGTAAGTGAGGACTCCAGGAGGTAGAAAAAGTATTTTACCGAAATTCTTAGCGGTGACAGTACCTTACAATTTGACCTTAATCCAGAGAGATACCTGAATATAAGTACGAGGGTTGCCCAGGAATTAATGCACAACAATTGTTTTCTCAGCCGACAACAATGGTGCGAATGCGAAACTTTACGTATGCATTTATTTATGCATGTACCATTAATTCAGAAGCATATTTAAACACATTAAAAAACCTCGAGAATCGCACCCAGCGACTTCGGCGCCATGGCAACCGTAGAGATGTTTTGATTCAACATGATAACCCTCGGCCCCACACAAGTGCGAGGACTGCTGAACACATGGCGAAACAGGGTTTGACAGTGCTACCCCATCCACCGCACAGCCCTGACCTGGCTCCCTCGGAATTCTACATGCTTCGGCCATAACAGGATACCATTCAAGGAAGACATTTTGAGGACGATGAGGATGTGTTTCACTTAGTGAAGAAATGGCTGCGTGGTCAGAATAAGGATTGGTACCCAGAGGACTTACTTCACGTTGGTTGACGGCCATATAAAGGGACGGAGATTATGTGGAAAATGTGTGTGTGTGTAGTTGAAACGTGATTTTTTCGTGTTTGTAATTCTCATAATGTTCAATTAATAAATGTCGAAGAAAAATATGGTGCATTAATTTCTGGGCAACCCTCGTATTTTTACACTTCTGTGACCTTTTCGATGCTGAATTTTTTTTGCATTAACAAATTAACAAGATTTCATTTTTTATAAAACCAAATACAATAATACGTTATTGTTAATAAAATATTTAAATCGTCTCAAAAATAATACGTTAAACTTTTTCACCCTCTTATACAAAAAATCATCATGTTTTACGGGCTATGAATAAATAAGCGTTGGCATATACTTCACGTAAGTATCAGAGCAGTATCAATCCTTCCCTTTGACTTGACGGACTCCTTTTGTTTTTGTTTCTCTGAAGCGGTCTCCAGGGGGGAAGGAATAAGTTGAGAAGCTTAAATTATAGCGACGCAATTTGTTGCTTCTGACATCGTGATAAGATGTAAAGAAGATAAAGCAAGCCTTGATAGGATGACAAGGGAAAGGAACTTTGGTAGCGTGCGGGAAAAACTTCCCTGCAGAAAATCTCCCGATCGTTTAAGGTCAAGTAGCTGGAATGAAAGAAATAAACGAGAAATTCCGAACCTCTAACTCAGAAAAAATCGATATCATGGGAGGCACTTTCGTGGGCCAAACAATAAGAGACTTGTTCACCACTGCTCGACTCGACATTTAGTGTCTCCATCACTGTTCCTTACCAATAAATCATTTTCACTACAGGCGCACTTTACCTTGATTTATAAAAATACGTTAACTTACGGTCTAATGATAAATAGCAGGTTTCGCAAATAAAAATGTTCGCTCATGAATTTAAATGTGGCTATAAAAGACGGAAGAAGGAAGTACAACACAAATCACTTGTTATGAGTAACGAATGATAAATGCAGAGAACAAATACTATTACTATGGAAAATTTCAACGTCCAGCTTTAAAAGTGGAAAATGGCTATATACCTTACGATGACTCACAACACTAAAATAGACCTCACTTCCCGCACCAGCGTGAATAATTCACAGGGACATGAAAATGCAAATTAAACGTCCACTCTGAGAGAATGCATGACACAAAGACAATTCTGAACGATTCATTTTAATGAGAACTAAAAATATTGTAATAAAAATTAGTCACATGATTATATTTTTAATTTACTTTTTCTACCAAATAATAACCATCACAATTTCCCTTTACACTAGTACTTGATGAAGCAAACATGTTTTGGACATCAGCCTTAATAACTTGGGAAATAATTTAGGAAAATTATAAGCGGACACGGCTTTCAATCGTATTTTCAATATTATAAATTACTTTTGTAATTAGTTTAATAACACTATGGATACCAATTTCCGAAAAAATGCTAATGTAGCTAATCAAGTCTCAATAAAAACAAATTATTGTTGTTTAACCACATGATGTTATCATCGCACTTCGAAACTGGGTGGAACCCAATATTAATTAAAATATTCACAGACTTTATTCTCAATCTCTCCCCATTTTTAGCACAAAATTAACTGAAGCTCAAATATTAGTTAATTATACTGGAAACATTAGTCTCCTCGTCATATGCATCAAATATTAGTGGTATTTGCGTTCAAGAGAGCGATATACTGCACTTGCAGTTTCACTTTTTTGAAAGCATTGGAGTCACGTCATTAAACATATTTGAAGTACTAAGTCCATTTTTTGCAAATGATGGCCACAATCGATGTAATGCTTAGCCGAAATGAGGACTAATTTATAAATTATTAAAAATAGGAGGAAAAATTATATAATTCATGGAATATGACACGAAATCATTTTTTTCAAAGTTTTCACTAAATTGAGGGCTGTGCAAGGAATTATAAATACTTGCTAATGTCAAACACATACGCCACCCTACAATATAAAGTTATAATGACTTATAGTATCTTGACTTCAGCTCCATATAAGGATAAAAGAGCGAGGTTGGTAATATTTAAACGAACACTATCTTAAGGTTTTTATTTGCTATCTAGATTCAACATTAAAACGCCTTACCTAATTTAACTGAAATAAATAAAATTATGACAGCAGAGTCTATTATTGTCTTCAATACTTTTCTAAGTTTACTAAAATAAATTTTCATTCATTGGATAGCCTGAGCTGTAATTGGTGGAATGTATCGCATATCGCTGTGTGTCATGATATGCTACGCCAAACTAAGCTAAATGGTATGGTATGGTATTTGGAGGAGGTGACCGACAGCTGAGGTCATTTGCGCCATGATGGAAGGATGTGGAAGGAAGGGTGGAGAGAAACCCGGCGTCGGCGTTAGCCTGCTCTAAACGAAAGGCGCCAAGGGGACCACGGCTTAACGTCCCATCCGACGGACGGAGTGTTGCGCTTGAAATGTCCTCCACACAGCATTCAAGCAGGGATCGGGCAGTCTCTGAAAATTCTCTGCCACTGCCGGGATTTGAACCCGAGCCCGCCGGGTGGGAAGCCAGCACTCTAGCCACCACACCAACTATCGCCCACTAAGCTAAATCTTTTTTAATGAAACTAAAAACAGAAGTCATGAAGAAGTGTGACCAAATCTGTCTGTCGAGAGACTGCACGAATATAGTCTTTCAGTGTGTATCATGAGGATGTAGATGGCACAAAAACACCAGCATTGGTAAGAAAAAGAAAGAATAGTAGTCGTTTCCAATTGATAATCATTAGGGCTGGCGGGGTGAAGATTCATCAATCAAACAACCAACCGATTAAGAAGTCGCAAGATGACCGGCGTCGGGCATAAAAGGAAACTAGACATGATGATGAACAAGCTGAGTAAGATAGCCGTCACCTCATTGCGTAATCTGAAGCGAAATATTTATTTAGCAGAGCCATACGTAACATTACTGCAATAGAGTGCACGTAACTATATTTTTCTATTCCAGAAATTGTAAAGTTGTGAATTGCGCTTCAGTTATTTACCATTTCTTTTTTAATTCCGTTGATCCTTGTGGTAAGCGATTGATTCATTAGATATTTCTTTTTTAAATCTTGGCAAAATTCAACAAGTTTTGAGGACTTTTGACAGGTGACCACAGACATATACCAAATGTTTTCAAATAAGTGACGCATGAATTTTTATCAGCGGCCCATTCAGATGCTAAAAAGGGATAAATTAATTAAAATTCGAGGTACTCACCCTGTACGGCAAAGAGAGCTCGCGGGTGAGGTTTCCTCTCCAGGCTCTGGATCCGGGCGGCAGGGATATATCACACGAGAGAGCCTTCAGCCTCGCCTCCACTCGCCTCTTCTCCTCAGCTTCCTCGGCGTTCATTCCAGACATTCCGTCGTCCACTCTCTTCGCACCCTCCGTCGACGCGTCCTCCCCCAAGTCCTCGACTCCCGTGGACACGCGCTCGCTCTTCAGCACTTCACCGTACACCTCCGAAGTGGACTCCGTCCTCGACGAGACCTCCGAAGTAGACTCGGACACGACCGTGCCTTCGCTACCGGCACCAGCACTGGACGATTCCTCTGGGGCTAGAGTGGACGCGGTCCCCTCCTCCGTGGCCATCCCCTTCACTGCAGACGAGCTGATCTCCTCGGTCGTTGCAATCTCCGTTTCCGTCACAGCCGGAGGCGATGGAGTTGCTGGGGTTGACGCCGAGGTTTTCTTGGTGGAGGCGCCGGTGCTCGGCGTGATCGGAACCTGCGTGGTGGAGGCCCTTTGCAACGGTGGAGGAGATGGAGTAGTTGCCACGGCCAGCGTCGTGGTTGTCGCCACCTCCCCGGCCAACTCCTGGTCGCCCTTCAGCCGCATCGAAGCCGTAGTCGCGCGTGAGGCTGTAAAGGTGGTTGTTGAAGGGGTCGCTTCGGTCGTCATCTCCGGTCTCCAGGTAGAAGACGTACTTCCCGCTCCCCTGGTGTCTTTGGTGGTGACCCTGAAAGTGCTAGGGGATGAGGCCGTGGAGGTGACCTCTTCGGAGACTGTTCTGGATGTGCTGCCCATGTACGTGGTGGTTGTCGTGGTGGCAGTAAACTCCGTGCTGCTGAGGGTCGCGGGAGTTCTGGTGACCGTGGTTGGCCTAGAAGTTGCCCTGGGAGGGGGTCCGGTCGACGACACCATCTGTGGTGGTGCGGTGGTGGTAGCACTCACCGCAACTGTGGTCGACGCCACGGGGTCTAGGCTGACGGTTGTGGCAGCTGCGGCGGCTGTTGTCGTTGAAGTGGCCTTAGGTGACGACGTGATGGTGGAGGTGGTAGTGTTTTGCTGGCCTGCGGAGATGGCCAGGGTCGCCAGGATGACCAGCAGGTACGTGGAGACCCTCATGGTGGCGATGGGATGGTGATCTCAAGCGTCGGGCTCAATCACTGGGTCCCCGGAGGATTCTTCATTCTGTTTCAGTTAGACAACAAATAGAATAATTAGAATTAACATATAACTTATCAATCGCACATATTCTCTGATTTAAAATTTTATAGAATATGGTCATAATTGGAAAATATAAATTTTTTCAATAAATTTCATATCAAAGAGAATATCTCGCCATTTATGCATACCTAACTTATGTCATTAATATGGAATGACGTATATGTATAGCTGTACAGTTATTACAACTCATTTTATTAGTGCTTACAATCACATCACGATCGATAATTATTATTATAATTGCACAAATTGACCAAGTGAAATTAAAATATGAAACTAATGACACGATATAAATGCACGTTCGACTGCACGGCAATTTTCAAGCAGTCATTTCACCATTGATTCTGCAGTCATTACCTATAACCAAATTTTGAATAATGAGAAATTCTAATATTTTAAAACTATAAACGGATTTATATCGGTTTACCTTATCGCGGAAGATAAGTGATGAATTATATTTCATCCACATACTACTCTGATATATTTCCTTTGACATTCATGCATTGCAATTTTCCGTAAGATCACAGCATGGTACACAATTCACAGTAATTTTCCGGGGACACATCAAAAGAGGATTTTATATCTTCACCTCCACCACATAATTTATGTTCCTAAACAAAGACGAAAAAATTTGGTATTAATTTATTCATCCAGGTTATATTAAGTGAATTTCACATATTTTTTACGTGATGTCAATCTGAGTTATAGCGTTAATTTGTTATTTTACCTTTTCATGATTTGCAAATTTGCTACAGACACTTCACATTTTTTATAATTCCTTTACTATATCTATTATTTTATATTTACTCTCTAAATTTACTAAATTTGTTTCTCAGGAGACTGCTCGAGACAGTTACTGTTTTGAGTTCAATTTACTCTGTTATTCAATTTTCTGATTCGAAATTTTAACGTAAAAGAAGGTATAGGATGCAACAAAGACGCAGATTGGAGTTCCATAAACTAATAATGTTCGAATGGTAAAAAATTATCCATGAATATCCGAAAGCCAATGCCTATCAAATGAGTGCACACTCTTCGAGAACCGAGAGAAAAAAATAAGGGGCTTTATCTTCAAATATTCACGAATGCAATTTTCCGTCGGTATAGATGCATCCAAATAGTTTTCTAATCTCCATTTCAGCTCTTTTATACTCTCTGAATGATGATCCTTAGTTAAATCACGATTCACCAACACGTGGAAAGCTCAGTACGATTATACCAATTATCATTTTATTTTACACTGAATGTTTTAATTGTAAACTGCTTCATATAATTTTAATTCCTTAACTGATTCATGTAATCTTGAAGAAAAAAGAAAACTGGTTAAATTAATTCCTGTTGAACATAGATTTCATTCAATGTTTCGGAGTTGGGTAAGTCTTAAGAGTGATGCATGAAGTACGTACAAAAAACAATATCACGTTAGAAGGGATATCATTTGTTGTTCCCTCAGTGGAGAAGACCTTGAAAGCATCAATCGAACAACAAGGCTTGGAAAATGAGCATCCATCTTCATCTCCTGAGCGACTCCACGTTCCCCCTAACAATGCCTCATTATAATTTTTGGCTGATAAGTGAATAAAAGGGCAGAAGGCAGCTGAATGGAGGAGGCGGCGTTTCCGGGTTAATTGGAGGCTGCTGACGGAGTTTCGGGACAGAGGATGAGGGTGTGGAGGGGAAGGGTAAAAAATACCAATCTGAGAACAGGGAAGAGAAATACGGACTAGAAAAATAATCCCGGCACGTGTAACGACGGAAAACACTGATTCTCTCGTCTAGTTCACTGTTCTTAAGGACGGCGGCGGTGAGGTGTTGAATTCATCTCGAAATAACCTGAGATAAAAACAGCAATTAAAGCTGACGTAAGGAAGTAATAGTAGTTGGCGTGACTTGGAGGAAACCCTTTATCGTAGTAGTTGAAGGAATAAAAACTTTGTGATCGCCACATTGTGAAAAAGAAAATGTGGAAATGTCAACTTCAAATGTCCTTCAACTCCTAATGACGAAGGGAATATTTTCTATGAAAAAAGTACAGTGACTCAGGTCAACAGTTATTACGAAAAATATGAGGATGTGATTGCAGAACCAGCTCACGAATAAATTGCAATATTAAATGAATAGCTTAATTATTTGTGGCTTCAAAGCCGAAGGACATACCGTAAACTTACGGAATATCCGGGAATCACAGAGGCATTTATTTTCCCCCTAGTAATATAAGCAACTTCTTTCCAACATTCAATTTTACTTATTCAGAAATCAGATCTAATCTTAAATCTAAATCAGTTTTAAACAGATGACTAATTAGTAAAAAAAGATTAATCATAATTAAATAATTTATGAGAGAATCATTCTTTCCAAAGTTGGGAATCGTTATAAAAGCATCACATTATTTGTTACGTATCACTTTGCATAATTAAAATAAAATTTAATAAATTATATTCCATTATTATTTTGCTTATTTAAAATCTATTTAAAACAGCAATCTTATTGTACTTTATAATTTATTTATACCATAGTTAACCTACAAATACAGAGAATAAATTAGTGCCCGGTTACAATTACTCTATTAAGACCTAGCGAACCTTTTTTCTCATTCAAATCATCATTTAATTACAGTCCATGAAGGAGGAGTAAAAACATATAAACGATTTACTTTTTTTATACCATTTAATTTTTTTATACACTATCGTTTCCAACCATCTAGTTACCTCTGAGATCAGTTTTAATAGCATGAATACAAGAAGCTAACTTTATGTTTGAAGCATGGCTTGTCTTTCTTGAAAGTAAACAGCGTATATTGAAACTGCAATGACTTGTTTTAAATTTTTATTTTATTTGAAACGCTGACCTACCTATATTTTGCGACATCAGAACCCCAGATACCATCACTTTAAGTCAACCTTCCATATAAAGTGAATTTCAATCTGCCACGTATGTCCGCTCTTCACTCATCTCTCATCAAACTTATCTCATTTTTTCTGATTCAAGGTATCATCAAAAATATATCTACGGTGGAAGGACGATTTTTTTAAAATTCACGCATCATGCGTCGAGTGTTGCTAGAGCTTAGAAATTTTGAATAAAATCACTTATCCTACTGATGAAAACTTTCAAACTACTGCCCCATTATTCACAGAATAATACCCATTAAAATATCTAGTTATGATTTTTGACTCATTTACCTACATTTATCCCCATTTTCGTTTCAATAATTTCCCCAAACTAGCATCCATTCATGATATTCAAATCTACTTTTAAAATGGTAAGACTTATATTTCCCATTTAATCACAATTAAGACTAAGCATTGATTTTATTTGGTAAAAAAATTTATCTGGCCTTATTCCGGTATAACACAAATTACATTACGATACAGATTCATCTTTTATTTGCCCGCCTGATGCATTACCTCACACCCTGCTTTTGTTATTCAGAAAAAGGACATGACTCATCAGTCATCTTGCCGCATAAAGCATTTTCAAGGTAAATACTTTTCTGAACGGTGAAAAAAAGGTTGTTCCGCCAATTTTCTTCGACGAAACATAGAAATCCGATACCCACAGCAAAAAAAATTCACGCTCCATCAACAATGAAAATGAGAAAGATAATCACACCCCCCCTCTACCGTGTCCGCGGTATCTAGAATGAACAAATGATAAGGCTCTTTCACTATTTTCACCATGATGATTTTAGTGAAACAAAACTGAAATGATCACCCATGTGTCATCCAATGCATCGGATTTGTTTAATAGATAACTCCTCACTCATTTTATCACAGAAAACAAATTCAAGACAAAACCAAGCAAAAATCTGGTTGAATCCTTTTTTTTTCATTCGATAAAACACTCGGAACTCGACGTCCATTATAGCGATTCATCTTTTTTCACAGCGGGCTCGATGCGTCACTAAATATAAAAAAAGTTACACCCACTCCCTGTCCCCGGTATCTAGAATAAATAAATGATAAATTCCACAACGTTTATCTCGCATTCTTTATTTTTCCGGTTAGGGCGAATGTCAAGTGCGAGGGGAGAGTGGGGAAGGAGGAGGAAGGGGTGGTCAGGCGTTAATGGTCCTTCGGTCCGCTAACGTGATACGAGAGCGGTCCCTGAAAACGGGAGCCTACGCTGTTGAAGGGGCGGAGTGTGACAGACCCCCTCCTCGATCGCCAGGGGGAGAGGAGGGTGTCGCTGTCCCCAGGGAAGCCGGGGGTTGAGGCGGGGGGGGGGGGCTAGGTTGACGCCCAGGCGAAGGCCACTACTCAGCGCACGCCCACGTCCGATCGCAAACATTTGTCACTACCGAGGAATATCAATCAAAAGCCAAAACACAAACACACACCATCACGGTAGCGGCCGGCCACGGAGCAGAGGCGCGCGTCGCAGAGAAGAGGGGGTCGCCATGGGTATATAGCCCGGACTCCCGTCGCGTGAACCAAGTTTGCATTGCACTTCGGAGTCAAACACGGTGCAGTCGTTACAGGGATGTGCACTCGGGCGAGAGAGAAGTTGTTTGCGGACCGGCGGAAAGTTAAATGGATGGGCTGGTGTGGTCGGGGTGTTCCTCACGGAAGAGAAAATTCCGTCGGCCCATTGAGGTATGATGCGGTTCATGTTGTTTTCATCGAGTACATTCCCGGTGAGATTAAGCAGCACAGGAAATAAAATTAAATACGTACTCTGCACTACCAGTTGGCAGCGCCGTAGGCACAAGATGAGGGCAACAATAAAATCCCATAATTTCCAATGAACCCGATTTTATTATTGCCAACCTAGGTGATGTCGGGGTCAACGCTATCGATTTGCGAAAAAAAAAAAGGTCGAGGGTTCATATTCCGCCTGGTTACCTAGTTCCAATACCATCGCATGAATGTGTGCCCCTGAATTTCTCATGTTTTCAAGACTTCGGTAACTTATTTACAGACCTTTAAAAGAATTATGACCCTGGTAGAGTGTCAAAATTAAGTAGAAGTAATTATCTTGTTGTGACGATATTTCTGAATTACTTTACATTCTTCCAAAAATGTATAAATTTTATTCAATAACTTACAAGGAGTTTTGCAGGAAATTAAAGGAAAAAATAAATTCCTGTTATCTGATGAACTGACTCTTTAATACATGCATACTTTATTCTTACATTAAACTGCAAAATATTCGTTGATATTGTGACCAAAAGATATAGGGCAACGCATTTTAGCTAAGCCGACTTTCAGTTAAATAAAAATACACCATTATGTATACTGATCAAAGTAGTTCGTTTATAACGCAGTTCCAGCCATTACGAAAAGTCATATCGTCACGTAACTTCATGAAAAACGCAAAATAGAATAAAGAGTGAAAATATTTCATTAGTACTATCGAAAAAATTCCCTGAATTTTCTAGGTTTTCCAAATTTCAATGTCTGTAGCAACACTGATATCCTAAATGTGAGTCGAGGAGTAGATAAAGCCCTCGTCAAAGGAAAAACAGTCAGTGTCTGAATCGAACCGGAAACGGAAAATACCCCCATACATAGATACAAACTATACCCTTTACTTTCCTAAGCCAAAACCCTGAATTATTTTTTATTCGCCGCAATGAGACAAACTACGTAGTTTCTAGATGACAGGTAATTATTTCAACGAAATTTCTACAGAAAGTACCAAAATAAATACATGAATGGAAGCTGTATAGAATACAGATGCTGAAGTGTCTTACAAGAGAAAAATTAAACGAATGACACAGGTTAGAGGCTATAGCAATTAAGATATTGATTTTAAACATGATTGAAAATAAGTCACCAACTGAGCGGATTAGCGAGTTACAGTGTGAGAATTGAAATCTAAAATTCCTCCGAAGTGGATCGTACATCGTACGTTTTACGCCAACGCACTATATTCTTGTGTCTTTCTCCTCCCTCAAGCAAGTTCCTTGATCTTTGAGCGGGCGCGCCTGATAGTTTTACACGACCTGGCGTACTTCTTCCACGATATGCATTTGCATTTATGAAATATATGCATTTATATGATAACACTCGATTTTTGTTAAAATGTATCTTTATTTGTAAAAATTAGTTCAAGCTTGTAAATTAATAGGCGATACAGATATAAAGGTACGCAGGTGGTACACGGCCGGTAGCATGGCGTAATTTATACGCCACGATTGACGGGCTCCTCTTGGTGATCTAAAAAAAAATTCCTACAACACTTTGTGCTTTATAAACTCACGCTATAGACAGTTGAACTTATATTGTGAGAATACACGAGGCCATTCAAGAAAAGCAAAGCACGAGGTACAGGGCTGGTCGCGCGGTGTATCTTGTACGCCACTTGTGTCGGTTCCTCTTGCCGGTCTAAATATAAATTAGCTACAAAACTTCAAGCTCTGAAAAGTCCCACTATAGAAAGTCAAAGTTCAACGTAAGAATACACGAAGCCATTCTAGACTAGAAAGTAAAATGTTGAAATCTTTGGTTTTCGAAGATTGGGGAACTATACGCCAGCGGGTTAAGATACTCCTCACTGGAGAAAATGCCTTGGATTTAGCAATGTTATAGGCGTATTTAAATCATTTCTACGTACTTGAAATCCGTCGCAACACAAGAGGCTACAACAAGCTTGCGAAGAGTTAACGACGACATAAATTCAGCCAATAAATTACGCTGAATATTTTAATAAAATTCTTGAAAAACAAATAATTTTCATCATCCGAAATTTTATTTGATTTTTTTTATTTATGCACCGTCGCAATTCTAGAAATTACCATGCATTTAAATTATAAGCATTTTAATTTTAGTTTTCATCTTTACTTCAATGGTAACTCTGGTGAACACCTTACAAGCATAAAACTTATTTCCGCAGATAATTTCCCGCTAAGTTAGAAGTGCACCTCAAGCTATACATTTCCACAGACTCTAAATCAATAATGATTAAAATTCTTCGCGGTGCCGTAATCAGCGGTAATAGTTCAAATTTTCTCGATATTAATCTCAGAAGGAAGGAAAAGCATTACTAGAGGGATTAACCGCCTGACCTCGGATAAACATCAAGAGCAATTATTTTATTTTAAAAAAATGGGTTTTACAAGTAGCGCCGCAATTTTCTCAACGTTGGAACGGATTAAGAACATCGACAGCCTTTCGAAAATTTTAATAAGATATAATAAACATTTAAAATTCATAACAGAATTGGATCATAATTTTCATGAGTTTTTATTCCTCATATCGTGGAAATTCAATTATTGAGGACTAAACCAAGTAAAAAATTACGACCCTACCAGCGACTACCCTAATATTAATTCAATAAGATAATATATACTCACTATTATAACCAAATTACAGGAATAATGTTTGAAAATAAATCACGACAACAATTAAGAACGTTTGAAGGATTGTGTACTTTTCATTTCCTAAAATTATTCATTACGCAATTTTGTCTAAAGTAGCTCACTCTTTTTAAAGCCACTTGGCTGCTGAAAGGTGAAAACATAGATGCAATATAATGTCTTGAAACCCTAGGTTTAAACGTTTGTAAATACCCGAATAAATACCTAAACATAAATTCCCAACCTACAGGTTACCTCCCCGACTCTCATCACCATGTGCATGCATGACGTGAGCATCCCAAACCCGCTGAGGGCAACGACAGTTTCGAAACGGAGCTCTCACACGAGATGCGAAATCTTCAAGACCCTTTATATTTTTAGCGTGGTGTGCGAGCAGTAGAGGAAAGTCAGCAGAAGACGCGAGACGTCAAGAGGGAAAAAGGCAAATGGGAGTGACGATGTTTTGTGGAATGGGGGGAAGGCGACAGACGCCCCACGACGCCACGCGATGCGCTCTTGTTCGCCACGGTCTTCGTTTTTTTTCTCTCTCTCTCCTCTCCCTGCACAAGTCAACCCTTCCCACCCATCTCTCCATTTTTATCATACATGGCACATTTTTTCCCCTTCCGACCGCCCTTTCTCGGCCGGGCGCTTTGGTAGCGGCGTGTGGTGCCATCGCGTGACTTGGGGAAAACGGAACACGGCGAAGAAGAGGGGGGATTGTGGGCATAGGCAGAGGTGGGAGAGGGTTGTCACGCCCGGAAGTGCTCTATCTTCCCTCTCAAAGCTGG
Source organism: Ischnura elegans (assembly GCF_921293095.1). Lineage (NCBI taxonomy): Eukaryota > Metazoa > Arthropoda > Insecta > Odonata > Coenagrionidae > Ischnura > Ischnura elegans. The sequence goes on from NC_060247.1 coordinate 30,129,495, forward strand.
AAGCAGCGAAAATATACCCAAAAGACCATATACCCATCGGCAATTGGAGTGCAAAATGGTAGTATAGGAGGAAAAGAAGTAAAGAAGTTTATCAAGAAAACTCCTAGATGTAATGCTATAAATACAAAGTAGTGCTTAAAATAAACTCCTTGACTTTCCTTGAGTGGGTAACAGGAAGAAGTTTTACATTCGCTTCATTCTCCTCCTAGTCTGAATTTAAGTCGTTTAAGGGGGTTGTAAGAGATGATGAGCCAATAAATAAGAAATTATTAGTGATTGGTTTATACTAGGAGCTGTTGGAAATATTCCGTAAACCTGGAATCGACCCGCGGACCTTCAGCTTGCCGGGATGCAGACCACTAAACAATGCAAGTTCCTTCACTGAAGGGAAAGTTATGGATTGCGCAACTTTTTCTCATGGAATATGATGCAAATATGCCACGGTATGATTGAACTACATCGTAACACACAGCCGAAATTACTTCTGTACATATATTTTGATAAATTGTTTGTATACTAGGTACATAAACGATTCCCAACGTACTCACGCGCACATGTGCATAATAAGATACATCGCGGATGAATTTTTACGGGAAAAAATTATGTTATTAGATGCGCTACCAGTTGAACCACTTAGTCATCATATTGGCGAAACGAACTTAAGGCCTAGTCTCCAGAGCCAAGACATGGAGACTGAGACCACTTGTTCATAAAACTGCCTTAAATTACGAAATCGGATTTGGTGGTTTAACTGCTAACAAACCTGACCAGAAATGGAGCATTCAAGGCCGTATTCCGGTAACGCTGAATTACACTTTTTTAAGCAGAGTCATGAGATTTCAAAGTATCAATTCGATATCATCCTAATGTAAAGTCGGATTCAAAAGTATTGCAACGAATGAATCGGCGCCACTTTCGCCGCGGTTTGGAATTTGAGTTACGGTATTTTCTATGGCAATCGTAATGAAACTGGATATAAAAGTGGAAAAGAAAAATGTATTAGTGTCATTATGTATCTCTGAAAAAAAACATTACGGAGAGGTTCGAACCAGCAAACTCGTATGCTAGATATCGAGGAGAATTCTTTGCTTTACCATTTGGCCAGCCCTTTACTGATTTCAATAGAGTTTCATTACGAGCTTTCCCAAGTCATGCAAGGGTACGAACCAGTCTTCTAGTGTCACCGAATCAAACTGAAATATAACAACCAGTGGCATTATTTGCCGTGTATTGTGGCGGATATTTTATATGTATGTTATGTTCACTGTCTCTCATCGAAAAAATTCAGCGTTGATCATAAGAAAATATACTTCGACGGATCGACTAATTTACGAGAGAAAATAAATAGAAAATTCTCGAGGTGAATTTAGTATCAGGCATAAGATGCACAATTTAAACGATGTTAAGCAATGTACGTATCCCACTTACATTTCACTTAAATAATGTTGTAATAAAAACAATGCGGGAGGTGAGAATGTTGCTCAAAATTACCTCCTACTGGTACATTAGAAAATACCGAAACTCAATTTCCAAACTGCGGCGAGAGGGGAGCCGCTTCATTCGTTGCTATACTATTGAATCCGACTGTACCTAAAAATGTGTCTGCGCACTATATAATTTGTTTACATAAGGATTACAATTACCAAATAAATCTATAAAGCGAATCTTTAATGTTAATGCACATAATTATTTCCTGGAGATTTGAACTTGGACATTCAAATTACTGATTTCGACTTCTACCATATCCTTGGATCGTTTTTTGTCTATTTCATTAATTACTATTTTCATTCGCTTGACAACGTAGTATAGCTTACTAAAATTTTTAAATAAATATATTTTTTTACGACGGAGTACATAACATAAGCATTTTTCCACCTCTCTCCAGAACTTTTTTATTTGCAATACTAAATTATTAAAGAAATTGGCAAAGTACCGATCGTAAGTATGGAAAAACTAACAGTACAAGGATATTAAATTCATTTATCAGCTTGAAAATAGGTTCAAAAGTGATTCTTTAGAGGCTACAGCATTTTCTGTCTCTGTAACAATAATGTATATAAAATTAATTCCACTTCGACAATTTCCGTAATCATTTCTATGATGATAGGTGGCATATTAACATCATAGTAGAATATAGATATCAAATGCGGTTCATGCAGTAGCTGAACAACTTTCTGCAATCATATTGGCTGCAGTTTTTTCTTGATCCGATATTTTGATATTTATTTTTCCACTTTTTGATAGCGCGTGAAAACATTTGCTCCATAAAAAGAAGAGAATGCAATTCTAGGTACGCATATTGGCCTATACCGGTTACTTGCCAGAAAATATGGTTATTACTAGAATTTATGCTAATGTTAATATTAGTTTTGACATGTGCCTCTCGTTGTGAAAATATTTCCTCAAAAAAAGGCAGAGAGAAAGGGAAAATTGCATCGAATGTAATTTCCAGGAAAAGAGGAAAACTCGATGAAAGGGATAAAAAAGGGCATGTTAAAAAATCTACTTGGCCATATTGCTTTCGGTACCCAACACAAAAAGTTGAAAGAAAAATGGTATACGTTTCACCGTGACAAGTTGATATTATTTTTTACCGTAACTGATTAGCAGCTTCACACACGCCCCAGAAACATGAAGCAAGGGAGAAATGGCGATCAAGGAAAATAACTGCGTAAAACAAGACGATAGAAATTGAATTTTTGACTAGTTTCACACAAAAAACTTCCAAAAAAATTTGAGTGATTTCAATTAATGTATTGCAAAAAAAACTTTTAAATGCTTTCTTGTTAAATTTTCTTTTTGGGCTATAAAATGAATGAAAAAGGAATAAAAGTGGGCCCGACAAAATTAATGATAATATCACAGAAATGAATCGTAATAAGCTCATGTACGAAGAAATAAAGAAAATAGTGATGTAAATCAAAGAACGTTGAAGGTGTTTCATAAAGATTAAAATTTCTGAGATATATCTCTTTCATACCATATTCTTAAAGACACAGGAAGTAAATTAATGCTTAAGCGCCATAGCCTTACATTGGTCTATAAAATCCTCGGTAAGTCAGCTACATCATGAACATGAATAGGCACTTCTTAACATCTTGAGGGCTTTAATGGAAATTAACCAAGGACATGATTGCCATGATTGCGCATCATAGGGTGGTTTCCTATTATTTTTTAATTTCCTAAATCGAAAGATTATTACTCCTGGAGTATGCATTTCACGCTCTTAGATTTTCGAATGACGATATCTATTTTTCGCGATTAAACGAAAAGTGAAATTTTCAAGCGCGCGAAAACGCGACCGCTAAGTAGGAATGATGGGAAAAGTCCATGTGGCGTATTTCTGGTTCCCGCTGCCGCCGGAAACGAAGGAAAATTTCCGACCATAGGCAATTTTAATTGGTGATTATTAAGAAATGTTTCGCTGAGCTCTGTGCCTCATGCATGCATCGGTAATCTCAGACGATGTAAAACTCCTATCCTCTCGTGTAGAAACTAGGTCCCTGTGACGTCACGTGGAGTGGCATCGCATGAGCGCCAATCTGGCCTTTTTCAAATGAGGATAAAATTGACCATTAACATTCGTCTACACTGGTATTTCTAAAACCAAATAATTTGTATATTATGAATAAACTACTGGTGGGTAACGAATCGCAATCAATGCCTTTCGTTTTCTTTGATGAAGGAAACTACCCTATTGCGCAACTAATTCGGTAGGATTAATTTACGATATCTCATATGAAAATGAATAGCCTTATAACATAATATATCAACATTTATGAAGAACAAATACGTAGAAACAGGAATAAAAACATTTATGTCTATGTCGCTGAAGAAATGCCATCTACGCTTAAACACAGGCTAAACAGGTGAACAGGGCACTATGTATTTCTTTAGAAATGGTTTAGCGACAGACATGACGTATTTAACTCTTACTGTAAGGAGATTTTGAGAATAAAACCATGGCATAAAATAATGATTAAACTACAGATACAGAGTGCAACATCGGGGACTCTTCACATACTTTCAAGTTTTCTTTATTCTTATCGAATTTAAACTAAGTACAATAGTTGTTAGACCGCAGGCACGCAGAGATTCATTTTGACATGAATTACAAGTGTTTCAACTGAGTTGCTTTCCCTACATTTCATAATTCCATTAAAGACTCGCTTATCATACGTAAGAACTAAAAAACCAAATACTAGAGTCTAGTGCCCTCGATAAAGATCAGCCAGTCCTTTATATAAACGGAGTAAGATACAGAGAACAAAAGCAAAAATGAAATACGGGAGCATTTCAGATTTATACGATTGCATTTCACTTTTGTCACAAACATGGCTCAAATTCCACCGAATGCTTTAAAATCATTCGCAGATTACGTTTTCCTCGAAATCATCTTTCATCTCTTCTCCGCCTCCCAGCAAACATTACAAGAGCTGACTCGTCCTCTTCCGGGTCGTTATCTTTGTTTTCCTCTCGGTGGACAGGTTAACATCGAGTGTCTCCCCATCTGGAAATTTTGGCGCAAAATGTGGTCTTTTCCCCCCCACAATCCATTTTCCCATCTGCCCTTTCAGTCTCGTGTCCCGCCCCAACTGGACTGCTGCGAAATTCAAGGAAAACCTAATTCCTCCGACAATCATGAGTTGAATGCATGGATATCACATTAGATGAGTTTCCAATCGGTCAATAGGTGTGCTGTCACCTTCCGCGGATTTTAATGGAATTTCAAAAGTCGCCACTCGCGACGCTGACGGACGATATTCACGGAAAAAAAAACAAGGAGACTGCATAGAGGAGACCCGATTCCATTCTATGGTAGGCCGATTTCCGTTTTCCTCTTCGGTCAATGTTAATCGGTTTTCAAAATTGTCCACGGCGCGGCGATTTCATTTTAAATTTAATGAATGAATTAATGCACTTATTGCCGCCATTTCTGAAAATCGATTAAAATACGCTCTATGTGGCAACATTTTTCAAGCTTACACGGGATAAGAAGAACCTCCTATATGTACTCCCCTTGAAGTAGGTGCGAAGGCTTCCGCGGTGCGCTGGTAATGTAGACTGCATTTTCCGGGTTTCACCGCGTCGTGGTTGCGTTGGTGACAACAGTTTCTCCTGCATTCCAGCAGGCGTCTTCAGGTCGAAGTCAACCTGAAGACGCCTGCTGGAATGCAGGAGAAACTGTTGTCACCAACGCAACCACGACGCGGTGAAACCCGGAAAATGCAGCCTACTGTACTCCCCTTGGTTGAATTTGTCGTCGAGTTATCTGCTGTTTTTTGACTTATTAAAACCCAAATTGAATTTGCTCCCAATCCACTTTACCACTTACAATGCTACAACCCAAGCACTTAAAACCGTACCTTGATGGTCTAAAGCTACTGAATACTGACTTCGATATCAGTGTAAATGGCCACTTTCTGTAACAAAACACTATCTGGAAGCGCCAATCATTTTAAGAACAAAGAAAGAATTTATCAAATGCCATCTCTACATGTATTGCAAAAATCAAATTTCGTTCCAAATACAAGTGTCAGGATGGATATTTCAGCAAAGGACTCGCTTTTTTTTGTTTTATCGAATGAATGATGTTATAAGCAACAATAACGAGCGCTATTGAATACGGGAATCCTCAATCCACAGAAAACATAAAGAGACCCGTTTTTTTCAGTTTATCAGCACATCGCGTGTTCTACATCTAGAACTGTTTGCGATAAAAAATCGGCATCCTCAACCCTTTTGCAGGTAATTAAATGATGTAATGAATACTTCCCGATCCTGTCACTGTATCTCAGCAACTCCTCTGCATTGTGCATGGGCTCCATGTGTGTATGGTTCATTGGTGCTGATAACATCCATCCCTCAATAATAAGTTTCTCGGAAACAAGTAAATAATCCAGCACGCTAGTGACGTAACCAAATCATAAAAAGTGGCCGGCAATTTTCACGATTATTATACTTTCAGCTAACGAGAGAATAAAAATTTGTTTACGGTGAATAGTGGTGGATGGATCATAAATGAAAGATATTTTGCAGATTCCACTTGAGAACTTCATTCTTTGTACAGCACTACACGGATTATGATTGAGATAATAGATTTCGGAATGACCGTTATATACTCATGAAAAAGCTTATCCTATTATATTCCAAAAGATAAGAATGACTTCATTATGATTACAATTCTATCATATTTTCACCTAGAAGATCATTGCATTAACATACATTGCAGTCAGACATACGGATGCAGAATACCTTCCTAGGGGAAGTTTTACTCAACCATGTACTAATCAACCATGAGAAAGAGCATGTTATAGTAACGAGGGCAGCATCATCTACGCTTCATAGGATTGATTTTTTATCGTCACTCAACGTCATGATGTTTCTTCAATTTCAATTTTCTAAAATAATACAACTTTTTAGAAGGGAGTAACTCACTCCCCGTCCACTGGCGAGGCATCTAGCAGCTGAGACCACCCTATCATGTGACGCGCGTTAGCTAAACAGGACGCTCTAAGCACTAGAGCCGTATGTATAAATTTACATTAATATTATCACGCCATGCTTATGGAGTAAACTAATCCAAGCGCCAGTGTCTCTTCTCGTGTAGATGAGTCCAACTAGATTACTTAGATTTACTTTTCAACACGTTCAAGCAAAACATTTCCATAACTTTTCTCTAGTGTCTATGCAAATTCAAAGGCAACAAAATATAATCCTTATTCCTCTCTCTCTCTCTCATTGAACATATTTTTAGAATTTCCAGCGTAGACAGCCTTTAGCTTTCATGGAACTCTTTTGAGAACTTTGACTAAGCATTGTATGACATTTCATGGTCTAATATGACTACGACATGTTCAAATGAGATACAAGACTGGAAACGCTGCTTGGATTAAAGGCATGCAAAATAACAGGTAACGGCTAACATCTATTCTGCTCTTTAGCCTTTATTAAAGTTTTATTTTTTATTTAAATGCAGATCAATCACATAAAAACGTTGAAACATTCACAGGAAATAGCCTGTGTTTGAAAAGTTATGATATATCCCAATTTTTTTAATAGAAATCTCAATTTTGGAAAGATATCTCATGGTAAAAAATTCAATTGTTCTGACATCGGAGTACAGGAACAAGAATATAAAAACTATACAAATCAAAATTTTCTCCTATTTTACTATATAAATTTACATTGGCAAATATAACGGAAAATTCGAGGAAAGCCATTGACATGCTTGATAATAAGTTTGAAACGGCACTGTGCAGTAATATTGTGCGTCAATTAAAAACGAAAGTTGGTAAAAAAATTCATTATTTTTCAATTATAAAATGTAGTAGCATTTAAAAAATAAGAACGTTAGGTTTGAGGTATTTGTGAAAAATGACAGAATTCTATGAAGTTTCCCTTACATACAATTTACACACTGGTACTTTATTTATGACAATCAGTTCGACGATAGTATTACTTGTGCCTTGATAACGATACACAACTGTCGAAACTGCCGCGGTCGTAAATTAAGTATGAGTCTGGATTGTTCAAAGAGAATTTTCATTCTGTGGTTCCACAAATAAAAGCCGATAAAGTTAAATAGAGTTCACGAAGTTAGGCATGTAGTGATTGAAGTCTACAGATTGAAGAAAGCCCCAATTGATGTCATGGCAGGGAAAAATAAATTTTATCCGGTCGTTTATTCTGTAAACTACACGTTCTTTTTTGCATTCCCATTTATAAAATATGTACATACACTGGCTATAGACCTCCTTCAGCCCTCTGTTCACGGGAATTTAAAGAGGCAGAGCATCCGAAAGCCATCGGTCCCTCGCTCTTGACCCTGTGGATCAATAAGTCTTTGCGACCTGAAAACGGGAAATAAGTGATTACCTCGCATAGAGGATCTGGTGTTGCTCGAAAATATTCTATGAATACCATATTTTTCGGGAAGCTAATAACCAAAAAGTTCAAAGGAGACGAGTGCCCTGTGGTTGCGAAGCGTTTTTCGAGTGCAAGCTAGGAATACAGAAACCATTCCACTGGAAAAAAGTTTCAATAAAATCTATTCTGGGAACAAATTCGACGAAAAATATATTTTAAGCTGAAGTAAAAATACTATGGAAAGCTTATATCGAGATAATTTAATGAATCTGATAATTTCTGGAGATTTCTACCTAAAATATATCACGTTTGGTTCTAAAATAGATTGTTTATTCACCACCACAATCCTCGATTTCAGCCGTAAAGTCGTCAAAAATCTAAGAATAAAAAATTGAGAACGCTCTGAAATATTCCTATTCAGTTACCGAATTATTTTACAGAAACACGTTTGTATAACCGATATTGAATTATTCAGAGAATTAGGAGAGAAGAAGAACTAAATCATCACGGAGAGGAAATAAATCATTTATTCCACTGAAAAGCTATTTTTGACTAGCAAGTCATCCAAATATTTTACAAAATTAACGTTATAAATTGAACAATATCCATCGATGATGATAATCTGTAAAACAGCATTAAATATGACCAGAACCAGATGTGTGCTTATCGCACAACTTGTATTACAATAGGGAAGGTAATGTGATGCAAAACTCGAGCTTGACTGCAGATAAAAAACAAAAACAGCATGCTTCATAAACGTATGGGGCACAAGGCCTTTTCTCAGCGCCAACTCGGACGGGTGAATTACAAAGGCAAGGGACAGTATCTTAATTAGCTGTCAGCCGTGATGCCGTGAATTGTAGCCACTCTTTGCACGCTGCGTGGCGCTCCTAGCTTCCTATTACGATAATTAAGCCCCATCCTCGTAACTAAATATAGATAAATATATTTATCCTTTTTCCTATCCCATTTTAGGTCACCACACATCCTATGCCACTCCTGTTTCAATCGCGTCTGTCTCCCTTAGCAGTTAATGACTCACCTTCACTCCGGGCGAGGTCGTCTCGATATTTTCCGGAACCGTTTTAAATTCAATAGGTCTCCAGCACAAAGCGATGGCCAGGCAGCTGTTAAGTGGAAAAAAATAAAAAAGGGACACCTGCCCATTCCGTCCTCAATCACTCCAGCAGACGGAATTAATTTCCTGAATGAGATGAGGCCCGTTCTCTCGTTCCATACCCCATCTACTTTCCCTTGCAGTGTGCAAATAATAATATGCGGTCCTCGGAGACCCGTGCTCTATTTTTTGCGTTCCCTTCTTTCGAAATGAGAGGCGAGTTAATGCGAAGTCGTTTTCCTATTCGTCTCCACTCAATCCAAAGTTCCCCCCAATCTATTATTCCCTGTACATTCAACCCTCTCTCTCTCTCTCCCGTCCATTATTCCCCACTTTGACGGGTGAATATTCAAGGTTTGCGAGATAAAATAACGGTATCAGGCATTCGAGCACTGCGAATAACGCGTAAGGACCATCCAAAGATTCCACTCAAACCTGCTCTGCTTGGGAAACATGACCTTCCATTCTCTCCCATTCTGTTTTTTTTTTTTTTTTAAAAAAAGAGAAACGAAGCGATATCTCATGAGCACTCACGAAAACTTCACAAGAGGGCACTCAAGGCGCCGAAGCACGGATTTCGAAAGCAATATTAAATTCATCGGAATTAAATGGAGGAATTCCAGGGTGAAGAAGCGCTCCTCACTCCCAAAAACATGCTCGCGATCTTTCATTGTGTTTGTTGTATGCACGACCGTAGTCGAGATGTGGGGATCATTTTGGATCAAATTTAAAACGAGGAGAAACATCGTCTTTTCGTCTTTCCACTTCTATTTCCAGAGGTACTTTTCATTTCCTCAGCTGTATAAATTGATTCCATTGAAGCGACGCACGTCAACTGAGAACGGTGAGAGGAGCTTAATTTGAATATCTACGATGGAATACATTTTATTGATGGGGAATTTCAATAAAATCAAGCTTTCCCATTTTCCCTGACTTATCTTCTTCACGCCTGCTTTCGGTATAAGTATTCTCGGTATAAGTGTGCCTAAAGTTGTTTTTGACAAAGACTTAGCCGTTAACTAAACATAACTTTAAAACGTTAGCGTCGGCGAAAACGTTAACTTATGACGACTCTCCGTTTATTGACTTCTCAAAAATAAACATTAAAAAGGATACCTACTATATAAAGCCTCTGAAACGCCTCATTTTTATAATTTCTTCATGGCAAAGAGGAAAATCTCAATTTCACCAATTTTTAAGATAACTAACTGGAACATTTTATTTTACACTATTAATCATAAAGTTTATTACAATAAAATCTAAAAGAGCAAATTTTGACAGCATAAAATACAAGCAGAGAGTAGCCACTTATTTCACTTCCGAGTTATAAATAAAGGAGTCATTGCTAACGAACGCGGATGGAAAATTCGCTACTCCGTCTCAGCAAGAAGGATTTCGATACCAGAGTTGAAATTATCGAAGTTCAATGAAGGTATGTATTTAATGACTCCCCTAATTCATAAATAATCATACTGTTTTAATCATGATGGATACAACGAATTCAAATGTGAAGTACTGGAGGGTCATTAAATTTGAAGGATTGGTTAATCTGGCCGTGTGAATAAGAGGATCCGCAGAATACGAATCAATCCGCAAAAGCGGAAAATATGAAGATGTGCTGCCAGCCTATACAACGATGGACATTTATATTTTGATGGTCTAGAAGCTAAATTAACACTTATAAATTCAAATGTAACAACTATTGATGTAATATATTTATTTTGGCCTTCCATAACTTGGTGCATCTGCTGGTTGAGTCATCAGACGTCACAAACATTAACTAGTCTCGTGGACCACAACCGATAGCATTGTTAATTGTATGGTGACCGACGTTATGCCTAGGAATAAAATGCGTATCAATGTCTAACAGTATCATAAAACGTCTGATACGGCACCGATATAATGTGCATTCTTTGCGACAATTATTTGTATTTTAGTCAACGAACTCACGACTTAGTTAAGGATGGATATTAAGTAAAACGAAATGACGAAAGGTTCCGAGGACATACAAAATGCGAAGCTAAAAGTCACTATATCCATTTGCCTATTAATAATGCACAAACTATCCAAATTATTTTACTAATTTCTAATAAAAAATATTGCAATAACTCAAATTAAAAATTGGAAATAGAGGGATAATATGTACTACTCAGATATTTAGAAAATATTTCATACAATAAAAACTTATATTTTCTAGTATAATTTTTCAAATTTAAAACTGTTTCAAAGCTTGAAAACGTTACTAGTGCTTTGAAAAAACGATGAATATTACTCAAGCTATTCAAGAAGAAAATTAATACCCACTATCTGTTTATTCCATTCCGAGCTTGGTGCTTCAATATGCTTACTCTTGTCAAATACCAGCTTATTAATGTCCGCTCGTCAGTTTTACTACCTACTCGAAGGTAAATGAGAGAGACTGTAACTACCACTCCAACTCATATTGACTTTCCCCATTATATTCTTTAGGGTTGAAATATTAGTGCATAATAAAATCAACATTAATAATCTATACCAGACGCAATCCCTGCATAATGCTTTATTTTGTGGCAGGCACTTCAGTAACTATAAATGTTTATTTTACCTTAAAGTACCATTCATGAATGAACCTAAACGTTATGCCTAATGCTTTCATCGAACATGCTGAGTTATAATATATTGTTGACGCACTAAATTAAATCGAAGTGAGAAAATTGTTTCTAAGGAAAAAACGGATTTTCTTTCCAATAATGCCAGGTCAAAATTGATTAACAGAAAAAAAGCATTTCATTCCTAAAGTATGCCATTGATGCACTCATATGTTATACCCAGAGTGGATAATATATCTATATTTTGAATGAAATTTATGAGCATGAAAATAATAAAATCTTATACATTAAAGTTCACCTTTTGCGTCATTAGGGAACTCATCTTACCTGTTTCAAATTTCATGCTAAATACAGTGATAAATTGAGAAATGAACATGTATAAATTTCCCTAGTTTAAAACAAAAGAAAATAAGTAAAAATAAATAATACAGAGTAAAATAAGATCCCCAATGACGCAAAAGGTGAACCGTATTTTATAAGATTTTATTATTTTCATTGCTATTTGCATTATTATTTCACTGACATTTCACCTTACAAAATATAGATATCTTATCCAATCTCGGTATAACATATAAATGAACCAGTGGTAAATGATATTTCAAAAAAAAAACATAAATCGCCGTACATAAAAATACATCGCGAGGGCAACTTTCATCAGAATATGAAAAACTATAGTTTTACACACTCGTTGAACAAAGCGCAAATTGCATGCCAGCGCTATCTACAGAGATCAAATTTCATGTAGTGACTTCAAATAGCTCTATCCCTAGCCTCAGCTCCCTCTTTCCCTTCTCTCCCGGGTGCTTTGAGTCCTCTTCTTCCCTCAACTCCTGCTCGAGATTACTATCCTCGCCCCGTCTCTCTCACCTCGCGTCCAGTCTCACACTGGGTCCCATTTATTTCCCTCTCCGAGGCATGATGAGGAATCTTCCTCAAAGGGCATCGGTTAATGCAAGCCCGTTAACACCATGAATAAATCCCCCTTTCCGAATTCATAACGGAGTCGGAAAGCTCCGACGAATGCCGCGCTGCTGCATTTGAAGATAAGTTAATAATCTGTTTGGTTGGGCACTTTGGAAAGGCAATAGAATTTGAAAGCTCCCCAAAAAGCCCAACAGCAGGATGCAGAAACTCGGCCAGGTAGGTACACTCAGTGAAGAAGACAAACTTTCCATTAGCGCTGCGAACCCACCGGAGCATGATCTTGATAGAAGCCATACCACAAGGCCGAATAAAAAATGACGTACAAAATTGAAGACAAACACCTTCTTCAGCAAAAGATGCGGCAGCGAAAGATGATTACATTATCGGTTTGATAAAAAATGTAATGTAAAAGGACTTTCTCAGCTCCACTTACTCAATGACATGCGAGCAATTTTCTCTCTAAAGGTAACAACTTGTCTTGCCAGAATTCATGCTATTAATCTGAGTAGAGAATCACTGAATTCCTTTTGACAAGAAGCTTTAATAAAATTGATGACAATAATATTCATGCCAAATAGAAACGCATCGATTTTTTGAGTAGTGGCTCCCGTTTCTTTCGTGCACTATATATGTTAAATCACTCTTCAAATTGGGGAGCAAGATTAGTTGGGAGGAATAGAAAAAAAGAATTTGAAAATTTAGATGAACATTGAAACTGTACCTAAAATATAAATTTGGATCGCGGAAAGTAAATTTAGATAATTGACTACAAAAATCATTCGAAGTTACGGAGGAAATATGCATTCCATAACATATCCACGCCAAAAGAACCTCCCTTCGTTGGCATAAATATTAACTACAATCTCGCAACTTCTCCAAAGAGAAATATTTCCAATTCTTTAATTTCCATCCAACGCCCAATAGAAGGTAAAACAAAGGCTACCTAAGGCCTGCACGTGGGCCTGCAAAAAAAATTTAATCTTTTTCCTAAACCGCAAGACGCCAAGCACAAACTATGGGTGACCGTATTAGATTGTCTACTCGCGGCGTGTCTGTACGCTTTAAATAATTAATCAAGTAAAGTGTTCCCCAGTCAAAAGCGTGATTACTCCTTCCATGCTTTCTATAAAACGCCCCCTATCCTAACGTAGGAACTCCTCGCCGCCTGCTGGTCGCAATTGCTTCACGCAAACTAATTACTAAAGGCAAAGTAAAGGAAGGTACATAAAGTGAGAAGAGACAATAGGGAATTAATTTGAACGGCGCAATCTTACCTTTCGGTAAGCTTATTTCTCCCAAAAGGATGCATTAACGTATCAAGTTCAAAATTCATTAACGCTGTTGTTACAGGTCCGCTGGATACATACCGACAGGTGAAGCAGAATTAACCTACTTCTAATTTCTCCTAAATTTTCTCCAAAATACGGACAGCAGCTCGTTCGAACAATATTTACCTTTTTACAGAAGGAGTGGGATAAACTTAAGATAAAAAAAAACAAAAACCTTAATGGTAAGTGTTCGTTACGCAATACTTTGATATCAGAATTATTTCAATTTCTCTAGAATTTCCTTTAATTTTTGCAGTTCCTTATAAATCAACCATTTATAGCGCTGGAGTAAAACAAAGACCAGCATAATGATACGAACGAATAATTTATAGCAATAGCAAGGAGGAACGCGAGGAAATAAGTGATTAATTGCGGCGAGTAATTACGGAGATGACTAGTTGGGTAAAACTGTAAAAATTAATCGAACACATATGAATACCGTGAGTGAGAGATTTGATTGAGCAGGATAAGCGGAAGAGACGGAAATTTTCATGATTTTTTCAGAGGAGTCTATGGAGGAATCGAGACGGATTTACGTACATGAGACTCATTTTTGCCTTAACCAATCATAATGGATATCAAAAACGGAGATATGATTGCAAACTACGACATATTGGCTGAAGAGGGGATTCTAGTGAGAGAAGTTGATATCATCATTGCAAGAGGGAAACAGTCTAATAATTGGCTCCGAGATAAGAGTGTATATCTTCCCATCCCCAGTGATAACGAATTTTCCTCGGAAAAATGTGCTCAAAATAACTATTGAATGTTTAGTGTGCAACTTTTTTATTAATTTTTCTTGAAATTTATTTCGAGAAGACACAAGAGAAACTTGAAGACGAAAGTAATATACCAATATCTATCCACCCATTCATCATTCTATTACCTTTTCGGTGATAACGGCATAGCATTTACGGAGCAAATAGAAACGCCGTTTACCTTTAGCTTGATTTGACTGGAAAGGGAATATTTTGCCGACTTTGAAGAGAAAACGGGTCCATTAACCAAATGATTCCTTGAGTTGGCTTGAATTTGGCTTCGAGTGTACCACATTTACCTTTCAATGGCCTTTTTATCCGAGTAGTCTCCAGTAGAACTTCCGAGCAGAAGAACTTTCGTGTTCAGTGACAATATGGCAAATAGACTTCTCGGCTTTCCAGGGACTAATAGAAATAAAAGCTGTCGCAAGTAGTAGAAATACCATAAATAAGGCTAAATATTCACACGAAAAAAAACATTCTGAAATATAAAAAATATGAGGAATGGGGCTCATATCACAGCCCAATGGTGCGGCTATTGGGGGGGGGTGAGGGTGACAGATCCTCCCCCAAAGCGTCAGATAATTTTTTTTAATTAAAGCTATTGTCTAGTTTTGACATATAATAATTGCATCTGCTTTAAGTTAATTTATAAATCCCAAATTGATGTAAAATACATTTCCCAACATGCCATTTTTCAATAATTTTCCCGGCCCCCCAGTTGCCTGAGGGAGTCCCGCCCCCCCCCCCCCCCGCCCCAGATCCGTCCCTTCCTTCCTGAAAGCATAATCTTAGTTTCGCCACTGCCATAGCCTCTCATCCAATTCCCATTT
This sequence comes from Ischnura elegans, assembly GCF_921293095.1. Classification (NCBI taxonomy): domain Eukaryota; kingdom Metazoa; phylum Arthropoda; class Insecta; order Odonata; family Coenagrionidae; genus Ischnura; species Ischnura elegans. Next base: position 30,144,912 of record NC_060247.1, read on the forward strand.
TATAGACATATTTTATACAAAGGTCACTTTAAATACTTTGGACCATTAGTTGCCTAATATTGAACAAAATTATGAAAAAGTAGGTATTCATTGTCGACTTTTACAAACAGGAGGGTACACGGAAACACAGACATGGTGCGCTCTGGGGAATTGGACAAAATTTCGCCGAGGTTCGTCAATGCGGGGTGTTGCATAAAAAGAAGGAACATTTTTCGAAAAATATTATCCGAGCAGTTTCTCGAGTTATTTCGCTTTTTTTTGTGTGGAGATATTTTTTTATTCCCTGAGCGCAGCTATCTACGATCCTCGGTTTAATAAAAAAAATACGAAGCAGCCCCAAGTACTCGTGGACATTTTATACCGACCTCGAGTGGCGGTGGCGAGCGCTTCTATTCAGGGCATGAGAGAACAAGAGGAGGGGTTGGGGAGGGGGAAGTGGGAATGCGGAGGCGAGAAAACCTCCAGGGCTATCAAGAGGGATGTGAAGGGAAGGGAGCTGCTGAAGAATGCAGAGCGGCGGTGGCAATATCCTGAAGAATGTTTTAAACGTTTCCTTCTTTGTGACTACTTGGAAAAAATCCGCGAAAACTTTTAGGTTTATCTACACAAATATTATCGATTCCATAGTCACACAGCTATGATGAAAATACCGACAAATTAAAAGTCATGATTTCAGATGTATAAAAGATTCATGCCTATAAATTGACTAAAAGGAAATTTTAACCATAGGTAACCAAGAATGAAACCTGCCAATGCAACCAATTAGAAATTCTACGCTTAATTTTATTCTTCAATATTCGATTATTGATATCCATTCTTCTATATGGTTTAATTAAATAAACTCATCTGTGTACCAATGATCAAACCACAGGTAGCTTCGATAAACTAGAGAATAGATAGGTAATATGAGATATATAAAAATATATGCTACGTTAATTATTAATTTTTACCACGTCATTGTAATAAAATTTATTTCACTTTGGTTTAACATTCTTGAGAATATCTTGAATATTTTCACAAAATTAAAAACTAATGACCGCAATAATCTATCTAAATTGTAAATTATTTCGATTAAAAAATCACTAGAATTAATAGAAAATTATCCCTGCCTATCATCGTACATTCCCACAAAGCAATTTAAATCTCATCCAAGGGAAATGGTAGCATAGTGAATGGAATGTTTCATCTAGACAGTTACAATGTGATATCCACACACTCACTCGCTAATTTTAATGAGGAAAACCCCCGTACCAATTAAAATACATTTCTTTACCGCTCACTCATCGTCTTGCACCCAATAAATTGACGTCGTAAACAAAAAAATACGGTAGTTCCTGTAGATCAAATTATACAGACCTCAATGACTCTTATCAACTGGAAAATTCGAATTTAACACTTATTCAAATCAAAACACGGGAGCAGGGAGGAAGATATAAGTGGTCTCGGCTGCGAAAGCTAAAACGGAACACAACGAATCACTGAGTGTGAATTGGGGTGAATGAACTCACAACCTAAGCAAATACAAATATTCATCCCCTTTCACCGTATAATGATAACCATAGTTCCTCGTCACGAAAATAAGGAGTCAGAAAAGTATAAAACCAAACAAAGCTATCACGCCATTTAAGCATAGTGCACCACGTAACTGAAATAGGATAAAGTTAAAGGTTAACACTGTCCCCAGGCTTTTGACCGCACTTATTTCATTTAGGCACATGAGGATCAATGTAAGTGAATTAATTTACTACGTTAAATTAAAAATAATATTGATCCTCTCTGTTATGAAAATGCAGACAGTTGGATATTACTTGCAGCTCCAGACACGATGGAGAAAAATACATTTATCATGTTTTAATGTAACATTATATTTGAGAAATTAGGCGTACCTTAGGATATTTAATTATGCAGTACTTTCGGCTTGGTTACACTATCATTCCGAAGGAACTCAACTAAAGTGGCACAGCAAGAGGGTGGTCCGGGGCATCCGGACCCCCCCTCCCCCGAAATATGAAAACACAATTATTTTCCTCCATAAATTAACACAAAATATTGAAAAATCATGAATTTACAATTTTTTTGACAAATGAAGTTTTTCATTATTAGATTATGAAAAGCAATAAAATAACTTTTAAACCCTCTCCTTAGTGTTTTTAAAACCCCTTTTTAAAACATTTTACCCCCTGGTTTTGGACCCCCACCCCTTGAACGAAATTCCTGAGCTCCCCACCATTCAACCCAGTTATAAAATCGCAACCGCCCAACTGGTTTCATAAAGGAAATATTTTTCCATCTCGTCATGGCTTTAAATGTAGCCGTAGGGCACTATCTGAAAACTTTTGCCTCATTAATAGAGATTTATACGAATCATAAAACTTTATGTTAAAATATGGTTATGAGGATTTCGTAACATTAAAGAAATGACGGATAGCCTACTACAACACCGTAACTGTGGAAGGGATTATAAGGGTGATTCCACGAAAGAAAAATTACTGCTACATCAAAGGCACAGCAATAAGACAAAACCTAATCACACGCTTTTCTTTATTTTCTTTAGCCTTTCCTTTCATCAACCAAAATTCCTTTTTTTGACTCACTCACGCAGTGTATACGATTCAAGTATTCCCAGTAGCGAGATTGCATGTCGGTACAATTTTTCTCAGGGGTTACTGCTTCCAATAAAAATATTCAATATAAAGTCACAATAAAACATTATTGGATCCACACACTTGGCAATCAAACAGATTATCATAGGTACATGGAATGCAGCCCCGTAACTTCAAGTAGAAAATAAGGAATGTTGTAAGCAGCAACAGGCAGAGCAATGTGTAAAATGGAGGATTAAGATGGATTTAGACCACGTTCGGGTGGATTTGCGAAGGAAACAAGACACGCAGGAAGCCTGGAAACGGCAAAGACTGAAAGGGAACAACTTCGGAACGAGGAAATGAGGGATGAATATACGTTCGGAGTGCCTGGAGACAGGAAAAAGAGAAACCCTAGCGTTTTGATGAAATGGGAATGACTTAAGGCGAAACTCGAAACAGGGCGATTGTGGGGATTGGAGGCTGGAGGGAGGATTACACGCGTCGGGGGAATGAGACGGGCTGAAGGTAAGCGAAAGGGTAGCGGATGAATGGCGACGAGGAAATGGTAAAAGGAGTGGAGGAGAGAAAAGGCTGGATGAAGAGAGGCAGCGAGGGGGTGAATGGGGATGTTCTTGCCACTGCTGTACGTCAGGGACCCATTCAACCCTCGCACGTGACCCTGTCAGAGCAGAAGGCTATACCAGTATTCGATCCTTACCTAAAGGTTGTTTTGCAGACTTCTGCGTATCAAAATTTCACACTGTCCAACGTTTTTTCTCCTCTATCGGAGAACTCGTCAAGGCTATTGAGGCTTACCTGAGCTTCGTTTCTATAAATAAGATCAAACATGGAATAGTTTTGACGTTTCCGCGCAGTAACCAAAAGAAGATGCCAGCATTGAAACTCCAATTTTCAGCATTATCATGTACTTAGTGAGTATTAAATTTAATCAATATAAAAATATATAGCAAAACAAATAACGTGATATCATAATAATAATAAACAATATCGTCGCAATCAACCGATCAGACCTTTCACGTGATCTCGAGCCATTTCTATCTTGGCCTCATTCGTAGAGATTGAAAGTTAGTCTTGTATACGTTCACTCTGAGGTCAACTCACATCCTCGGATTATCAATGGGGAAGTAAAGTTGAACTTAAAACATTCCAGATGGCGTTCCTCCTCCTTAGAGAAATTATTGGAATCCAATTACCGCTTATCTTTTACTCGTGGTCTCCATTAACTATTTTTGTCGTATCTGATATCCTGTGATAAAGGAACTTGTTTTGCAAAGCTTACATCTTACTAGGATAGTAGGGTTCTGGGTATCAATAACGCGGCCATGGGCATCGTATCCTGTGTAAACTCATTTTCCTATCTCTCCATTCAGAAGACACTGCTGTGGTCCTTCTAATGCCTCCTCCAACTGCGCAGACTCATTTTGGTCGGACTGGTTCAAATGACTAAATACTCGACCGCTATTTCAAGGAATTTAGGTCGATTTTGGTCGAAGAGTCATTTAGACGTTTCTTATTTGAGAACGTAAATACATTACCATCGCCTTTCAATACTCGATATTATAATGAAAATGACTTCTATACTTCCACTAGAAAACAACACAAAGTCAAATTAATTAAATATTTGATATTTACCAAAGTGGCCGAAAATCGTCTGATCCTTTCAGACCACTTCATCTAACTGGTCGCGACTACGTAAAAAAAATTATTGGAGTCTCAATGAGATCTATTAAAAAACATATCATTATTTTAACGAATGAAAGCAAGTAGATCACACCACCAAAGTTTCGAATCATCAAAAGTAAAATATTTTCGTTGCGCAAATCTCATGAAAGTGTTGTCGGCCGATTTAATAAATAATGACGTGATGGCAACTTTCACGTGAAAACAAACGACAATTATGTAAAATGTGAACTTAAAGTAGCACGGTGGATGCATCAATTACAGTAATGACACGCAAATTAAAAAGCATGCACTTTAAAGAATGAACAAAATAGGTGGAACTGTTCAGCTACGGAACATTGCTGAAATGAATGGACAGAATCTCTATAAAAGTTTCACCACAGAGTTCCTGAGCGATGATAGTGTATCAGCCTATCAAGCTCAACGTTGAGGACATATTTTACATCCATGTTAGAATTACCATCCCATGGTCACTTTTCACCCAAATCGAGTTACTAGACCCACCAAGGTTGCGGCACATAATGCCATCACAGTAACATTATTCAGAAATTAGTATACGTTTTCAATTTTGACATTGGCCGATAAAGATGGCACATATATGCATTACATATTCGTACATGCATACATTATGAGTCATTTATTAAACATTAGACTCCTTGTGGTGGCAGTTTAGTAGTAATAAAAGGACGAGAGAGGATATCGAGGGGCTCAAGGAAGAGGGAATAAGGAGAAGAGAAGACGCTTTTTGTCTTCGTGGCGGCAGGCTCAACACTGAGGAAATTTTTTACATACATAAATAGTGGCTTTCCACACAAATTTGATAATTGATCCACCAAGGTTTAAGCAGTAATGGCATCATCAATGGCCGTATTATACAAAAGTTAGTATTTGTTTTTAATTTTTACGCAGGCCGGTGATGATGACCAGAGATACGTGAAAATCGCACTTACATTTTTATTCTATCGCACTTTCAATAACAGTTTATCGCATTTTGTAGCGTAATTTTTTTATTTTCATAATGAGGTAGATGATGATAAAATTTATTGAAACGCATTTATATGAAAAAATGCAGAATATATAAAATAATTATGCTGTAGAACAATAATAAATTAAGGAACAAGACATATATTGGCGGAGGTGTAGCTTGCCCGCGCCCACTTGTAGTTCGCGGCCACGTAGAGTCCCAGCCAACTAGTAGCTGTCCAGTCGCTCACATGCTTTAAGCGACGAGGGTCGGCGGAGCATTTAAACTGCGCTCGGCACAAAATTTAGGAATTTTGCCATCGAAAAGGCAAATTTGCGTAAAATTATCATAAGAGTCCAGTCATCGCATCTATATCGCATTCATCGCATTTGCGATTTTCACGCATATCTAATGATGTCTAATACAGATATGCATTATACATGCATTATATATGTATTAGTCATCATCTATTAGACATGCATAAGGAGGTATTCAAAACATAAAACTCCTTATTTCCTCAGTTGAGTATTAATGAAAGGACGAGATAGGATATCGAGGCGCACAAGGAAGAGGGAATAAAGGAGAAGAGGAGGCGTTTTATGTCATCGAGGCGGCAGAAAGGAAAGGTCGGCAGAAAGGCGGCAGGTCGAAAGGAAACAGGGTCAAACACGCGAGAGCTATTTATCCCCCCCAATCCGTATACATAACCCCTTCAATGCCATCTCATCCCCTCGACGCATTGGACAGCCTCACACCAACCCGTCCGTCATGACCACCCCCACGTACACACACGGTGGAGAGGGAAGCTCACGTCCCATTCTGTATGTGTTGGCAAAGTTGGGGAAACGGGGATATGGGCATTTTAATGGGTCCCTTATTTATTCCCTGGGGGCCGCAATATTTTCCCCGCACCCCGGACCCCTCGCCTTACGTCCCCCGCGGAGATGAGGAGCGAAATAAATTGACCGCGAGGACGAAGCTCTTCGCTTCCAAACGGGGAGTTCTATTTTATTTTTTGTTCCCTCTCGACACTCACAACCTTCCTCGGTTTTATTTTGCGGGGACACCACCAGGGAACCTCTTCCAGCGCCGCGGATATTCGTATCGCTGCGGCCGGAATGCATCCGTTCAGAGTAATGCCCATGGCGACGAGGCATGGCAACGCGGACGAGTTCAGACGGTTGAGTTCTGATGCACCAAAGAGCATGCAGGTTTTAAAAAATGGTGAGATATTTAGGTAGTTAAAGATCTGTCCAGAATTTATTGAAAAAAGTTTGGTGGAGTTATTGTATATCATTCAATTTCGCTTCAATAAATGCCATTGTTGATTAGGTTAAATATCCTACTTAAATGTTAAAACGTTCCATGCAAGGTAACAGCGGAGGTAACTAACTTCTAAGGTAACTTCTAAATTTAACATTTAACTCATAAATTTGGACATTATTGCGTGAGAAAGTTGAAGCGCCACTTAAGATAAAATACCATTTTTACTTAATATGTACGAATATAAGGCACCTATGGTGAAAAAAAGCACTAGTCTAATAAAAACAATTATTAAAGCTTATAAATTGATTACAGCGACAATTTATTCAAATATAAACTAAATAAAAGTTTTTAGACACTATCAGACAATTATCAGGACGGCTGACACACTTGAACAGATATTACAGATCTAATATTTTCAGCGTGTTTTTATAAATGGCTTTTGGATTCCATAAAATATTGGACACCATCATAGCTTTGCTAAGTTCTTCTTGCTGTTTAAAATGCTATTCACAAAATCTAACCTGACATAATTGATTTAGTTCGTAGTCTGATTGAGTCTTGCCCTCTGAAAATGGGATAATGATTTTTCAGGTGATATTCCATAATTTTACATTCCAACTGAAATTTCACAATGACTTAACTTAACTTCAACGTATTCTTTGACTATAACTTCACAACAAATTGATATCACTCTTTGCACAAAAGAATGAAGACCTCACCGAAGAAATTCGTGCCGTTTGAAGCGAGAGACTTGCCATAAACAGAGTGAAAGGTCATGAAAAAAGAAATGATATAAACTACATAAACCAATACGAAGAAGAATAAAGAAAAAAGGGATATCGGGGATCGCTTCAGGAGGAGCTGGGAAAGAGAGAATAAGAGAATTGAGGGCGGGTAAGTCCCCTTAAGCAGAAGAGGTTTGAAGCTCACAAGTCGGGGAAAAAGGTCTTCAAGGAAGCGTAGATATATGGAGTGAAAATAAAAAAGAGTTTGATGGGGCGGGTGGGTGACAAGGGGGTTGGTAGGGCATGAAGGAGGGATATGGGGGCTTAAAGGGGAGGAAGGGTTTAGATGGAGCCAATTTCACGGTTTGCGCATTGCGTGGAGGATGCGCGGGGAGGGAAGGGAGACGACAGTAAGAAGAAACCCTTTGGACAAAATGAAAAAGGAAATGCGAAGGGGAAATCCCTTTTCCTCCTGCCACATACGCATATGCAGACAGTAAATATTCGCGGACGTCAACCCGCAAAAGAGTTAATTAACCCGATCAAAAGAGATAATGTTTGAGAAACAAGAAATGGTGGTGAATATTGGTTATGATTATCACACTTAATAAAACGTTTTACTCTAAGATAAATAATGAGTAAGAGAAAGATAAGCAAAATTACCTCTTTTGCGATGCTTCCCATAATAAGGTTAAGTCTACATTTCTCAATTTATCACAATACAGGTATGAAGACGTAAAAATCTCACGCGCCCATCAAATAATATTACAAACATGTAAGATAATATCATAACGCAGATAGAAGCCATTTGAAAATAAAGAATTAGCATTTTCTAAATGATGCCTGTGATTTCATCACCTAGACCGCTGCAAATTTTTGAGAGGACGGGAATGGCTAAATAATGTTAACTGACGCTAGATTATGTACATAATATTCAACTATCAGCTTTGACGTGACAAAGTTGAAGGACCCACAAGGCCTATCAGGTCAGCACCGTGAAAAATTTTCCATTACTTTTACGTACACGGGTTGGGGTAGTTTAGAGAAATTTATGCAGTTCTGCTGCTGAAGGCGGATTCTATTTTTGCCGCTCAGGATCCACCTTTGACACCACAAAATTATATGCTTGCATAGTTTAGATTCTAGGTACGTCCAGGGAAACAAAAGATACATTTAATAAGAGGATACCCCTCAATGAACTATTCTGCAGTTGGGAAAATTGGCTGGCCCCGGTGGTGGCGCCCAAATACTGGTCCATTAGGATAAGTATTCAGTGCTTGACATGTTTTTGCGGAGAATTTGAAAAGCAGGGAGTGAATAGAGTAATCACGAGTCGTAATAGAATGTGGACTGGATGCTTCAGCAGGAAAAACATAGCATTCAATTTGCTTGGTTGATTAAGTCCTGTCAATATCGTCAATGGGAGACAAAATCGACGAGAATTTAAATGTTTGACAAATAGAGAGGGAAAAATAGGTAATTTGTTCGTGAAAGCAATGAAAATTAGGCACTCAGCATTTCCCACTCGCTCGTTCACCTCTGAAAAGAGAAATTTTGCGCGACAAGCAAAAAGGAGGTAGCTTACAGAGCAGTTTATGACAATGACAGTCAAGTGGAGCGCCTGAACCGGACGAGAAAAAAAGAATAGAAAGGTACTGATTCAGAGTACGTATGACACACGAATAAATATAATATCATTTTGCCGATATTGAATCAAAAATAGAATGATTCCATGGTTTGTACGAATATAATGTGGTTTTCCGATCCACAATCATAAGAATTATTTTTCAATTATGAAATTCACATGTATTCTAAATTATTTAAAACGAATATCGATTTTTGAGATATTCTTTAACTTTGCAGAAAAAAATAAATCCGAAAGTTTTGGGCCGAAAAATATAAATAAAAATTGGATGACGGTTAGGAAAATAATTGACAGCCTGAAATAATTCCTGAAGGGAGAGGAAGAACCTTGCAAGCTCCAAAAACTTGGGTTTTTACACAGGTCCTAGTTTCGTGTCAAGCGCTGTAGTTAATATGGTGGTTTACTATTATTTTTTATTGACTAAGTTGAAAGATATATATTACACGCTTTCAGATAATCGACAAGATCGTCGCAATTGAAGATTGCGTGGAAGAATTTTTTCGCGATGAAATGAAAATTGAAAATTTTCAAGCACACGACAACGCGACGGGTAAGTACGAATGTTGGGAAAAGCCCGTGTGACGTCTGGCTGCTACTGTGTGAGGCCACCTGGGTGCGAGGCTACGAACGTGGCTACGATGCAGGCTGTTTGCTGCCGAGCATGGCAGTAGCGTGGAGTACCCTGCTAGCAGGTAGCGCTTGGATTAAATAACGATTTTTAATACCCTATCAAACGAAGAAAACTTTCCGATCTTAGCCAGTTTTAATAGGTGATTCTTAAGAAATGTTTCCCTGAGCTCTGTGCCTCATGTATGCATTGGTAAACTCAGACGATGTAAAACTCCTGACTACTCGTATAGAATCTAGGTCCCTGGACGTCACGTGGAGTGGCATCGCATGGGCGCCAATCAGTCCTTTTTCAAATGAGGTTAAAATTGACCATTAAAATTCGTCTAAATTCGGATTTCTAAAACCAAATAATTTGTATACTCTGCATACACTAATGGTGAGTAACGAATTGCAATCAATGCCTTTCGTTTTCTTTGATGAAGGAAACTACCCTATTGCGCTATTTTGAGGAGTAAATTAAAATAAATTATTAGCAAACTACAGTAATTAAATCTCGAATCAACTGTAGGATAAACTGCACTTATTTTAATTAATGGTACATATATACAAGGTGGATGAATAGGTTATCTGAATGAGATCTTATAAATATGATCTTAATGTTTACTTTTATAGATAATAGTTTTCATGCATAACTTGTTAATTTGGGCTTGGATGCATGAAATTTTCATATATTTTCGAAATATTGAAAATCTTCAGGTATAAGCATATGAAAAGACAAACAAATTCGGATCATGCAGCGAAGCAAAAGGACTCAATATTATAATGGAAATTGTAGCTAGAGAATTTATCTCACGAACGATTGTAAATTTGGGGATCTCATGAAAATTGTGCCTCAATGCTGAAAATTTAAAGTAGTTTTCGAGTCCAATAAGATGTAATCGAATACTTTTCTGCACATTCTCGGTCTTCGCATGCTAGCATGACTTGCGGTGATTAGGCCACATTGAAAATATTCCCACGATTGCAAAATGTGCGGCCATGCATAAAGAGCTCCATTAATGATTTTTCTAATGACGCCACCCAATTCCTTAATTAATTCAAAGACCACGTACACGCAAAATGCTTTTACTGAGCAACTTATCACCGTTGGGATCCGAAACTGACACCTTCGTAACGACTGGAGCCCTCTTTGATGCTACTGCCCAAGCTTGATGCCTATCTCGGGGTCCATCACCACGCTAGGAGTGAGTAAAAGCGGTGGTCCATTCGTTATGACACGACAACACCCAACAAATCCGTTCGCTGAGGGACTCTTATGCACAGAGGTTTCGAGTTTCACGGGGGAAAGAGACTCTGTCCCACGAGCGTTGAATACACGGCGCCTCGCCGACGACGCTTTGTCGCGGCGCGTGAAAAATCGACGAAGTGCCGCCCTATCGGGAGGAACACGAAGCTGAGACCGAAGCGGCGGGAACTATGCGGCGAGCCGCTCTTCTCCCTTGCCTACCTCTTTCTCTCTCTGTCGGTCCGTCTTTTTCCAGCAGTCACGCCAAAACACCCACCGACCGCCGCATTCATCACCATTAGGGATAACGGCGAGATAACTCGCAAACAGAGACATCACCGCCTGCCGCAGCGGAATCGCAAAGTGAGCGCGCCAGTGACGACTGATGACGGATCAGTTCATCTCGAGACAAAAAAAATGGGGATATGCTTCCACCCACGTAAAAAATCGACTCACCAATCAAACGCCTACCTCCTTGCTCTCCTTTAGACAGTGAATCATATATGGTAGGGATATTAGCGACAAAATCCGTAGGAAAAATAACAAATTACTAGAAAAAATACGCATGAACTTCCGACAGTTTACTTGCTATTAATTACGCCTCTAAGCACAAATTTTAATTCAGCAAAATTCATAAAAACATTTGGCAATAGCACCTTTCAGGCTCTATCCTGTAGGACAATTTTTTTCTGCCACGAAGATAAAGAACTCTTCAATATTTTACTGAGTGGAAATAAGAACCATTTATCTTTCTCAATGTCCATAATGCTTTCGTCAATTATTGCATTACCAATCGCAATTTTGCATTGATTGGAAAATCCAAAATGGAATAATGTATTTTTTTGGGTTGAAGGAACATGTTTTCTATCTGTCATTAAGTCTTGTGAATCGTATATTAAGTATTCATCTAGCAATAAGAACCCTTCATATTTCACTACTTACTGTAAGTAAGTAATGGTCTCTTAAACCACATGATAGTAAAGTAACGAAATACTCCTAATGAAAAGAATTAGTTAAACAATAACATTAGAATGTCAAACTAAAATTACTAAAGATTTAGTATTCTTTGATCCCTCAAATAGCACCAATAAGATGATTAACTCTATTTTTATTATTTACACTATCTTTAATTATTATAATAAGAATTAACCACTATTTATTTATTCCTAAAATACAAAGTATAGATCAAGATAAAAATTTCGTTAAAAAAACAATAAGTTGAAAATGATAACAAACCTATTTTCAGTGTTTGACCCTACATCATCAGTATTTAATTCTTCAATAAATTGAATATCAACAGTACTAGGTATAATATTACTACCTATAATATTTTCACCAATGTATCAAAAAAGAACACCTTATATAATACAGCAATAAAACTTTCAACGGTCCAAAAAACGGTTCAAAACGATCCAATTCAACTAAATAAAAATTAAATTGCAATTAAAACTAAAAACCTCTTAAGATATATGGCTAATTATCTCGTAATAGAAATATTATTTTCGTTAGCTTCACAACACAATCAAACTCAGGGATCGGCTCGGTTGGGTATAAAAATTGCACTAACTTTTGCATTCACTTTTTATACCGTTATCGTGTGATTTTTTTTAGTAAAAATTAACCAAAAAAAGAAATGTTTGCATTTTATCCTCATCTCAGCCGCATGCCCAGCCGATTCATAACTTCTTCCCGCGACTCGCCATACATTTTTAGGAGAATCTAAAACTTGGAAGATAGAATACCCGCATCAAATGTGGTTTATAAAAGAAATAATTAACAGGATACATTTGAAACTAAATTTTTTAAATTTTATATTCTTTTTCTAAAGTAAGTATAATATCGGTTCTCTTCATTCGATGAATGAGCCAAGAAACTTCCAACATCCTTCAACTCTAACGAGCGAGAGACAGAAAAATGAGGACGATGATTAAGGAGAAGAAATTGATGCGGAAAAAAAGGGAACGCCTTTGGCAAAGAATTAATGCAAAAAGGAGAGCGAAGCGAAAGGGAGGGGAGAGGAAAAGCAGCAGCAGAGAGGAGTTTTCAAATGGATGGGAAAATAACAGGGAATGGAAAGTGATTATGCACACTGGTTAATCGCCAGGATTCCCTCGCAGAATTGAGACGCAATTCCGCGAAAAGGTCCGAGATAATGAGAGACCCTTTCAATCCGGCATATCGAGGCTCACGCCCGAGGAATGGCCAATTGAATCTGTAAAAGGCAGAGGGGTTAGCGAGAGAAACTACCTAATTAAAAGTTTGCTCAGCCAAAAGGGACATAAAAATTAGGATGGGTCCATCTCCAGGTCTCGTTCATTTTTTATTCAGCATCAATAAGACTTGCCACCGATCCGCTATCCATTCCGAGCACGTTCCAGTGCGTATATTTTTTCCATCGTATTACCGAATCAAAGAGTGGATGAGGATAAATCACAGACTTGTTTACTTCATTTGTTCCTAATCCAATTGATTGATAGTCTTCTCAAAGATTTACTTTACAAATCAAACATCATTTTCTATTTTCCACCATCTTCTAGCATTTGACTGATGCTATAAGAAGGTGGATCGGTTCCGATTTTGAGACTTTTCAGAATTAAATTGAGGAATAAGATTTTGCTAAAAGAGGTTAAACAAATTATTTAGCATGAGAGGCTGGAGTATTACACATCTATTAAATCAAATTATTCTCCTAATGACACTAAATGTTCACCGCACTTGCTGAATATTGAGGAGGTAAACTTCGAATTTCTAACATTTAGTTTCCATTATTTTTTCCCACAAATTCTTCTAATAAATAGAGGTCATTTCAAAGCAACCATTTATATTTAAAATAAATAAGTTCAACTTTATTAATTAGTTAAAATTTAAATGATCTCACGGTTCTTTACGGAAATTCTTTGACGGGTATAGCTTTTTGTACGTATACAAAGCAGTCATTTTCTTAGGGTGTGCGAAAATATTGAAAGTAGGAAACGATGGAATATGAACTCTAACTGAAGCGGCAAGCTACAGGACAAATATACGAGGGATCTTAAATTACATATTTATTTTACTTTTACTGGTTATATTACGCATCAACATGAATTGAGCCTATTCGTTAACTCAATATGTAACTTTTTAAATGCAGAATAAAAATAAGCGTTTCTTTGAAGAATATTAATGGATATTTAGAACGTTTGACTCATAAATCTCATATCCGACGACAGACCCATAATACACTAGTAGCAGTAATCCATCTCTTACGGTTCTGGGGTAGCCTCTCTAGTTTTAAATAGGAAAAACAGCCGTGTCCTCCACAATTTTCCTCACATGTTTAGTCTTAAAAGTATAACTCTTTCTTCCTACACTATATATGGCTGTTAATTACATCTATATTGGTTGTAACACTCATCCGTGATGTCTTGGTCCCTCATTATTTTACTTTGATTGAATTAAATTTTAAATTATTAGTGTTTATTTTATTCACCGTACTGTATCACCAAAATGAGCCTCTTCCGCATTCTTAAGCGATGGAGCGTCCTATCCCACCCTTACCAGTGTGATCTATATGGTGCCTCGGCTAGGTCGGCGTATTTTCATCAGCCACAATTCAAATGATAATGAAAAAAAATTCTCAATTACGCATTATTGTGAGCAAAACCTTTCTGTAAAAAAATGCACGACATTCATGTCTCGCGTAACATCTATCAATCCTCTAAAAATATTAATTCATGTTCAACCTGGCGAATATTTGAGACTATTCGATAAATTAATCAGAGATTCTCGCATTTTTTCACCATTTTCCTGGGAATTTTCATTTTTCTTAATATTCTACACATTCATATGATCAAATGCAAAGTTCAAAGCTCATAACTTTTCAGCGTCGATTGAACAAACGATACGAAGAGCAAAGCTTTTTTCCACCGTTTCCTTCTCATCACAGGAATTGAAGCAGGAAATGGAAGAAAATTCAAAATGTTCATTTAAAAAATGAGTGTTTTTAATTAGGGAAATGACGAGTCCCTATATAATTGCTCCCTTCACCGTAAGTGAACCCTTTCCTTCCGATGCCGAACTCTCCCGACAGGTGTCGTCCTTTCCTTGTTCTCCCGTCCGAGCCACGCCCTTCACAGTCATGCAGTACACGAATTCCCGCGCTGCGACAAAAATACAACTTTTATTTTTCTCCAAACACTTTGAAAGTCACCTTCCACTCTGAAATACCTCCTTCTCCATCCAAACACAAATACATAGTATCCTACACCTCTAGAACTCTAAAATCAAGCGAACACCACCCATTAAAACTATATTATATCCACTTTAATCCTACTAAAATATTCTTTTTGTGAAATTCACGTTGAATCATTTAAAGACATTGAATTCGGACAGAAATCAGCAACAAAGGCCCCAAAGGAATCTCAATATGGCACCTTTTTGCTCGGAGCAAAAATTATAACCAAAAATCAAATTATATGACTAATCTGATACACACGGGAAACATATCCCACATTATAATGACGTAACTGCGATGGTGGGGTGCAGATGTCTACCATATTGAAGGATGACTCCGGTGGTACCTCTGAAGTACATCTAACCAAAAAAGCGGCACACAACTGGCGTAGTAATGTTCAAGAGCATATTTTACTTTAAGATTATCGAAAATTTATGCGGTAAAATCGGAAATTTGGATATGGTGTCTGCTTGAATTTTTTACCGTCTTAACAGTCACACAATATGTCAAGGCATTTCGTCACATTTGAATATTGGTAGTGCATGACCAAAATTACCATTACTTAATCATAAGAGTATTAATAAGAAGAGCATTTCCTTCCTATCCGTTAGTGCTAATGGCACCTAAAGTACATACGAAGTGAGCATAAATTTTTGTGGGTCACACCGCATTATCGGTCGAAAATCTTGGCGCAGAAATGGAGAGAAGAGCAAACACGGTCTCAGAGCGATTTGCCTCTTTATCATAACAGCCTAACTAGCGCGACAAGAATCCCAAGACGAGAAATGCTCCATTTATCAGAATGTGTGACTGCATCCCACTGTCGGAGCGAGGGGCCAGGTGGACCCGTAGCGAGTTTCGGTGCGTGGGTCGGTAAAGGGAGACACGCCGCGCTCAGACGGCGAAAAAAGATACGACAAAAGAAAAGCATGAGCGGTCCACTTTCGACGAAATAGAGCAAAATCTTTGGGTGAGTGGCGAGGAGAAGTTACGGAGCGAAGTTTGAGAAAATGAAAATTTGCAGCAAGATCTACTGCGCCGTGAGAGGAGGTCATGGGGGGAGATATTTATGGAGAACATTTCATTATTCGAGATGAGTGATTCATTAAGCTGCCCCCATGGCACGCGGGATATATTGTTTCATTCCCAGAAGGAGACAATATCGGGAAAAAATGCCACAAATAGCAGCTTCCATCTATTTTCATTAACTCCCGAGCCGGGATGAAAAGGAATAGGTACATCTCTCACTCTAAGACTGTGTCTCCTCCGTACCCGAATTTCAGGCGTTCATTAAGCTCATCCTGCGAGGCAAGGGAACGACCTCTTGGATGAATACGGTCGACACAGGAAGCGGACGACGAAGAATTTTCTTTTTCGACTCCTGAAGGCACTCCTTGCTCTCCGGAAAGACTTTTTCGTTGCTCGCCGATGCGATGACACGGATTCCTAAATTATCTCAAGAGTAAAACGTTTTCTTAGGAACTTTTTTTAAGTCTAAAGTATGCCCAAATGTATGCAACGGTATTCTTACAAAGGCCTGTAAACTGGAAATGAAGATTTTCGGTTCGATATTTCACAAACACACGCCAAAACTGCAGGGTATATTTTGGAAACGCGGTCATGAATATCACGCTAGAACCTGGCGGAAATTGGTCACAATTTGGAAATAAAATTTCATGATTCTAATTTCCCAGAAATTTTTGATAGATTATTTATTCTGTCCCATTTTTTTGATGCCCATGAATCACCCAGAAATAATAACAATGATAGCTGAGCAGATGTAATAAAAGACAAACAACCATCCTTTTGATCAATCTATGTGATTAACGTGTGAATAACAGATATCATACCTAAATCAATGCATACAAGGAGTCAACTTCGAGTCAGCAACATGGAGTTAATCCATGGAGTAAACTTTCAAAATATGTGTGTGGATATCCGGATTTGTTCCCTAAAGATACTGTATATCAGAGAGACCAACGAAAATATCTAAATTAGTGGAGCTATGATGTAAATTTAATTTTAAAATAAGTGAATTGAGGTGATAAAACCCACTCTTTTGAAATAAAATTTACCATTCATCGAACAAAAAAAGGACAGCATACCAGGCTTTATTTCAATTCAGTAACCAAGAACCTTAAGGTGGGATACGTGTTAGGGCGCCATTAATATTTGCCTAAAGCATAATTCTCCCATTCTGATTCGTCAGAAACACTACAGAAGTTATTATATAAGTTAAAATTAATAATAATATCACTATCCAACCACTTTGTAATGTGATCACAATTTTTTGTTCCTAATAAATAAAAAAATGCAATTTTTACACGATCTAAACCTCGGAGAAAAAGTAATTGCTGCAAATGAAATCTGATGGAAACATAGAAAGACCTCCTTAGACAGATATTCTACAAGAACTTCCCCAGTAATATTTTGATTAAAGGACGTACTTTTGCTTCCAGCACATAATCGATAATTCCCATTTATTTTTGATGCGAATTCCCCTTCTCCGAATGCGATGAACCACGGCAATGAGTGCTTTAGAGAAAACAAAAAGAAATAAATAAAAAGGCCTATTTACGAGAAATCATAGGGTGATCTCAAAAAGTTACACAGCACTCATATATAGAGACAAAGGTATCAAGAACCATTTAGCAGTCGTATAACATCTTTGTCTCAAAATGGAAACGCTATGAAAAAGAGAAGAATGGAGTAAAGGGAGAGAAAAAGAAAAAATGATACGCGGGAACAAGTGGATTTTGAAGGATTTGTAAAGAACCAAATAGTGCTCGCAAGGGAACGCCCACAGAAAATTTTCCCTCCGGATATACAGGGTTTGCCCGGAAAGTAATAGGACTGATTTTCTTCCGCCGCGACTGTACTTCGGAGCGTGCGCGCACCGACTGGACTCGGTAGAGGGTGTTCATAGCAAACGAACGAGCGGCTGGTCAGTTGTCTCCGAGCACCTGGAGAGTCAGGACAGACATTTTTGCCCGACGTGTTTCTGTGAGTGGTGCAAGCCGAAAATGCAGCGTTCGTTAGAGCAGAGGTACGCGATTAAATTCTGTGTGAAACTCGATAAATCTGCGACAGAGACGTTTGATATGATCAATCAGGCTTACCCAGATGTTGCTTTAGCAAGAAGTGGCACCAGGCCTTTTTGGAGGGCCGGGAAGAGGTCGCTGATGAAGACCGTGCTGGAAGACCTGCGACTTCGACAAACACCGACAATGTGACTCGTGTGCGCAAAGTTTTGAACTCAGACCGTCGACTAAGTATTCGTTTAATTGCCCAGATGTTAAATTTATCAAAATCTGTGGTTCATGACATTGTGACAGAGAATTTGAACATGCGCAAGGTGTGGGCGAAGATGGTCCCAAAAGTGCTCACTGACGACCAGAAATTGTGGCTCACACCGCCTTTCTTGTGAACAGCTGCCTAACCAAGGCCGGCATCCCAACGCTTCTGCAACTGCCCTACAGCCCAAATGTGGCCCCCCCGGATATTTTTTTGTTTCTTTGATTGAAATGGCCGATGAAAGGCAAGCGTTTTGAGACGACAGACGGGATCCAAGCAGCATGCACCTCGGCTTTCAAGGCTATTCCGGAGAATGCCTTCCTTGGCGCCTGCAATGCTTGGAAATTGCGCTGGCAGCAATGTTTCAACGCAGAAGGAGCCTATTTTGAAAGTTTTAAAGAATTTTAACGATTGGCTCAATAATTTTTTTTAATCTACTCAGTCCTATTGCTTTCCGGACAAACCCAGTATACATGTAAAATGAAGGGTAAGAGCTGTCAACCAATGAAAAGAGCGTCAAAACGAGTCATTCAATTATTTAGATCGAAATATTGATCAAATTTTTATTTCTTTAATTTTTTACTTATTCCCATGTCCACGAAATTAGCACACTTTGGCCTTTCAACATGTTCAAAATCACACCTTCTTAAATAACCATACTCTGGATAGGAGCAACCTACTCAGGCGGGACTCGAACCCGCAATCTCTTGTTTGGCAAGCGAGGACTTTAACCCGCCGACACCGAGGCCGAAGTATATAGTGTTATGACATTATTATGACAATTTTCTATGCGTTTGTATTCATATTTGCCGCAATCGCCATTTACTAACAATCCTCCCTTTCCATCATTAATTGGATTTTAATAGTTGTTTTAAAAGCCAAAAGTTGCTTGAATAGGAGATACACATGGCCTTTCACAATGTCACTAGCGTGCTTAAATTATTAATATATACGATATAGTTAGCGTATGAAATATCCTCTTTACTTAAGCTTAATATTATCTAGCTACATAGTTCACCTACGGAAATGTGTCATGATTTAGGCTAGCTATTTTTATGCATCAAATTGAGGAAGTATTAATCTACGACATGACAAAAATATTCATAAGTTAACATCC
This sequence comes from Ischnura elegans, assembly GCF_921293095.1. NCBI lineage: Eukaryota > Metazoa > Arthropoda > Insecta > Odonata > Coenagrionidae > Ischnura > Ischnura elegans. Next base: position 30,164,274 of record NC_060247.1, read on the forward strand.
TAATTATTTTGCAATGGAACCGCTTCCAAGTAAAATATAGGTCCCCACCTCATGTAATCCCCATCTTCACCTAGCTTCCATTTCCAAAATAATAATTGATTTTTAATGCATAATCATCTTCCCATCGAGCATGTCAAACATTGGAAAACCCCCCTCCTATCTGTCTATCCATAACGCGCGCTACCCCATTCGCCACCTCTTGGCGTCCTTTCAAACCAAATTAAGACGGAGCGAGTCACTCTCATCCTTCGCTATTCTTGAGTCATTTGTTTCTTTTTCCTTCCCTTCCCTCACATTAAAGATTTTGCCGCTTGACATCCCTCCCCCTCCCCTCTGCCCCTCGATGGCGTCAAATGGTTCCGACGCCGCCGTCTCTTCCGCCACGAGTAATTGATGACTCTTCCTAATGCCCCTGCCCGCCTCACAGCCCAACGCATCCATCCACCACTCCATAGACCCCGTTATTAATAATCGTGTTTTTTTTCATTTCCCAGTAGCATTGGTAGTTGGAAGGAGAGGTACTCGACCCAGTTTTATTGCACGAGCCTTATAATGTGAGGATGGATTGGATGTTCTAGTGGTACCCGGATTTCGGCAGTAAGCGACTGTAATTTTTTTTATTCCGGGAAAATAGATGTTATAGAGTCCTTTCTTGCGGCTCCTGTACACCAACATAATGACTTCCAAGCATCGTGTAAAAAATGACGAACATGCATAATATCAGGCAGAGTCGAAAATAAAATAAATCGCCGGTAAAACTTTGAGTGCGCAATTTGAATGTCGACGCAAGAGAGACTCAATATATTCGAAGCCTGTCACCAAGGGGACTGCATGGAGGAGGCCGAATTCCACCCCATAGAAGGCTGATTTCTGTTGCCACTTCGGTCGCATTTAGTTCATTTTTTTAAATGCCCGCTGCGGTGATGAGTACATGTGAACATTTTTTTCCTTTATTTTGGAGAATAATATTTGTAATTGCGAGGAACTGCATTGAGAAGTTATGATTTTGATAAATCACATCATCGTAAATATATACTTCGGTTAATACCCTAATTATTCCTTATTTCCCCGTGAAACTCGGATCAATTTTTTCCGTCAGCGACGCGTATGGCGACTTTTGTAAACCCATTTAAATGCGTGGTGGGTGACAACACATTTAGAGGTAGACTTGAGGACCCTCTATTGGAGTATTCGTGCCTATCACCTACCAGAAACATGGCAACCATGACACCTGCTCGCTCAGTCAGTGATTCAACAAGACGCATCGCGACGGTTGGTTAGGATAGGTGAAGATAGAGCTCATCTCTCACTCAGCTACACGTGTGTGCTACCAAAACTTACGGTTATCAGGGTCAGTTCCTTATCTTGGGTCACTTCGCACATCCACAATATATGCTTTGGATTGTGGGAGGACATAACTTGGGATTTGAAGCTGGAACCCTACGATCAGAAGTTCAAAACACAAACAATTGGTCACCACGTATATGAATGTTGGAATGTGACCACGTATGAAAACATGCATGCTGATATACATGATTTCGGAATTAATGAGGCACAAGCAGCTCAATATGCAACGTTCAACGCTTCGGCTATTAATATCCAACGCATTCCTTCGCCTATCCCGTTGGATCGAATGAATTGCATAACACTTAAAAGCCCGGGAAAGTCAAGAACCATCCAGAAAGGTTTCACCATCGCCAAAGGACATCGAGTTCGAGAGTCTAAAAGGCTCTACGGACCCAAGTATTCACAGCATGAATAAGGGATCAATAAATCCTTCAAGGTCAGTCAACAGTGCAGGCTCTTACATTGGAGAAGGGTTTACTCTTGTTAAAATAGATGAATTAATCTCAAGCTAAATAAAACCTCTCTCACACGAAGTGGAATTTCTACTTCGACTATCATAATGTTGTCTAATTTAATATCATTAATTATCTCTTTTCAAATAAAATTAATCGAATATCTAATTAAACGATATGTTTATGGTTTATACCGGTTCAACGTTTAGACCGCTATATGTTAGTAAGGAACGAAACCGTATATTACTAAATAGAAAAAAAGGAATTTAAATTACGTTTTAAATTAAAAAAAATTAATATTCTTTGCACTATATATCTTCTTTCTGAAACCAAAATTGATTCTGATAAAATTATTTTATGCTTTTAAATGATTTATTTTAAGTAATAGAATGATTTCATTAAGTTATTATAACTTGTAATTATAATTTATACATTAAAATAATTTAGATGTAGCGTAACATTTTGCACGGATATTGAATAAAGGTACTTGGCCTTATAGGCCATACCCTAGTTACATGAATCCCTCTGAATATCCTCCACTTGTTTCCTCTTTCCTCTCTTCCTAACTTCCCTTCCTTCTAACTCCTTCGCGTCTCTGGCTAATGGCAAGAAAAAAGCGATCCCTTCCAACTCTCGGCGGGAGAGTTGGAGCTCTTGTTTTTATAGACGAACATTGCTTGAATGTTTTTTGCAGAGAATCTCTGATCCGCCGCAGGAAAGGACTTAATTTTCCCCATACCGTCCGGTATTTTCGTCAATAGCCGCAGTGAGACAAAAGATGAATCTTGTCCAGCTCAATTTCAATAGGGAAGAATTTTATTGCACCGTAAATCATTTTTACAGTTTTATTATACGGCAATTCTGATTGGTCGCGACTGAATAAATCCAGATGAGTTTGAAACTGGAAAGATAAAATACTTTCTGGACAAAATGCATGCTCCTGCATCCGCATCAAATCCTGCTAGAATATCTCAAATAAAAAGTTGTACTTTAACCTCTTGCAAAAATTTCATCTCACGTGACTTAATAAATTATTTTTTTAATACGATTACCCTAAAATATGCGAAAATAGATTAATATTTCCACCACACAGTTAAAATCATCGGTCCTATAAAAATTTCAATTATTTTTAAATCAGCCATAATTTTTCACATGGTGGAGTTGAGTACTCAATTCATCCAAAGGGTTCAGCTTCAATTGGTTAATTTTGCTATCACATATGCAGATTTTAGGATGCGTGCATCTATGGAATTTAAAAAATCGTCGGTATTTCAAAATTCCATTATATTTTATATCAGGATAAGAAACAGCAACGCATAGTATCTCAATAAGCAAGCCGTGGCATGTGGGATCTCAACTCCTCGGCTGAATACATGAGATTATGCAAATTTCCCAAAGCAGTACATGCACCTAGTTTAATCGTTTCCAAACAAAAATTTAGAAAATAAATATTTTGCTGCCTCCACCTTTATATGATTGTAGATATGTTCTGTTTTCTCCGTGTAATTTAATGCCGGGGGGAAGTCTAGGTTGTGCTAGAGTTGCTTCAGGAAACCACTTGGAATTCTAACGATAGCGCAAAAACAATACTGAAGATGATACAAAATGTATTGAAACCGGTCGTATAAAGAAAATAAAGTGTTTGAGAAAAATTTCTACTTGGTTTAATCAACCTCTCAGTTTTATAATTCATATACAACTTCTAAAATAACAAAAATACGGAAATGGACATAAACAAGTCTTCTAAATGCCTAAAATATGGAACATGTTCTTGAAAAGAGGCTTCCTAATTATTAAATTCTACAACGGCGGCAGTCAAAGACACCTTGAGATCTATTTCAATGTTAAAACTTTCTACCTTCCTACGAATAGTTAAAAAGTAAAGAGATGAAATTTGGTGTGCACACAGTTTACAAGACAACACATAAGCATTAAAGGCTTTCAGAACTTGTTGATATAGCCAGGAAAACTCAAATAGATTGATACTGACAAATCAAAAATTTACCGTGTACACGTAAAAAATAAGGTGATACTTATTGGAAAATTGGAAATCACCACCCTGCTTCTACAGGAAGCTGAAACGCAACCTATCAAACAGAAGGTCGAACGGCGGGAAAATACATTCATTAAAATTGGGAAGAAAATCTGGAATTATCGAAATGGATCTTTGTAAAGCATCGCCTTTATAATACCCGGGAAAAGATTTTATAATGCCTGTTTCTCCTCTCCAGGATATGAACAAGGATGTGCTCAGTTAGTAACGCTGGATACGTCTTTGCATGTATTTAGATTGGGAGACTCTTCCCCATGAGGAAATGTGGAAAAAAATTTAATGATTCAGCCGACTGGTTATCGTTTGAAATTGAGCAAATAACGCCATCAGAATTTTTGAATTTATAGGAAGAGGAAAACTTCGAAAATTGGTGAGTGGAGGATGCTCAGTCGCACGCATGAGTGGTGCATGAGAGGTCATTTACGCACGCTCTTGGTATATTTATTCACTGGGAAATAGGAGAAGAGGTAAAAAAATAAAGAATCGAATCTCTCATCAAATATTATTCCACATGTCAACTAGTCGTTTACGTCACATGTCGTTCTAAAATATGTAAAGCCCTAGAGAGACTAATTTGCACCCTAAGGATTCTAGCACTCGTTATTTCCGCCAGCAAACCCTTCAATATATAACCCTCTCTCGGAGAAACCCTCGATCCGTTCCAAAGCCACTCTTTTTCTCGGTAACGTCCCCGGGGAGTGTCCTCTTGGGGAAAGAAAATCGTAAACTTCGCCCACCAAGCCTCGTTACCAAAAAGGTCCACAAATTTTGTAGTTTCTTTTCCTTGCCAAATGTTGCGAAGTTAAGGATGGTTCACGAGATGTTCCAAAACGATGTCAAACGCAGGCGAAGGTGAAAAAAATACTACCATCCTCTCTACTCAGATACTCAAAAATCGTTTCGTCTAAATTAAGTAATTTATTCTGTTATTGTCCTACTGGCGCAAGAATACACAGCCAATCAATAGTCAAGAGAAATTTTCAAAAATTAATTAGATATATGAGCCATTAACCAACCAAGAAACCATAATATTCTTAATAATAAGTATTTTAGAAATTTTGATAACATATTCCCGTAAATATAAAGCGAGTCAAAATAGTTATTATTAATTACCTAGTCTCTTAAGACTTTAATCATGTAGATACTTTCATTTTTTTCCTTACCAGCAAAATCGAGTATTTGCAATGACTTTTTCAGTTCATTATTTACGTCCACCACCATACTTAATTATTAAGATTTTCATTTTTACTTTTACCCTTTTTTAAAGAGCTGCTATCCAGCTTAGAAATTGAGAAATGCCTGTGACGGTATTCATTTAAAGGGAATAATTTTTATTTGTTAATATTTCATATATATTTTTGATATTTTATATATTCAAACACGTGAATGCTTAACTTAACATGCGAGTAGTTAACATTTCTTAACCAATACGTATGAAGCAAATTTTCAACAGTATTTTCATTTCAATATTTTTTCCTATCTAAAACTCAATGGCATTTACTGGCATTAATGGCCAGCCCCCTTGTCTTTTCAAAGCGAACTTACTAATTTTTCTAATTATTTTAATGACTATCAATGTTAATGTGGCACTTATAATCCATAATCCGGTTCCATAATCTGAATTCAGTCCTTTATTCCACAAAAATGCGTGTCCTAGATAACATCATAACCACGAACCCCTGGACGTTCAAATATTTCTCCTGAGCCAAGCAGCAATTTTAATGTCACCGTAAACATTATTTTCGAGAATCTCACATCTCTTCCATATTTTCGATTTAAAAGAGAACAATAATGGCTTGAGGTATTCAGAATGAATTATCATTCAGAATTAATGTTTTGGGCCAGCATTGATCGCGGCTTAAACAAATTACCGTATGATAATTGAAGCTAAAACACTCTCGTTTTTTATAATTCTTCTATTCGGTTCACCCTTTTCGTTCGGTTGGAGACCCATTCTTGCCACTAAAGGTAGCAAGTAATTACAGTATCAAATCCACATATGACTTAAAAGAATTCAATAAAAGTGTGACTTTTAATTGAGAAAATAATAACGAAATGTATGAGCGGAATATTTAAAAGTAAAATTTCGAAAAATATTAGTCAAATGTAACTAAGCATTTCATAGAGGTCAGCAACCAGTGACTCATCCTGATTAAGTTGGGGGCCGATGTGCATAAAATAAAACAAGATCGACTGTTCATGCAAAAAAATACAGCCATTGTATAATACGCATACTTATACGAATCACTGGGAATGAATTATAGCAAGTGATGAAGTTAGTTGGGAATCAGACGCATTCATTACATCGGTGAACCAGAAGAAGCACATCAATTCCACATCAAGATGTCTGCGACAATATTTTCATTATCCTGGTAGAACTGCACTGAATCTCAAAATTACTTGAATAGCCATTTCATTCGTTGGAATGGACATAACCTAAATATCATAATACGATATCGTTGCCCTTACTTTATAAGTAAACCAATAATCATTTTCCCCTAATAGTCGTTCTCTAATGCTCTCAAAAAATCTCACACTGCGCTTTTGAAACAATTCTTATTACTTTCACAAACTTGGTCTAAATACATTTTAAGAGGCATGCACTTCGTTGCACCACATGCATTCGATATCCCACTTTGCTCGGGCTAAAACTTAAAATTTACTTCAGTACAAAATCAAATTGCTGTTGTTTCCATATCTACTACGTCACTATCATAACATAGCCATTACTGATGATCGTAAACTTCCCAAAGACACGACACATTATTTTGAGCTTGGTGTTACAGAAAAAAAACTCAAAGAGAACCGCGAATTATTGAAAAACGAAATTTTCTATATTTCCCAATCACTGAATATTAAAAGAAATTTTAAACCAAGAAGAACTAAATTTTAAGTGAAATATAATTCAACATGGCAGTCAATTTGAAAAAAAAAAGTTCTGAAGGGGCACTTGATGACATGAAATATAGAGTAAGCACCAAATTACATTACATTATCCAAGTATGCAGCTAATAACTGACTGACTCGAAAACCTTCATTGAATCTTCACGGGGATCAAGAGATACATACAAAAAGTTCATAAACTCAGGCACTAGATTGCCAAAACATACAATATTATCCTTACAAAATATTTGGAGGTCCTGACTGATTTCATCCGGAGATACGATTTGGAGTTCACACCCTCAGAAAGATCCTCCATCCGCGTTTCACCTCCATAAACACGAGCGTTCTAAATTTATCACATTTTATTTAGTAGAAAACTAGATATTCGTCAACTATTTTGATAACGATACGTATTAAAACGTTCGCGTGGATTTCCTAGGAAGAAACTCGAAAATATCGACTTGGAACCAAACAGAAATGGTTATTTTTTTATAACTGTCGTGGAGAGCGAAGAGACCAGCAAGATTATCTGTGGTTTGGAGGGTACGGTTCGTTTTTCGTGTGAGAGAATCTTTTTCCAATTAGCAATGTTATGCGATAGGAAAGCGATGAAAAAATATTAAGGCTCCGTGAGAGTAACGAGGAAATCGAAATGTGAGTAGGCTGAAAGAGGGCAAAAGAAACAGATTGGATGCTGGGTAAACGAGGAAAAGAGGGAGTAAAATCTCCTTTGACCAGGGATTCCATTGAAAAGCATTGGTTTGTAAAGCAATCTCCCAATGAACTACGTATCATCTTCCTCAAACACAAAATTGAATCGGCCCTGTCTCTACTTGCGCTAGGTGTTGTTCCAATTCCATTTTCGTTTAACAACTATTTGCTTGTAACACGCGAATAAAAATAAATAATTTTCAAACTCCTTAAACCACATTATCACCCGTTTTGTTATTTTAAATAATACGAGTATTCCAATCTATTATAATCTCGTAGTTTGAGGGATTTTATCTTACAGTCGTACAAAACTATGTACACTACTCACGCCCCAAGAACAGTTCAACATGCCCATACGTTTCCTCTCAGAAAGAGAATTGAAGAAAAAATCACTTAAAATCTTAAATTGGCAAATACTTTTTATACATCGCGGTTTAATCGCAATTCTACAACAATAACATTTTAGCGCTAATTGTAAGTTAAGCAGAGCACCTGAGTTCAGATGAATACTTCGAAGAGCCTGATATGTTCGTCTAAATATGCTTTTTTAAATGTTTAACTCTCGACTATTCAATGAATCCAAGCCACAAAATTACATGCAATTATAATATTTTGTATAACAATAAATAAACATAAACGTTTCTTGAACATTATGATTTGTAGCCTTTTTAACAAGAGATTCCATGAGATATACTCTGGGTTCTTTTCTCGTACAAACCGTAAATCTTGAAATCGTAACAACTGCAACTACTCAGTGATGAGAAGCAATAATTAATTATTATAAGGGCAATAACTCGTTTCCCAATATGTAAGTCTCTCAGCCATTAAAATTCACAATTAGATATTAGGATATCAGTTTCCTGCTGTTATTCCTATAATCCTACCGACCATAACGTCTCCAGCATGAGCGATAACAATTAGATAACTTATCCTCCGAGCAAGTAAGCTTTTCCCAATTGCCGATTTACCAAGCCATAAAAGCTCATTTTTAGATGCTAGTGTACAAGCCCTTTAAGGGGAGATGAATGGTGACTTTTTCCAAATAACTCTGTCCAGAAATAATATCGAATGATCCATGGCCTCTGTCATACAGTATTAATCTGTCGCTGTGAGATTTCAGTCACTTGTAAATAGTGCGGATCGGATGGGCCAATTATAACCGTGGAGAGAGATTGGCGCAGATAATCTACGCTATTTCCTCGATAGCAGCTCCGAATTGGCGAAAGGATTGGAGACGAGTCAAGAGAACCGTGTGCAGAAATACGGTTCCCATTCATTGGAAAAGTATAGATAGGAGTTTCCCGACCCTAGTTAGCCGCTCCTGAGTTATTACACGACCCTTCGTTTTCAGAATTTTACGAACCACTGAGCAGTAACTAATTCGGACGGGATTAATCAACTGCAGCGATCAGTAATAATGATCGCTGCGTTGCCTCCTCCTCTTAGTTATATCGCTGTACGTCCCTCCGTGGCAACGATACCTAATTCATTAATTAGACGGATTCTAGGCAAGGCATACCGCGTTCTACTTCATAAAACTTTCCACGCTAAAGGAAGCCTTCATCCTCAAGTATCCTCATAGTCGAAAAAATAGCCAAATCGAATGAAACTTAAAGAGATGTTCGAAAATAAAATCTTTAAAAGCAAACATTACAGTAATAATGGAAAGCTTGAGCAGAAGCATTTTTTACTGAAGCTCGGGTAAATAGTAATCAAGGGAGATGAGTTTTCACAGCGGGTAATAAATTCACTTGAGTTCTCGAATGTAATTCGAGTTCGAATGAAATCAAACAAGTTATGTTTCGTTTTAAAGACGAATCATGAAATCTTATATAAAGAAATTCCTCCAGTATCGAAGGATTTGTTGGCGATTCTAATTATACCACAATATCTATTCCCCGAAGTAAGAAATAATGGATAGGGAAACCAGGATAAAAGTCTCCTCGTTCGTCAAACATTCGAGCCGAGGAAATGGTGTCCTAATGCCATCCTAACACATAAAATCTCAAATAATGGCATTCGTAAAGTTTCTATACAATTAATTTGAGACGCACGGCTCACAAATTAGCACGCAGATTAGTCTTAAATTATTACTCAAGGCTTAGCCGCGTCAACCCTTCTTGAATATAGCCAAAGCATGGAAAAATACGCAAGTAAGCTGAGGAAGCCGAGGGAAACGGAGATAGGCGACTCAGGCGGTGATACTGCCGGTCCGGCTAAGACGATAACCATCGCCTCCTCACCCGAGGCGTCTATGAGCGGCAAGGATAAGGTGGAACGCAGGAAGGAGGAAAGGAGTCCATCAGGGTTAGGAAGGAATAGCCGAGGGGTTTAAGGGTCGCATGGGGCCAGTGGACCGTGAGATGGGCCCGCCAAAACGCCCCGTCGTCAAAGTGTCCTTCGCCCTACGCCGAAGGAAATAAAGGATATCCCACCCATTTCGGGCTCTCTTCTCATCTTCCTAAAGCTAAGGGACTCCTACCGACCTCAACCCCCCCCCCCAACTACTAAGATGGCAGATCTTAGCGAGGGAGGGGTTCAGGCCGCACGTTTTTGAACTTCAGAGAAGACCGAAATATTTTTTCTTACTTCTAGGACGATTTTTTAAACTAGCATGCTCGTAGAATCCCGATAAACGTGACATTTCGACAGATTTTCAGGGCAGGACATGAGGTGCTGAAAAACTCACTGAAACAGAACTCGTTCTCGCATTAGCAGGTGAGGACTTTATCCTCCAAATATATCATTACGTTTGTTAATATTCCGTCATTTAGCATTCACTCCAAACCGGTTTAAATATAAATTCATGTTCTAATCAAACAGGGAGGTTGAAGTAGAATTTGAACAGGAAATTAAGGACGAGGAAGGAGCCGGTAAGTCATTCAGCTATGAATTTTGAAGGATAAAATGGGTCATACATAAATGTTCCGAGGTATAAATTGGAGCTCACAAGCTATATAGGTCAACAGTAAACCCAGCTAAAATATTTACCTACTACAATTATTGTATCCACGCTCACAAAATTTTCCTTTAATCGTCACATTTAACCTCATTTACCCATACATACTCAATTTTACGACGTAGGTACTTCTTGGGTAGTTCCTCCTACCCTCTGTACTCCAGTCCCCTCAGTTTCACGAATGACTCGATACTCAAAGTGCAGCTAGGAATTGAAAACCTCATTCATAAGCATTCACCGAGACCAAACTTCACCGCGATCCAGCTTTACCAGTCTAAATATGAATTTGTAAATACTCCAACTAAGTCTTTTTTCCATTGAATGCTATTGAAACATTCCTCAAAATCGGCTTCAACAGCTTTGAACGGGAGAGATACGCACTAGCGCAAAACTATTTTCATTTCAAAGTAGGTATCTTTCTTTGATCGAATAGAAATGGAATAAAGAAAGGCTTTCCTCAAGTAAGAGGTTCTTCTATTCAAAGATGCCGTGAATACAATAATTGGTAACATTACATGGAACAATGCAGTGAGTTTGTAGTACTTGAAATCTCCACTCTCCGTGCAATTCAACTTATTTCAGTACCTTTTGATATTTCAACTAATGTTGCAACTGTTTCCTTTCAACAGCTGTCATTAATCTCTGAGGCGCAACAAATACACTGAATTTTCAACGACTGAGTGAAAAAACTCACCTGAGTTTTTTGATACGCTAAAAACTAGAGTGCAGTAGCAATTGATTTATTTCAGCAAATTTTAAGACAATGACAACGTTTCTCCTAAATTTGAAATGCTCGAAAGTCCTTGGAAAATTCTTAGAAAACACAATCAGAAATGCCTCATCTTACACTTCGTATTACAGTGATTGTATCGGTCTGCCGGTTATATTGTTGCAGTTATTCTCATGCACACCTACGTTTCTCACAATATATCATCACTCCTAGACAAAATAATACATTTGAGAACGGAGATGGGCATATTAATGGAACTAAGTAAATTCCTGACGCATTATGTGATGTCGAAACACGTGTGAGCGTCTTTCAAATGGATTTATTTCTTTTAATTAGCACAGTGGAATTGTTTCAATATTCCTAAACAGTACCCTTCCATCCAAATTCAAACACAATCTTGGCAACAAAACATACACAAGTTGTATATCTCCAAACACAATCGCAGCAGCAAATCAAACACATCAACATGAAAGAGCTTGTAGTAAGACTCGATATATTTTTTATATAAGAAAAATCGATCAATAAAAATGACAGAAGAAATGACTAAAACACAGTATAGAATTTTTAATGACACAACCGTTGAATTACGATAGACATTATTTATGGCTGGGAATGCTTTTGAAATTCAGCGTGATTAAAATCCTCACAGACAATAAGAAGTTTCTCCCTGCATTAGGAATAAACAAATATTCAGGAAATTTATTTTTTTCGAAGAAAAATTAAGAACAAAATGATCATTACCTTCACGGGATCATTGCACTCAAACGGTCAATTCACATAAAATTCGTCAAATACAACTTAATAAAATACACCGGAAACGTTCTAATTTTGATTTCTTATGGAAGATATCCATGCTTTCTACAAAAATACGACCTCTTTATGTAATTACCTTCGAAACAATTACAAAAAGAGAGAACATGAACACACGGAAGTAACTGTGGCAAATTTTTCGAGTAAATTTTGCATTTGTTATCACAACGGTTGCGCAAATTACACATGAACGTGTTTTGGCATGTGTATTCCATGTCACATTTATCTCATTCGTTCTCCGAGAATAACACATGATTATAATATGCACGAGATTTGAAACAAACAATCTGCTAAGAACAAACTATTAAGGAAACACAAATTAGCCAATATTGAGTAGACAATTCCTCTGACGACGGGGTGGCTCGCGGGTTGACGCATGAAGCTTCGGACTACGCTCCATATCAAAATAACAAACAGTCTTCAGGTAATTGAATGATTGATGAATGGCAATTTTCCACACCGTTCATTTCAAAACAAATGCAGGAAACTTCGCAGAAATAACAGGTCGTTCAACGGTGAATTCTGGTACTGTTTATAACTAGTATTCAACGCAGACAATTATTTTATTTATTTGAATCTGAGGTCACCAGCCATTTAGTGCCAATGGGGTGCATATTCTAATAGGCAAATGTGATACGCATTAACTAATATTAGTAAGGGATATTACGGTAAACAATTTACTTACTCAATAAAATTCAAATCCCTTCAATTGCAATCAAATAAATAAACATTTTGGTTTATGCTATTACAGGCACCAGAAATTATTTTAGGAGTTACATGCAGTGCCTACGCGGGCTGCCGAATTCAAGTAACCTAATATTCAGTTCACAAATTATATTATTAACCCTACATTCATAACGAACATGAGATGCATAGAAAAATATAGCATTGATTTACAGGAATGAAAAATATCCTAACATTATGTCCTGAGCTTAACAACCTCACATTTTGAACTAGAAAGTTAAAACTTATACCTCTAAATGTGTCTTTCTTCTGGGATACAAAAGCAAGATAGACAAAAAATTTCACCCGATATAAGGACTCTAATCGTTTCTTTTAGGATTATTTCAGAGGAATTCTGGCTTCATTCGATTTTGTAACTCATCCCTCCTTTTCAAAAATGTATTTTATGGACGACTCTCATATAAATTTGAAATAAAAAAAGACCCGAGAAAACATTTTCATTTTTCGCCTAGTTTTTGTGTACCTAATAGGAGGAGAAAAATTGGATTTCCAAATCCTTTATATAGGGAGTGCAGAAATTACCCACTGATACCGTGCAATCTCCACTAGCGTTTCGCATCACTTCTCTTCCCCGCCTTCAAATATGAATTCACTATTTCGACGCTGATATATTAAGAAACATATAATGACGTTAACCGCATCGAGGGAATGAAATGTCCTTATTCTTACTTTTCCTCCGGGATTGCTTGAATAAATAAATGTAAACGAATCCATAACCCTGTTGCGGCTATCTTTCAAGTGAAAATTATTCTGTTACAGCAGAATCCACAAAACGCAACAATGGTGGAATGAAGTTCGATAACGAAATTCTCACCGGAGAAAGAAATAAGTCCAATGAAATCGCGCAGAAGACAGACGGGCAAAAGGTGATAGAGGAAATGACAAGCACATTGAGGGGAAGAATTTTTAAAGACGATAATGAGATGGACTATGAAAAAATTTCGCTTCTAGAGACATAGGGTGGGAGATAAAAGTTAGGAACCATATCACACTCGGAGATTAAATTTCACATTACGCACATTCACTTTCCTTCGCCAAAACTCGAAAGTTCTCCTGTCATTGATCAAATATCCTTAAATGCATTGTCTGTCACTTTAATCAAACCATCACCTTTGACAATCTCTTCGAGGGCATCGATGTAACTAGTGGTTTCCGCAAGAGTAACTGGGTATTCCAGTTTCGATCACGTTGAATAATATTCAGGACTAATTTCACCCACTGAAGCACCTTAAGTACTTATACTTACAATTCTACGCCTAACTACGATTATTTTTTCTCGTAATATGTACTCTTTATGAAGGTAAAAAAACATTGTTATTGTAAATGGCTGACTTATTATTGTAAATATCTTCATGAGAGATTAAAACTATCTCGTGGGTATTAGAAATTGGGTATGATTTTCAGATAACGTGCTTGTCTAATAGAAATATGATACTTACAATTCACATCAAATTTAAAGCTTAAATGTGAGACCACCAACAATTTTTGAGGATTAAATCCAACGATAAAAAAGATTACCTATGGCAAAAGTAATCAGTCTCTAACAATACATTAATTTCGGGTATTTCGTAAGTACCTACCCATTTGTTATTTTATAATTTTCGAATGCATTTATGTGACAGAAGATAAAAGCAAAGAAGTTTGAATGACGAGTATAGATCAGTAGAATCATAAATGAAGATACAATGGTAGAAAAGGAACGCATGCGCATTAGGAGTCAGTGGAAAAACGGGAACCAGGAGATAGGATACGAATCGAGTGAAGAAAAAACGACTTGAAAAGCAGCCAAAAAAATTCCTCTAGAACGTTGGAGCGTTCATGCCTACCCGATCCTAGTCTTTGTAAGCCCAATGCATATTTATCGTATTCATATCCACCTTTCTATACCCACGAATGTGATCACTTGCCTCACTTTTTCTCTCATAAATTACGGATCCCCTCTTTGGTGTGCATAATGAGCCAAAATAGAAGCTATTTCAGCTTGATGTACTGTCAAAAGTCTCGCATACCTTCATGTGTGGATGCATGAATGATTGATGAAGGAACAGCAACAAGAAGCTCCGTTGTCCAGAACTGTATATAACCACCGAGACAGTAACATTGAACGCTCTACTAAGCAAATGGGGTTTACAAAAACTTACTACAGGTGATAAACCGTGCAAGAACTCAGTAACACCTTTTCCGGGTAAGATACGCATGATAGAAATATATACGTTTCAACATTACGACCGATGTTAATACGGATTCCCTTCTACTCACCCAAAACATCATGGCGACGAGGAAATATATATCACAATATGGTCATATACAGCTTAATATCAAGCCTGCAAAATCACGCAGAAAATAAGTCAGATCCGTTCTAAATACCAACTGAGGAGAGAAAACAAATGATGATCTAAAAGGTTATAATTACAAAAGATCAACTAACGTGCAATTCGAGCAAGGCAATAAATAAAGGCTGTACACAGGCCTTCAAACACCTGAACCCTAATTATGCTGCCTTAATTAAAGAGAGTCTGTAAAAAATCCTTTATCAAGAGTCTTAATTGGTTTATTTGATCAAGCTTTGCACGTAAATATCGCATGTGACAGGAAATCAATCGTTTTTGCTTACAATTGACCCCAAAAATTTTTGTTAACCATGGTTGAAGGCCGAATGAAACACCAAATTCCAAACAAAATTACGCATAACTCCTTTATTTAAAACATATATTTTACTTCCCCACGTCAAATTTAAAATAAAAACCACACACAAAGTATTGGGAGCTTAAAAGTAAGTTAATATTATGGCAACGAAATAAAATGGAGTCGTGATTTTAAAAGTTGTATCGCTGGAATCAATAACTTTAATAAGAAAAACATGCTTCATTGAAAAGAGTATCTCTGAACGAATTTATAATTTATCATATTAGGAATGAAGTTTTTTCCTTCCAGACACCTTTCATGTGAATTTTTTACACACGATTTCGATAGCATTGTACTTGGGGCCTTCAGGTCTAGGGCAATCTAATGACACTGGTTGCTATTTAGGCGGAACCTTAGTGCACAAAAATAAACAGACGCGCACTGATCACGTATTGGTATAGGTATTTAGAGGTGACGACTAACAGCTTACGTCATTTGCGCCATAGGGGAGGGTGAGGAAGGAAGGGTGAAGAAAAACCCTGAGTCGGCATTAGCCTTCACTTCGCGGAAGACACCAAAGGGGCCACAGCTTAGCGTCCCATCCGACGGACGGAGTGACGTACTTTAAGTAACAAAGAATTCAAGCAAGGATCGGGCTCACTTAAAAAATCTCTGCCACCAACGGGTTCTGAACCCGGACCCACAAAGTAGGAGGAAAAACTTTAGCCACAACAACAACACGGGCGGAGTGAACTCATACTGCGGACCGATTGAAATAAAATTGGGGTTCCCCATGTCCACCCTTGTACTAGTCCCATCAACGTACCCTTGGTGATGTTCTCGCTATAGGATGGTAAGCAAATGAGCATGCTCATATCAGAATACTTTGTGTATCGTTAAAGCATACAAATCTACGCATAATAAGGATTCCAGATGGTATGAATTTAATACACTTGATAAGGAGTTACCACTTTCATTTTATTTGAAAACTTATCAGTCTACGGTAAAATTTAGAATGCGCATTCAAGCGAAGGGCCCCAAAGGTAAACTGCACATGCGGGTCATTCGTAAACGTTATTTTTTAGGAATAAATTAAGATCACAACTACAACTGAGACAACTTTGGAAAAGTGCTGAGTCGCAATTTGAGTAAATTATCCCCAGCTCTGAATACAAAGGCATCGCTTAAACAATTGCGAAATGAATGGTTAGGCGCGTGTAGCGGCTGTTTGTTGTTTCCTAGAATACGACGGAGAAGTGAAAGGAACGAGGTTTGAGGAGGTGGACTCAGAGCTGACAACACACTCTCGGCGAAACGTATTCCATCTCATCTTCCACCCAACTTCATCCTGGTTGTACGTCCGTCAAGGAACAAGCGAGGGTTAGGGATTCATGAGAGGACTTCAAAGGAGGACTTCGTAGGTAATGCGGCATGGGGTCCGCTTGAGAGAAGACTGGGAGATGAGGGGGATCAGGTGATGATAGCGTCGAGGGAAGGACAAAGGCTACGGGTGGATGTGAAATGAAAAGTTGGGAGACAGTGAGGGAAAGTTGGAGTTGTGGGTGAAAGGAAGAGAATTGTAGCGATGAATTGTAGTTCTGAATTGGGAGGTGCTACGATCGACGTATGGTCAAATTGAGCTCGATCCGTAAAAGAAATGAATAAATTTGAGACAAGTTATATTATTCAGTTAACGTTCCACGGCATGAGTAGAATACGGTAGTTGAATAGAATGAATTCCCTGAGGGCATGCTTTAAATTGAAGATACAAGTGATAAGGTAAGGAAGGGATTAGGTAGAAGGTAGGCAAAAAAGTAAATAAAGGTTTAAACTACAACAAGATTAAAATTATTTGTTTGAATATTTACGCAGCTCTTTCTATCTTATATGTTTCTTTCGGGAAATGCTGCGTGGAAGTCATTTAAACCCTTAAGAAAACTGATTTCCATGAAAGAGATAAAATAATTTGGACGTAGCATTTCCCGAAAGGAACATATTAGAAATATTAAAACATAAAATGAAACAAAAGACAAACGCAAGCACCTAATCACTCACTGACGTAACTATCATATTTATCTTAGCAACAAAGCTAACCTGACAATGATTGCGTGTATGTCTGTGACCAACGCGAACATTTTAATCAAATTTATCCATAAATGTCAATTAATTGAGTCAGCATACTAAATTCCGTACTTTATTTCATTTCCTTCAGTAGTTACCCCACACATCCGCTAACATAAATACTCCTATAGACAAGTTAATTACTCCAAGATTTCAAATGGACTGTCCGGTATTTTGAAGTTTGCCTTCATTAAAGAATAAATGAGTGTGATATTAACGAATACCAAAACCGTTTCACGGCATATACAGGCAAATAGATGGCGAAAAGACGCCAAAGAGTTGATGGAAGTATCAGAAGGAACTGTATATCTTTCCTAGAAGTAATGAGCGACTTACAACGCTCCACAGGGTGGCTGTCTGCCCTTTTTCCCTAGAAATGAAAAAAAAAACATGAAAGCCTCTTGGAACAAGGAGAGGGCGCATAAAAAAATAGAACTCTCAAAACGCGTTGACCTTTGCATTGCTATTCATGCCGCTCCTTCGCCTACCGTCTTGTGCCGCGTATAGGCACTTTGCCAACTGATTATTCCGCGAGAACCTCAATCGATATCGCCGCAAACTTCAGCAACTTTAGCCTGACGCTACGAGGAGAGAAACCATTTCCACACATCATCAAAAAGCGACGTTTTGAGTGAAATTCATCACCACGTTATATGGTACCATTCCGTGGTACTTTGGTACGGTAATAATAAATTTCCAGAGGTTAAAGTACCTACTATCGTTGAAACTAAATTCCCTGGCTCTTTTGCACACAGTGGTGACAGAAATTTTCAAATTTACGAAGTGACATGAAAATTAAGCGATCGTATGTGGAGTCAAGAGTTCCAATCGGCAACAAATGTTCACTCCCTCTAACGAAGCTGATAGTAATTTTAATATGAAAAAACAAAACAATTTTTTCCAAAGAAAATAATAGGAAATTGACACCACCAAAAATGGTTACCATTCACGAACTAGCAAAAAAACGGCTTGATTATTAATCTGTACCAAGGGATCGGCTCTTGCTTCGAATTGTGTACGTGATGGAAATACCATAAAGTAATATCATATCAGAGTTTACCAGTTTGTGCACCCTAAATGTTTAAAATGACTTCTCCGCAGTCATTATCGTATATTTGTTTAAATACGGAAAGCAGAAATACGGCAAGATGGTATTATTATCTTTTTTTATCATTCTAGGACAAAAAGACTTAAACATTGGCTCGAGAGACACCCTAAAGATAAGAGACACCCAACTAAACTTGCAATTATTACTACTGCTAAAGAGAATGTTTTATCCGTACTTACAATGAAAACGATAGAAGAAACCCGTAAAAGTCACGAACTTACCTGAAATAAGAGAAAAAATAGAATGTTAGAATGAAAAAATTCACCAATCAATATAAATGTACGATTCACAATATCTACAGGCAAGAACAGCATGATGAAAAGGCCTATTACTTCAGAGGAAGCCACATTCAAATATTTTAACCTTATGTAACACCGGATTAGGGATAGGGCACTATCTTAAAGATGGTATTGCTTTCAAATATTTAATTAATTTTTTGCCCCAAAGAAAATGAAAAATATACTTCAATAATATATTCCCATTAACTGAATAAAGGCGCCCACCTCCCCTGAGTCATTAAAATACTCATTTCCCTGCGTTTCCATAATGTCTCCAATTTTGTAGCACATTGTGGAAATTATTTCATGTGGCTAAATGAGGTCACAGTGGCACATAGTCGCTTCAAGAACATAACACAGAGGAAGTCATATAAGTTGGGATTATGATCAACGTTTATAGCTCTTTCACCTCGGTGGATTTAAAGCCGTAGTGTAATCAGTGACCTAAATATAATTTATTGCCATCCAAATAATATTGGGAATATGACTTCATCAGACCAAATAAAAAGCTAGGAAGTGGCTTACTTTCGTCGAGAAAAAATTGCTTCTACTGGAATATTAAGTGAACTAATACCGTGCATGCGCAATAAAAAATGAAGTAAACTGCTCGTTGGGATAAAATGGAAAATAGGTCAATCACAACTGGAACAACAGCAATAAGAGTACGAGAAAGTAAGGCTATTTTCTGGGTTAAAGTAACACAGCTGTCATAATGTTACAACAAAATACATGTTATATCCGTATCCATGATAAAATACAAAAATAGCTTGAATTACGCATGAAAAAAAATACATTAGGATCAGAGATAACTAGTTGATGAGGACCTGTATGCCTACAAGGGATAGTACTGTCCTTAATTGGCACCCGCTGTAGTATGAGACAATATCAAGAAATGTATCTTAACGAACACAATCTTCAAAATCGTGCAATGCATCGACGATGGATAAAAAAACTAAAAATTCTCTGCTTCACTGAAACTAAACAGAAAATAGCTGACTGTAAAATCTACACACGTGAATCATTCTATGAAATTAATGAGGGAGTTCTTGAGAGAAAATTTTAGGATATGGTCTAAGATTTGTACCCGTAATTTCAAACAAAGAGCCAAAAGGTAGATCAGTAATAATAAATTGGACTTTATTTTTACCCAACGCCAACTGTCTTCTGCGTCCAGCTGCTGACAATACAATTAATTTTCATGTCGGGAATCAATATGCGACATTTTTCTTTTTCCACCAGCATCTTAAAGCTTAGCCGAAGGAATCACTAAAATATCATAAAACTTATATGGACCTCTTTTTTCAAGGCATTTTCAAAAATTCAATCATCAAACTTAATACCTAACAATGCTGACATGCATTAATCAGTATTTTTTTTAATAGCAACTTGCTACAAGAAATTTCAAATTGAGTGAATGCAAACGCAATCTGCTGAACAATTGATGAAGAAAACTATTGATGCATATCAAATCAATCAATCAAGTATTCACGATGGCATATAATTTACCTTTAAATAATATAAAAAATTCTCTGTATTTACCTTTGCAAATTAACGGCAAATGTTTCCTTCAGGGGTCCCGTAAGGTAAGATGGAATTAAATAAATACAGTGTTTCAAATTCATTAATATAATAAACTTTATGGATTCTAAAGGGGTACATTACCTACATCGCATATCCATAATACGTTTCGTTCCTCCATCGGCGCAGGTTTGAAGCTTAGCGTCAAAATATTGATCTGATGGTCCCCTATTCAAATCGAGATGATTTAGATATAAAATGTCCCCACAGCCTTAAGATACCCAATCAAAAATCCACTCGGTGAATTTCTCATCATTATCATTTATAGCAAATCGGATAACTGGCTCCTTCTCTCTCATTTGAGTGAAATATTGCAGTATCCCGTATGCTACCAGCTCTTGAGCATTAGAATGCAGAACTTTGAGAGCAGTATTACACGTGGAAACAGGTAAAAATAGTCTTTCAATGTCATTGACTGCCTTATATATCTACTTTACCCATTATAAGGATAGCATTTAAACTGAGAAAATAATACATTGAATACATCAGTGGGTATCTAAATGCGCAATTACGAAAAATATTGCATTCTTTCGAAATTTCAACTTGAAATGACTTGGACAGGGAGGCGTACCTACAATACTTGCAGACTATACCGAATGCATAAGGCTCTTCGTTTGGAGTACCTTAATCAGGCTATAGTAATGGAAAAATAATGCGAAGAAAATGCTTAAAAAAGTGAAAACAGAAGTAGATTTGAGGTAAATTTCCTCATCAACTCAAAAACATTAAAATATATATACAGAGAGAATGTCTTGATTGAAACTATGAAATACAAACGTTTCTCTCTCTCTTCTAAAGACTCAATGAATTAAAAATACAACGAAATAAAACGGAAATGAGAAAAATGCGTCCGCGAGTATTTAACTCCCTGCACCATAAAACAATATGAATGGCAAAGTAATCTAATGAAAAATGTTTGAGAGGAAATTTTCCCTATCTTAATGTAATTTTTGCCGCAAGAACAAATCTTAAAAAACGAAAAAAAAACTTATCTTGGTGAATATTCGATACCCATGGCGCCAGCATAAATTTTCATCCTAAAGATATTTTTGTTTCGTCGGGTGAAGTGATGGAAATTTTAAAATAAATGCAGCTATAAGAAAAATTCCAAATCCAAAAACCACGGGTGTTGCAGCCAATTTCTACGGATAAATTTTATCCAGCTGTTATAGTAAATATTGGGACAAAGATAAGAGATAACTAACCATCCTATGCTGCAACATATTACATGTTTTATAAATGTCTGAACTTTCTTTTCCAAAATCCATTGCAAGACTAATTCGTTGATTTTGTGCAAATAATTCACTCTTCAGTATAAAATACAAATTCACACCATCAAACAATACAAATAAAAACCAGCCGATGATTATTACTACAATGATGCAAGTGCGCGGTTACTGGAATAATTGAATGCAGAAACATTGGAAGACACTGGGGTCATATGGCGTATTTACTTCAAGCGAAATTGTACACTCTAATGATGGCTAAGGTTTATAAAACTACGGAAAGTGAAAATTTTGAGGCCATAATTATAAGAAAAGAACACATATACCGAGATAAATCCAAAACATTACATAAATTTGAGGCAAATTACAAAATTTTAGAGGAGGAATATTTTTAATGATAGAAATCCAAAAATTTGCAGCAAGTTGTTAACGAATCTTATAATTCAAATAAAGCTTATGAATAATACAGCAACATAAGACATTTCAAAAGAGATATTTAATATCCTAAATTAATGAGATGTTTCACAATATTTCATCAGCAAATTACGAATAATCTGCTATTTTATCTCCAACTTCCCTTCCTTTGTTACCTCTCCCACTCAGCAATGACCCATATTAAGTTGCATACGCTTCCCTTGTTCTTCTCGCATTCTTTATTCCGCTCATGACTAAGGGCCCTTATCTCGAGGGCATAAATATATAAATGCTGGAAAAAAATAAGGCGCGAAAAAAAACTGGCGAGAATAATACAGACTACAAGTTGAGACGCACATTTTAAAGGTGAAAAATCCTCTCCTTTACCCTGTCTCTCGGAGTCTAACCTCCTCCCAGGCCCATTTTTTATCGAGTTCCCTCAATTTCCCGCTGCTTCCTTGCCTCCCCATCCCCTTACCACGCCTCCTCTCTTCTTAGCCTAGTAGTAATTTCACCTCCCCGAGAACCAAGTCCCCCGGATCAAACCAACTTTTTTTCCCCTCTCCTTCCTCGCACTCTTGAAAATAAAAGACCCCCAAAGGATTTGACCCTTTAGACACCCGTCATATCTTTCCCCGACCCCTTTATACCCTGGCACTCTTTCCCTTAGCCTACCGGCCGAGATCATCCTCTCTACCTCTTGTCTCATTCCGCATATACACACACAATGCTCTCTCTTTTCTTCATCTTCCCGAATAAACCTGTCCGCTTCCCTTTGTTTCGCCGTGATTGCGATCCGTGCTCCACATTTAAATATAACTCCACTCGCCCTAAAGGAACGGCGGCCTCATTTGCGCGTTCAAAAGGCAAAAAGGGCGTCTCCTCCTTGTTCCTCCCGATGAGGGCACTAGAGTGCGCGCCTCTTCCTTTGTCTGCGGGCCATATCAGGCGGAAAATGAGCCAGGCTGCTAATTATTTAATTGGAAAAAAATACTTCGGACACAATAATTAGAGTTCTCAAATACATACATATATATGCCGCGTCGCAATTCACGTGGTGTAAGATGTTTTTCCCTCCATGTTTTAAGATTAAAGAAGCTCCTCCAAAATGAATTATTTTGTCTCAAACGTTTATTCCACTAATGAGACACTTTGCAATTCAATCCCTTAATTAAAAATTTACCTATTTTTAGAGGGACGATCCATCTTATTAATTTATCCTTACATCACATTTAATATGGCAGTTAGCAGCTCGAACAAAAGGACAATTTATTGAAGTGAAGCGAAAGTTAAAAACTCCATTGCGGATTCATAAAACAGCGGTTATAGAATTGGCAATGGCACGGATTCATTGCGTGCTAATTTTTGAGTTTTTCTTAAATTTCAAATAGGTACAAACAACGACAGGTATACTGACTAAATGAAGACATGCCGTAGATAATATCATTTCATTCTAGTTCCTATACTTGGAAAAATATTTCGTTTATGTTCTTGACCTAAATGAGGTCTGTCGATGAAACATCAAGACTTACTGCTGATAATTATTATCAATTTCTTTAGAAAACTGTTTTAATTTAGTTAATTTACCATAGCAGAATACCATTCAAAATGTGAGGCTACGCAGTTCCCCGACTACAATTAAGTATTTTAGTAATTTACCAATAATCGTTCGTGGGGTTATTATCTGGTTTAGTAATTACTTCCACGCTTCATTCTTTAATTTTAATCTTCTAATTTAAATCCATACGACAAGGCATAAAAATTCCCTTCATTTGCTCAACTTACATTGTGCTCATATAAAGCGAACTAAATTACTTTCCCGATGGGAAATGTTTTCTTATTTTCTAAAGCGCTTAAGAAAATTAGGCCAGAGACGGAGAATTTTGCTACCATAAATAGAAGGGAGGAAACTCGAGTTGAGGGCTTAAAATGTAAAGTTAAGCACGAAAATATCAAAACAGGCTATTTCATTTAGCAACTCAACCCACTCGTCTTAACGTTTAAAATTACCGCCCATGAGCGTGAAATGGTTCCTCTTCCCTTATTATCCAAACTTCCACGGCACTACCCCCTTTCCTTCCTCTCTCCCTATCTCTCTCCCTCCCTCCCACACATTCGTTAAACCTCTCCTTCTTCGCTCCTTCCTTTACTTCTTCCATCTCTCTCCATGCCCTCAGGTCTCCAGCTCTAGAAATTCCTGCCCCTTTTTTTAACCCTGAATATTTTTTTCGACCCCTTCCTCGTTTTACCTCAATTTTCCTCTTTCTCAAAGGTCGACTTATGGAGACAAAGGAAAAAAACACCGCAAACGTTCAAAGGTGATTGATAATAGATGCGTGGCTATTTTAGTGTGTGTACGTTGATTTAATCAGCGTGTACAGTGCACACATTAAAATGCACGAACACCGATTACAAAAACGAATAGATTACAAACGTAGCCTATTTTTGAAAACAACCATGGACAATACAGAATGAAACTTTGCGGTGTCATTGGCATTGGGCCAGCCCCATGAACTGGATTTGCGATTTTTTTTTCAGAGATAAACCCATTCAATGTTTTTCATTTTCCCTCACATGCGATAATTACGTTAAGAAAAAATACGATAAGTTCTTTCCTTTGTTCTCAGTCAATTATTTCAATACTTAACGGCACATTTTCTAAGCCATTCCGTCAAAAAATATCATATCATATTAAGCTGATTACTATCTGTTTTTACATCTTAATCAGACCTCTGAAGCGACATTTTATCCAAAAAGGACATTAAAACAAATGAAAGTGATAAAATAAGAGAATGATACAGTAAAATGTATAGCAAATACACAAAATGTAAAAATTCGAGCAATAACGAAAACCTCGTAATAAAATTTCAAGCTACAGTGAATTTTAATTCATCGCTAATAAAAATACTAAGCCTCTCACAAGTTGAAGATCCCTCTTAAGGTTTTGACACACAAATTTTTAAGCGGTGAAAATGTAGCCTAAGCTTAAAACAGCACGATTTTAAAAAATATCCAAAAAGTGAGCCGATATATTTTTCCGAATGTTTAACAAAGAAAAACTATTTTTTCCAGCATGATAATAAAAACTACAATATGATCATAACAGAAAATCAAACTCAAATCTGAAACGTAGTTATCACCACCTCTGGCTTTTTACAATCCCACGACCACCTAAAACCAGACCCCTTGTCACACAGACCTACTTCGTGATATGAATGTGTGAAGTAGTTGGAGGATTAAGGTATCACGGGAAAATGAGAGGAGGAGATGAAAAAATAAGGAGGCGATGAGCATTGAAAAAAAAAGGCGTGACTATGAGGAAAACATAGGGGTGTGTGTTGGTGAGCAGGTCTACCCATTAGAGGTGGTGGAAACATTCTACTTATACTCCCTTTCTCCTCCCCTCTTTCCCCTACTCCTCCCGCATCTGCAATTCATGGCTGAGCACTTTACGAGCTGCCTCCGGATGAGATACCGCTCTCTACGCCAGCATCCGAATCCTCTCCCTCACTCAGCCTCTCATTTTCTCTAGCTTCCTTTCCTCCGACGAGATCCACCCCCAACGGCGATAATGGCGGCGACACGAAAAGACACTGCGATTTGTCTGAAGACTTATTACTGCATTTATTTGCGCGCTATTTTCGCGATGTGTTTGAAGCAATTTTACCCTGCTTCCTCGTCACGGAAGTAGTGTGCGTTACTCGACCACTTGAGGAAGCTCCAGTTTATGCTTGAATCCAGTATGTAAGATATATAGATGGCACGGGTACTCATAATGATGCAGAAGTAGTCTGAGCAATAATTTTCATTTTTCACGACCAGGTGAGAATATCAATAATTCATTTGTGCTTGCAATGCAAATCACTCACTCAATTATTCAACCCGAAGGTTTCTTTTGGATAAGTGAGGTTAGAGCTCACCTCGGACTTCGCCTCGGGGTGTGAGAGGGGTTTGGGTTAAAATCCTGGCGGTTGGAGAGGATTTTCAGAGACTGACCAATCCCTGCTTAAATGTTGTGTGGACGACACTTCAATCGCAAAACTCCGTCCGTCGGATGGGACGTTAAACCGTGGTCCCCTTGGCGCCTTTCGTTAAGAACAGGCTAATTCTGACGCCGGGTTTCTCTCTCTCTCTTCCTTTCATTTCCTTCTCACATGGCGCAAATGACCCTCAGCAGTCGGTCGCCTCCTCCAAATACCACGCCATGCCATACAGCGCGAATTATCACGCAGCCATGATGGAGGGGGTTCTTTTCCCTGGGCCATCTCAAACTTCGAGAATTATATTTTGGGGGTGTCCGGAGATAACACCCGCCATTTGAATCAGGACCCATCGATCAGCAGCCAAGCGTTCTACCAACTAGGCCACCACACTCCCCAACAATATTTCTAAGGATACAATATTAAAACATAAAATGCGATGGTAATTGCTAACATATTGATCCATAAATCCAAACATTTTAATTAGGGGTCATGAGGAAGAGAAAAGTTTCTCGGGTTTTCCACCGGTTGATGTCGTCCATATCTCCCGACGTTTCGATCCGCGACTTGTTGATCAACCTCAGAGGATCTTACGTATTCCTTCCACATTCGGAAGATCCCCTGAGGATGATCAGCAAGTCGCGGATCGAAACGTCGGGAGACATGGACGACATCAACCGGTGGAAAACCCGAGAAACTTTTCTGCAACTGATACGCCGGGAAAACCTAAGGTCATACAGGGGTCATGAGGAGTTTGCCTAGTATCGTCACCAGTCTCTTGAGTTGAGCCGCGAATATCTTAACACAGGAAAATTAGCTGAAAAACCAGCTATTAATTGGCTCTTCAGGTTAAGAGGGGTATCAAACAGTTGGGCGTTAGTCTTTAGGATTGATTTTGATACCAAATGCCTTCATATTCAAGTGCATAACGTGGATTGTTAATGAACATGATCGAAGTTACTAGGAAAAAAATCATCATTTTTTTCAGCATAAATTAAAATTTATGAGAAATATATCAATTTTCCTTATATTCGCTGAAAATGTCAACCCGTAAGTATATCCCATCTCATCACTTTTTTAAGGTACTTTGATCATAAAATTTTAACAAGGGCTGGTCTTACTTTCCATTTCAGGTATAAAAAATAAACATATTCTTCTCATTTCTAACTTCAATAAATCATCTATTTTAGCTTTTGATACTCTGGCGCCTCAAAACCTTATGACATTAAAAATTATCAAGCAAGGAAATATAATCACGCAACTAAGCTGCATGCCTAATAAAACAATAAGTAACTGCAATACCAAAAATTTCCAAAACAAAATAGTCCAGACGAAAAAATTGACACAAAGATGAGACGATAGAATGAAATATTTGAAACACCCAATGCCAAAAATTGCTTTTGAGGTGTTCCGTTAACACAGAAGTCTATTATTCTTCACCAAACAAGAGCCCTAACTAGATATTAGCATCATCCGTGAAGTATTTGTAGGTATCATACAAATTTTTCGGCGAGACCTTGTAGCAAGAGAAACTTTCACGACTTTTCTTCCCATATTGGGCAAAGTAAACTTTCCTCGGAAGAACCCTAACTTTCGACCCTTTTCTCGGTCGAGCGGCTTATGGCCGGACACTTCGCTTCAAAATTATCACTGATAGCCTATCACGCAAGGAAGCTGAAATCTCCGTCAACACGGCATTATGATATGTACTCAGGACTAAATGTTAACGAAAAATTCTTAGACATAAAGAAATTCATGCCTGCCTGAAAAAAATGCTCCGGGGTTCGTGAAAAGCAGCCAAATATTTACATTGGCTACACGCTTTTTTATTCGCATTTCACCAAGATTACGTTGAGTAGTTCCACGCTGGAACACAACGGAATCTAATCTCAAGTTAATGATATTATGGCGAATCACTCTTCTTAAGAAACCTAGATTCGCTATGGAAACGTATGAGACTAAGTGGCTCACAGCTCAGTAGGCAATAAAATCAGATGAAACAGTCAATTGTTGGAGACATCAAAGTTCATGAAATAATTTACATTAATATTAACATTAAAACGTACTCAAAATTTTCATGTGTAAAAAGCATAATTTTCCACCATATTTTAACACCAATAGCCCAAAAATCAAGAAACAATCCGCAGTTATAGGTCTTGAAAGAAATTTTTCAATGGATTCTTGCTATTTATACTGTCAATTTACCGAATACAATTTTTTGTGTCTTTTCAATTTCCGGTAAAAATATTACTTGCTCGTTCAACGAATGGCATTGATATTTCCATCATTTTGGTGGAGAAATTGTATATCAGAGCTACGAATAAAATCAACCACACTATACATTAATTTGCATGTCGTTAAGCCTTTTGCCCATATGGTGTGAGCTTTTAGGGTTAACTTGTTAAAATTAACGGTTCCTTTCACAACCGCAAGAAACTTCCTCACCATGCATACGGAAATAATAGTGATGCGCTGCAATTCCACATGAAATAGGTTAAATGAATGGAACGGGTTCCACCACAGTGCAGCAGTATCCAATAAAATTTTCAACACGATGGCCAATAGTCATGCAAAAATTAAATACACAAAGTTTTTCCATGATTTTATAGCATGCTACGTGTAAAATTACAACTTTGGGCTTCTTTAATCTGTGGCGTTACAAAGGTAAACGAAAACTTCATTTTTTTATTCTGCACGATGAAACCCTTTGTCACGCATCATTTCATTCTTCTTCAGAGCTTTTTCCTCAGTTCTCTCCATTTTTTCCTCGGTCTTTCTTCCCTTTGTACTATCCGAAAACTCTTGCCCTCAATTATTTAAAAAGCAAGCCTCCACTCCGATAATTTCTTTGAAACTTTTCTCATTAATTACGCGAAATCCCTACATATTCTGCTTTTATGGTTCCTCCAAAGATTAAGCTGATTTATCCGCGCTGAAAATGTTTCCTGAGCTGCTTGAAAATCATAAAGGAGTGTCTGGCACCTGAGATTCGGCCACTGCTACTTCCTCCGTACATCTTCCCGTCCATACAGCTTGCGTATGCAATTTATTTTTCTTCTCTAGGAGTCGCAAACACGCATAAATTTTCTTTCTTGTGCCTAACCTAAAAAAAATACCTTAACATTGAGACAATGTTAATGATTTCCAAAAGAACAAAAACGTATGTAAATGCGATCAAAGTTCATAAGAGAAAAGGTGTTCTTCCCCCTTAGTATCCATTTTATCATTCTATTCGCCTAGCAAGTTACTCTGGTATTTCACTGATTGCTGAATCTAATTCTAATGTAATACACCTGACGAGTTAAAACATATATTTTTTACGCCTACAGCACAATTTGGAATTCTACCCAATAGAGAGAAGATTATTTATTCAATGCAAATTTATTATACTTTTCGACCACATTAAATACGTTTTTTTGTCTATTTTGCATGGCTGGCATACTTCTTAGTACCTAACTTTTCGTTTTCCGTAGGACATCTTCATTTAAATAACATATTTTCAATATGCTCGATCCAACGAGTCAACTAATTTATAAGATAGCTATAACGGTTTACTACCATGTACCAACGATTAACATAAATACCTCGGATTTTACTTTTCAACATTTATAGGTGACTCACGATTTACAGGATAATATACACCAGGCCACATTTAAAAGGGTGTATAGCCATTTGAGAGTACCATGGAAATAACAGATAAAAGGAAGAGCCTAAAGCAACTAAAAACTTAGTCCTCGGCCTAAACAAGAGACAATAATTTTGTCCATGGCAGGAAATTATTATTGATTAATTGAAAACAATTACCGATACTTAACTCAATAAAACGATGATCACTAGCTTTCCCAAATTACGAAAGAAGATAATATACGCGCGATGTTTTGTTTCAATTTTCAATTGAGAAATATATTTTTCCCACTCCTCATAAACATCCTTGGCTAAACTAGAGTACTTATTAGATTCTTTGTCACGGTTGTTTGCCTGTATCCAATAAATGTCATTAAACAATGGAAAATTACGCATATTCTGAAATCATGAACAGTATAGTTTCATTTTAATCGTTCATTGTCTTTATTTATTTATTTTTTGTTTATTTATTCCCATACCACCGGATACAGCACCTATTGGCTATTTCACTTCACGGTGTACAAAAAAATAACAGTTACACGCGCACGAACTACCATATCTTGGATAGGGGTAACCTACCCAGTCTAGACTCGAACCCGCCACCTCTCATTAGGCAGGCGAAGACTTTACTCCGCCGCCACCGAATCCGAAAAAAATGAAGACTTGTTCATAAGATGAACTCTAGTTAGACATAGTTCTAACGGGATAGCACAGTAGTATTTGAAATGACATAGTATCGTTAATTCTCTATAGTGTTCCGTATTATTCCTACCGTACAACGTATTGAAGGAATTATCGCGAGAGAAAATACATATTTGTTATTATAACTATCCTCCTTTGCCTTTTCTTGGATAGAGCACACGGAGTCCACAGTCATATTGCAGCCGCATTACGATGAAAAGGGAAGGATTTACGCATTGCGTAACCACTGCACAGCGGCCAAGAAAGAAGAGGGATTGCGGCGAGAATGAGTGGAACTCGTACAACGGGAAAATTTCCAGGTCAGCGGAGAATTAGTGAACGAGATAAACAGATGAGGTATCTCGACGTCACGCACGACTCCATGAAAATGGAATTAAAAACGTCGGCACCAATAAGGCGGCTCCAGTAGAGATCGTAGCCAAGGTGATCGGGCGGTAGATAAAAGCTGAAATTAAACCTGGCATGGAAAAAACATAAGCCCTTACTCGAGTAGAGTGATATGTTTTCATTTTTTTCACCTTTACATGGAAAAGGAAAAATTGCATCGAAGTAAGGCGTGGGTTAAGATAAATTGATGGGATGATGAAGAATGTAAAATAGAAAATTAATATTTTGGCCCAACGGAGTGGAGACCTAAATCTAACCGTTTCCAAGAAATTGAAGACTATTTTACACTAAGATAAAATCGCAAGATTTCATAAACCGATTATCAATAACAGAAATGTCGACCAAAATATAACACGTGCGATGTGCTGGTTGAAATTTCAATTCAAAAATAGATGTTTCTCAATACAAATTAACCTCCTTGACAAAAAGAGACTTAGCTTCAAAGCATCCTCACATGTTTCGTACTCGTCTTGACACACCAAATTAGACCCAAACTATACTTTTATCATGCCATTTTATTATTACTAACGCTCAAGAAAAAGGTAACAACAAAGTATAAACTAAAAGAATAAATAAATAAATGAGGAACTTAGAATTATTCCGTTCGACCTCATCCCTGTTTTTTACCTCTCTTTCACTCTGAAAGACTGAATTAAAAAATAAAGGAAAAAAATTCCGCCAATCAATAAATACAAAACAATAGTGATGCAAATACACACCGCTTAAAATGCAATGCACACATGATGGCTCCCACGATAAAGCCTCTGTTCAACATGACTCAACATCAACTAAACATCATTGTCATCTTTGCATTAATAAAACTATGGTAAAAATACTTGAATAGCCAAGATATGATTATTTTACCAGAAATAGCACTTGATTGGCGGTTGTCATACCTAGAAACGCTGAGCTTAAACCCTTTATAACCCAATATTGCTTCTAAGCAACATCAAAAGTGTTTAAAATTTCAGCTCTGTATATGAAATATCTCAATTAACCATTATTTTGTTGTGTAAATTTTAATGATGAAATATTTAGCTGCCACGATAATCATAATTAAATGTAAAAGTTTTCAACTTGAAAAATCTTTAAAATTGATTTCTCCCAGAATAAGCTCAAGGTTAGAAATTGTTAATGCAAAAAGGTATTGCGAAAACTACTCCAAATCCAAATTATGTTAGCAGTTTGATATTAAAACGCCAGAGATGGGAAGATCAAAGGAAAGCAAAGTTTTTGAATTCTGCTTTACTGTCTAGTCTATGTTATTTTTACCTATGAAAAGCTTGATTGAGAAAACGATTCACAATATTTAAAAAAAGAATAAAATATGAAATACAGGAAATACGTGCAAACACAAGACACCTAAAATGAATTTGATAGCCACTTTCTTGAAGGAAGATGAGAGGGTTAAACTTGTCAGTTGTGCGTTTCCTTTTCCCCGAGATATTTCATCCATGACACTGATATTAATTTATATTTTTACGCGAATTTTAGCTGTAGTGCAAAATAAAAGATTATTACCACTATTTTTTATGGTTTTAAGACCTCTATAGAGCTTTCCTTCTTCCATTTTCTCCCGCCGTTCTTCCTCACGTCTTCGCCCGTCTTTCGTCGCTCCTCCCGGCCGACGCCTCCACTCCTTAATCCCCGGCACACATTTCCGTCGCCTTAATAGGTTACTTCCGAAATTCCTCCCCGTTGCCATAGTAACTTCTCTCATCTTCCCTCGGGCTCCATGGACCCCTATTTATCCTTCTCCCGTGGATCCTCCAAGCCGACGTGGAAACCGAGAACTAAAGCCTACCTCTTCCATACAACGTACCCTATTCCCAAAACCCGCTGCGGATTTTAATCACAATGACTACCGAACGTATCAACTTGAAATATATAAGATTGATGTTTACAAGTGGGGATTTTATTGCTAAAACTGCAAAATGATGTATTACGTACCGTAATCATAATAAGATAAGCAGCGCTCACGTAGGGCCATGTGAATATGATCCAACCTCAGTTTTCAACCATGCAAATCTTATAAAAAATTGCTTATTTTACTATTCCTACACCAATATGATATTAAGAGAGTTTGTTAATGGAGAATACACCATTAATATATTTTGTAAGGGGAATTTCGCTCGGAGTCCATCCTGAAAATTAGTTAAATGTGCGCGAAATTAGAAAGAACCCAAATTTTACAGCCACATAGTAAATATGATAAGAACCATTGCTCTGCCTGAAGTTAAATGGTTCCTTGGGAACATACCCAGGTAATTTTTGAAAGAGGAGTGCCTTTGAAGTGATTATATTAACTTAACTAACTGTACTTGTCTATCACTCCAGTCATAATTTAAGTAAGCAACTATCAATTAACATAACGCCTTGAGTTACTGGCAACGAATCCATTAACTTATACTTATCATCGCCTTGTACACGCACGGCAATGCGTCACCCATTCATTGCATTTGAATCATTAGCACATGTAACTTGTAACGCATCCGGTAGTAAAATTCCAAGGCACCACCAGAAAAAGACATCGATAATATGAATTTTTCCGATCATATTATTAAGTGTGAGACTATCCAGTAATTCTAAAAAAATACATACCTAACTGGATTTTTAGCGAAGCTGAAAAAGCTGTACTTTTCTTTCGTTCCGGAGTAATTTTTGTGTTGTTAATTTCAGAGACTCAAGCTAAATCACTTCTCTCCCTTTATTTCTCCTACCCGTCCATTTCCACGAGGCGCAATCAATATGACAACCCATGAAAACTTATTACAATCCGACACAAAACAACACCAGTAAAAAATATCTTAAATTCTTCTATACTGCTTAGCGAACCAAGTTAACTTATTTAAACATGGCAGAATGTTCTTCGGGTGATTAGCGTCCTCTGTCCTCTCTGATTATATACTCTGTGCCCATATCCTATGCAAAAAAATACCTCATTGTCAGTCGTGGCCACCTTTCTTACGCGGTGAAACTACCCCGTATCATAATGGAAGTGAATGGGTAATTTTCCCCCTCGATAATAGATTTTGTTTCAATAAAATGACTAAAAGTAAACTTGAAAATGGCATATAACTGTCGAAAGTAGCAGTCAATCGAAATACCAGGTAAGTAAAAAACAACTCATTTCTTATATAATTACTTAAGTTGTTGATTAAAATTACTTTAGTAGATCAAGCAGTCCTCAGAGCCCATAATTTCAGGTTCTCTAAATTATATCAACATCATTGTATACGTTATACTAATTCTTCTAATCCTAAGCTGCTTTCACTCATGAACTCCGTCTTCCGCATTACACCATTACATCTCAGTCAGTAATTTTTTCAACTGTTAGAGACCACGCTTTTATGAAGCTAGGTACCAAATTTTGACGTAAAATTAAATTTTCTTTGCCAAGCTACGAAGTAGAAACTTCTAAATTATAGAACTTCTTCTTTATTTATTTTATTCTAGACTTCTAAATTATAGGCTCAGATAGAGTGGCATATGCGTTGGTAGTTTTGGCTCGAATTGATTCACGTTGACCCAACATTGAATGTATCGCCAATGTGTAAAAAAAGCTATTGTCGAGCTCAGATAGAGTGGCCTGTTATAAGATACACAGACGAAAATCATTTTTCATAAATCATTTAGTTTCCCATTTCAAACCAATTAACTTCATGATTGAAATTTTGAGAGAATAAAATGGTGGAATGTTACCCATCGTTCCTCAACACGTTTCTCCTGAGCCGGCTCCCAAGTATGAAGAAAATGGCATTTACATGGCCATGGGATAGATCCACCTTAAGTGAATACACACCACGAGTTGGCAGCCCTGGATCGCATTGCTTCAGCGTGGACCGAGCGATGTCTTTGTCTTCGCGTCCCACCTTCAATCCCGTCATGCCTCCAAACTATGAGACGAAGATTCCTGAAGACGCCATCTCAAAGGAAGCCATCTCATCCCTCGACCCCTCCCTTTCCAATATCACATTCCGCTCCACCGCCTCGCAACGACCCCTGCCTAGACCACCGGCATCTCTCCCCTGCGCGGCCAACCAAGCATTCGCCCCCGGCCAATTCTCATACTCTTCACTGCCCCAGTATCCACGGCGTCACACGGGCTGGATTGCGTCACAGCCAAGTACACAGTGATTGCGCCATAAAAAGCTATGAGGCTTATATTCTTGCGCCCTATTCAATCAATACTTATTCCTCGAATGCAGGATATATCACGGGTAAGTTCAAAATCTTCATCGGTATCTATCCTCGGCGATTCAAATAGCACCTCCTTTTATTTCCAACTGTTGTAATTCAACTTCCTATATTACATAGTTTATAAATTAATCACTTTTAGTCTGACGAGGAATTAGAACGAATTATCTCGGAGATTCAGAGAAAAAGACTTCAAATATTAAGTTTAAATGGAAATATTTAAAAACATACCGTGCTGGTATCACTGAAAAACTAGTTTGAAAAACTTGTTCATAAGTAGGATTGCAAATACTTCGAATTCTCAGTTTTCAATTACATTTTTCCCTAGTATCCCACTTTCCGATAATATGTTAAGAAATACTGAAAGTTATTTTAAGTAATTTCACATGTTACTAGACACCTTGAAGGGCAATATCAATAACACTAAAATCGAAAACATCTTTAATGAATAAACTAATTTTCATCTCTTCGTCAAAGCCTATGCTTCAACTTGTTTCACCTTTACGTAGATCTCTTTGGTTTATCCTCGTCCTTATTTCTCTCATGTGAACCCATCCACTACTCTTTTCAGTGGGGTAATTATGGTCTTCAGAAGGCCTATTGAAACTAGCAGTATAGCGCAAATACCTCAAACAGAAATTTAAGCACCGAGGAAAACAATAAACGAATACCAACGGTGCTATTAGTAATTTCAGCGGTCCTGTGAAGGAATAGACCACTCACTTCAACCAAATCACTTGTAATTTAATAGTTATTCTTAGGCTTCGATGATAAAGAGTTATTTTTCCCTTATCCGAATTTCTTCCATTCCTATCTCTATTCCCTTCCATTTTCACTCTTTTTTAGCGTCTCCTTTCCCTCCTTTCCTTCCTATCTCCGAAGATATTCCTTATCCTCCCCATCCGTAAATGGAAACTTGAATACTTATTTCAAGAGCGAATGAATGAAAAAATCGGTCCTCACTCCTCACTACATTTTAATTTGATTACAAAATTTTCCACAAGAAGTGTTTTATTTCCAAAGGTATCCCCTCCCCCTCCAATGTATAGGGCCAATAGGTGATTTCCGCAATTATATTTACCCATGATGGTCATACGACATGTAAAACTTAGGTAACACAAAATATAATGTAAAGCAAGAGTAGTGGAAACCTCGACATTTCGCAGGAATTTATTTCCTCAATTATTTAATTCGCATGAAGCGTTTCGAAGTCGAACTTTCACATCATCACGCCTGAATCGGTTGAATTTATTCATTTCCTCGTTTTCTAAAGAATTTTTCCGAAAATAAAGAGGTGAAATATGAAAGCAGTTTAAAGAATTTCATGCGTTGAACAAGCAAGGAATAATGTAAAATGTCCATTCCTTTGGCAACTCCCTTCCGACTTACAAGTACAAGACAAGGTATTGTAGCAGATGATGGCTCTGTGAGCCGAAACGCGTCGTACGCATTAAATAAATGTGGAAAAGTGCAACCTTTTATTTCAAGATCTCGAAATTCCACTTTATCACGCCTGTATCGGTCCCATTAGTTTTCTTAAGAATTTTTCCGAAAATAAATACTTGAAAAATGAAAATAATTTATAGAATTTCATGCGTTGAACAATAGCAAGGAATAATGAAAAATTTTCATTCCTTTGACCACACCATTCCGTCTTCGCTCCTCCTTCGTTTGTCCTCCTTTTACCAATCTGTATCCTTCCCTCCGCCCTTAAATGCCTTTCTCCCGGCGATAAAAATCCTTCCAGTCCAATCTCCCGACTCCCAAACCCCACAACACTCCTCTCATCTAATCTTCCTCTCTCCCTCCCTCGATTCTTGCCCAAAGGGAAGGCACTAACGTCGTTCCTTATTATCCCCAGGCATCTCTCCAGTCCTTCCTCGGCCCTTGAGGAGATATATCCACCCTCTTTCATCCCTGTACCTCCTCCTCCCATCCAGCCATCCCCCCAGGAAATTTTCCCACCTCACCTCACTTCCCCTGCTTTCCGAACACACCGATCCGAAAAAAAAGGGAAACTAATAACAAATCCCTCCATCCCTTTTTCGTCCAAGCTACTGCTACCACTCCTCATCCTCACTTTTTCCATTTTTATTTAATTCAGGCATGTTTTATTTTTTTCCACTCTCATTTGATTAGCCAAATTTCCTCTCCCAACCAATTAGCGACGAGTTCCCCTTCCTTCCCCCTTCCGCCTCCCTCCCCTTCTCCGGTCTCCCTGTTTGTCCCATTTATATACGTTCCGACTTGAAATGTCAAACTGTAACTCGATGTCCATCAAATTGAGCTTTGTGCAAACACACGCGAAGGCAGCGCTGTATTTTGTCGAGATGTGAAAGCGGGGCAATCGAGTTAATCATTTAAATGCAGATTTCAGGCTCGGGCGGCAGCTGGTATCAAAAGTATGTTTGAGTTAAATTAAAATTTACAACTTTGTCCAATAATCCACGATTTTCCGAAGCTTTTTCAGTCACATATTAGGTAGGGGATTCCGTTTTTCACCCATTCTAATTGTTTCCATTTTCAGAGGAAAATATTAGTCCATAATATTTTTCTCAGAGATTATACTATTTCTATCAGGAGATAGTGTGGAATAAAAGCTTTTGGAAAATTGTTTCATTTTAAAATTTAAGAGAAAACAATGATAAATCCGTCCTCAGCCGGTCCGAAACCATATATAATGGTTTCGGACCGGCTGAGGACGGCACGGTTGGGAACGGGCACGGCTGAGGGCGGGCGCCCATATGCTTAGTGTTGCATTAATGTCATTGCATTGTAGTGCGCCATTGAATGATAACCATGTACAGAGGTTTAAGGTTACGTTGGGTGCAGGGTGCGCGAACTGGAGTTATTTTGAGCAGTTCCTCCGTCTTGAATAGGGGTTATTGGAATGGGGTTGCTTTGAATAGTTGCTATGTTTGATTTCCTTATATACGTGAACTGTCGTTCGTACGTGATTCAGTCGGTAATCATGGCTAGGAGTGTGGAGAACGCTGTCGCTGCTGCGGGTTATTGGGTGTCCAAAACGTTCGACGACGCTGTAAATTTTATTACCGCTTACTTAGAGGAAGTTAAGTCCATAAAGTTGATATTACACCCCTCGGCGTACTTCCTGAGTAACGAGGACGAGGTGGAGCTACACCTTAACCGTAACTTGGACACCATTTTGGACGAGGACATGCTGGAGGTCGAGGATTTCTTCGGGGAGGCCTACGATAAACTCACCGACATCGAGGCATTTTCCCAGATGATGGAATCCGGCCTCATCTTCGTGGGAATTTCAGCCTGGTGGTTTACTATGGCCCCATCCCAACCGAACAACTCTGCACAACCCACGAGTCGAAACACGAGGAACGCCGAATTCTTCACCCGGGGCTCTGGTGCTAGAAGGGTGAAGATGAAGAACACATTCCCCGGTTGCCTTGCATTGGCTCATACTTGGGACACATCCTTGAATAACAGGCAGCAGATGCGAAAGATTGAAAAGTGGCTGAGTGAAAACCCATGTGTTAACGTTGACAATATGCATATATCCGAATTACCAGCATGGCATGTTTGCGTCGGTAAATTTAACATTCAGGTATTTAATGGGAGGGGTAACGTTATATATAATGTTTCGTTGACACCCACTGATGACGTGATACGCCTCTTTTATAATAATAATGGGAAATTTTCCTTCATCACTAAGCTAGACGCGTTTCTGAGGGATAAAACCAAGGGTACCGCAAGAATATTTTGTGATGGTTGCAAGAGGTATCACACGAACGGAAAGTGTAAGGTGCGCGTAAGGTGCGTGACAGATCCGAATATCAAAGTCGATAGTAAACCCAAATGCAAACACTACTTGGTGATATACGCGGACTTTGAGGCGTACGTCGACGCTGAGGGGGAGCATCATCTTTCGGGTTACTGTTGGTACGCTGTCAGTCGAGGGAGGATAATCAAAAAATCTCTTCGCACGGCTGACGATCAGCCTAAACTTGCTGAACATTTCGTGCAATCCGTCTCCGCGTGGGTCAAACAATGGTCGCTCAGCCCCGGTTATGAGACCGATAAATGCATGATCTGCGGGAACGAAATTCTAAACAGAGAGAATGTCTTCCATGGAAGACGAAATTTTATCGATGGGACTACGGGTTCTTATCACAAGAGGTGTTGGAATTATTTTGAAAACGCCATTGTAATCTTCTTTCATAACTTCCGAGGTTATGACAGTCATCTGATTTTAAGGGAAATTATTCGTGAGTTCGGAACCCGGGTACAATGCAACGCAAAATCTTTCGAAAAAATCGATGTGATGGCTGTATTGACTGATGAAGTGCGATTTAGAATAATGGACAGTTATAACTTCCTGCCTTCCTCCCTTGATGCTCTCTCCCAAACGATAGAATCGCCTAAATTCCTTCCGTCTGGCTATCAAAGCAAGGCTCCATTCCCATATGAATGGTTCGACGCGATTGAGAAACTACGTAACACGCTCCCGGACGATGACAGAGCTTGGTATAGTAAGGTCACGGGGGTTCAGCAAAATAAGAGCCTCGCGTTCGATGTGTATGATAAGGAATGCATGCTGACCTTTAAAGATTACCACAACTTTTACCTTGACTTAGATGTCGCGTTGTTGACGGAAGTGTTCGAATCCTTCAGAGACGCGTCTTTCGCCACATACAAATGTGACCCGGTGTATTTCCAGGGCATACCATCGTTCACGTGGTACTGCAGCCTCAATGCGAACCCCTCGGCTTTTAAGGTTATTCTGGATCCCGATTTGTACGTCTTGGTGAAGGAAAATATCAGAGGAGGCGTCGCGCAATGCATAAAACGACATGCCATTGTTGAAGGCAATTCAGATGAACACATATTGTTCATGGATATCAATGGATTATACTCAAGTGTGATGTGTGAAAAGTTGTGCGTTGAGCACGTGGACACATTAGATGAGCTCCCTGCTGATTGGCAACGATGGGCAGAGGATGGTGAACGATGCTTTTTGGCTTTAGTAGACCTCAGTTATCCCTCCCACCTTCATGATGCTCATCATCAGTATCCCCTGGCCCCGCACAAGCACAATGAAAGACTGTGCACTACCTTTCTGGATAGAACCGAGTACTTGGTTCATTCTAGAACTTTGGAATATTATGTAGACCAAGGCTTGGTAATAGAGAAAGTTTACAAGGTATTCATCTTCACACAGGAATATGTATTTAAAGACTATGTGACGAGAAACATAAATCTACGTAAGAACTCGAATAGTAAATGCTATTCAAACTTACTAAAATTATTAAATAACAGTTTATATGGAAAGACGTGTGAGGATCCTTTTAAATATAAAAAATTCAGTGTATTACAACAAAAGAGTAATCCTAGGAGGACTAACTCTTTCCTGCAGGGTTGTCTAAATTATATCATGGTGGATGATAAGTACTTTTGTGAATTTAAAAAGAATGATGTATTGTTAAACAAACCGGTGCAACTAGGATTTGCCATATTAGAACTAGCAAAATTGAGAATTTATAAATTTCTGTACCGTGTGCAGGCGGTGTTCGGAAATCATGTTTCATGTCTTTACTCTGATACGGATTGTTTAATGTTGCATTTTAAGAATTGCAACAAGCATCCTTTGCTACAAATGCTGCACGATCCGATTCTGGGCCCACTCCTCGATTATGAAAATGTCCCAGATGATTATGTCATAAAGACCAGAGGGACACATAAGGAGGCCGGTCTTTGGTCCGATGAGGGTGGGCACAGAAAAATACTAGAATTTGTCGGATTACGAGCAAAGACATACGCCATCCGTTTCGGAGATGGATGTAATTTAAAGAACAAAGGAACTAAATCATCAGCAACCTCCGTAACGGATGGTTCGAGGGTTAATTTCAAAGACTATAAGGATGCGTTATTTGAAAACAAGAACCTATTCGTTGACCAATATAATATTCGGTCCAAAGAACACCTCTTGCACACGGTAAAACAAAGGAGACTTGCACTCTCTTCGGAGGATAAGAAAAGGGTGGTGTTAAAAGATAGAGTTACAACTCTTCCATTTGGGTATAAGGGTAAACAATTTTTGGATGTATGGCCTATGTAATAAAAATAATCAAAGTTCATTTTTATATTTGTCTTTTATTTCACAAAAAATCACATCATGTCAAAAATGGCATCGTAGTTCCCATGTCATTGTAGTTTTGCCTTCCATTAACCCATCCACCTCTAGCCCGCAGATGGCACATATCAAGGGGTGCTACTGTGGATATTTCATCGTCCCTAAAAACAAAGGTCACCTGAAAACTTTGTTCGAGCATGCATGAAGCCCTGGTCTTCATAAGAGCGCCATTCGCTTTTTTTATGGGGACCATAGTGAAAAAATGATGCTGCAAAGGTTTATATTTCGCGAACAACCACTGACTCCCTAGTGCTGCGTTTCGTCTGTACATTTTAGTATTGAAGCTACTCGGCCACGGCGTGTAACCTCGTTTGATTGTAGTTTTTTGAGAAACCCTCTCGATACCCTTGACTAGAAATGTGTTGAAAATTCCAGGAGACCTATTATTGATAAGATCTGGGTAAAGTAAATCTCCCTCGCAATTCGTTTCTACTTCGAATTCCACCACATCCCCGGCACCCAAAATCTCAATTTTGTCTCTGTTTCGGCAGCTGCTCAAAGTCATATTTCTTGTACTCCAATTATCTGTCATTGTGTTAGGATCGCCCGTTTCATCGACGATGCCGTAATAATACTTGCAATTGAGCCATTCCTTTTCCTCGTCAGTCGACGCTGCCGCAAGTAAATCATGTGTCCCATACGCGATATCATTTAAAATATATCCCTGATATCGTTCGTTATTATTCATTAAATTCCCGTGGATAGGATGACTGATACTATGAATCCTCAACTTTTCAAAATTCTCAGTATTTGGGAGGGAGACTAAAAAATTGTCCTCTTTCATCTTCAATAAATCATCCCACTTAATTTTACTCGTAGAATCAGTGTTGGTAATGCTATACCCCGTGGTGACATTATATTTCGGCATGAAATGTATTATTTTACTTTGCTGGACGAACGAGGACATTTCTGTGGGGGAGTTACTTCTGACTACGATTTCGTCCGTGAGAACAATAAAATTCGAAATTCTAACGCAAGGTTTGTGGACACGAAAACCCAAACATTGTGGCAACACATTGTTTATCACTTCCACTATTTCACTGTTGAGCATAGAGTGGAGGGCGATGGTCAAAGGTAATGTTTTCAAAGTGCAATCTATCTCCTCCCACGAACGCTGCCTGAAGGTAAAAGTCACTTGGTTGAAAGGTAGTGGTCTTTCAAGTGGAGACTCACTCTCGCCTTCGGGAATGCCGTGCTGTCCCGAATTTCCAGTGCCGCCAGAGGAACCTCCGACGTCGCGTCTCGTTCTCTGAGTGGGTGGGGGTGTATCAAGAATTTCCTCGGCGGGTCGCTTTTGAGCCATCGCGCTTCTCCTCAGCATGTCACGTCAATCCCCTATAAACACACAATATCCAATCAGCGAACTGCGCCGGAGAAATAGTACAGCATGGATTAAATTCTACGTTAAATTCGAATATCTTCATTCGATTTTTTAAAGCCACTTCATCGCTTGGTTTAAGATATCCCTTGCCTAATAATGTATTATTTCCTGTCATTAATACTGGTGTTCTCATTAATTTTTGCTTAGATAAATATTTTTTTCCGATTTCAATAGGGGCACCTGCTAAGATGCTCTTCATATCCTCACAAGTGCATTCCACAAAAAAGGGTTCCTCGATTACTATCAATGATTTATTTAAAAAGTTTTCATATGCAAATTCACTCAATGAATGGGAACTAGATGCATAAGCAGATACAAAATGACGTGCAATACTTTGAACTATAAAACTCTTTCCACTGTTACTGCTTCCACAGAGGTACAAGCAATTGATCTTTCTCTCCTCTTCGTTAAGTATTGTTTTAAGCCAGTCAACAAAAACATTAGGAGAAATAGTATTTCTAAGAAACAGTTCAGATATTGCACTTCTGCTGTGGCTACACCCATCATTAGCACATGTTAACAGGTGTTCAAATCTGTTTTTTCTTTCACTTACAAGCCTATCTTTTATGTACAATTGAAAACCGAGAGTGGACTCTCGCATTAAATTAGAACCATAATAGGCCGACAAGTTTGTCCATTCATCGGCATCTGTATTATCGTACAACTCACTCCAAGTCGTCGCCTGGTATTTCCGGATCAGCTCACTTAAAAGTCTTGAACCGCTTTGAGGGTCCCGCTTCGCCATCCACAGCTTTGGGCGATGCGGTGGACACAGCCCTCTTCCGCGTCAACTCCAAAAACCGGCGACTCTGAGTCTCGCTGTGATGCGGTGATAATGGGTTGATGGCGATGTACGGCACCCAATCGCCGAATTTGCCCCTTATCGTTTCCGCTCGGGTTGAGTACGGCAACGAGACGCGAACTGCGTCGTCTCCTTTCTTCTCAAACTTCACGTTTGATTGTACGAATACACCGCTGATGAGGACTAAGAGATCCTCCAAAGGCAATTCCGAGAGATCCAATGATTGTATTAACCAATCGGAAGGTGTAGATAGAGCAGACATCGTATCCGG
Source organism: Ischnura elegans (assembly GCF_921293095.1). Taxonomy (NCBI): domain Eukaryota; kingdom Metazoa; phylum Arthropoda; class Insecta; order Odonata; family Coenagrionidae; genus Ischnura; species Ischnura elegans. The sequence goes on from NC_060247.1 coordinate 30,207,823, forward strand.
TGTGTCCTCCATCGGCGCTATCTTTATACTAACAATGAGGAGACAACACAATGGTCTATATTCCTTATGGCAATGAACTTGACCTCAATTGCGTTATAGTACTGCGTAATTACCACATGGGCGCCCGCCCTCAGCCGTGCCCGTTCCCAACCGTGCCGTCCTCAGCCGGTCCGAAACCATTATATATATTTATTGAAATTAGCGGCTGTGGGAACGCAATTACCATCTACCCTCAATTTAAATACTTTCAGTAATATTATAAAGAATTTTAAGAGCGAAATAAGTTATTTTAGGTAATCGAAAACATTGTATATACAAGACCATTCAATTATTTGAATCAAATGCTTTCTAAATAAGGTGTCACATATACCAGGATACAAACCAGTAAGGAGGACTCTTGCAAAGTATTACACCTTTAATTTTGAAACAATTTTGGAATAATTATAAAAAAATTCAATAGGCTTTAGAAAAACGACAAACAAATTCAACTCAATGTGGAAGATATGATTAATTCATTAACCTTTGGCAAGCTCCTTTAAACTAAGCATTAATTACTGCCAAAAAATACAGCTGGGAGACCTCATCTGAATTTTGGGAAGCAATTAAGAAAGAACGGATTACGATTCAGAGAATACACAAGGGAAATCCTCAATCTCGATTTTAAAAGGAAAAAATAATTGACCAGAATACCCATTAAAATTGTAGCTGACTATGCATATGAGGTCTGGGGGGAAGCGAGTCCAGTTTAATGAAAGAATTTTTACTTTTTTTTAGCACTTCATTTTCACCGCCGTGGATTTTTTTATTCGCGTAACCACAGCACTATAGACTTGAGGCCTGCTACGTTCAAATGTACTTATTTCTGCATTTTATTATCGCTGTTTGTGGGAATAGGGTATCAGTCGCGCGAAGTAGAGAAACTTCTTCAATTCCTCCGGGACACCTTCCCCGTTCTCACTATACCTCTTTTCAACCTTCCACTCCACCGTACGAGGGGGATCCAATAATAACCGAACGGAAATCGCTGCGCGCGTCGCTATTATATTTAGGACTTCTTCCACTAGATGGATGCTATTTCATCATTCCTGAGTCACTATGCAAAACGAAAGAGTTTTTTGACCCCTTCGATTTTTGAAATGGATGATATTCGAGAGCGTCGTGCAGCGTTGAAATTTTGCTCTCTGCCCGGTAAAATTGAGACGAACACGGTTACTATGTTGTCTACAGCTTGAAAAGAACACGCTTTAAAAACAAGTCAAGAGCACGAGTGGTATCTTCACTTCAAACGTGGCAACATGTCGATCGAAGACATTCAACACCCGGACCGGCCTTACAGGTCCAGAACTGATGAAAATGTGGAAAAAAAACTCTTACACTTGTGTGCGAGAACTAGTAGCGAACAATTGATGAACTCTCTGAACAATCTGGTCATTCGCGGAGTTCATTAAAGCGAATCTTAGCTGTAGATTAGCAATTGAGACGAATCGCGGAAAAATTCATCCCCCGCTTGTTGCCTCCTGATCAAAAGAGGCACGTGTTGCTGATTGCCGCGACTTTAGTTTTTGGTAAACAAAATGGCATTTTACTGCTTCCTCACTCACCCTACACACCAGATCTCGGATCCATTGAGTTCCTTTTGCTCAATCGGATAAAAATGGTGATGAATGGGAAATGTTTTTGGCCATATTATAGGAGTGAGAAGAAAATCGAAGGCGGCGTTGCAAGGCATCGGAAACGACGAGCACCGAAGGTGTTTCGCGTTGTGAAAAAAGCGTTTTAGCCAATGTATCAGTGTAAATGGAGAGTATTTCGAAGGTGACTAACGTTTGTAAGACAAAAAAATTAAATTTTGAATTTTTTTAAAATTGTGTCCGGTTATTTTTGGGTCCCCCCTCGTACTCCACCTCAAAAACCAATTTACATTCGTATCACTCACCTATTAATTTACCTAATGTAAATACTCCCAGGACATCAATTTCTAAAATGAGTTCCAATAACGGTGCCAATGAAAAATACACTACCTTATTTACCACACTTATCACCACAAACGAATGGTTTAAACTACAGTCGAACCTTACTAAGTGAGAGTTCAAGGGACCAGTATTTTTCTCTCGCTTATAGAGGTCTCTCACTCACCCATTTTCTCCCTGGCAAATGTTCCGCAGTGAGTTACAAAGGTACACATAAGAACGTGGGGTGGAGAGTGACAGATGCAACAATGTGAACTTATGAAATTTTCTTCGAAAAAATATCTCTGTCAACCTATCAAAGTGTGTGTTAGTAATTGATAGGTGAGTTAGTATCTTGAAGAACGCATTCCCCTCGTGTCAACGGGGGTCGCCCTAGCATTTGTATTTCCCAAATGAACGGCTCAAGCCGCAGCGCCGGGTCATGGAGACCGAAGCCAAAGCGCCTCGAGGGAGAGGAAGGGGAGGAAAATACAACTCCCCTCCCAACTTCACCCGCGACGACTCCGGGGAGAAATTTGATACTCATGAAAAATATGATACGGGTCGCTGGATCAGGGGTCTCAGTCGGAGTTGATACGTGACACCTAAATGCCGGCGAGCCAATTAAAAATAGTAGAAGCCAATTTATGGGGGCCGTGTTCCTCTCTCAGGCGCTGAAAAAATTGGCCTGTAGATGCGAAGGACCTTTTGAGTTTACACCTTTTCCGAAATTGCTGATGATTTTATTTACATTACGTGAGCAGGAATTTCGTCCAAATCATGTTATCGATTTAGGTGGCGGCCGGGTAAAGTCCTTGACTGCCATACAAGAAATCGCGGGTTCGAGTCCCGACCGTGCTAGGGCGCCCCCCATACAAATACAAAGCATCAGAGTGACATAGGTTTTCCGTTATTCCGTAATGAGTCGGACGGCATGCACAAATTTCCCCATCTGAAGTGGGCCAAGAAATCTCTCACTTATTGAGGCTCCAATATTCGCACTTATAGAGGCTTTAGAGGGTAAAAATGAGGGGACCTGGTAATGAATATCACTCAAAAAGGTTTCTCACTCATGCACTTCTCATTTATTGAGGTTAGACATTTGGTAACTACGCAGTTTCCATGAGTACTTTCCGAACGTTCGGAATCAGTCGTGTGTCACACGTTTTGAAATGCGTTTTTTCAACTTCATATGCCGTTGTTACAGAGGCTTCCGCGGTGATTGAATAGATAATTGGTTTCCGGGTTAATTCTGCGTCGACTTATTTTTGGTGGACGACAGTTTCGGTCGCGTTCCAGCTCCCGCCTTCGGGTCCAAATGATCTGCAGAGCTGCAATTCTTTATACATGAGACTAATCAGGCGTACGCTCATTTGCTCGGCTTGAATTCCATTGTTGGAAGAGCCGTTTGAATGGTGAAGCTAAAGGATAGCCCTCCTTCCTTTTTGAAGTTCAATCATATCTCGTTCCTGAAAATTTAACTCTTTGGTGATCGCTGGTTTTATCCCACAGTATTTTTATATCATAATGAGGCAGTTTTTTTGGAAGTAAGAAAACCCGTTCATTTTCTAACTTTTGTCCCAGAGGAAAATTTCCAGACTATGGTTGGCCGAAACATCTCCTATCTACACCCTATCACGTAATGGAGTGTGGAAGTGGTTGGCATAGCTCTCAACAGTTCAAGATGAGCGCTTTTCATAGTTTCATAAGGAATGCCACTTGCTCCACACCTAACTAATGATGCAATATTTTCGAGAGGGTCTAGATCGTAACTTTTGATTTACTATTTAAAAATGAGTTGCTGAAAGTGTAAAAACTTCTTTATCGATTTCACGAATCAATTTTAGCATCCACCTTGCTAACTCATGAATAACACTGCGATTTACGGGTCCTGGATTTATTTTCGCTAAAATTAACTTCCCGAGCTGAAAAAGAAATACCGAGAGGCATATGTCAAAGGTTGCAGTAGATCACTTATGTTTTTTAAGGCGTATTATTACATTGATGAAAAGAAAAATTCGATACTTTTGAAAGGCGATCCAAGCAATACCGCCGTATTTATTTTGCAAGCATAGCATGATTTCCAATGAAAATATTGAAATTATAGTCTGTATTTCTTTCGATAAAAGGTCGAGTTCTGATAAAATAAATGGGACAGTGTGAAGTTCGCGATTCAAGAGATTGAATTTTGCCTCCTTGGGTCCAGATCAGATCACAACTGCTGGAATCTTCTCCGAGCTATAATTTCAACACAGTTGCTTGGTAAGACAGTGGATTAGTAAGCACGACCCTCGCCACATGTGCCAGTGTGGACTTGTGACGTCAACATCTTGTTCGGTTAAAACCATCCCGAAGTTCGCTCTGAGAAAATGGCTTGGTGGTGTAACTGGTAGCACGCCTGACCGGCATTCGGGAGATCCGAGTTCGAATCCCGACTAAGACTAATATTTTTTCATGGCAAACTTCATCCTTTAGTGTATTTAAATTTGCACCCGTGCGCGTGACTGCGTACAAAGTCACTTGTTCCTGTAGTGCTCTGAAGTATTATGTCACAGAAATGTTATCAAAGCTACTTCAAAATAATTTTTAAAATGCATTTTTTATTTTATAATGGGAAAATACCACCAATCTGTATTTGAAATACAAAATACATTCAGGTCGTATATTTGAAAATCAAAATACAAATTAACAATGTATTTCAAATACGTATTTTAAAAGACAAATAAATTCATATGCAAGGAAAGATAGGGATAAGAACATATAAAGGAAAAATTAAACAGTGTTGTGGTAGATGGAAAAAGCCAGAAATCAGAGGGTAAAAATGCGGCCTTACTGGGACTCGACTCCAGAATGTCCCCGTTGCCGGCCGGGTGCTCTAACAGTTGCGCTACTAGATTTCGTTGGGCCTCTATACGCAGACTCTCTTTGCTTTTGGCCCACAAGAGTAACCCATAGATGACACTGGGGCAGCTCACCACTCACCCACAGGAGAAACTTGTATTTGAAATATTGCCCAGCCCTGACGTGCATATTAGCATAAAATTGTCACCTCTTCTCTCCTCAAATGGGTATTCCAAGTAATGGCTCATGACTAAATCTAGACCTAGGACAGTAGCCAAATGGGTATTGGATGAAACGATGATGCACGAATGGTGATGTGAGCGGAGAGCGCATACGCTGAGATGAGTTGACTGGGAACTCCATCATGGATGAATGATGAATTTTGACGGTCCACTCTGCAGACCCTGCGGAACACTGTCGCATACACGATGGGAAAGGCAGTAATACCCACTGCCTGTCTTCTTGCTGATATCCTAAGGTCAAGCAGTTCGTGCGACCTTTTACGACTCACATGACATGGGTTTTGACTCACAAACTTAGGACTTGAATCGGTCTAAAAACGAGATGGTGAAAAATAGAGTTCTCACTTATCGAACCCATGCTCTTCACTTGTCTTTCACATAGACATTTTTAAAGCCGTTTATCCAAGTTAAACATGCATATCGCTGCTATTTATTATGAATACTCTCATTTTACGAAATAATCATACGAAACCCAACGAAGAATTTAATCCTTAATCGACATGAGAAATTGAATACCACAAATTAGAATCATTTTCCTGTCACAAATATTTACATGAAAAATTGCAAATTAACACAAATATTTTTCCTTACAAAAATAGTTATTAACTTCAATATCTCATTTACCTAGTACTATAGCATTTTCATATCCACAACATCGACCGAGAGCAGTAATTTTAAAACCAGTGGCTTTATTAATATGCCTCATCCAGTGCCGATAAGACGATTATATTTTTACACGTGAGGTATGGTATTAACAAAAATGGGTAAAATCCTGTAAAAATCTATATCTACCACCTATAAACGATGTAAAATTAGCGCCTATAAAACAGATACATCCGCTTACATTTAACATATATTGAACGAAGCTTTTAGTTAACACAACGATTATGAGTTCGCTCATGGTTTGCTAAAAGCGCGGTTTATTATTATCCAAGTAATATTTTCCGCCATGAATGCATTAAATAAACTGGGAAACGCAACAACTTTGATTAAGCTAACAGCAGCGATCCCATCAGTTCAGCGGTAATATTCGACGGCCGACAATACGAAGATCCGATGAAAAAAGAACCACGCGTACATCACCGCATTATAGTAGCGCACATCTTCATTCCATTTTTACCCGGTGATTTGAGCGTTTTCTTGTCCGTGAATGTTATATTTGTACCAAACCAAAACGTCCTCCTTTCCAAATTCACGAAATCCACGGTTTTATCGTCCGAAACCCATCTCACTCTCTCTCTCTCTCTCTCTCTGTCTCTCTCTGCGGCAGAGCAAGCCCCTCTTGTGTCACGCCAGCGTACGCGATCCCCGCAAAAACGTGTAATCCATCCATTCCGGCGTAAATTTAGGAGGGACCGGAGAAGCAAGAACGAAAAAAAAGGACTTGAACGTCAAAAAATCCCGTGCATCCCACAGGACACGATGTAGGAGGAGGAGGGCTGTAGGTTGCCCCATTGTAAACCCATCTATCTCTTCTCGGCTGGAGAGACCGTTCTGGGAACCGGGAGGAGAGGAGAATCAAGAAAAAAAGTAGCTGTACCAACACACTCTCACACACGCGCACGGCGCCCTCTTTGCTCCATCGCCCGAATCACAAACACGCAAAAATCATCCACTCCACCTTACTCCCTTCACATCCGTCTTCCCCTGACGTCCCACCAAACACCCGAACACAAACACAACCACCGCGCGGCACCAACACACCATCCCGGCACCCGCCAGCTTTCCCATAGGCATCCTTCATCCCGCAGCCGTTAATCCACGCCCCCCCCCCCGCCCCAAGGGGTCGGGAGTGAGGGAATACTTTTACCCCCAACCCCTCACCCCTCAACGATCGATGCTATTTCCGCTCCCTTCCATAAACCCTCCCTCAGTCGTCTTTTCTGACCTCCACCCCCTTCCCACCCCCTCTGCAGAACCCTTTTAGCTCATCGCAAACCCATCAAGCGCTCTTCCTCGGAGTCTCTCCTCCGCCGCCGATCCACTCCTCTCCTTGCCTTTCCCTCGTTCCTCCTCCCGTCAAATCTCCTTCCCTCCCCAACTCCTACGATTCCTGCATCTCGTGAGTCCTGTTTGCCGCTTCATTATCCTCCGTGGACGTTCCCTCCTTTGACCCCGAGGTTCTCTAATTTCATCGTCCCCTTTTATCCTCTTGAAAATGAATAATTCCGTGAGAATAAGGGATTATTTCAACAAATGAATCGAATCCAGTGATATATATGTAACAATGTTTTAGATATGATAATCAAAATATTCGATCTTTCATAATAAAAATGCACAAACAAGATATTAGACAAAATATAAATTTTGTCTTCCTGCTATTTGAAAATTTTTATATCATAAAATCACCTAAAACCTGGCTTCAAGGCAATTTTTTGCTAAATATCTAAAAATGTCACAGAAAATATGTCAAGCCCTCAATGAAAAACTCCTAGAAAAACAAAAGAATACACCTATAGCTGCAAATCCAGCTCCCACAAACGAGAGCTAATCATGTTACCCAATAGACTAACGATGACAACTATGACTGCAAATGAAGCTGTGCATATGATACAAAATAACATTAGCATATAGCTTTTGGATATGCACGTCCTTAGTTTTTATAATTAAAACTTGGATACCTCAATTTATCTAATTTATCAAGGATTTATTAGTTATTTTATCATTATATTCGCAATTTATGTAAAATTATATCTCAATATTACAATTTATATCCAATTTTAAAATGCAGCATGAGATTTTCCGATAACTCTCCAAATAATATTACGCCTTCATTAGAGCAGGCAAAGCAGTAAAATTACTGGCATTATTTCTGTCTAGCGATAAATGTTCAATCAGGAACATTGATCCAGTTTTTTTCGCACAATTCTGTTCCTCTAACAACCAATAATCACTCCGGAATTTCATCTGAGATACTATTTCAACCTATAGTAACGAAAGCTTGGTCGGTATTTCAGAGAATAGAACAACTGAGAGATTTCTCCATTTTCATTATGGTGATTATTTCAAGATGATTATTCTTACTCTGATTCGATGAGGAAGTTCTTTAAAGAGAGGGAGGAAAAGAGGAGCCTTCTGAATACTCTGAGAAGACGACAACACAGCTTAATTGGCCACATAACGAGCTATGCTGCCATGATTCAGGCAATTTTTGAACAGCTAGTGGACGGAAAATACGGTGAAGGAAGATTTATAGCTACATTTGGGACGAATGACGAGGAGAAGAAATATATAAACATAAAAAGATTAGGGGAACTGAGTGAAGAGTCTCATCGAACCAATGAAGGCATTGTTAGCCGATTATGATAACTAATAATTCACATTCAATCAAGCTGGGAAATGCTTGACACACATTTTAATTTTCACTCGGTGAAATTTATCCCTCTAAAAGGTCACTTTCGCTGCGGATTTGCTCAACACAACACTATGAATGAATGCAACGCTCCCTTAATCCGCCTCTCGATGATCGATTGATTTCCGGCAGGGATCTCCCATCCTTTAATCCCAGAGCCGACTCGACCCAAACTTCTCACCACCCTCCGTCCCATCTCCCTTTCACAAAGTCACCAGCGTCTCCGTGCTCGCACACCGTCTGCCACCTCCTCCGTCTGTGCCCTCCGCGACCACATTTGCTCTTCCCTCGGCGATATTTTCTGACGAGACGGTCCGCAAATGAACGCGATATCGAGCACACTCATTCCCACTCCTGTGTCTCGTGATGCCGCTTCTATACGCCTACGCCCACATACGCCACACTCGCATAGTCTACTCATTCACCGCCAACCTTTACATTACACACGCCCTCATTTACTCAGGGTAGCTACAGGCAGTGGCGGATACACATGGGGGGACGCCCGCCTTCCCCCTTTGAGGGGCCGCCCGCATTGCCGAACATTGCAGTACCACAATTGTAAGTTTTTTTATCATAAAATGGCATTGATGTATAATCAAATGTGTATAATCAATTTGAATTAAACTTTGCATGTGACTTGATTATTTTTTATTACGATGTAATTAACCCCTTGCGCTGAAATGGCGAGTCTAGCTCGTACTGAACTTCCGATGTGAAATCGTGCGATGACGAGTGTATCACGTCATCAGGTTTTCATAATTTTAGCACTATTAAGGGGAACAATATGTATATTTTGAAAGCTTAACAGCGTTAAAACATCCTTAATGTATAGAAATAATTCCTTTATCATGAAATGTGATGCATTGAGAGGAAAATTACTATTTTATACGAGTAGCGACAGTTGTGTTCTCGATGTTCTTATGGAGACATTTGTTGGTGAACAATAAGAAATAAAAATCACTTTTTATTTCACGGATCTACATTGATTTCAAGCTACAGAATATCACTAAGTTACCTACCATTCTATTAAAAAAAAAACACATAAAAAATAAATCGACGATAGGAGCAAGATATTCAGAAAATGTATTGAAGTGGAAGGAGTTGAAGGTAGCTCAAGATATCTGTTGCGCCCCCCCTTGAGCTTTTTCTGTACTCGCCACTGGCTGCAGGAGCCCCCAACACGCATACAACCAAAAATATTACCATATCCTCAGCAGTATTCAGTACCTCATGTATTTTGATCAAAGTAATAACCTTTGTTGTGCTACGGAAAGTGTTCCTCGCAGCAAATATTGTATACCTAGTGAGAGATTAAGCACACTGCGGTGGTTAAAGAAAGTTGAAACGGTGATAATATATTCATCATAGTGATAAATTACGGTAGGAAAACAAATTGCTAAAACGATTAATGAGAAATATAACCAAATATCATATGTTTTTAACATAATACAGTTTAAGGGGAAATACTTTATTTATTCATTCTAAAAAAACAACGAATTTCACTACATTCAGTCTCGCTCGGGCAGTGAAGGTGAACGGTCGCCTTGTTGTCGGTTGCTCGGTTTTCGCTTGAGACCTATTCTCGCTCGCCTCGTATTGCCAAATTGCGTAATATGTGGCCTTCCAACAAAACGCGGCTCAAGCCTCTCCTGCAGTGCACGCAAGGATTTGCAACATCCGTCCTGCAATTCTCTAACTAAGGAGGACTTCAGGACAATCCTAGATTTGCAAAAGCCGTGGACTTGCAGCAGGTGTATTGGGAAACATCGCCAGGACCGCAGAGAAGAAACTCCCGTGAGAGGCATCCATGCTGCGTCCCCTACTCTCTCGGACGAGGAAGAAACTACTAGGAGCTGTTGCAGACCCTTCTGCTGCGTGTCAACTCCATCCACGACGAGCAGATTGCACTAAAGGATACCATCTCTACGTGGCAGCTATCAGTGAGTGAGCACGCGAAATCCATTGAGCTTATTAACGATAACCTCTCAAAACTAAGTAATAAGCTAGATGAGCTCCTAAGTGAAAATAAAGCTCTAACTAGCGAACTGTCCGATTGTGAAGTTTGCTTAAGCCATATTGAGCAGGAGCAATCGCGTAATGTGGTCGAAATAAGAGGTATTCCGACGTCCGACGGTGAAGTTGTAGAATCTTTTGTTATTGCAACGGGATTATCATTGGGGTTAAAAGTTGACATCAGTGATATCGACTATACATTTCGCTGATGCGCAGTTTTTCGCGGCGTTGTCTACATAATGTCTCCATGCTTCTGGGTTTCACCGCGTGGATTTTCTTTGCGACGACAGTTTCTCCGGTATTCCAACCGGCGTCTTCTTCAGATCGACCTGAAGACGCCGGTAGAAACTGTCGCGGCAAAGAAAATCCACTCGGCGAAACCCAGATGCATGGAGACATCATCTATACAATTCGCGTTGGTAGTCGCTCAGCGGATAACCCAAGCCGTGCAATTCTTGTACGTTTTATGAGGTCTCGTGTTGCAGAGGAATTTGTCCAGCTACGTAAAAGGAAAAGAAATTTATACTTCAAGGACTTTGATGTGCCCCATTTGAAGCCCTATTCACCAAATCCCCTCATCTACGTAAATGAATTATTAACCCCATTTAACAGAAAACTAAGCATAGCCCGCAGCCTTAGAAAGGAAGGTAAAGTCAAGTTTGTCTGGATAAGAAATGGAAGGGTGTACGTAAGAAAAGGTGAAGGCGCCCATCGAATCGAGGTGAGCACCGAAGAAGACCTACAGAGGGTCAAATAGGACATGTGCGTATGTTTAAACTCTGAAATTAGCACATTACCTTTAAACACCAAAGCTATTGCTGTACATGAGCCATCAAAACTTAGTGCATGTCATGTCAATGCTCAATCTTTATTTGCGCACACTGATGAATTTAGGCATTATTTTCTTGCAAAAAGTTATCATTTAATTGAAATATCCGAAACCTGGTTGAAATATCACATAAACAATTATATGGTGAAGCTTCAAAATTATCAGTTAATGCGGAATGATCGACTTGATATAGGTGGTGGTGGTGTGGCTGCGAATATTCATGATTGCTTAAATTGTAAAGTCCTTGAAATCTATGGTGGTACTCCTCGAAAACCTGACTTTCTGTTTATTGATGTCTCTAATGCTAATGGCAAGTTATTGTTTGTAGTCATGTATAGACCACCAAATCATTGTTATATATGTGATGATTTTGAAACCTTAATATGTAAGTACTTACCTTTGTATAAAAACGTCATTATTTGTGGGGATCTCAGCATTGTTGTGCTTAAAGATACACGTAAAAGTGCTTTACTTAAGAATTTATAGTTTAGTTTAATCATCATCTGTCTTCTTTTCAAGCTACACACATCTTGGAATCACGTCAGACTTTGCTTGACCTAATCATTGCTGACGAGCCCAGTAAAGTAGATGACTTTGGTCAAGAATCCGTAAACTTTCTATCAGAGAATGACTTAGTGTAATTGAACTATATTTTCAACACGCCACAATATAAACCTCTTGAAATCTGTTTCCGAGATTTGACTAAACTTGATTACGTTATGTTTGAAACGGACTTGAACGGTCTCTCATGGGAGGATGTCTTTTTAACGCGTGATGTCAATGAAAAAGTGGCAATATTCAATTCCTAGCTTACTTGTCTTGTAGATAGACACGCTACCATTAAAAAAATAAAAATAATACGTAACTCAGCTCCCTGGCTCTCTCAAGGAATTAAAAATGCCATGATTCATAGAGATTCTTAACCTAGGCACATCCGAAGAACTCGGTCTGTTCAAAAATACCATGAAAATAAAGTCTCCCAAAATAAAATGAAGCAAATGCAGCACAATGCAAAAGTTAACTACTTTTCTTCCTGCTTATCAGATAAACACGACGCTCCTTCTCTTTGGCAAGTAATTAAAAGATTGGGTCTCGGGAATTCTAGATATGAATCCACCAATATTAATTTTTCCCCTCAATGAGCTCAATACTTTTCTTCTAAATAGTTCCATATCGTCTGATTGTATAGACGAGAAAGAACGTCTAGACGTAACTAATTGCATTGAGCGAATTCAACAATGAAAATCTTTATTTCCCTCATTTTACCCCCGATCTACTTTTAAAATACATTTCAATGGTAAATTCAAACTGTAGTAGGTATATGAAATTACTATTAAGGTAATTAAAAAGATTCTTCATCTAGCTCTTCAAATGTTACTTTCAATTTTTAATTGCTCATTAGATTACTCTAATTTCCCCTCTTTGTGGAAATCTGCTCTCATCCAACCTATTAAAAAGAAGCCCAATCCTATAGAAATATCTGACTACCGCCCTATTGCAGTACTGTGCGCCTCATCAAAACCTCTCGAAAGATTCTCCTACTTTTTCATTCTACAGATTTCAATGCTTATTAAGCTAGGAAAAATGCAAAATGAAACCTTTTTTGTGATATCCAATGTCACTCCCGTAACCAACCACCAGAAACCCTCAGCATGAGATGCCTTACAACCTCCGGTTAGACCGCATTCTCCTTCCCAACTTAATTGTCCATAACGCCCCACAAACTCATATGTATTCCCATCTCCGCTTCTGAATAAATAGCCCATTCACTATACAGCGTACCGCTGGAAAAAGACGCTTATCCCTGGACGCTCTAAATTTTACCATCCAAGCGAGTTTTCGAAACATGCTGCTCGTATGCCTCTGGGTCACCCTTTCTATGAAAGACAGCACTCCCTTCGTGCCCTATCTTTTCCCCCAAGGAAGATATCACAATGCAAGCTTCGCACCATTTACGTAACCTTGCCTCCGTCAGATTGCCTCGCGAAACACCGATCACCGATCCGACAAGAGTCGTTATGATACAAAGTCGCACTTACCCTTAATCCTACGAAATTAATGGGCACGAGGGCGTAATGAAGGTAAGCACATTAGTACGCCACGATTTGTAAAATTTGTGTAGAAAATTGTTCTGCCTAATGCTTCAAATGTGAATGGAAATCGTTAGTAATTTTTTTCTTTTTAGTGGCGTTCATGGAAGCGTGGTGTCTCTGGAGATGCGGTATCTCACATGGAATTTATTCTCCTTTCCTACATCTTTATTTCTCAGATAAAGGCGTGCGTATGGATCTCTAGCTGCGTGTTACTCAGCCTTCTGACCGTCTCTTGTGCCCAGCTGTGGTTATTATTAGCAACAAGTAGGCCACCCGGCAATCCTCTTAAGCGTCCTGCTAAAACTCGGGCAATAATTACTCGGAATCAAAATACTTCGAACTATCAGGAAGATCGATTTAGAATGTAAGATTTCAATACCAAACTCAGTGTGAGTGAAATTGAGCACTGGGAAAGATTCTTCGTATAAAATGGAGCAGGCCTAAATGGGAACGAACTGGTAAAGATAATCTCCACAAAAACACAAAGCAAAAAACGTGTTACTATATCTAGTATTAAAGTCATGAGAGCATTCGTCATCACCGTAGACATTAATGAAAACAATGGCGTAAGTTGAGACAGAAAGAGGTACCTAGCAAGAAGGCATTAGGCCAAGGTCAGGTAACCCATTTAAGTTTTTCAATAGTGCTTGTGAGAAAATTATGTTATTCTATTTTTTCATCCTAAAATTATCATAATTAAAATATAACTTTTTAATCAAGACGTACCCTTGGGGAAATTTAAATTTTAAAAATGACGACTGGCCAAGACCCAAGGAAGCGTTACGGGAAATATGGTGATCATCTACGCCATCCACAGTTGAATTGAGAGAATGTTTTCCCGCATAAATTATATTTTGAGACATTCATGTGAGCAGAATGCTCTTCTCAGTCCAACTCAAATTTATGGGAAAACAAAACATAAATGAAGATCAAAGGTAACGAAATAAATAAAAGGTTTCTCTCCGAGTCCGAACATGCCTCCAGTGTTTTTGCATGCGGCGAGTGGAATGGATAATATTGCAGCGGCCTTTTTCGCCGTAAGATGAACTCGGTAGCGAGCAAAGCTAAGTGAACGCGGAAAGGATTCCGCGACTCGCGGTTAGACATTATGCGAGCCTCGTAAGTTTTTCTCCCATGAGGAAAATGCTACTGCCATTCCTCACAGTCTTCTCATTCCGTCTCAATGCGCCCTTATATCCCTACTACACATATCCCACTCATTTTTTCCGACGTCTTTTTTGATAATAGCCTCTTTGCTAACCCATACTGCTCTTGGTTCTTTCATTTTTTTTATATCCACCTTAAAACGGAACCTACGGCAACATTTATTTCATTCTTTTTTCCTTCGTCTGTTCTATCTTCCGAATGAATGGAACAATTTTAGGACCGTCATTGGGACTAATGCCACTACTGAAAAAAGTATTTGGTCAAGACGGCATTTCATTTTAATTAGATTCAGGAATTCCCGCGGCTATATCATCTGTAATATATGCTGGATTTTTCCCTAATCATCTGTAAAAAAATCAAATCTTTTGCCAGTTGTTTGGGACGCATTTTCTATGGGGCATGATGGATTTTTTATACGGCTTGTTGAGAAAATACTAGAATTAATACTAGAATACTAGAAAATTTGGAGTACGGGCAAGAAATTTTAATGGTGGTAAAAAGCTATCGCATATTCAAAATTTATTAAAAGCCAGTAAAAAATAACTCGCGCTCAACAAAAGAATTTTTGTTAATTTAGAAACCCTCTTAGTCAGGAATGGCCTTCAAAACCCACAAATGACCTTCGGGACACTAATTCCATCCGCGTCGTCAGGATCACCTCACTGATGACATAGAACATAAAAGTAATCGCATTAACAAATGAAATATACAAAATTGAACTATTTACCTAAAGAATGCAATCATTAGTTCTACTGGATTAATGGCCTTCAGGAGGCCAACATTGAATAGGTACTGCTATACCCCCTCAGAGATGCAACCCGCTTTGAATAGTTCACCCAAGACCAAGCCACTCGATCGCCATTAATACCTACTAACTCAGGGAATGGGTTCAGTTCCTTTCCTTGAGCCACATCACAATCGAGGATTTTTTAGGGTGTCTCAGAGCTTCAATCAGAAGCTCAACGCTCCAGCCGATGGACCACCACGCTCGCCACACACAAAAATTCGATATCGACAACGATGTAAAAATATTATAATTTTTAATGCATTTATAAGCGTATTTCCACATTTAAGTCTAGAATTCTACACATGGAAATGGAACGCCAAAGTAAATATAAACGATCGACGACAAGAGACGCATAATGGGTTGAAATCGATAATAGGTGGCCAAAAATCAAAATATCGACATTTCTATTTCGCACCGGGAATAGTACATCTTCATTTAAGAATATCCAGGGCATGTAAAAATGAAGTTAATTTGTTTAATAATTTAATTTTTATCACTGGCCAAAAATCAATAAAATTCTACGAAATTCTGAGTGCGCTTTGTTGTACGTAAATGTTCAATATTTGTTCCCCAAGAAATTAAATACAATTAATAAATCGAAAATTTTGGTGATTATATTTATAGTACTTTTATTTTAATGCATTAAAAGCGAACTTCTGTTATAGTCAATTGCTTTTATAAACTTGTTGATTTGCTTAATATATCTCCGTTTTTCGTTAATTTTTCACCTAATGCTAGGATGAAAGTTGTTACCGTCGCTTGCAACTCCTGAGATATTTACACTAAGAGTTAGACTGAAGTCTATATTATTAGATGGTAAAGAAAAATCTTGCATCCACTGGCACCCCTCGGATTTTTTTAGGCAAAGCAAAATGATATCAGGCGGTTTTCGCGCCCAGTGACCCGCGATATACAGGGAAGGCACTTTGGAACTTAGCGTGATATGCGTAGCAGTCCGTTTGAGAGACTGGATTTTCCCTAAATCTTGAATTTATTGCACTCAACTACTTGTTATTTGCGGTGTATGTATGATATGTACCCTTTTCTGATGGTTTTACCCTAGTGTCTCCATGCTCAAGCTGCGTGCTGCGATGAACCTAACGGTTTGCCCGCTCCCAAAGTCCTTTGTTCTTGGCGGCTACCCCGTTATGCACCCAGGCTTGTTCTTTCAATATGAACAAGTGCAAATTCTCCCATTCTAAAAACAGTATTTACCCAAAATATGCCGTCTATGCGATCGGCTCGCCCATTTCTAGCCGAGACCTCAACATCAGTCTCCCTTCAGTATTCCCTGTTGAAGTGTGTACCTGAGAACGTTCACATTGAAGTTGCGAAGTTATAAATACAACGAAAGTGACTCGCCAAGATTTACATAGTGAGATCTTATCCAATTGATGGGGTCCATGAAGCAGAATAAATCATTCGTTTTGGGGTTTTTACTCAAAAAAACGTATTTTGAAAGAAGATGAGAAATTAAAAACCTTGCTTGCGGCCTTTATTCAAAAAATCTTTTTCATCATTTTTTTCGAATATGAGATTGGTGCTCTAGAATAAATAGCAGATTTCTGACAGCTTGCAAATTTATTGGCTTTTCTTTACCAATAGTTTAGATGTTATTATTGCGTGATTTGGTAAACCATTAGTAATCTAAAATCCCAAAAGAATCCCATGTACAATCCTCTTCCAGGAATTTCGGAGGATCTAAATCGATACCTCCACTGCACAGGAGCATAAACGCTCGCCTACGAAGCTTGGGGTATTTCTGCACCGGCTACTGCCAGCAGAGCGGATTCGTATTGCTGGGCTCCTAGATGAGCGGATTTGATTTGGTGGGCGGTTGTTGAGCGTTTGTTCAGTGGAGGTATCGAAAAACCCGCTTCTCAGTAGTTTTGAGAGCTTCAACGATAGGACTTCGAGTAAATGATACGGTTTCTCAGCTTAGTGCCTACTACTAAACTGTAAAGATAGTGCCAACTACTAAACTGTATGTAAAACTTTATCCATGTTATCACATGCCACCAACTACCCACAAAGTTTTAATACATGGAGCGGAATTTGTGAAAAATGCTGTACTTCCCATTAGGCGTTGGAAGCCCGCCACAAGAATATAAGTAGATATCGTGAAAAACTTA
Organism: Ischnura elegans; assembly: GCF_921293095.1. Taxonomy (NCBI): domain Eukaryota; kingdom Metazoa; phylum Arthropoda; class Insecta; order Odonata; family Coenagrionidae; genus Ischnura; species Ischnura elegans. The sequence continues at coordinate 30,225,228 of NC_060247.1, forward strand.
CCTGGAAAGTGTTTAGGATTGCAACAAACCATGAGTTCTGTGGATGTTCTCCTTAAGGTAAAAAAATTACCATAGGAGGTGAAATATCTTATAATTAATAGCGAAAATATTATATAATATGAAAAGTCTTCATCCTCTGACTCAGAATAGGATTTAAATTTATCCTTAAAATACACCATTCGCAAAAATTTTCATTAATTTAGCAATACTTAACACGAGAGCGATTTTTGGCCAGCTTTTTTCGATTTCAGCCCACTGTGGGACGTTACAGCAGTGACTTGATAGTTTATATGCGCATCAAGGAGTTTCACAAAGATCCTATACGACGCTATTTTACTATTTTAATCTTATTTAAAAGATTTTTAGTCTAGTGAGCACGCCCTTCCAGTAACGAAAAACGCCATATTTAAATACAGGAGCGTAATAAGGTCGTCGTTTTGGGGAGACGGTTCCTTAGTTTCCTTGGCGCCTTGGTGGTATGGAATGGCTTTCGTCACAAGTACGTCGGAGACCCATACGTAGAAAAATGGCTTTTACATAATCACCATTTCTTTCTATCATGGTTCGTTCAGCTGGTTAAATTAAACTTTGATTGGAGAGCCAGCTTAAAATTTTCAGTTTTTCCAGAAACTGCGGAGGGCTGCTCCTGTTGCCCCCTTAATCCGCCACTTTCCTTACGGTCGGGAAATCTGCCGCGCCATACGGAAGTAGCCTCATATTTCCGCATACACTGACGTCACCACGCAGCGAGAGAGTCAACAGCGGGGTCGAACGAGACGGCGAGTTCTGGAGACCTCCAAGGGCATGCGACTCTGAAGACCGAGACCAAAAATAGAATAAAAAGAAAAGCATGAGCAGAGGAGTAAGTTTCATATTCCACACACCTCTGGTTCACTCCAAACTTGCTTCAGTTGCTTTGCCTCCAGCTACGCATTGCCAATATTTAACCGAGGCCTTATCGGTGAGAGAGAGCCTTCTGGTCCCCATGGCGCTCCTAGCTCCAAAAGGGGTCCATCTATATTTCCATCGGGTGCATTTTCAATTGCGCCTCGACCAAGGCTCTCCTTCCTCCCTCAACTACCGACCACTTCACTATTCCCTTCTCGGTAGAGCTCTCAGTATCCACGGCGCAGCACACACTCAACGGAAGCCTTCGGGGAGAACAGCGCGCTCTGTGGGTTGGATCGATATCCTGCTAGCTTTGACGATGATAAAAAAAATTCGTTTTGAAATGGACGGCTATGAAAATAAATTGCCAATCGCCCATAAGTAAGGACAGCATTGCTACATATGGGTAAGAATATACGCCATATTAGATGCATCATTCGAAATGCATCCAATTTTTTTCCTATCCCTCATGAAAACCGTTTATTCTCACTCACATCTTATTTGTTGATTCGAATAGACGAGACTACCGTCAAGATTGCCTTAGATTCCCTTCCACGTCAAATCATATGACTCAACTAATGATATACGGAACTGGTACCTTGAAAATATAACGAATTAAGGGTAAATTGGTCATGTTGAGCAATTTTTACACATTTCGACAAAAAATTCAATAATTTATGGAAAAATTAATAATTTCGGTTCTACATTTATGGTTAACATATAATTACAAAACTCAATTGCGATAATTGCGCGTAAAAATGAACTGTTCACCGCAGTTTCTGCAACGCAACCTGACCGACAAGGGGGAATGTTTGACCTTGGTTTGGTCGAAATAACAATAGTCCCTCTCTTTTAGAACTTTTTTTACTCCATTGGCTCAGAGGCTATAGGAAAATAAATCAGACAGACCAATAATGTTCCAGAGACTACACAACGAATACGACGAGGATAGGCGTGGCTCAATCTCAAATCAGTAACGACGGTCTCTGATCGTCTGCCTATGTATTGCAAAGGGCGAAATAGAAAATTATGGTTAAAAATATTTTTTTAAAGTAATACTTAACTTTCATTATTTATAATTTTAGATAATTCCCAGACACTTTCCTCAACGATAGGTTTTGTTAATCCACTTAATTGTGACCCGACCGCTAAGATATTTACCGAATTGATAGGAATATATACATACGTAAAACTACTACTAAATTCAATACTACTAAAAAAAGATATTTCAATTATTTTCGGGAAATGGACAGTCTTCTTCATGGCATAAGTCGAAAGAGACCAAAAAATCCTCAGGAGGATCCATAGGAATTTCAAATCTAAAAAAATGTTAGACTCCAAAATTACTTTTTCCATTGAAAAACACGTTAGTCCTTGAATTTTAATATTTCGAAGAAATAGCTATGCTCCTTTGCATTGACGTCCTATGCAAAGAAAAGATAACCCACTGAAACGAAATTCTATTGGACCCAATACCGAAGGAATTTCCAGAAAATTGCCTTAAAAATGTTGTGCCTCCGCCATAAAACAAAAAATTTTTCAGCATCCTGAGGCAGAACACAATCGCAAAATGTTTTAAGAATGTAAGAAATCCGAAGGACAGGGTGGTCAATGGTATTTTTCCTCGAAGCACATTTTCCGCTACCCTATCATCACCACGTGTCGACTATCAGGATGCTTCTTTTTTCACATGCTCTGCACTGATCTTCACATCATAAGCGATTAACTACAAGTTAATTACGACATTTTTGCACTCATACACTTTCATTGCTTTTCAAATCATAGATCCCCACATCCCCTACCACATTTTTTTCCTGCGATATTTTTCTCAAGTTAAAAGTCAGTCTATTTGTTTTTTCTCTATCATTACGAGATTTCTACGATTACATGATTTTTCAAAAAGCACTTCCTCACCTGGGTCACTTTACTTTTCTCTTATTATACTCTCTCTGGCACTAAATATGTCGTTATTTTGCCTCTTAATGATGTTAACGATAAAAAAAATGACATGGATTACGTGAAAACATTAAATTTTCATTCATAGGCGCAGTACTACCTCATCAGTACCCAACACGGATAAGAAGATTTCATAGTAAAATGCTGACATTACATCATACCTATTCCACATTAATCTATAGTGGCCTATTTTTCATCTTCACCATTTTTTGTGGTATTCGTAGTCAATCATGGCTATTTTTAACATTAATACGCCCAAATAAATAAAGAAATCTAGTACCATGCGGAGGAAATTTTATCAGGAGATGAGTAAGAGGATATGAGAGAATGCGGGGGTAGGAAACAAGTGATCTGCTGATAAGTAATGCAGCCAATTGACCTGACAGGAATAGAAATAAACATGTCTTGACAAACAAATTATACGTCTTACTATTCCTCTCCGGTTTTGTCTATCCTAAACCCATCCTTCCTTGCAAATTATCTGAAGTCTACCGTGAATTAACTGGGCTAACCCTACGGAACACAATTTAGAATTAGCGATAGTAAAACGTCAATTTAAAAGCATACGGATGGAGAAAACAGACCGCAAAATGCACTAAGAAAATTTGATATTCCAGACAGCACAAACCTAATGCATAAAGCTATTCCACATAGAACGGATTCAAATGGTTCGTGAATGAATTGGCTACATCTTTAAAGGAAAAATATTTATTGACGACAAGTTGTGGCACTTCTACGTGATTTTCAAGCCAAACAAGTCCCGAGTTCAATTTACGAGTGATTTAATACGTGAGTTGACTGCTAAAGCAATCGAATACCTATTCAAAACTATTATGCACGACTCATGCGCGAGGAAAGGGACTGAGAATGGAGAATGAAGCGATTGAGAACGTGGTGATTTTGATTCAATCTATGAGCAAAATTGAAGCAATGCAACTCAGAAAGCATAAGGGAACCATTGCTAACTGATATATTGATGGCAGTCTCGTTGATTTAAGCACACGAGTAAGGAATGTAGATACAGCTTGCATTTATTCAATGTCTTACTGAACAGCAAATATGTAGGTAAATATTCTGACAAACAAGATCATCTGAAATTCTTCCCTTTTCACAACTTAAATTGTTTTTCTTTTACACTCCTGCCGTAACGAAGTGTATCGGTACTCTTGATTCACTTCTGCGTTATTAATAGTAGCGAGATATCTTTTGTGAGCACCTGGACATCATGAAGGCTTTGAATTAGCAAAGGAGGCGTTCGTGAATAGGAAAAGTCCTATAATATCGCTACATAAGACTTTAAATAGAAGTCTAGTGATGAGTCTGATCTATTGTACAGCACTTTAAGGTGTGGAAACGCGCGGACGCTGGGTAAGTAGGATGACACGAGTCCAGAAGTGCTCAAAATATGAGTGCGGAGGAGAATGGAGAAGGTGAAGTGGAAGGCAAGAAAGACGAATGACGAAGCGATAAACATGGCGAAGCATTCAGCACGAGAAAGCTTCAATTCTTCCCAAGAAACGGAGAAGCCAGACATGGTTTGGATGGAGGGAGTTCTGGGCGGGGATGTGGAAAACCATTCCAGAGAGAATAAGACTCTGTTGGCGGTGGAAAGCTAGGAATAGAACAGAATGAATAGATGAAATGAAAGGGGATAGGCCTCATTGTGAACTGAAGTGGGAAGTCCATTATGGACATCCGGAATAATTCGCACAGGCTCTATGCAAACCTACCTTAACAATACCTGATAAATTGCGCTCAAGTATCTGTAATCTCTCCATCATGGAGAATAGAAGAATAAATCTCTCTTAGGCTCACTTGTATATTTAATTAAGTCCAACCAGGGTTTCATAACATAGTTATGTACATCTTCAGGTGAAGGTTACCTGAAGATTAACTATTCCCGATCGTACCTATTTATATATAAAAGTGAACCTGACAAATTATATATTTTTATTTTACACATTATCTTAACCGGTTTCATATTAAAACAACCATAGCAATCGACTATCACGTGTAAATCACGGATTAGACTTCAAAATGATACACTATGGATTGAAGTAGTCTCTTATAATTGACCTAATACTTGGTTTTACAACACCATGCTTACCATCATTACTTTTCATAAAATATCTTCGCTTCTTGTACCACTACCGAGAGCCTTCCAACCCCATCCCTTTCTCTCTCCATGCCAGTTCCTCCATCAATCTTCCTCGCGCACCATCATTCCATTCCTCAATAGCCTCCCCTTTGATCACAACTACCCCTCCACGGGTTCCCTCTTTCGCATTACAAATCCCTCGACCCCACCCTCGAAGCCATTCCTTTTGAGGTTGTCCGGCTCTTTATTGGATCCCTTTGACTGGAGCCACTCCCCCTTATATACCCACACGTGCATTTACTTATTTTTTTTCCTACCCCTTAGCAAGACCTCACTCATTTCCATCCCTTCACCTCATCTCTTTTGTTTTTCATTTCTTCCACCGAGCTTTATAGTTTCCACCTTTCAACACCGGGAAGCAATAAGGTTACATCTTCATATATCCTTTATGTATATATGTCCCGGTGCGTCTGATATGAGAGATGGTTTTCTGGCCTCAAAAGGAACGGAAGAGAAATGGCGTTCGGCTGAAATAATTATTTCGCGCACCCCCCCCCCCCCCCCCCCCCCACAACCGCGGACGAAATTTAACGGTTTTCTTGTGATGTAAATGATGTCGAAGAACCATTATAGCCTTCAAATTAGTACGAAGATTTGATGAAACTCATTGCCTTGAGATTTGAATTTTCATGGCGATGGACGTGATAAAAATGAAGTGTGCGCGAATAAATTCCAAAATATCCCCTCTTTCAATTTAACGTGAGCTATGATATATTATTTGGTAATTCTAAATATTTTACGTCCAGCTTATTTGGCAAGGACTCCATAACAAATGGCTAGCAAATGAGTGTAGGGCCGCATTATTTGTTTCCGCTCTTGGAAGTAAATTCTCTTTTTGGCAATGGTACGAAATACGAATAAAATAGTCCAGGGCGGTGATTCTCGTTCTCCTTTCGCCCGGGTCTTCGCCAATCTTTTCGACAATTCGCGTTGGCTATAGCCAGAAAAAAACCAGAATCAGAGTGGTTTCCTAGGCATATAAGAATAGGCCTTGTCAAAAAATTGAAGCATTACGACAATTATTTAGTAAGTTACAGAGAAAAATATAAAAAGAATGAAATAAAATAATCTCATTGATACCAGCTCAATACATAACATATTTCACGACAAAATATTCTTTAGCAAATGAAAGGAAAAACTATTTATTTATCCACAAATTTATTCTCACGGTACAACTAGTTTCTTCCTCCCACACTGAAATCACATCATTTTTATGATACATAAGTACGTATTTTATGCTTGTAACCTTTGTATCAGATGATGACGCCGCTGCGTCGAAACTTTTTGTACCGCGAGAATAAATTGGTGGATAAATACATAGTTTTTCCTTTCATTTGTTAGAATGAACTTCCACAAAGTTGATCCGGGGGCTATAGAGATTAAAATATTATTTTTTTAATTTTCACTGGGGTTCGACATTAATAGGAAAGCTTAAGCGAAAAGGAATACCAAATTTTAATTAGAGTATCTGAAATTATATACAAAATTTTAAATATTCCTTTCACTTTTATCAACATCAAATAATACCTTCCTACATCTATTCCAAGCCATCTAAACTCGCCAGAACATCACGTCTGAAATAAAAGCCCTTCCATCTCCCATAAATTAGTTTTAATCCAATTTAAATTGAATACAGAGATAAGAGGAAGCCTCAAATAAGTGATAGCCGAGGGGAAAACATTTTACATCCCGAGTCCCGGATAGATAGAGAATTTTAATGGATTTCAACAACCCTTAGAGTCCAATTACTGAAAAAACTGCCGAGGTGCATTCTTTCGAAAGCAAAGCGCCCAAGGCCTTTTTGGATTCGGGACCTCATTTACAAATTTTAACCGAAAATGACGACCAACTTTTAAAACAAAGAATCCACCAGCAAGAGTTTCCTCAAAACATTCAAATCACAAATATATCTCAGCAGGATGAGTGTGAAAATATGTTATTACTGTAAACCATGTCCTGCTGTGTCGCCAAAGTATAATGTTTGCGAGAAAAATATTGAAATATAAAGATAATATCACAAAAATTAACGGATTCAACAATAAATGGTCTACACATTTACCGGCCGTACGAAAAATATCTATTTCGACACTTTTGAAACACATTTCCTTTCGAAATTTCTCCTGTCGGCAAAAACAGCAATACAAACCCCAAGCCACAGAGCTTCCAGAGATCCTCTTAAAAGAGGATCAGAGACAAAAAGAAGAAAAAATTAAAACTTTTCAAGGTAAGAGTTTTCACCTAAATTTTAAAGACGCATTCCTCGGGAATAAATGAATAAAATACCGTTTCCATTAATTTAAAAGCTAGCCAGCCACATGTTGCAATCTAAAATTTTGCGAGGTATCTAAAACATTGTCTTAGGCTCCTTTTACCATGCAATTATTTAATACAAGTGGTTTTAAGTCGTAATTATTAAAACATACGAATCCGATAGTTTTCATCCGGATTGTTAAGAAATTTTCATTAATGGAGAAAGTATAGGAAAGAAAACTAATGAAAAGCATCAATTTATCCAATGTAAGGAAATTAAGGACCAAAATCAATGCAATCTAAAAGCTATATTCATCTTTTTCTCGGTCCAAGCCTTCGAAAAGATATGATTTATTTAATTATATCGGGACTAGCCACGGTGATAACTTTTACGGAGTCACCCGCCAATGCACAAATTGTGCGAAAAATCCACAGAAGAAAAATAATTCGCCTTCACCGGGATTCGAACCCAGATCCCTCGATTTCCGACCGAGTGCTTTAGCCACTCTAAACTCTAGCTTTAATGTATTGTGGACTGTACCTTTCCCGGTGTAGTCCACAAATTTCCACAGAGGAGATTAACGCCTCGGTATCTTAACTGGCTAAAGCACTCGGCCGGAAATTGAGGGATCCGGGTTCGAATCCCGATTAAGGCGAATGATTTTTTTTCCTCTGTGGATTTTTCGCACAAGATATGATATAAAGATCCACACATACTTCCCCAATTTGTCAAATTTTGGAAAACGAAATTCTGAATTGCCCCCGGCTCATCGTGATTTTTGACGGAGACTAAAAGTCTTAAAATGTTGAAAAAGAAATAAAGTACAAAATAAAAACGAATATTTAGGATGAAGAGAAGTTTTTCCCTTAAAAAAAACTCATTTTTCGGGCATCACTCCGCAGCATAAACTCGATGGCCGGTCGTGCGGCCTTTTAAGCTCAAAAAACCGTACACATTGTTTTATTTCCGGCGGGAAAGCGGGACATTTTATGGGAATAAAAGCAGCTTTCATCAAGCGTGGCGTGGACGGGGTAGGAGCCATCCCATTTCCAAGCCGTCTCATCGTCATCACTCTCTTTTTCCCCTCCTCTCCACCCGAATTCTGGCGACCACTCACTCCCCTCGCTTCCCTCCACGACGAACCGTTTCAACTCCTCCACTTCACAATCTCTCCCTTCTTTCTTGAGCCCAACCAGACGGCCAAAGCCCGCAGTCCACTCCATCTCTCACACTCCACAGTATTTTCCACTCAACCATTTCCCTCGTCTCCTGTTTGCTCAACTCTAAAGCCAAGCCCTCTCTCTCTCTCTCTTTTCTCCACACCTTTTCCTCACCGCTTCCGCTACCTCCTTATGAATTTCCCAAGCCGCAAGTGATCCACCCATTATGAATAAATAAATATCAAATTACATAAATATAGTATATAAAGATTTTTAAAACATACAGACGCAGGAAAAAAGGGGGACAAAATATTTTTGGAACAAGTTTTTGGAATTTTCTATCAAATAACGAAAATTCCTCTTCTCTTCATGCTTTTTTTCATTAACTCCGGCAACAATTCCAAACCTCAGGAATTCGTGGGAATTCATGGGATAATGTAGATATCCATCATCGAGATGGAATTTCCTAATGGAAAAAGTCGAAAAATATCAAATAAATACACTATCACAAAATATTCGAAGGAAATGTCACCCATCCAACATTGCCTCTCTACTCTTCATCCTCGTCAATTCCTTCTTTTACTTTGATTCTAGATTGATGCAAGTAAAAAATAAATTCAACAAATATTTTGTAGGAATGCATCATTACGCTAAAATTCTCCTCCAGGCAGCACAAGGGAAAAAATTGATCGCTGTAAAAAAGGTTTTTATTCTGTAAATTAACGAGTTCATACAGCACTCTCAAAAGATGTTTTTTTTAAGGGTTATTACAAGGAGCAACCACGCCAAAGGAATAAGAGGACCAAGCAATGCGAGATTTAATCCTTTGGCCTATTGAGTTGGCCGGTATTAGCAATACCACCAACAAGAATCGTATCGCTATAACGACCAGTAAGACCAGATCAAAGGAAACGAATGGCAGCCTCCTTCGCAGACGGTATATTATACTTTCTACCCTTTCGAAGAGAGATAAGAAAAGAGCATAAAAAGCAGCATATCGACCCTTAATGACTTACTCCGTGAAAAATATTACACAAAATCAAAACAATACGGAGGATGAAGTAATTTGCAGACCAATGAAAATTGTGCGTAAGATTGAGATTGTATACGCCTTATCAACGAAATATTGAAGAATCACAACGCAATCATCATCCCCACGGTCGAAGAACACTAAGTCACAGTAATGAATGTAGTTTCCTCGTGGATAACTCGAGAAGCCGTATTTATGAGCATATTTATATAAACAATCTAGCAGAGGTAAAAGTACGTATAACGAATATTTCTTGAACAATGCATTTGGTTCGAAAACGTGGAAAACAATGAGGTAGAGTCCGTATATTACTTCACCGTATTAAGATAACACGGGGCTGATAATTCACACCACAATTGTGCATTGAAATATATACCTACATAATTGAAGTCCAATACACATAAATACGAAATTATCATGTGTAAAAGCATTGCTATTGTTTCAAATCCAAAAGAAATAAGAGGCTCGAATGGCTACCAGGGCCACGGTGCATTTAACAACTAAGATTTGGGTGTCGCAAGAATAAAAATTGCAGTATTTTTACAAGTTTTTTCTCAATTAAGAACGTCGGAAACACGGTCGCGAAACAAAGGTGGCTACCATTGGTAGATGGAGACACAGCACCCCTATCGCTGGCACGGTTCATACATTTGATCTTTGGGTCACGAGGTCAATTTGTTTGATTGGGTCAATATCGCGCTCGCATCAATAGAGAAGCCCGGATGGATACAAGGAGAGACCTGGGTATCATAAACACAGGGGTTTTATGACCCAATCGTTTCAAGACTCCGTGGTTTCATTTTAACGGCTTACACAGGAAAACATTGCTGTGCTTTAGACGTCACTTCTTTTCATTAACCTAATATTACAACTATGCAGCCAAAGCACATATTTCCCACGAATTTCACTCGATATTTTTCATTTCAAGATACATGATGATACTTTAAAGATTTTTCAAGACATGCGCAATCTGATCTATGATAAAAGTTTATGTTTTGTCTTAAAATCTATGCTTCTTCATTTTCTTGTATTCTATTATTTATTTCTCTCTTTGTACTTACCCTTACTTCACATGATAAGTTATTTACCACTTTTCATATTTAATTAGATATAATGTAATTTTTTGAAATAGTAATTTTTTGTCACTAGCATTTTTTTTCAAATTAAGTAAGGATAATTGCTTTCTCTGAAGCTACCTAAAGCTCCTTTATATTTTTTTACCGATGCAGTGAATTTGAGACATTTTGAAGAAGTAAATTTATTATTACTTTTATCATTAATATGTATTTCAACCATCGTTCAGGGACTTGCTAACACAAGTTTCGCAAACTCAATTTTTTTTAATGGGATTAAGAGAATTTTCAGCAAAAGATATTCAGTGAAGCATATATCTCGCATTTTTTCAACTCTTTCCCTCTCTTGCTCGCCTTTTCCATTGCTTCCTCTCTCAATTCCTCTCTCACTGCGTCCTCCAAGGGACATTTTCCTCCCCTTCTTTCACGCCGAAATCCCTCCTTAACCCGCCCTGCATTTTCTATTCCTAAATTCCAGTGGTCTGTTCCGTTCCTCTCCCATTTCCCACAGTGAACCACCACCCAACCTCCCCACTCCCCCTCACCCGTGCAGCATGCCCGTAATTTCGTCTCCTTTCACTTCACTCGATGGAATTCGTTTTCTCTTTGTCCTCTCTCTCACCCCAAAAACGCCCTCCGATCCTTTATAGGCGTAGATCACGGCGTCTCCGGGAACACCCATACACGCCCATCAGAAATTTAGAAAATCTGAGCATGAGATGATTATTTTCAATGCATTTTTAAGCTAAATTGCGGGAAAATCATAATTTATTAGCATATATTTACCACAATGAAAGCAGAGTAAAAGGCTTTAAAAAATAATTGGGAACAAATTTCCCCCTCTCAGAGAAGTTTTTTCATTTTAAGATACAAAAAAAGAAACAACACTAGAAAGTTTCTTTTTACAGAACACGACAACAGTAAGATTTTTTAATTAACCACGCGATGGAATGTGAATGACAATGGATGCCGAAATATCAGGCAGCTCAGCACCGTTTTCATAGGTAGGCATAAAGATTTAAAGTTCTAAAACTTTCTATTGCAGATGCGGATCCCTAATGTTTAAATTCCTGAAGATACGCCCAGCAATGGCCGCGAAAGTAAGGGTGGCAAAGCATAACATGCAGCTTGCAACGAAATTTTCAACATGTTACAGTTCGCACTGCGAAAACCTACGCCCCAAATTCACTCAGCATATGGCTTACCCTGCTCACGTCCATTGGGATGTAAAGTTCTCAAATCAAGCCAAGGGGCCTGAATTCACTCTCTGGATCACAGGTGTGTTACTTCAGAATTGCGGACCAGAAAATGGTATTGTTAGTATTTCCAATTACGCTGTTAAAATTTTTTATGTATTTGGACCGAGGACTTCCCGACCTGAGTCTTCCCCTATTTCTCCAACCAAGACGATATCAAAGGTGATAATTGACTACCCAAGCGAAATATCATGTTGATTCACTTAATCCAGACTAGAAAGTACGAATGTATTTAAGGTCTTTTGATTAGACTTATGAAATGAAATTCAATTTTTTAAATATTAAAAGTGAAACTCGAGGTGAAATTTTAAAAATAATTTATATGTTTTGCCACCCTTATTTAGTAGTATACTATAACTCAACCAAATTAATTAATACGGTAAAATTAATTAAAAACTTAAAACATTAATAAAAAACCTTTTAGTAAATAGATGCTTTTTCTACAAAAATAGATCATCGAGCAAAATTAATTCGATGTTCAAACGGCCACATACCTCTTAGTTTGGCGTCCCAAGCGATTGCTGTTGTGATTTGGGCCTAGAACCGCCTGTACCAACATTTATAACATAAAATCAATTTCATGGAATGTTTCTTCACTTTACTCGGAGGATTCTCGTAAGTTTCACCCCTTTCCATTCACAGTATTGAATGGAGGCTAACGATTATCCACCCTCTCTCATCTTGCCTACAGGATTCACAAGGCGGGCTTCCCTTCATTCCAATTTCCCTTTCCATTCGAGGCTCTTTCCAATTCCATTTCAAACCGACTCAATTCCTCCCTCTCTCCTCTCACAGAGAAAGAGAGAGAGAGAGAGACCCAAATCCTCATTGCTCCTAACTCCCGTGGCGCTCCCTCATAATCCGCGATCCCAACCTTTTTTCCCCTTTCTTAATCCGCCACTCACAATATCTGCATCTTCACAGTACCAAGCAAACCCCTCCAGGGTATAACTTCAGTGGTATGCGACATAACTTTGGAGGACATGTGATTAATGGCTAAATTAATATGTTGAAACTTTGTAAATAAAAAAATTATCTACCTGGTAAGCTCTTACTCTTTTTACCCTCATAGCTATGTCCAGGTATATCTGTTGAAAATGACATGCTGCACTCATTTTTGTTAGTAGTGGTGTTCTAACTGAGAGGGCCTATTTTCTTTTGATCAATTTACATTTTTTTACTTTTTATTATCATCATCACTGGTCAACAATCCTAGGATTGGTTTGACGCAGCTCTGCACTCAGTTCTCCTATCAGCTAATCTTTTCACTCCTACGTATTTCTTCTCTTTCACATCTCTCTTTACTTGTTCCATATATTTTGTTCGAGGTCTTCCTTTTCCATTCTTGCCTTCCACCTGTCCTTCGACGATTGTCTTCATCAAGCCATCATGTCTCAAGATGTGGCCTATAAGGTTGTTCCGTCTTCTTATTAAGGTTTTCACGAGGCTTCTCTTCTCTCCTACCCTTCTTAGGACTTCCTCGTTACTAACTCGGTCGATCCATTTGATTTTCATCACTCTTCTGTAGCACCACATTTCAAAGGCCTCTATCCTTGCTTTCTCCGCTGCGGTCATTGTCCATGCCTCATTTCCGTATAGGAGCATACTCCAGATGTAGGTTCTTATAAATTGTTTCTTTACATCCATATTTAAGTTTCCCGCTGTAAGCAGGTCTCTCTTTTGGTGGAATGCTCTCTTCGCCTGGGCTATTCTGCTGATAATTTCTTTCTTGCTTATTATATTGCATATTATTTATTTATTTATTATACATATTTTTTTAGTTCTCAGATGACATTTTCCTTCGCTGGATCCCACATCTCTCCCCTTCCTAATAAACCTAGACTAATTTTTTCTCGGCGAATAGCGGCAAGGAAGATTTCTTGGGTTGTACACCCGGTAATAGTTTTCATGGGTAGACGATACGGAAAAAATTACTCGGTGAGAAACCCGAGAAAATCCCAACTGGTTTCTACTTACCCGTGTCCAAGAATTTCACTTGAGAACTGACATGTGTAGATGCCGCTCAGGGTTTACGGAATAAAATTTTACGTGTAATTTACAAAACTTCATTCAATAGACTAAGTCACATTTACAGAGATATTAAACCGTTTAATGCACGTCGAAAATGGCGGACAGACGATATAATGACAGCGTAGTCGAAGTTTTTTTACACAGCATAGGCCTAGTCTCATGTGAAGCTCACTACCCGTGAGTCCTATGAAATGAGCAGGGGTTAGAGGGCCCCACTCAACGTCAAATTTTTACGTGTGTCGTGGATAAACAAAAAAAAACCGTGGCTTCAGACGAAATGAAGCAAGGAAATAACTCTAAAATAAAGTTTTCTTCGTAAAAAATGCTCTATCTATCCATGGAATCTAATTAACCGTATTTTAATTATTTTAAATTAACGTTTAACATTAAACAAGAGTGAATTCAAAGCTACTAAATTATATTTTTTTATTTCAAATGCTACATCGACAGTAACTCACTAATATTACCATAAAATAGCCATAATTGAAGATTTAAAATTAATATAGTTATTTTTACGCACATAAGACATTTGGAATCCAACGCAGAAATATTTGACCCACGAACGAAGTAAATACAAATAAAATGGTTGCCATTCGTCATAAAACTGCAACAAGCGGGAAGAGATTGTTACACACTCTTAACAAGGACTTTATGGAGAGCAAATCGAGGCTCAAAAGCAACATGGTAGTGAGCTTAAAAATAAATACAAAAATCTTTCGTATTAACATGGAGGACTTGCGGCATTGTCATGCTCAACAAGAATTGTGGCAGATACAGCGTATACATATAGCAAAATATACACGGGCGCACATAAGCGCGGTGGCTGTGGATTACTCCACCTTGGGAAAGCTTAAACCTATTCAGTATTTTTCCCATAAAGACTTGTTCCCTCTCAAGTATGCCTCGTAGTCATGGAATGCGAAATCGTTTGCACTGAAATTATGTTTTTGTCGCCACTTAAACGGCGGAGGCTAACAGAGTATCTTTCATTTTACACGCAAAATACTTATCTAATTTTCCCTATCGTGCAGGAGGAAACAGGAGGTTCCTGGAACGGCCGATCTTCAAAATACCGTGTGATTTTGAAACTGCTATCCAGTTCATGAGCGTACCACAATGGTTAAGCCGATACGTAGCGACGATCACTATACCGCTGGAATTTCCCAGGTCAAGCAATTATCACAGTCACTTGCCAAACACAATAAAATACAATCACGTTTCTTGCGCCCGTATTACATTAGGAAAAGAGAAGGCGTGTATGAATTCGTATGTTTAGATACTTTCTTCGAATGCAATAATTTCTACCTTCGTACCTACTAAGATACATTTAGGTATTGGAGAATCGAATAAGATTTTATAATTGGTTATTATCTTTGAGTATTTATTTTAGTAACAGGGTACGAATTGTTAGCCACGTACCTATGGATTTTGATTTGTTTAAAGTGTGTCACGTCGTTTAAGAGGTAAGAGTTATGTTAAGTATTTCAAGTATGAGAAGATATTTATCTAATCAAGAAGTTTACCAAATAATCAATACCATTCTCAAATCAAGTGCAATATTATATCCGAAATTACTTGAATTGATCGGGCCACTGAACAAGCCAGGTTACACCAATAATATTTTCCCAGCCATTTCCTGGCAACATCGGGATCATTTCTATTAACAGTGAGAAAGGAAAAAAAGTGATATGGAAATGTATTGCCGCTCTAACGACATCAAAGATTATACTTTGGAGGAAGGATTTCATTTCTCCGCGTCGAATCCTCCTCTCATTGCTTCCAAGCCACGAGAATTTCAAGGACCCGTCCGCTCGCATCCCTTTGACCCCCTCCCCCGAATTCCGTCACCTCTCATATATATACACACACACTCCCCTCCCCCCACTCCCTCCTTACTCCTTTCCTTTCCATCCTTCAGCGAACCGTTCCCTCATCTCTTTCATCGTTGGACTCTTCCCATTCACTCGCCTCTCATCTCATCCTCGTTTTTCCTTCCCTTCTTCCTCTCCCCATTTTTTTCCCCTCTTTCCGATCGAGAGGTTCACGCACGCTTTCTTTCTGACCCACTTCTATTCCACATTCATACCATCTCCTCCTCCTCCTTCTCCGCTTTACTTTAGCATCTCTCAGTTCCTTGTGGATTTTACGTACCTCCTCCACGATTTTAGGTATCCCTAAAAAATACCAAAACACAAAAGTTTGATTATCGATTGATTTCGGAATCGACAGCCCATTCCGGGCTTCGGGTTTGATATAGGGTTGATGCGGCCCTTCCCGGTTTTATTTTCCCTGCTTGGCAGGTGAAAAGAAAGATTCTTCCCCTCAATTCCAAAATTAAAATTTTCGAGGGAGAATTACAGACACAACTAAATTTTAGGAATACTGCTTTTCGATGGGATTCAACATTATAATGTTCAAAAGTAGTGCCACTTTTATCTTCGCTATCATTCTTGCACTCAACCCATTCACTGGTCTTTCACCTTGTACTTGCTTCTCCTTCTTTTTCTCCCCCTTTTTCTCCTTCTTTCCGATCGAGAGGTTCAC
Source organism: Ischnura elegans (assembly GCF_921293095.1). Taxonomy (NCBI): domain Eukaryota; kingdom Metazoa; phylum Arthropoda; class Insecta; order Odonata; family Coenagrionidae; genus Ischnura; species Ischnura elegans. The sequence goes on from NC_060247.1 coordinate 30,241,575, forward strand.
GCACGCTTTCTTTCTGACCCACTTCTATTCCACTTCATACCTTCTCCTCCTCCGCTTTAGTTCATCATCTCTCAGCTTCTTGCCACGATTTTAGGCATCCGTTAAAAAAATACCAAAACAAAGAGGTTTGACTATAAACTACCGAATGATTACCGAATCTATAGCTTTCCTCGGGGTCGATGCGTTTTGCCAGTTTTTATTTTCCCTGCTTGCCAGGTGAAAAGAAAGATTCTTTCCCTCACTTCCAAAATTAAAAGTTTTTAGAGAGAATTACAGACACAATCTAAATTTTGGGCATAATTTTTCATTGGAATGTAACATCATCGCGGTGGAAGTTATATTACTTCTAATAATGCACTAAGAGGTTTACTAAAGAAATAAAGAGAACTATGGTAAATGACAGGGTATTTCACAAACTCCTATTTGAAAACTTGGGATTATACGCCAGCCTACGTTTAATAGATTTGTTTCCTTATCAAACGAATATCGCTGTAGATATTATCCTGGTTTCTCCTTATTTCTCTACCCATTTTCTTTCCTCTTTCTGATCGAGAGGTTCACGCACGCTTTCTTTCCAATTCACTTACATTCCATTTCTATATTCTATTTTTCTCTCTTCAACTTCAGTTTATCATCTCCCAGCTCTTTGCAGGATCCCAAATATCAGTAACAATACCAAAATATTGTATTACAAAATACCGATTGATTTCAGAGTCGATAGCAATCTGAGTGGAAACACATTGTCAGTTTTAATTTTCCCCACTTTCCAATTTTCCCCTGACTTTCGACCAAGATATTTATAGAAACCTCACCGTTGGGCTACCACCTCGTCGCGGTGGAAAGTTTTAATACTTATAATGCACTAATATGTGCTCTCAACAAATGATGGCCACAATGGTAAAAGACAGCTGATTTCATAAACCTAATATTTGAGTACTTCGTATTTTGCACCAACTAATATTTAATATTTGTATTTTCCGTTTAATGAATAACTTGTAACTTCAAGAAGGAACAGTAGAAGGCACCTTAAAACCTAATAAATCATATTTTGCTATTGACTATTCGCCGCGGAATAGGACTAAGTTATGACCCCCTACCAAACACCCTAGAGGTGGCTCGCAGGGTATAATGTAGATGTATGACATGGAGTTCAGCAGAGCTGAATTCTTCAATACAAAATGATAAAAAGCTGTAGAAGAAAGTTAGGTTGATAGTCCTACAAAGAATGCGATATGCTTCTTCGTCTGTGGTGATTATTTTCCCGAAGAACAACGAAATTCTCTTTCTTTGGCTTAGTGATCAACTTTTAATTTCCCATACCACTTGTATCTAACAAAGCGTTTACCAATCTTGTCACCAACACCAGCGAAAAAATAAACCATTCATGAAAATAGTATGTACAGCTAATTCAAAGTATTTGCGCATATTGATAGTGGCTAACGACTACACACATTAGAAGCGATATCGATAGATACCCCTCCCAATGGGAAAGCAAAAATGCAAGGGAAACAATCAAAGACGCACCAAAAATTTATTGATACCATGCAAAAATATTATTTGGGGTAGATTAAGAAGTATACGGAGGAGATTCAAAGTGAAATAAATGAAATAGCATGGGAAAAGGAGAGATCGGAGATATAGATATCCTAGAATATTTCTTCTGTGCATGCGTCAATAGCTGGACCAAAAATTATCTACTGCCATCGTCATGTGTTAGTACCAACAGCCCAAAGCCACAAGTAGAAAGCGAGATACAATGAGAAAAAATGCAAGTAGCACAGAAATTTATCGATAGCATACAAAAAGATAATAATAAGAAAATAAGAGTCATATGGCGAAGAATATTGAAATTCTCAAACTCTTCCTTTACATTTCCTAACAAATTAAACCTAAAAAAACGCTAACTATCTTGTCCCCACCATCATTGGAAAGCAATCATGCATGAAAATGGTATTTACATAAAATTACAGATAGTTACTTGATAATCATAGATATCGATACCAGCCACCGTTTACACTCATAATAGGTGGAATCTATAGAGAGCTGTCACTATGGGAAGGCTAAAATGCGATGGAAATAAATAATTTATGGTAAGGAATAGTAATAATTTTAAATAATAAGGAATAAAGATAGAAGAGATAGGTAACCTAGACTATTTGTTGTGCATGCTTCAATAGCTGGACCAAAAATTATCGATTGCCATCGCCAGACGTTAGTGGCAATCGCTCTTCATCACTACTAGAAAGCGATACCAGAAAATACCCTCACAATTTCATGCTTCGTGCTAAACTGTGTGAAACTCACTTTCCTCTCGTCTGCTCTTCCCGAGCGAGACGTTCACGCACGCTTTCTCCTCGACCCACTTCCATTCCTCGCCTCACTCTTTGCTCCCTCCGCTCAAATTGTCCTCTCTTCCCACGATCCCGCATCGATCCTCCCTGCGCCACCGAGTCTCCACGAAAAGGAGGAAGAAATTGTGCAGGCAGTTTGGTCAAAGGCAGGGCCAGCATATAAAGAAGAAGCGGGGGGTGGAATGAAGAAAAGAGACTCGAGACGTTGGCCCATTCCGAGTCATGTACGCGAATAAAAATGATGGAGTGTGCGGAACATATCTCATCCTGTTCTCCAAAATACACCCTGTGCTCGTTCCGTGCGACAAATCAATGTTTATAATGTGCCCACAGCAATGGAATAACCGAATGCATGCTCCACAATTTGTAGACTTTGAATATTTTGGGATTGAACAAAAAAATAGGAACTACAAAAAATGTGTGAATTTCTAACTCAAAATTATACTTGAACGAGAAATCAAACTAATTGTTTTTGGCCAGCAGATTAAAAATTTGGACAGAACTCGCACATCAAATACCTTGTCCGAACTCCTCATGGCATATTATAATTTTAACTAGGACATACACAGAGGAATTCACGCACTCACAACGGCATTCAGTGTGTGCACGATATTGCTACATTTACCAAAGTAAACATACACATGATGGCAAGTTTTCTTTTGCGCTTAAGGGACAGGATGGTAATCAAAATGTAACTAGCATCCATAATCCTCAAATCCAAACTAATAAACTACAACGAAATGAACACAAAATAGGGAGTACCTCAAAAAAGTCATCCAGAAAAATCCTCGAAGAAGAAAATTTCCGTGGAGCATATTGCGCACTCCCTCAGGGCGTAGTATCGATGATAATCGTCAAAAGTTGTATGGATGGAGATAACATGAGCCGGTCGGTTAAGGTAGGGAAAATATAATGGTGTGGAAAGAGATAATAGGAGTATTAGGAGTTTACGCAGTGCGAGGTCACAACTACATGAGGAAGAGAAGAGTAAATAACGAAGGTAAGGAATGTTATTGGGCGGAGAGGAGGTATTGCATTAGGATACGCTTCCGCATATCCCTCCCATAGATCACGTAAACCTAATGCGTTAAGCCGTGCGTGCGAGTGAATCCCTTAACGCGGTATTGCAAACAGCACCATGCAAAATTTGCGATCCGGAATTCTGTTCCTCGCTTAAAACAAGAATAATACATGCATACTCACCGCCTCATAAACCGCGCAATGGGGTACACAAATCTCATAGGATTACTATGAAAATGGTCCACGTGGAGGCAATAAATATTTTTGAATGTTTCAATCAGCTTGTGGAGAATAGTTGACGAATGTTCCAGTTAGGATTTGTATACTGTTTTAATTAACACATCACGTTTTAGGGGAAAATAAATAGAAGTCGATATGAAACTTTAATTTTGAGGGCTTGGATTTCCGTCGATCAAAGAAAAAAAGCACATCTGGGAGGTTTTACACTGAAAGCATTGAGGTCTTGAATTTATTTTAACTTTTATTGATATAACGAGGAGCGAAAGGAATTATTATAACTCTGCGAGATTATCATAGCATGGAAACGGTAGGAGATTTATATTGCCTTCAACTACTTTATATTACCACTTAATTCTTAAAAAGCGTGAAAGTTACAAATTTGTTACAATTTTCGACTCATGGAAGTCATGGATAACACAGAGGAATGGGTAACCTATAGGAAATTTTCCCACAAAATTTAGCCGATTTTGCATTTTACATTTATCATCAAATATTTCATTCGAAAACTCAATAAATTAGGCACAGGGAACCATTCTGCGCCATGAAAATAAATTAAATTTACGTAATCTCAATACCGTATATCGAAATGATAAGATTAATTAGCGAACAAGAATCTCTGTATACGTAAGTCAAACTCAACAATATACCGCGCAATACAGCAACATCAAATGCTGCGAAAATGAAGGGCTGTATTCGGTCGGTGGGAAGCTTTTACCTTTGATGAAGTTAGCAAAACGTCCTCACTTTGAGCCAGGTAGAGGTGGATGAATCGGACCGGCGAGTGAATATGAGGCGCTTTTCAAAAACCCAGCCTGGATCCGAAACTGCGCCGTTTGAGGCTGACTGCGTTTCAGGTAGTGTTTCTGTGTGCTCTTTTCTTACGGCAACACTCGAAAACACGAAACGAGAACAGAGTGTCCGCATGCTTTTTTTGATTTGCACTGTTGTCTGTGAGGAACACTATTAGAGAAGGTATAGCATTAGGATACGCTTCCACAGCCTATCAAAGAGGTAAAACGTAAGGCATTTCTCATAGTATTTTAGTGTGCATCCCGGGTATGGTGAAAATTTAGCAACTACTCAAGTTAACTTTTTTCTTGTCTGAAAGGAAAATAAATACCATACCAACTGCATTATGCTCCTTTTTCGAGCCTTCAAAAAATATCAGTACCAAAATTACCAAATTATGTTACAAAGCCAAAATACTCATTCGGGTGAAATGAAAAAGCTTTCCCAGGAATTTAAATCAATGTGGCAGGTGATACAAAACACAACCCTACTCAATTCTATTTAAAAAGCTATGTATCATAATAAGTACATTTTTTCTAACTGCAAAAGTGGTAATTATATGTATTGCTGATGCAGAATTCTGTGGAATAAAATTGTAGGAAAATCATTACTGATGCCGCCAATTTATTTGCCCCTTTCACCCTCATATGTGGTCTTAATCACCACCCAGTTGCGCGGACGAATAAGACCATACAGTCACTTCAAGAAATAACTCCGCCCCTGAATGTTTTGATGAAATCAGCCTACACATTAAATTTGAAATTGGACACAGCTGCAGAAAAGTTTCTCGGGTTTTCCACCCGGTAAGCTGAACCTCCATGTCTCCCGACGTTTCGAAGGGCGACTTTCTCTTCGTCCTCAGAGATGAACAGTTGAATTCATTTAGAAGATTCCCATGATCCCTTGATCTTACATAGACATAAGCTGATTACGGCATCAGAATTCCATCACTTCCATGGATGTGGAAATCAAACTTTTTCCTAACAGTGGTCTGATTCAACCCTATTTACCCTACCTTGATGCGACGCCTCCACTGGAGGAGAGAAAGCAGGAGAGAGCAGAAGGTCAAGAGCGAGAAGGGGTCACTTGATCATGAGAGATGAGTAGGTGAAGAGAGGTGTGCGTGGGCGTAACATCTTGGCGTGGGACGAAATTAAAAGGGCATAAGAAAAACAGAGCCAAGAGTGGAAACATCCGAGATGCGGTGCTACCGAAGAATGATGAAGAAAAAAATGGGCAGACTGTGTAAGTAATGAGGAAGTGCTAAGAAGAGAGGGAGAAAAGAGAAGTCTTTTAAAAACCTTAAACAGAAGACGGGACAACGTAGTTGGCCACATTATAAGACATGATGGCCTCATGAAACCAATCGTAGACGGGCAGGTGAAGGGGAATAAGGGCAAGGGACGGCCCCGAATGAATTACATAGGATAGGTTATAAAGGATGTAAAAGAGAAGAAATACTTCGCTATAAAAAGGCTAGCGGATAGGAGAGAGGAATGGAGAGCTGCGTCAAAGTAATCTTAGGATTGCTGACCTATGATGATGATGATGAAGAAAAACGTGGAGTGGCTTCGTAAGAGGAGATAGAACGAAGGGAAGACACAGGTACGGTTTAAGCGGTAAGCAAAGTGCGCGTCCCCGAAGGGCGCCAAGCTAAAGGTGGCGCCTAAGCGCTCACTCCAAGGCTCAGTACTAATAAAACGAGGAGATTAAAGATTGAGGGTTGATTTCCTCCACAAAATTATTGTAGAAGTAAGGATATATCGTAAAGTGGATACCCATATCCCCACTACTCGGTTTATTGTCATTCTTTAATGGAATCGCCCGTCGGACGCCCCTCCGTCATCTACTTAAATACTCGTCCAGTCGACCGTCACCTACTGGCTCATTCGTAATAGTACTCTGAATTTTTGTATATGATTGGCTTTTAAGCGTCAAAAATATCACATTCAATATATTAGAGCAAGGACGTTACAAGTTCGCGCTGATGTTAAAGTCTCGGCCCTTATTCCTAAATTATTTATTTTAAAATGTATCTAGAGAGCATCCCGACTACCTCTCAGGTTATTTTTGAGGGGGTCGCCTGAATGCTGCTCGCTTGCACTTGAAACATGTTTAGAGACGGCCCTGGAAAGACACCGCGGTCTAAGGCTGAGGCACTTCGAGCGTTATGCTATGCTAGCGAGAAAACTTTTCCTAACACGTGCCCAGAAATCTCCCTAACGGGTATCCTGATGTCCGCTCTCACCAAACGCGAGCCTTGCCAACCTATGCAAACTTTCCGAGCTCTACACCACAGTCTCCTAATTTGGAACTTCCATCACAGAAACTTTTGGTGTTTGACTTAACTCGGGGCGACTTAGGAACTGATTAGTACCTCGAGAAAAGCGATCTCTACTTCACAATGATCTAATTCAACAGTGTACATTGGCAAAATTAAAGCAATGGCCACGTTCCAAGCCTAATTTCTGAATATTTGCAAATGATTGCCATAGATAATCTAAAATGATTCAGTTATCTGCCAAAGTAAAACTCTATGGCTAATTCAGTAGGGAGAAGTGTTGATACGACCTTTTTCATGGAATAAATCATTTTTTAATCCCTAATATTTCCTAGCGTACATATAAAGATCCGAATTTCTTAATTTCTAAGAATAAAATTTGGGATTAAATACTGAGGCTAAAACATAAAATGAAAACTGAAACGGTAGCTGGGAAGATATCGCTCGCTAAGGACCACCAGCAACGTGAAAGTCATGCAAGTGTTTATGGCTATTGCAAGCCTCAGAGACGACTTTTTAATCAGTAGCCGTAAATTCGAGTCATATCATCATCTACAGGAATAGGGACCTCAATCTGCTACCAGGAGGAGCGTTATATCTTAGCCACATGTCATAGAGGGAATTTGACCAATGTTTTGCCAAGAGAAAGCACCTAAGAATTCTAACGCTACTAATTTTGGTCTGTAAGTAGTTTTTTTCACTCAGATTTACGTGTTAAGAACCAAGGTCCTGTTCATAAAGTAGGTTATACCATAAAAATGGAACTCATTATGTTTTGCATCCAAATTTAGGACAAAATGAAAATTTTTACTCCTAAACGAAGTCTAGGGCGAATATAAAATTGCTAATTTGGTTCATGTGATCCCATATTGAGATATTTGTAACAGCGTGTATTACGTAATAATTATCTTTGGTATTACGCTCTGCATATACCAAAGATTATTTACGAGAGATTAAATTATGATTGAACACACGCAATGTGATTCATGGATGATTAATTTCATTTTTATACGTTATAAAATAAATGTTTTACCGACATTGCATGTTTTGTGACAGAAGCAGACGTAGAACAACCACAGTAAAAGGTGAATGTGAAATATGGTGGAATCTGAAGGATAAAACAGAACAGGGAGAGACAGGCAGTAAATTCTGGTCGTCGTTCGTTGGATAATTTTTTAAAGAATATATTCATGGCTCATTTAATTGTGCTGAAGGTTTTCTGGGAGAAGAAAATCGTTAGGATTGCCAGCACTCTTAACGTAAGGCGCTCCCTGCGTTAGAGTGCAGGAAGAATTCCGAGAAGGGGCGAGGACGCTCTGCGAGATTGAGCAGAGAATGGGAGGGAGCAGGAGGGGGTTGAAGAGGGTGCGGATTACTACCGCGTAAGGGAGAGTAGCTTGAAGGGTGGTGCAGAGGCAAGTAGGAGTGATGTCGGGGAGACGATGGAAACGGAGGAACGGAAGGAGAACGAATGTGATAAGGGGATTGGAGGCGAGGAAGAGGAAATTGGGAAGAGGCAGTCGGTGGGTTGGCTCGCTGTTTTTCGAGGGTGCGTGTGGTCTAAGCGACGGAAGATCCCCATTCGCGCTGAATTGAGATCTCTTGCATCATCCAAAGCTTCCCACCCGCCCATCACGAAAGTGGGCATTAATAAAAGGAATGGGGTTGGAACAAAAACGAGGTTGCGTACGGACTTCTTCTTCACTCGAGGGGATTACTCTTGTTGCCATGGGGGGGCAGTTACATCCTAAGAGGAACTTCACGTACACACTAGCAAGAGCGCTGAAGGTTGCTGCGTTGTACAAAGAGCAGGGAGCAACATCGAAGGTCCAACCTCAGTATCATTGTGAGAAAAAGAAAAGTTATCAAAAGAAATACTTGCGAATAAATTTTCCATAAACCTGATACCTCAAATTGTAGGAATACTTCTCGGGTCCTGCACAAGGTCAGTTTTTCGATAGCCGACGTTTCAATGCTCAGCTCTCCCATCATCATTACGGAATTACAGCCTGACCCGGTGAAAACCCGAAAATAAGTGGTGGAGTAAACTCGCCAGGGAGACCTAAGATCCTAATGCTTCTACCTCTTCGCGCGAATGAAATTCATTGAAAATAAAACTTTTAAATCGAAATAAATTAATGGACAACAAGTGATGTCAGATTACTCAGCCAATCAGACCTCTGATATCAATCATATTACTTCGGGCTTATCATTTCAATCTTAGTCACATGCAAAAAAGCAGAAAATCGCTCAACCGAGTACTAATCATGCTTAAGACAACAAAGATATTTATGGACACATATTAGCTTCAATTGGACGAAGAAGAGAATAATTTTAGCATTCACAACTTTCTAAATTACGTCGCGTTAAAACGACCAACATTAAAAATGTAATTATGCCATGAAGTCATTTATGATTTAGGCATTTCTAAAAACCCTTGAGCACTATTAACAAGTCTAATTTGGAGAATATCAGTAAAAATCCACCGAAATATTTCAACCTGTGCATGTTTTTTGATAGGAGGAAAGTTTATCTAAATGGAAATAAATAAAATACAAGCAAAAACATGCAAGCCGCGGGTGGTGTCACAAAATTAATATGTTAAATACGTCAAAGTTAAAAATAAAAGCATTATCTTGGAGAATACAATGAAGTACCCTTATACCAAATCATTTTCCCCTCAAAGGTTTTATGGTAGACAATATCCCTTTATCCACTCACTAACACGCTTACATACTATTAGAGGAAGGGATCCACGATTTGACACTGTGGATACTATAAAAATGTTCTACAAAATTAAAATTCATTCATTACGCCGTTAGGTGCAGCAATTGGTTTCCAAAAACTACTATGATGGAAACGAAGTAATAACTAAGAGATTTATTTCATAAGATAATTGAGTTCCATGCATAGAATATACCATTCACTAACTTTGATTTACAATCACGCCGCCAAATGTAAAATTATACAATAAAGTGTTGCTGATTTGCAATCATGACCAGACAAAGTTTCGATTCTCACATCAGAATTAAAATAGACATCATGTTAAATGAAATCTTAGAAAATGTTTTGGCACCACTTGAAAACTCAGGAACGAAGGAAAGACGATAGCAAATGTGAAGAGGGGAACTAAATCCGGAAGAATATCAGAAGCCGAAGAGAGAACGATGAAATGAAGAGGTGAGATAGTGACTAAGTACGAGGGAATTGTTACAAGGAAGCCATGAGCTAGAAAAAAAATTTCCACAACGGAGGGGAAGAAAATTAGTATATTATGTGCAATGGAGTAATTCGAAAGGGAGCTGGGGAATAATCTAGAGAATGAGGAGCTTTTCATTGACAATTTTACACGATGTATTTGCAATACGGGAAGATGTATAAGTATTACATTTGACAATTACCAAATATGTGGAAAATCCTATTCAGCAGCTCCTTAGATTTGCTTGTTTCAACCTTTAGAAATTTGGTGAGCTATTGATTTACATTCAACTAGCCCTAAATGCTTTAAATCTACATTTGTAGATGGTGTATTTATGCTTAGTTACGTAGAAAGCACCCTACATTTAGTAGTCATTTATTACGCCACTTAAATAAAAAATTATTTTCGATACACAATTATTAATTTTAAATCCTACTCAAAAATGTAATCAACTCATCATATTAAACATCGACACCCTACGTGAAAAAATCTATTTAAAGTTATTAATTTAGATGAACCAGCCTTTAAAAGGAAGGGCTAATGATAATATATCGATAGCGTAAGGAGTGAAGGTGAAAGTAGCTGGTCGCAGAGGAAAGATTCAAAGGCGCTTAGTAAGGAAGTAGAGGCCAAAGGCACTCCAGTAAAAGGGACGTAGATAAGGTGTAAGAAGAGAGGCCGATAGGAAACGTATATGATCCCATGAAGGAAAAGAGAGGCGCTTCTTGGGGCCCAAAAGGGATGGAACGAAAAAATTTGAAGGTCGATGGCTTATTTTTTTTAAGATTCTGGATTTACGCCGAAGAGATGAGTTAGGTGATTAAAGCCCTCTCAGATGCGGGAAGGGAACGGGAAAATAATCCTGGTCTCAGGCGAGTCCTAAGCTCTGCGAGAACAAGTGTAACAGACAAATTAATTTTATGGGAAGAGTTTCTCCGCAGGTTATATCGTTTTTTTTTATCTTCACATTCGCAACTCTTCAAGATTTCCATGAGGAAATGAATATCAGAGTAAAAACAAGGAGGGTTAGGATGCTTTCTACTTAACTAAGCATAAATCTACCATCTACAAATGTAGATTTAAAGCATTCAGGGCTTGTTGAATAATAATTAATAGCTCACCGAATTTCTAAAGGTTGAGCCAAAAAAATCTAAGGAGCTGAATAGGATTTTCCACGTACGAGGTAATTGTCAAATGTAATACTTATACATCTTCCCGTATTACAAATGTATCGTATAAAATTGTCAATGAAAAAGCTCGTCACATTTTTTGTATATGTGAAGGGAAAAGTTCGAAAAGTACGATTTAACGAAAAACGTCGCATATTTGGTTTATTCACAGGTCCATCAATGACCTTTTTTATCCACACGTGATAATAATACTTAATAGTGGAAGTATTGTTATTATGTTTAGAACAGCCCCAAACGAGATACTCAAAAAATCGAATGAAGCATACTCATAGCTACGATATTTATCTCTGCCATAAACTTTATCATATATTTTGCTGTGATTAAATAGGTTTTACTCATATGGTTCTCGTAAACACGCTAACTTCACAAGCAACATCGTTGTCTTACGATGGAATGGGGTGACGTCGAGGTTCGTCATTATAATGGAAGTCGCATTGTTTCGATTCATGCAAAAACTTCACTCTGTGCTTCAACCCAAAGGTTGGTGTGGACAGATAAGGATAGAGCTTACCCCAGACTAACCTTCACGTGTGTGACTGACTGACATTCGGAATAGGGAAGCCAGTTGCTTTCACTGGGCCACCAAGGATTTTGGCCCGAAGGCTTATTACTTGAGAAAACTTTTTCATACGATTAATAGCGAGAAGATTGCTATTTTACCTAAAAGGCCATTGCCTCAAATGAAATTATGAGTAAAAATAATTGAAAAAAATGTGAACATTCCTAAAAACTCGAAGAGGAATATTGCTTCAATTTCGCTTCGGATTCCCGAAATTCAGCAAATTGTTTCAAGCCATTCGGTAAAATTTTGCATACAGACGCATAGAATTTGAACCGACTTCGCAGTCGGAAAATGAAGGTACTTGCGTGGCATTTCAGGAATTCCTCACATCTGTACCAAAGGCGAAACGACCTCTTTCACGAGAACCTCAATATTGCAGATTTGATTCCCAAAAGCCGCGTTCCCCGCACTGCGGGGTTTCCGCACTTAATAGCGATGTTTTAATGCCTTTCCTTGGCTCCAATTTCGGGAAGAGCATTACATTTCTCACTCGTCGGCTATATCGTAAAACGCGAGAGGCAGTGACCTGCCTGTCGAAGAACATTGGCTGACCCTATTCAAAAGGGGTCCACAGAGATTGAAATCTTAAGGGAAGGAAATCTGCCGTTCCTCAGGAAAATATGGCCTCAAAGCATTTTTGCTGAATCGGCCAAAAGAGTGACCTGATAGCGTGTGATCAATGCCGCGAAAATTTTCTCTGAGATCTTTGGACCCAAAATTGAATCTAGCATGGCTTCGAAGTAGGTAATACTTTCTATCTCGACTTCTAACTAATTGCGCGTACAGCTACAGAAAACTCAAGTATACTTAGATGTCCCGCAAATATTTTTTAAAAATTAATTTATTTTTTATAGTTGCACCTCCATAAATGGTGAGTACCAACTGCAAAATACATTAAGTCATCATATGCTTCAAAATCGCACAAATATTAAGCTGCTGACGGCAAATAATCTCCCTATAGTTAAAACCACTCGTTCGTTAATATCACTTCCCTGTCCCATTTGAGAATACCCAAATTTTAATTAAACTGATTAGTCATGCAAGATAAATAATGTTTAAAAACGTTTCAATCAATTTTCTAATGGGCCAGTGCCTTTTTAAACGGCAAGACTTCGGGAGAGTGAGTTTAAAAGCATCCGTTGTTTTTGCTGCATCACGTTCACAGAACGAAAATATTTGAAAATGAAGGCCGTTTAGCAATATTCCTATGTTTAATAAGGTTTTGCAAAAAACAAAAAGAACTATTTACACAATATAATGCAGTAAGTGAAATGAAAATCTAACATTGTCGGCAATTTCGCGTAACAGTTTAGGCTGTAGTAAATTCTTAGCGTAATCGCCCAAGTAATGTTGGAGTAAGACATTATTTCGACACCCTATGAATAGCTTGCATTAATCTCAAAGCCATTACTACAGGGAAATTTGATGGCACATTACTAAATTTTGCAATCTAAATATCACACGGTAAGACACTGCAAGATCCCATAGCAACTTAAAAACACTAGCCGAACCAGCACGTGGCCCCACGCAAATAATCTCCAGTTGACGCAACCGATTACGTAGTTCAATAGTATGAAGTAAAATAAGAAAATATACGCAGCACAAGTTCAAAGTTGTGACAAAAGATTTCTTAATTTTTGTATCCACGTTAGTAATTTTGTTAATATCTAAAATGGCGGAAACTTGCTTTTACTCACATACATAATAAACTCCCCAACGCAGGAAACTCTTTGACTGTTATTGAAGATTCATGGAAACACTCACCTGTAAATAGAAAGAAAAAATGTTAATCAAACAATGATATCGAAACGGACATATTATAAATACAATCTTAAAATAACAGAAAAACTAACAATAAGTGACTTGCTACGTGGGAATCCGTCAAATAATTGCTCAAAAATATTCCTGTTAAAACATTATAATACCAGGAGTGTCATGTTTTCACAGGATTTTAGACATACATTTTAATTTCGTGCGGGAACGAAAATAAACCTTGGCCTCATATTTTCGTTTCCGTTCGGGTCGAAACAAAATATTTTCGTTTCACTTTCCATCCCTGGTTTCGACATTCTATTCTACGTATTTGCAGTTTTTAAAATGGGATTTATTCGGATGTTCAAGCAAAACTTCCGAGCCGGTCTTGAACGACCAGTAAGTACACATACGCTCCTTGGTCATATGCTAGAAAGGCATTTTCGAGTCCGGTCTAAATTCTCGGCATCGCATCGGTAAGTTGGGGATGGTTTGTTCGGGGATTCGTATTCCAATGGGGCGGCCTTCCAATGCCCGGTTGCGGTGGATTACAGACCTCATCGCTGCGTCCGCCCTATGTCCGACTCAGCAGTCGGCACCTACAAACCTCACCGCCGCCGGACGGACGCTTAAGCCGTGGGCGCCGGACGCCACAAAGGCAGAGAGACGAAACGGCGATGAGTGGACGGGATTTGGAGAAGGGCTTCGGCCGGGTGGAGCAAAGGGAGCCGCCCCACGACCGCAGTTTATTTCGCCGAGTCCGCAAGCCTCTCTCTCCGCATTAAAATTTTCGCGGCGGTCGGATCGTTATTTTGCGGTCGCAAAACCGATTCCTGCGAACATCCAACACCGCAGCGAAATGAAGAGCGCTAATCACCTTCGCTGCGGATGCTGGAAATCACCGAACATAATTACCGATTCATACCACTCTCCATTTCGTCTCGTATTTACGTCACCTTTATCATAAACTGAACGCCCGGAGTCAAAACCTAAAGTGTTGCGGGACATTTGCTATCGTAGAAGACGGTAACAAGCGCATGTTGAAAAACGCAAAAATAAAGATAGCCGAATAACGATGCCCATCTCTTCTCTTGGAAATCTTTCAGGGACAGAAATCGGTACAAACTCATATCGAAATTAAAGCTCGTAATACGTATCACAATCTTCTACATAGAGTCGCAGATGTAAAAGCATCACTTGAAAGAATATATTTACCTTTCCTAATGGAAATAAAATCAGTTGATAAAGGCATGTCCAATTAATTTTTTTTTTATCATTAAAAATTATAGAATACATACCTAAATGTTTTTTTCAATTATAGTCAAGAGCGTTAAATTAAGTTCGAAAATTATAATACAAGGCTTTTCAAGCTAATTTTGGTGCATATGCAGCTTACGCACGCAAGCTGAATTATACGTATTCGTATTGCTTGTAATTTCACAGTAACGCCGAGAGTTAAAATTTTTAAACCACCGCTAATTGCAATGAAGATTATACCTATGTTACCAATCCAAACACGTTTAACTATTACAATGATATTAAAGGTAAATTATTTGCTACAAATTGCGATGCATAGGCATATTTAATTTACTACCACTGCTAAAAGCTATTGAAACAAGAATTCAATCCCTTTACCAATCTTGGATTATTAATGTCATAAATATTTTTGTCATGATCGGTATAATTACTCATGCTTAGGGGAAAAAAGGTATTTTTTGCATTTCATTGCAATTCTTCATCTGCCACGTTTCTTTTTTGAATTTTTTTTTTCGGATTTTATAATTAATAACTATCCGGAAATATATGTTATTTCAGAAGGCCGGGTTCTCCTTTACCGTATTCCGTTAGATGTAAGACATTTCTCGCCGGTAACAGATAAAGTTCTTTTTTTTTCAGGAATCAGAAATTATTTATCAAATCCTTGCCATCGCTTTGGATGGCTCTTGCTTTCAATCCGTCGAGCGCCTGAACCTCATTCCCCACACAGAACCCGCTAATCTTTATCTGCATCGTATGCGACTCGAGATATGGCGTCTTCGTAATGAATATCTTCTCAACTCAATCCTCTCCTTGCTTGATGGATGTAGAGCTACTCCCTTCGGCCCAATGGGATTCCGCTTGTGGAATGAGAGCCAAGTTTCAGTGCCAACGAAATTTTCTCCAATAATCTTTTGGGATCACAGACCGCTTTACTAAGGGGTTTGCCTCATCCGGAATGGCTACCAGTAAAAAAAGGGTTAAATTTATTAGAACTGCCTTACTGAACGATATTTCTTGCATTTTCGCAGACACCTACTCGGCAATTTTTAGTCAGGCAAAAGAGGACCCAAAAATTTATGTCACGTTATTTGACCAAATGACCCGAAAAAATAAATTTAGCCTATCCTTTAGGATGCATCAATAATATCTCGGATCGGGGCCGTCTCTTGGGAGGGCATTCTTGAAAAATACGACGAACGTCAATATTGATGGACCCCTGAGGTTAAGAACCTCTTCGTCCTCATAGGTTACTAAAAACGAGAACGATTATAACAGGTAACATGCGACATAAAATAAAAGCTGATACCTCCTCGCTTTTCAAATTAACTTTTATTATTAAAGAGTAAATGCGCAGAAGTAAATCTATTTAACCCATTATAACCCAATGATGCTTCTAAGCAACATCAAAAATGTATGAATGATCTGCTCCATTCTGGAAATAGCTAAACTACGCATTATTTTGTGGTGTTAATTGTAATGACTAATAAATTAGCTACCACGATATTTATGATTGAGTGCAAAATTTTCAAGTTTTCATTATGAAAAATCTTGAAATTTGAATTCTCCCTAAAGTAGCTCTGGGTTAGAAAGGGTTAAAAAGTAAATCAATTTCTGTATACTTCCTAATAAATAAGCTTCTTTAGAGTTCAGTTTACAATACGAGCGCATCTTTGATAAACAACAAATCTTTTAAATTAACCATATTCATGAAGACCAATGCTTTGTTGAATTAAGCTATAAATTCCTTGCGATAAAGATCAAAATGTT
The DNA here is from genome assembly GCF_921293095.1 of Ischnura elegans. Classification (NCBI taxonomy): domain Eukaryota; kingdom Metazoa; phylum Arthropoda; class Insecta; order Odonata; family Coenagrionidae; genus Ischnura; species Ischnura elegans. The sequence continues at coordinate 30,257,986 of NC_060247.1, forward strand.
TTATCATGTAAAGGTTTTTTAAAGTTTTCGTCCACTGTTTTGAAAAACCAGTTTAACAATCATCAGAATATTTAAAAAAATGCATATTTTATTAGACGAAAATAAAAGTATGGAGCAGACTAATTAATGCAACGCCTCACGGGAAGCGAGCGCCTTAAGAAACGTTACAGATATGACAAACGCAAGTAATTTTGTATAGACATGATTATAACCATGGCGTAACAGTAGGACCGTTGTTGCTACGAGTAGACTCAAGGGCTGATGTAATCTAGACACTACATTAATATTCAACAAAATGAAATACCTATGGCTACAAAATAGTAATAAAGCATAGGATCACATTCAAAGCGTGAATTCTAATGATGGATCAGAGGATATAAATGATGGATTGTAATTGCGTAATGTGCGTAAGGTAAATCCATATCACCTTCAAGCGTGGACGAGGAATAGTAGGGAGGGGACAGGCGTGTCCCCTCCATCCATCGGCTTGCTCCTTTAAACCCTAATAAATTCTTCAAGCGATAACACCGAATCATTAATTTACGGGAAGCTCGTACTCGAAGAGGAATTCTGTTCACATAAATTCCGTGCGCCCTCACAAAAGGGATCGAGGATGTAACCCGAATTTTATTTCACTGCTTCAAACCCTTTCCCAAACCCGCTCCACCAATCTCCCAAACCTCCACTATAGTCTCCATTCTCCCTTAAAGTTTGTGGGATTTCATAAAATTTTATCTGAAATAATTCAAACGAGAGAATGAGAAAAAATGTATGATTATTTTCCAGAAGAGGACAAAGGTTGGGAGAATACATTTACTTGCCTTTGAAGAAGTAAAATATATGATGATATTACTAAAATTGGGGAATCAAAAACTTTGACTCAAAATATGCACGTGGGCGTACCCAGAGGGGGGCAGGAGGGGGCAGCAAAATTCAATTTATCTCAAAATTAATTTTTTAAACAAATTTTCTTTAAATCCAACCAAAGTGATATTAGTATTAAACATGTAATTAAAATAAAAATATTTTTTCCGAACAAATAATTTTAAAAACTATTAAAGCGCTGTTATAATTTTGAGAAGTTTTGGTTTCATGACCTTTTCTGTGTTATGACAAAGACTAAGGCTTGTCCCCCTATAGTTTTGATCCTGGGTACGCCCTTGTGTAGATAGGAAAACATGCATTAGAGTCTTGCTTGAAATTCGTCAACTCGTATGTAAACGAAAAAGGTTTCGTAGAATTTACAAGCGTGTGATATTAGCCGGATAACATTCGTGAGCTGCATTGAGTGATTGACTGCAATTTAAGTGCTCATCCCTTAGCACAAAACAGCAAAAATGCTTCCTAAAAGGGTGGAACTTGAATCCGAGTCCTTCGTAGAGCCCTAAACACCAGCCACCAGATAAACATGATCCTCACTACTGGCTAGTCACGACTAGCATATCGGAATCAAGTCAATTTGATTTCATATCGAAACAATCATACATATGCCTATATACCTACACACAAAACTCCATGCCTAGTTTCTACCACACTACAAAATCACTAACATGATTTGGTAGATATATTTGCAGGGCTCTTCGATTTTCCCGAATGGGATTTTGCGTGATCTCATTAAGGCTTGCAGTTTTTTAATGTGGTTGTAGGTCCAAACACCATAAAAAATACTCTTAGAAAATATCGCTATGGTACCATAAATCGTGTGGAAAATGTGTATAAAAACATGAAGTTCCGAAATTCTTCACTTATAAAAATCAATAAGCTCTAGTGATAGGTATCCCGACTTGCGTTTCGAGTGACAAAAAATTAACATGCTTTACAAGAATGCACTTTATTGAATGATAGGATTAATTGGAATAAGGCTCTTAGAAGAACGGGAGGAACTATGCAAAGTCATACCGGCAACCGCAATCTCATGACTAGTTTTTTCCCGTGTTACCGGCAAATTGCGAGAGGGAGAATACTGACTAGGTGGCCTGCTATTTCCACCCTCATGGTAAATGTATACACGAGAGATTTTCGGCATCTGCGCATGCGACCAAAATTGAAAATAAAAAAATCCCCGGTCACGTGGTGGGTCAGATAAGTTGGTTATCACGAGTGCATTTATTATCATGTTGTTAATTTCAATTGTCACTTTCATTCACATTTCCCACGAGGTAAAAGGTGGATCAAGATTTTAATATAACCTATTCATTAGTATTTAACTAGCTAACTATTTCTACTTGCCATAAAAATACCGAAAGTGAAGTTTTATTGTTGGCCACAACTTTTGCGTACAGCGCAACTATCATGAGCAATTTTAAACGAATTAATTCTGAGATTCCAGTAAGAAATATGAAGATCCCTGGTCAGATGATTCAGGCCAGTATGAACATGAATGGGCTCGAGGGTGACGGAAATGCGGGCGATGAGTGCAAAGGGTCATAAGGAGAGATATTAAATATGGATTCTGGATTCTGCCAGTCACGTAGTTTTTTTTCCTTTTATATGTACCCCAATGGATGGCAAACATCGAGAGGGAGGAACACAAGAGGGTTGTCGTAACGAATCGGTGAAGGCTTTGAAAGCCGGATGAGTTTCATGTTTCAATAGGCTCCATTGGAGAGAGCACGGAACCATTTCAAAAAAAATATCCACGCAATCTCTTTTGTCGATGATGGGGGTTAGTCCAAACCTAGGATTTTTTTTACATTTTTCAATGGGTTCGTTCAGCGTGAGCCTATGCATCAATTTTAATGGCGAACCTGGATCGTGTCTCAGTATTTCTATTGAATTGGCTCTGCTTTTTTTACGAGGAAACGCATATGAATTGTCCTTCCTGATTAATGTAAGCACTGAATGTTTCAATCAGTGACGTGATTTGCTACCATAACAATGTCTCATTTGACAGGTATTGCTATCATTTTGACCAATTCCTAGCAAGATCTCGTTATCGTTCACTGTTTGTCCTCAAATAAAGTAGACTTCATTTTTTTATAATGAGGCATTGATTAAGAAAAAGAGGATTGACTCAGAAAGATCGAAAAAAGTCTCAAATGCTAAATAATTTCAATGGTGACACTAGGTCTCGAGACACTAAAACTGATTCAAACTACAGCGCGATATAACAAGCTGAAATATTACTTTACATTTCCGATTACGTATGTGTGTTTTATAAATAAATTTATTTTTTCATAGGATCATGCAGTTTAGAGATCCTTTCAATTCATCGTCTAAGTAATCTTTTTGTGAACGTTTCAAATAGATAAAGATTACTCTCACTTGAATTCTGAAAGTTCTAATTTTCATCCTTTTGAAGTAGCTAGAGGTAAAATAGGCGGATATCTGAATTAAAAGGATCACTATGCAAAAAAAATAATTCTACATATTAACACAAGGTCTCTGTGCAAATTTATCCACACAGCAATGAAACATGTAGTTCAGTGCGAATAGAACCTCCCTTTTTATTTAGTATTTCTGCCGAGTTAACTACTGCCTCATAAAGTAGCTCAAGGACTTTTATTTCATTTCAATAAAAACAACCCATTAAAACTGCCACCGAATTATAAACAAGAAGGGAATTAAAACTTTGTCGTAGCTTTTCACAGACTCTCAGGAACCAGTTAAGCTTCTCGACCCTAAACGGAGTATGGTTACAAATGGCCCTATTCAAAATCGGAACAATTAATCTTATAACCATGAAATTGACTTAATTTTTTGTCATAAAATTCAATATAGAAATTACTCATAAAATAAGTAGAGAGAAGTCGACTATTAAACAAAATTAATTCAAAACTAAGCTCAAATATTACGTATTTCCACATTCAGCATTCAGATAATAGGGTCCTCATTTTCTGATATCATATCCTCTGCTCAACTGTTTTTATTGCATGACCATTTACACCACTTTTCTGCATTTTTGGATGAGTATCAAGCATTGCTTTCAACAATTGGTAACACATTTGACCTCTTCAAACTCTGGCTAGCCTAATTGAGCTAATTAGTATATTAAATTAGAATTATTGTAGAATATTTTTAATGGAGGAAGTCTTCTCTTCTTTTGAAGAAATAAGGAAAACGGCTAATTCCCATTCCAGCATTACTTATATGTGCAACCCGAAACGCCTCAGAACATATATACAGTCTAAATAATATAAAAAAGTCATAGCTTACGTGGTATTTGAACTGAATAGAAATTTAATCGATGAGATAAAATGGGAAATGTGAGATGTGAAATTATTGCATGACTATGTTCTTAATCTTCTATCATATAATTAGCTAAGTGATTGACTTTGGACGGTAAATTTATTCTCAGTAAGACCAAATAATTATTTAAAAGGAGGCAATTTAAGTTAGCAGGCGAAAAAATTATGTTGCAAACACAATTATGAATATCATAATGGATTAATTTAGAAAGTTTGCACCCATTTAAATTATCTACAACCACATCAATGCCTTATTCCCAAAAAAAAACTGACCACGGCAGAAGTAAGAATTGTACTTTTAAACAAATGAGTACGATTAAATTTTTGTATTACAAACATTTTTTGTTGAATAATTATAAGAAAAGATAAAAAATGGTTGAAATAAAATCAACAATGACTTTTTACAGGAGCAACCAAATTTGGCTTTAATATGGAAGCATATTGCAGTCATCTTATTGATAAAAAACTTATGAGCAAATTAGTATCCAAGTCTAAAATTAGATCCATAGATTTAGTTCTGCCAGAGGGTACAGATGCGAGTAACGAAACATAGAGTAGAGCACGATAAAATTTTGTGGAAAATTTACAAGTAAATACAATTCTCTAGTAATGCTTATGGAAATTTTGTATTTTTATCAACTATAGCATATAGGATGTGGTTTTGAACGATAAAATCTTTCTACATTTGATGCAAAGTACAAGTTAGTACATAAGGATCACATGGAACTGGTGTGATTTCATACTCTTGAATCCAACTATCAAATAAAATTTTAAAATTTTAATTCGTTAGTTGACCATGGCTTATTCGACTAATAATAATAATTAAAAATATCATTAACAATCCATAATTTTTTTAGTGCTTATCATACTCATAAAAGAGGTAATTAATAGATAAACATATAATTAATAAACACTCGTAGCCGAAAGAATCACCACAAAACATTATAACAAATAAAATCCGATGAGCACTACATTGCAGTAACATCAGCATTAATGAATTATAAAACAAAAATCTTGACTTTCATCAAGCCTGATTCCTACGTGCACCACCAAACGAAACCAAAAAGATTCCTACGGTGAATCGTTTCACGAACCATCTAGCAACTAAATCGCCGTTTTTTTTTTACTTGGCCAAATCATTCTTTCAACATCTTTCACAAAGCTATCTACTCATAAAAAATCTGTTTCACCATTTAGATCCCGCTTACCTTCCCCCGCTTAAAACAACTTTGAACACCTTCCTTGATTAAAAAAAGGGTTGAAAATCAAACCAAAATTTCAATATATTTTCTAGAAAGACTCATGTCAAGGCCATAATATACAAAGGGATGATATGAGGACGAAGAGTAAGAAAGATACATCGAAGAAAAACACTTAAAAAATAACATGATAAAAAAAATACAAGCTCCCTACACCGTGGATAATTAAGAAGAAAACGGTCGTCCAAGATCTCTGAGAAGTATGCGTCTCAGACCACACTTAAACATTCCCAGGGCCATCTTCCCTTCCAGCGGGAGCAAACCCTCAAATGGCGGCGGCATGAAAGTAAATAAGCTCTTCCCGAAAGAAAAAGAGGAAAGGGTTGTTTGGGATGGTGGAGGAGAAGATGTGAGGAAAGGAAGGGGGACTGAAAGTGGCTCTGACACACACAAAAGACGGCTCCGCGAATATATATGTATGTTCGTACGTATGTGTGTGTGTGTGCAGATAGACTTCTGTGGAGAGAAAGGAAGGAGGAAAAGGAGAACTCACAAGAGATAGGGGGAGGGAGTTTGTCTCTCTCTCTCTGTGTGCGGGAGTGTTCTCGTGTCTGAGGATCTCGTGTGGGAGTCGGATAGGTCTCCATAAATAAAGTCACACAGAGGAGTAGGAGAAGAGTTGGGATGGAGGGAAAGAAACTTCATGGTTTTCCTGGGGGCGGGGGGGAGAGGAAGGAGGCTGAGAGAGAGGGAAGTGGGAGGAGACGACGGATAGACCGGTTGTGGATTTGGCGAGTACGGGAAACCAGCTCGGATGCAAAGTAGTCGGTGTTACAGGGAGTAGGAGGGAAGGAGTTAGTTGAGAAAAGGGATAGGGGCGCTGAGGATAGGAGGGGATTTTGGAGTGAGGTTTAAAGCGAGCTGCTAATTGGACGTAAGGTAGCATTTCATTCAACAAGGGACCGTCGAAAAGTAAATACCGGTAGAAAATAAAATCTTCAAAATAAAGGTACTGTGACCGTCTGTTCATGCACAGAGAGGATAATTAAAGGGTGATGACCTAATGCAAGGTTTTAAGCTTGGAAAGGAGCTCGATTACAAGAACTACAATATGCTATAGTGCATAGAACACTACAAATTATTAATTATTTATTTAATATAAAATTTTCAAAACATTTTTCCAGAATGCCGTTTCCGAAAATCAAACACCAAAACTCCTTGACAACTCCACTGGACTCAAAAAACATTTAGGTCAAGCATATCAATTTATTGGACTTCAATGAGGTGGAAAATGTAAAAATTGGGAAAATTATTTTTCGATTGTGCGTCTACACCGGGTTTCCGTGATTTCTACTGGGCCATTAGCAACGCCGGATCCAGAATAGGGACACGGGGGGCGAAGTGAGAGGCCAGGGGGTTAACCTCCCAGCAGTAGTAGGGGTCCGAGCAAAATTACCATTTTATTAAGTGTAATTTGGACTCCCAGGGAAGGGGCTATATCCCCCTTGGCCCCTCTCTGGATCCACCACTGGCTATAAGATTGAAAAAGTTATTTTCTGCCTCCTTTTATACACGCACGCTTCATGGAATTTAGATTAAAATTAAAGATACTTTTTGCGCATGCAGTTTAATAGGGTTCTCCTTTCTATGCATTTAGTATCACAGATAACTATTTCTACGTTTCTTGCCCACATGTTGGGATGCTAAAGGCCGTATTACACGGTACACGGAATTGCGCAATCTGACGCACGTGCGAAGGCGCAATCAAAATTGCGTCGTGTAAAGCGGTGAATTGCTAGAATACATGGGAGAATGCGTGGATGCAAGACGGTAAAATAGCCCCTGTTATAATTTCGTTCATGCATTCGCGCAATTCCACACCATTTTAGAAATAAATGCAGCTCTAACCTGCGCAATTCCGTGCCCCGTGTAAAACAGCCTTAAGACACCACTGCGCACGGATATAGAGACACGGCTGATGGGTCACGGGTTGGTCTCGGAGGGTGGAGAGAGTTCGTTAGGGCGGACGAAGGACCGGTGACAGGCACTCCCTCCCTCCTCCGCTGCAGTTCCGGCGACCACAGGCTAACACGCCCTCTCCATCTCACTCGGGCCATTTCCGAACCCACACTCTTCTCCGCGCCCGCCTCATCCGCTCGGGTGAGACTCGTGGGAGCCAAAGCGCGCCGGACACCCGCTGCTGCTCACCCCGTCCCGGGCACCTCAAACAAAACTCCTCTTTCTTTTCGACCCGTGTTTCCCACACCTGCGCCCAAAAACAACTCCTCGAAACTCTCTCTCTCTCTCGCAACATAAAAACTCAGAATCGCTACTCGTAACCAAGGGAACAGCTATAAAGGAGGACCCAGTCCGTCCAGTAAGAGCTTGATTCATGTTTTAACAAGGGAATTTTAATACGTTTTCAAAAACTCCTGGTGATGAATGAGTGAGCGATAAAATACAGTGGGAACTCAGTTGAACGACCATCAGTTGAACGATTATCTCGGTTGCACGACGTAAGTGTGTTTGGCCGGCGTAAGTAAATAAATAGATTCAGTAAAAGCTAGATTCATGTTTCAACACAGGGAGACTTTTAATCAGTTATCAAAAACGCCCGCTACGCGGTCATGAGTAAGTGAGCAATAAAATACCGAGGAACAGAAGTTGAACGACCTTCAGTTGTACGACTATATCGATTGTACGACGAAAAAGAGTTTTGCCTGTGTAAATACGTGGATTTCTATTGGAACTCACTCTCCATTGTGCGACCTTTAGATATACGACTGAACAAGTTTTACGATGGAAAAAGTCTAACCTCGATATTTTGTTTCTACGTAAATCGATCTTAGTCGCATGACACCGCTAATCTGCAGACAGAAATGACGCGCGTCCGATGGAGTTGGCATACGGTGAACTGTCTCAAGTCTCGTTTTCATCAAACAGTCTTCAGTCAAGTATTCTGCTAAGTAACCCAGAGCAACCCTATCTGTATTGACAATAAATGCATCGTTCAAACGAGATTCAAATGAAATAATTCATTCCAACGTTTAGTACATGGTGTTCTTTAAAACAACAGCTGCTTTAGAAAATTATTGGTCTTCCATGTCAAGGTGCAGAATTCGTGAGCATAATTTGAATAGGCAATGAATGCATTTTTTACTTACACTTTTCTCAACAAGTTTAGCAAAATAAGGCACAATTTCAATTAAAATCATTAATTTTGAAATATAAATTATGATTTGTTAGCGTAAAGTTTCCAATAACTGAATATTTGGCATGAGAAGGAATATGTTTCGTTTTTCTGACGGCTTACACACCAAGGAGGACATTAATAATGCGACGACATAAATGCCCGATCGTAATGTACGTTTTCCTACGAACAACCTGAATTAAAATGAAGAGGTCATGTAATTATGCAAATTAAAAGCTGAATTTCTGCATAATATTAGGGTAAGAGATTGATTTCTCACTGGAAGACATTATAGTGCAAGAAATTGGGCATAATTTGGAATTATTCCAAGAATAAAATTCTCTTAGGTTTTCCGTGCAATCTTTTAAGGGCTGTAATTAAAAATGTTTGCATTTGAGTGAACTTATCAATTAGAATCAATCTTGATCTCCTCCCGCCTTCATCATGGATGCAAAAATCAGTGCTTCGAAATCTGTTCTTGAGGTTAATCATCAACGGATTTTATGGAACGCACGAAACTCATTACCGACCTGGGATCAATTTCCCGCATCAGCCTCAAATTTTGAAGATGACCGAAAAAAATCACAGCAGAGAACCAAAGGGTATAATTATCCGGGATATTTTAGGCACCGGTTTTCAGTTTTTTTACCACTGGCCACGTTCCATATGTCAGGTTCAGCCTACGCAGAACTTAAAGTGGAGAAATGGGATGGACCGACTGCTCCAATTGAGGCAGAATAGAGTTCGATCCACCCTCTTTTCTCTCTACACTGCCCAAAAACCCAACAGCACATGACTAGCCAGGCGTCCGGGCCCTTTCTCTCACTGTCTCCCGGATGGAACGCGTGGAAGAGATGGGAAGTCCGTCTTGATTAGAGAGCAGAACCGCAAAGTCCCTCTCTCACAGTATCATCCAGACCCAATCCCTCCATCACTCCCCCCTCAATCTCCCACCCCTCCCTCTAACACTTCGCCTCCAACAATCTTCATCCCATCCCTACACACCCTCCGTCCCGTCCCGCTCAATTCCCGAATTGGCAAAGGTGTGGAGCTGGCGAATGGGACCTCGGCTTTGGTTAGGGGATGAGACTGGACCGGAAGCAGGCGTAACTGTCTCTTACCTGAATATTCAAAGCCAAATTTCTACGTAGCACTCAAATACCTGCATTTCCCAGGTCGCTTCTTTAATCAATGTATTATGTAAAAAAAATTACGGCGTCTCTATACAAGAAATATGACAACTTGAGAGTTAAGTAACTACCATGAGTTTTGTGCCGGCCGATATAAAATGTTGTAAAAAAGGCAGTCTACTTTCTCAAGGCCGCCACACACGGTGAAATGATCATGCGAATGAAATCATTCGCCGTGTATAACGCAAAATTTCGCGAATGAACCGTCATGCGAATGATCATTCAGTGAAAATTAGAACATGTTCTATTTTGCTCGCATGATCCTGTGAATCATCACATCATCATTCAGCATGATCATTCACCTTGTATAGCGGCCTTCATGCCCGCATATTCCAACCAAAATTGCTGCGCAGCACGCGAATAACTGCATTTCCATGATATTGCTTCTTTAATCAATATAGTATGTAAAAAATACGGCGCCTCTATAAAAGAAATATCATTTCTTATTAATCAAATAATTGCCATAACTTTTGTGCAGGCTGCGTAAAATGTTGGAGGTAGGCGCACCTTTCTCATGTCTGCATATTCCAAATTGCTGTGTTGCACGCAAATACCTGCGTTTCCGCGAGATCGATTCTTTAATGAATAAATTATGTAAAAAAAATACCGCGTCTCTATACAAAAATATTATTAAATAATTACCGTGACTTATGTGCAGGCCGCATAAATGCTTTTCACTGGTTCACAAACTTTGGTAGAAGGCATTATTGAGTTCGGATACGCTAAGTGAGGGATAATTGAATTTTTATCTAGTTCTACCCTCATATAATACAATTTGCTTCTCAGAGAAAATATTCCGTGTCAGACGATTTTTCCATGAGATGGGCTGGAAATGTAATAATTAAGCATTGCAAGTTAGCTAATTACTCTTTTTGAACTCCAGAGTCCATTTTAAGAAAACTTAAAATCCTTGTGCGGTTTACCAGAGATTCAAGAGAACTTAAAGAAATCGTCCTCTCTCTTACATTATGACAAAAGAGCTCTTTTCAGAAACTATTAAACTATGATTTTGGTAGGATATAAAAGATTATGAGTCAAAATCGGATTCTCGCGGAGGCAAATACTATTTTCTGCCAGTCATGCTTGCCAATGATGATGGCTGGCATGCGCAATCGCCCCACCCATTAGATCTCTGTGGTGCAGACTGAAATTTGGTTGAGATTATGAGAACGGAGGCACAAGATGCGCATCCAATAATCGATTGAGAGCGCGTGCGAATTCCGCGATAGGTTTCCTTTTGAGCGAATCGCGAAGAGATACAATCGTGAAAAATTCATGAGTAATTTCGGATTCGGAAAATTTGACGCACACGAGAGAGAGAAGAAATGTAGCACAACACGCCGAGTAGAATTTTCAATAATGAATCGGAATACATTGACTACGGGAGTGTGCCAGCCGTGTTCCAGCACTCTGCACTCAAATCGTTTTGTTTCACGAGCACAGGGGAGCGCTTCCGAGCAAATCCCAATTAGGAATCATTTCTTCTGGCCTCACGGTGACGGAATCCATAATGAAAATTCCTTCCTCTGAACTTCCGTTCTGAACCAAAGGGAAAAGAAATTAATGATACCGAAAATTTAATTATTTCTGTTTCTTCTAGGCAAATTCTATTTTCTCCCCAAACGATCGAGGATATTTCTGATCGGAATAATTTCAGATAGACTACAAAATGAATCTCTAGGGCACATTTCAATATAATTTTTTCTGGGGGTGTAGAAAACCTTCTACCCGTATCAATACTGAGTATTCTTTCAATTTACACGGTAACTGATAAATAAACCATACATTTGAATTTTGATAACATGATGTCGGACGTAAAATTTCTCCCATTGGTCTCTCCTTAGAAGATATAGTTAAATAGGCAAATTAAAAATATTAAGTTCTTTGGAATTTGTATGATATTTTGAAAACAAATTCCATAATTTCATAGATTTATAGGGGTCGTATAAATTAAAGAAAATTATAGCCATGTAGAGAAAAGAAGATGTAAATATCGCTCGCAATATAAGAATGCAAAAAGAGGTAGAAAATGATATCATGGGAGGAGGATAATTATTAAGACACAATCAGAAGATATAGTTTTGTATCACCGAGTAGGAAGTAGTAGTATTTACCCTGTTGGCAGAACTACGATTTTTCCACATTAAATATATATATATATTACCTATTTATTATCGGTAAAAATCAAACAATCGACAGTTTAATAAAAAAAATACCAATTGATCGATTCTTACAAATAAAATGTACACTCCTATTTTTTTAATTGTATTACATTTCGGTGATCATTGATTTTAATAAAGAGCTCTAGATGAATCAAAGGAAAATGTATCACATAATTAAAAAACAATCATTTTTTTGGATAACACCGGCTGAAATATTCTCCAATTTATTACATTTTGAGGTGAAAACTGCCTACTCACCTCCTTTAAATGATGCTTCAAGTTCAACGAAAAGAGACTGGTAAATTGATTTTACGAAAATTATCCCAAATCCCATTCGCCGACAGAGGTTATCCATTTCCTCCTGGGTGATAAAAATTAAATCTATTCCGGTTATTTCATGATAAAACGAGGAAATGATAAAAGGGATTTCTGTGAGAAAGCTCAGTGCATTGCCTTTAAGTCACGAAAATTAGAATAAGATACTTATATCCAGCGTCTTCTTCCATTAAGTGCATTCAAAATGTAATCAGCTAACACCTTTCACCTCGCCCGTTCTGAGCTCTTAAAGGGAATGAGAATGATGAAGTGCTATAAAGGATTGAAAGATAGTGGATTAGGTCTCGGTGCATTGAAAGATCAGAAGAGGCAATCTTATGAAGCAAAGGAGATAGTGAGCTTCCAGAAGGCTTACGGTTGAGTTAATTAGCGGTAAATAACATAATATATTGATAATATTAATACTTTTTGAAGACGGAAATATTGCAAGCGATCACGCGTAAGTAACGCCTAGCCTTCTCTCAGAAAATATAGATAACCCGTTAGATAAAAATAGTTATATCCGAAATTTATGATCAATATTTAAGGTTAATTAGAAGCTCTTGAGTATAAGTGAACACATGAGGAAGATAAATAATTAATCACCTTCTTTGACTGGTTAGCCTTCTGAGTTGACACACAAACTTGAAAAAATACTCATGGCTCATGCAAAACGCAATTATGATATTCATTCATATTCTTTCACCATCATTTAAAATCCAAGCTACCGCATTAACTAAATCAAATTTCTATTGTTTACTAGCTTTAGTTTTAATCTCCACAGTTAAATTGTATTATCTTCATCAAAAATCTAAATTTTTTGTCAATAAAATGGTGTTTTTATTTGTATTAAAAACATCAATAAGACATGAAGTCAATTAAGTCGTAAGCGTTTTATGGAGAAATAAATGCAGTCAGTTTAAAAAATTCAGAATGAAAAAAACCGTTACTTAAACAACATGAAATTTCCTTTTGCATGGCTAAATTTCTGCTTCTTATGTCAAGACTCGAAACACATTAAATATATATGTGTAAATGTCTATGCGAGGACAATTTTTATAATAAATAAGGGAATCGAGTGACATTTACCTGCAAGGGTTGAGATTATTTCATTTCTACGCTATTGTAGTTCTCAGTGGTACTATAATAAATTTTAACTATAATCTTAAAGGGAGAGTGATACTTATTAAAGGGTAGTGGATGCGGAGATACAAGGAGATAAATTGTATTCGAGCGATGGAGAAGATGAAAGTTTGGGTAAGATATAACATGGAACAAAGGAGCAATACAATGCCAACAGAAGGCGAAGCACTGAACTTCTTGAGAGAAAGCCATGCAACGTATTACATTCCCCTTTGTGTGAAACCCAATTACAAGTTTTCTCACAGACTCACAATTTTTTCGTATTCTTCCACTCCCATTCTCTTCCAAGGCCTATGGCTTACTTTATTTTACATTGCTGTCAAAGAGTTGAGGCCCTTGCCCAGTAACAACTCCTAGAGTAACATGATGAGATTACTAGGAGCCAGAAGAAAGAACAAATCTCCACATTTACTCTCATCACTGATCTAGAAAGACAATTTTATATCAAAACCTATCGATCTGGTACTAATAGTGAGATCGCATCGAATATGTCTATCCTTAAACGTCACCTATTGTTATTTAAAGCTGCCGCAAGCCAACATCGATCAGAATTCGAATTAGAAAAAAATCATTCAAGACTTTTAAAATAATTCGGACATCAAATGTTAGTTTCACTAACATACGAACCACCTTGAATAAAAAGGAAATGTACGTACGTATATTATGGTACCCATTTGGTATTCTCCAACAACCATCGTTAAGATAAAATACATGTGGAAAAAATGCAAGCTTAGAGAAAAAACGGTTAATGGGGTAACCTATCGCATTTCCTAAGCTGGTGTGTTAACTCTAAGCTCGAATATTCTTGAATATTCGTAGAAATTTTCGCAATTCAAACCAGGTATATAGAGCAACTAAATGTCCGTTCTATCTTAAGTGAACAACGAAAGGTATACGTAAATTTAATAATATAGGGTGGAAATAATCATTGAACGACATATTGTAGGTATCATTAACGGGGAATGATCACGTGCATGCGTAATCTTTTAAAAATTTTAATGTCTCTTTTTACGCTTATTTAATAGCATAACAAAATAAAAATCTGCACATGACTCTGTAACAATGTTTCATGAAAATAAATCCAATAATTGACAAAGACCCCATGGTTGAATTGATTATTCCAATAATCGACAAAGCCTCCATGGCTGGATTAATTATAAGAGCTATAAAAATCTTTGTTGCCGAGTGACTAATGAAGAAATTTATGATCATGGTCATTTTACGGTGCCAAACATATTTTTTCAGTGTGAATGCACCGCGCAGTAAATTTTGTTACATTAAAAGCCCTCCCTAAACATTAATTGCGTAGACAGAAAAGATTACAAAATCAAATCCTAATTACGCCAATTAAGGAAATGCGATAAATTAGCGTTTAAATTGTTAAAGCTATTGCCCATACAGTGATGCTTTAACTTTTTTCGTATTACCCTTAAGAGAAATTTATTAGACGCACAAAGGGCACAAAGCAAGCACTAAATTTTTCAGAGAGGAACTTTCGTCGGTCAATGCAATTGTCCCTGGTCAAGAATAATTCAAATTACATTCCGATTAATATGCTTACATCATCACCAATTTTGTTGTCCGACAAATGAACTGCTTCATGCTTTAAATTGAAATTATACCAAGTATTTTAGCACCAATTCGATGAATAGACCGATAACGGGCACATGAAACGCAGTTTTACAATAAAAATATGATGCAGAGAAATGTTGCGAGTGGTCTTCAATCTTAATTCTGTTAACCCTTTTGAAAACACAATCACAAACTGTATAATATATTTTTCTCTTCTTCTGATTATATTAATTACATTTGAATATTTTGTTAAAACAGCAATCTAATATCTCCTAAAAACCATTGATTTTGTCCATTCTGGAAATGTTTCATAACACCTCATCCTTGTCACTCTTGATCCAATTGTTGCAAAAGGCTTAGAAACATTAAACATCATTTTGTAAAACAGTTAGAGCACTTCCCAGCGAGAGCTTAACAAAATGATACGCTGATGCCTTGTAGACTCGAGCTAATTGGGAGCTGTACTCAAAGGGGAACGGAAACCCCTGAAGGGTACAAGTTCGCTTCGGAATAGACAAGCTCCCAGGGAGAACGGTCCAATCACCCTCGTGAAGAGGTCGAAGCTTCGGACGGAGCGGAACATGCCCACTGGCCTCTAGCCGGGGAACACAGACCGATGAAAACAAATGAAGGGTAAGCAGCAAATCCCGCGGGCGATTGTGCACACATGGGGGCCCCGAAACCGTATTATTTGTGCTCCTCGTATTCGCTACGCGCCCCAGCCCATAGGTCTTCTCCCTTGCAGCATGCTCGATTCACTGTTAGCCACACGACAAGGCGAAAGTGATGAATTAGATGGGAAGGTGAATGGTCACATGCGGGAATTGGATTTCACAAATGGACATTGACTGGAGAAAGAAGAGTATATGCTGGTACCGGCTGCAAGCATGCACGATAAGAGAGAATCTAAAACAGTTGTTTTTAAACCGTGAAAGACAGCGGATGGCTCACCCTGGAAGAAATCAAGTATGTGGAACAACCTCAAGGTCCATCACACCCCACCTCCAGTTGCAACTCCTGTACCCGTGCTCATGTCCAAATTCAAAAGTGATAGAGAAAACCAGTTTAATCAAAACACGGAACAAATTGCACAAGACTTATATTTCGTTCAATACTCCTTTTTATAACTTATACCTTGGTCATGTTTTCACGTGCTCTATCGGTTATTATCCACCTATCCAAAATAAATACTTTACAATTCAATAGGGAAACCCAATATGAGCATGCAATGAAAACAAATGAGTTCCTAACGAATATAATTTGTATTAACGTAATTTTTTAATAACCTGCTATACAAAAAAGGCGCTTACTTTAATATATCGAAGCAAACAAGGTCTTAACTCTTGTGCAGGAAACTTTTAGGTTTATCAACAATAGATCATGAACAGACTTTTCTCGCAGGCGTTAACCCCAGTGACTTTTTCACAGATAATCATAGGGATACCGCTTATAAATACCATAACCAAACGACAAGAATAACTCCCAAAACAATTTTATTTCACATATAAGTATAAGGAGCAAGTGGATACTTGTGTTGAAGATCATATGTCAAATGTAATTGTTTATTACGAATTTTTCAGGACCTTCTTTTTAACTAGTTGCCATCAGAAGGAGCAGTTGTTTACCTACGGAATAGCGCAAATTGCCCTGGCCTTGAAAAAAATTTCTCATCCAAAATATGTTACGGTTCGAAATATATGGTTTTCAACAAATAAATACACCAATCCCAGTAAATGCAAAACAATATTCGCAGCCTCACAAAAGCTGTTGCGATTTTCCGAAACACCACTCATAGAGTCGTGCTCTACCGTTCTCCGGATTCCACCGGAAATTTTTGTATCAAATAATTCCTATCCAGCTTTTCAACGTTAAAAGAGAATAGGGTAGGGATTTCCTTCATCACAGAAAACGAAAGGCATTGATTGCGATTCGTAGCCAACATTTGTGTATTCATAATATACACATTATTTGGTTTTAGAATTCCCAGTTTAGACGAATGGCAATGGTTAATTTTAACTGCATTTGAAAAAGGCCAGATTGGCGCCCATGCGCTGCCACTCCACGTGACGTCACAGGGACCTAGGTTCTATACGAGTAGATAGGAGTTTTACATCGTCTGAGAATACCAATGCATGCATGAGGCACAGAGCTCAGGGAAACATGTCTTAATAATCACCTATTAAAACTGCCTAAGGTCGGAAAGTTTCCTTTGTTTGATAGGGTATTAATAATCCTTATTTAAGACAAGCGCTACCTGCTAGCAGCCTGCATCGTATCAGCGCTCAAACCCTCGCCCCAAGGTCACCTCACACGCCGAAAGCGGGATCCAGAATGACGTCGTACGTCGTTTTCCCAGCATTCATACTTAGCCGTCGCGTTTTCGCGCGCTTGAAATTTTTCACTTTTCATTTAATCGTGAAAAATAGATATCGTCATTTAAAAATCTAAAAGCGTGAAATACGCACTCCAGGAGTAATAATCTTTCCATTTAGGCAATAAAAAATAATAGGAAACCACCCTATTGCTGATGCAATAAATTAGGCTTGTTAACAAAATTATCATACATTGATATTTCAGATCTCACAATCAGCAGAAATCATCACAATAGTTAGGCTATATTACCCAGTTTAACCTGATTTGACAATTTTTGGATGCTCTAAAAAGTTGCGACCTTAAAGCTATGAATGCAACGAATAGTAAATAAATCAAATAAATATTTATAACCGCAACATTTATAGTATAAATGGAGATTTATAATATCCATTTGTATTTAAAACATTTGATTGACCCACTCTGAATATAAAAACAACAAGCCACTGCATCATAAATACGAGATCATATTATAACTCGATAAAATGCAGAGCGCGTCACGAAAAATATCGTCGAAGTTTGATGACCCGTAAAATAGAGGAATTACCATTTCCCATGGCTCAGAAATAAATTATTCTCGCAACTTCTACGAATCTCAATGCCATACTCCTGCAATCCGTATAGTTATTTACTGGAATTTGCTCATTGTCAGTCAACACTCTTGGCAGTGGAACTTCATAGAATTTGAAGGAAATGTGGAAACTAGAGAGCCAAGCTCCGCTCACAAGATAGACATAACAGACAAGGTTGAGACGTCGCTCCCACGTCTGTCCGAAGGGGGAGGTATTTCGGCTCACCAGCATTCGAATAATTTCCCCGGAACTCAAAGTGGACGTTATCTGACAGCGGACGGCGTCCTGGCCGACCTCTCACACCAGTAGGAAGATCTGGGGAGGAGAATAGGAACAAGAAAGGAAAACAGAGAGGCGCCACTGCTTAGCTCAAAATTTGTCGAGAATAGAGGAGCATACGGCGGTAAGAGAAGGGAATGGAGATCCCGACTAATATCGGAGATTTTCCGGGTTCATGCACTCACTACTTTCCACCACAGGGTTGATTGACATTGAAGATTTCTAAGAATCAATCAATAGAAGGAAACATCAGTATCGCATTCACATTCCAGGAATATCCAAACTAAAGTTAAGATGCTCTAAATCTCAAAACCCAGGTATTTAAGGTATTAAGGACCGGTTCTAGACGTTTTTCTGGTGTTAGCAAACAACATTTCGGCCGCCCCTCTCAAAAATAACCTGAGAGGTAGTAGGATTAGTATTGAATATTGGACACAGCGCTTAGGCGCTCCCTTTTGCTGGCGCCCTACGCGGTTGCGTACTTTACTAACTGCTTAAACCGGCCCTGAAGGTATTAATTATATATAGCTAAATTAATACTAACTAGGAATAGCAAAATTTCCATATTATCAAGTAAAATCAATGCGATGAAATAATAATGATTATTCGAATAATTAACGACTCCTTATCAACCTCATTAACCCCCAACCAAAGTTATTGATAGAAACCATTTTTTGCCCGTAACTATAAACCTTGGTCGTTAATGGTTGTTAGCCTTAGAGACGCGAGCATGTTAATTGACAATCGCGTAAATATATAATTTCCGATTTATTTTAAGCCTAAATTTACTCAAAAAATTTGTATATTAATCTGTATCGGATCAAAATCTTGATATCTACATTTGAGCGTATGTAAACGGAAGTCAACTGACTATATTCAGATAGAATTTACTTTTCTCTTCCCATCCTATATTTTATGTTTCAGAACAAGTTTTGTAAATTATTTCACACTGAGGTAAGGGGTAAAATTTAATGTACTAATAACATTCCGAGACTAAATTACTCATGGCTCTAGATTTTTGGAGATGAAGAAAAACTTGTCTCATGACATTTCCCCGTAACCTCCAAATGGTTATGGCATGAAAGTGGATGAGCGAAGAGTCATTTTGACGCAATTCATTTACTTCATCTCCAGCTACAAATTTACCCCAAAGTGCCGACGACAGCGAAATAGAGAAAAGAGGGATAGTGGCATTTATGCAACAAAAAAGAACATTTCATCGCAACCCACCCACGCCACGGTTTTCACAAACGGATAAGTACCTATAGACAGAATTAGAGTGGTGTAAGAGGGGTAAGGATGGCATTATACTTCCGGAAAATTCGCCATGAAAATATAGAGTAGACAACGCTATTGCTCAAAGAGATGAGGGGTTGAAATAAATTACATCCGGGGAAGAGGGAGGCCGCTAGGAAAATAGGACGACGCTACTGCCCCCCACGGGAGTTAATGACATGGGTCTTTAAGCTGAGGTTCCCGAAATTAGACTGGTCACGGCGGAGGGGTAAAGCTCATTCCTCCACGGATGCGGCGGCTAGGACTCGTCGTAATATGAAAAACGGAACCGTGACATGATTAGGGGCTCCGTAGATAAGGTTGAGGGATTAGATTGATGGGATTATGTGGAGGGAAAAATTTAAGGTCGCGCTCTGACTCGACGAATATTATGACGGAAGATCATGAATTAGAAATGAGATTTTTAGAGCTGAAACTCTTGACGATAGGAGGGTCGAGTCTTTCGTAGGGCTTCGGGATGTAGAGAGAGAGCTCCTGATTAAAATGATGAAAAAATTTAGCCGGTGGAGTGGAGACTGATTCAGGACCACTTTTATTGTCAGGTTATGATCAAAGGAGTTGTATGAATCTCTCTTCTGGATAGTTCTGGAGTTGTTAGTGGACCAAAAGTGCCTCAGTTGAGTTAAAACTTAATTTAAAAAAGCACTAGTCTAATACACTGCTGACCAATAATAGCATGGTCTTTCATGGAAAAGGTTTGCGTCCAGCTGAATGCAATTGTATCGGGGCCACAGACGATGCCCACCATATTCAACGGATAAATTTTCTTCCTTTAATTTTTGCAATTGAGAAAAGAAAGAGTTAAATAAAATTATTAATTCCGAATATACATTTAAACACTCACATGTAAATTATAATTTATCTCTTTGGCTACACATACCTTTAAATCCCAGCATATTTAACTAAACTGTATTTTTCATCGATCGTCTATAAAGAAATCTGAACTTTTTTGGGGTATTGTATAAAAAATGAGCAAATTTAATTGAATTGCCTCACTTAACACGATGAGGATAAAATTATTCATATATCTTATTTTCCTTTCCTCTCTCATTTAAACTTTTTAATTTATGGATGAAATACTGTGTTTCTACCAAATACTTAAATTCTAAATAATACTAAATTCAAATCAAATCAAAAGAAAATTTTTCTCGAAAATGAGATAATAAGTACATGGGAGAAACTACATCACCTCATGCGTGCATTAAAATATTAGGCCGTTGCAAGAAAAAGGCATATTTTATACCAGAAACATAGGTGAGGAGTGACATTCACTCTTCGTCACGGCCTATATTTGTAAATAAGCTACTTTCTCTATTATATGACTATTCGCTAATCTATTTTATTCCTAATCTATGACTTACATTAACAGTCATATTAAAATGTATGTAGAGTGGGAAAAATTATATTTAATGGTACGTAACAGATAAATAACCCTTAGACTCAATTTTTAGCATCAAGGCTAGGCTCGATGGAGGATTAAAAATCAGGCATAATTTAATAATGAAGAACATAAAAATTAATAAATGCATTTCCAATTTAAAGATGATAACATAGTCGTAATTCTCACGCTTTAATTCTTCAATTTAAATAAATGTGAATTATACTCTCTAGAACGCATCATTGTCTCTATTCGTACCCAAACTGTACTGTTATAACTCACGTCGATGTGAGTAAAGCTATAAAGACGAAGGACAATGTAAAAAAAAGGCG
The DNA here is from genome assembly GCF_921293095.1 of Ischnura elegans. Taxonomy (NCBI): domain Eukaryota; kingdom Metazoa; phylum Arthropoda; class Insecta; order Odonata; family Coenagrionidae; genus Ischnura; species Ischnura elegans. Next base: position 30,279,171 of record NC_060247.1, read on the forward strand.
TTCAACAAAGTATGATAAGTATTCTACACCGATGTCATCAAATCCATAGATTTTACAAATATAGTGCAACGCTCTGAGTAATGGGATAAATTTGGAAAAGTCAAACAAGTAAACCACTTCAATTTTAGGCTGGTACAGGAATCAAGATTTCAAGATAAATCAGATTTATTTATTTGATTACAAGAGCACTGGAAATCTATAATAATTTCTCATTGAATATAAAATACACGCTAAATTTGTCTCTCCAGAACTCTTATCCTTGCCCTCTATCCTAGTCCTTGAGCATTCCACCACACGAGGTCCGTGCGCTGCGCTGGACGCAATTTTGACCCCGTGAATCTAGGCCACCCACAGAATACATTCAACGATCGGATGGAGAGAAGATGGACTAACTCGACGAGAGAGGGTGGCCGACTGGTTCACGGACTCTTCGCCAGAGCAAACTCGGGCTTGTATGACGAGTCGATTTACTTTCTCCGAAATCCATTACGGTCGGAATCGCTAAGTCCACACTCTGAGGGAAACAGTACAGGTAGCCAACACTTACGAAACTCAAAAGACACTCGACGTTAATTCCTGGAGATGAAATCAGCTGCAATCAAGCTAAGAACTGCAAAAAATATAATATCAAAATATAAATGCAATAGTAACTCACTTTCGACTAAGCCACCGAAAGTTCATTTATTTATCAATTCGGATTTTCGTCGTTGACTTCTAAAATTGCCGCTTGTGGGAACGATTTTTTCCGTCCTTGTCTCGCTCGTGCGGAGCATTTCCAACTTTTTTTAATAATATGAAATCCTATTTATTTGTATGTTACCTTTACGATTTTAAAAAGCATAATGCAATATTAGGCCAACTTCTTTCAATCATCAGTCAAATGTTGCATGCTACCGTCGCCATCCCCACTTACGGATGTATTAAATACAGACGATAATTCCCTTCTGCAACCAAAGGTAGTAAGAAAACATATCCTCCATTTCGTTTTCCATCAATTTTAATAGCAGAGAAAAGTTTTACAACGAAAATATAATCACGATATCTACTAGAGATGCCGGTAAATAGCTATTTCAGTGGAACTAACATAATTTCCATTCAGAGAGATTGTTTTACACGAGCATATTGCCCATTTTAGAGGAGTATTTTTTCCGTTCAATCTACGAGTGTACGTTTAACGATTTCTGTCTCTTCACGGTCATTTTATTAAATGTATGAGCTGCAAGAGTGACTCTGAAAAACATGGATAAGCCAAATATACTTTAAATCTCTAGGGTGAGCCTAATACCTCACATTCCTAATACCCCGTCCAAAGGGAGTAAAATAGAGAGAGAGGGAAAGAGGAATAGAAAAAGGTTTCACATCGCCATGCCTTTATCAGAATAAAAAGATATTTTCTTTTCCATGTAACTACTAATTTCCAAAAAGAAGTCTTGCTTTTCCCTCATAAAAAAATATAAATATATGCTATTTCCATTACTGTCATCAGCAATAATGTGCCCCTACCATTACATCCGAACTTGCAAGAGAAAATTTACATTCAACCCTAAAATACGTTGCAGACAAGTGAAATGACAAAATATTCAGCCATTAATACAATGCGCACAAATATTTGCCTGTTGAACGAGGAAGTTGTTTCAATGATAAAGTAAAATCATACGATATCAATATCTCTTTTGCAAGACGTTTCAAAACTTATCTCGATGATTTTGATCTGGATCATTTATCGCAATCACGGTGAATAGAATATATTTCCAATCACGGATCATCGGCCATTAATTCTTGGGGGGTCCACCTGATGAGGATTAAACGAGAGGGGAGTGGTACAGAGAAGAAAAAAAGGAATAGTTACGGTGCGAGGTACAGGTTTTTACCTCTCGTTTGAGCGGCGGAGGTCAGTCACAGGCAGATGAGGCCGGGGTGTACCCGTAAGCCGTGAGACGGACAAGGGAACCGAGCTTATTGCATAATGCGAGGGAATCCACCGCGCGCCGGAGCAGGGAGGAGGAAAAGAGTAGAGATTAAGAACAGAGCGATGAGGGAGAGGGCGGCTGGGATTCAGACAGATATATACCAGGAAGAGACAGCAAAACGTAGTCTAAAAAATATCAGGCTCTTTACTGATGGCTGATATCATTTTAGTAATTTCTTTAATGAAAGCTAACTATTTTCTTAAATAAATTTAGGAAATTAAAACATCAAAATACTTGACAGAATGCCAATTTTTTTTAAATGCCATATAATATTGAATATGCCCAAACAAAATCTTTTTCTACATTGCGAGCTTAAGAGCCTAAGCTTACTTCTAAAATTATATGTATAAACTAGTTAAGGAAATACAACTGGATAGACCTCCTCATAAGTTAAATGCATACCTTTTTTGCAAGATTTGACAGGGCTACAGATCAAAATAAAAACGAAACTAAGGCGATGTTAAAATGATCATCGAAATGATATGTGAGTAACAATGAATAGATTTTAGTCTTTAATATTTCATTGATATTTTCCATTATTTTACTTACTCTGTAGAAGCTGTGATGCTTGTAGTGATTAATGGACCGCTGGACTATGGTTTATAACTCCAAAACATTTGATCTCCTCAAGTACCAACGAATAATACTCTACCGACCTACCAAAATGGACATGCTAGGCTGAATGCTTCAGAAGAGAAATTATTCTGAACTGGAATGATAGGGTTCTTACACAAACCAAATCCCACCACTGACATCAAAGAATTTTCTGTTTTTGCGTAAAAAGAGCTAGCTGTCATGTAAACAGCCTGTTTAATTTGACTAACAATTTTTGGGAATATAATAAAGGAAGAAGGTGTTACTGACAAATATAAATTGAGACCACAATGTTTTCCCAAAATTAATTAATTAGCTTTAATGCCATGAATTATATAATTAATTATGAGTCAATTATATCCCATCAGTTCAAGCAAATATTAACATTAAAATTTTGTTCGAGCTTCAAATGTTTACATCATTCAAAGGAACACATATTTCATTTCCACTGATAATAGGCATGCCATGATTCATAATTAGTGATGGGTCGGTTCGATTCCTCGATTCTTCGATTCCTCGATTCTCGGCCAAGAACCGGAATCGAAAACGAGTACTTTCCAAGGCGAAAAATCGATTCCGATTCCAGCAGTACTTCAAACAACAAAATATACGACCGCATTTCCAATAGTCATTTGAATTTTCGCGCCACGTACCCGTAATAACAAAACACATATCTTCTTGGGATGTGCGAGTACTCGAAAATTCAAGTCGATCGAGTAATTGGTACTCGACTCGAGCGTTTCGAGTAGCATTACGGATGTCGAGTCGAATAGTTAAGGTTACAGAGCATTCGAGGCTAGTAGGTCCAGCAATCTGCCGACAGGAAGCGCTATCATGAAACTCATGTTATAATGCAGTTTTTAAAGCCGATAAGTCATTCTAATGCCTTGGCCTGGTAGTTTCAGTGGTTTCAGCTTGCGGAATACACTATTGTTGTTGTCGACGTGGGCGCCGAATACCTTTACGCCAGCCGCGGCGGCCGATCGTCTTCCTACCCCGCGCACACTGGTCCGAAATCGGAAAAAGCTGGAATAAAGTCCAAAATTACCTTTTTGGGGATAGAGACTTGAAACTCAGCGTAAATACTCATAAATCATTACCAAATATTGATTTATATGCCATTTTACATAAATGCGAACCTTTAGTGAGATACAGAGGCCCAAACATGACCAATTTTTCAATGCCACACGAGATATCGTTTTTCCTCAAAAAATCTTTGAATTTATCCCAGTGGTTTTGCGTTGGTATGAGTTTTGTGGAATAAAAAACGCAATATTCCTTTGATCTGGTGCTTTGCCTATACTTTCAATGACTTTTGAAGATTCTGGCTCTCATCTGTCTGGTTTTACAACGCAAAATGGCCGACCCGTTTTTCACGTGAAATTTGACATTACGTAGACATTATCTTTCGTTTACGAAAAATATAACTCGGAAAATTTGAACCACAATATTAAGTAGAGATTTCTAAAGAGTACTAAGTAGAAGTCTTGAAAAAAAAGTTTGCGGCGAAGGAAATAAGAGCGATTTTTCAATCGCGCGTCAAGGCTGACCTACACGCCGCGGACCTCTGAGGCTCGGTAACTGAGGCCGATTTTTCAAGTTCTTTAAAACATTAGTCCTGAAAATCGTCATTTAAAGCATGGATAATCGTCTTCATTGACTTAAAACACTTAACTGAGGATGTTAAAAAGGATTATGTATAGATCGACTAGACCATTTAGCGCATTACTCGAGTGAAATTACTAAGGATTGGATATTTTTCGGAACCATCCCGCGCGTAAGAAATATGCCTCGGGTATTGAAGTAAAGTGAAGAGATTAAGTCAGCATGCTTAAGAGAGAGAAAAATGAACTGTTTCCGTGAAAGGCAACAAGCGATACCCTTTTTCCCTTTCCACTCTCGCCGAGGTGAGTCGCGCGGTAGGGGGAGTTTTCACACCACAAGGCTCTTTTAGCCTCTTTTATTACTGCGTCCGTCCGATGTAATATTCATTTGTAGCGTTTAGTTTCTTTCTTGAACTTAAAAAAGCAAGAGATTTAAAGGTTGATTGAATGACGTGAGAAGTATAGCATTTTTTTTGGCTCTACAAAACTAAAGTTTAGTTCTATAGTTGTTCGCTTCGTCCACTTGAATTCCATTAAGATTCAAGATCCAACAAATCGTTGATATAATTTTTAATAAAAATTCCAGTCTCCGAAATCTTGCAATTTTGGTGGGAAAGTACTTGCCCAATAACACACATGTGTAGCAAAAGGCAATTTTCTGCAGGCAGTAATACTGTAACATGGAGACGTCAAAACCTGCTGGCTGAGCATGTAGAATAATTGGATTTTCTGCTTGAGAATTTGAAAGGGCCAAATATTACATGATTCATATACGTAGTATGTAATCTTTATTACAGCTATGAAGATTCCTGTACTCAGGGCTCTCCCTTGTAGTTTGGATATATATATATATATATATTGTCGACATATTATGAGTGCCAATATTCTAAAGTAATACCTATCATGTAACACCACTTTTCAGGTATGTTCTGTTTTGAAATTTAGCTATTATATTTTAATTACATATTAATGATATGAAAGATTCCTTTGTCAACTGACTCTTTCACAGAGTAATATTTTTAAAAGTAGTTTTCTTGTTGCCTGGAATTAAGTGATATTTTTCTTGGAGCCTATGGCATCAGAATCGATGGAATCGGTATCGGTAGAATCGGAATCGAAATGTCAGAATCGGAATCGGGATCGGAATCGATAAAATTTTGGAATCGACCCATCACTATTCATAATATTTATAATTTTGGAATTTATATATTCAGGATTATTCCTTAAACATTAATTCCTACGTAGGAACATTTTAACAGCAAAGAACCATACTCAAATTCACTCACCACTTCATCATTTACCCATATTTTCGTAACCCATCCCATTCTCTCTCTCTCCAGCAGTTCTTTTCCTGCGATATTCAAATCGATAACTCAAGTCAAAAAGTCATGCTCTAAACTTCATAGATATAAATATACTCCTATCTCCATGAATTCATAAGTATGAATCTTTTTTATGCTTCGTAATACAAGTGGAAACAGAATTTCCGCGATCCTTTCACTTTATATATGACACACGTGTCATTCCATCACAAGGTTATTTCGTCAGAAAAACCCTAAATTATAATACGAAAAAGCCTGACCTGAATCTCGATGCCAGAGTCACCGGAGGGAAGATGAAGGAATGCACTACAAGCTTAACGCGTCGACTTATGCGATTCTCCGCGCTGAGAAGAGAGCTTGGGAGGGTAGGGTAGGCAGCAGAGCGCGGTGGCTCACAGTAGGGTGGGATGAGATTTTGTGGGCAGACGGCGGGTGTGAGTTAGGGATGATTGAGGGCAAATGGTAGGATAGTAAAGGGAGAAGGTCACGAGGGAATGGGCAACAATGGAGAGGAAGAACGAGAATTGAGAAAGGGAAGAATTGAGAAAGGAGTACGGGGTATTTAAGAGGAGGGGGAGGGGAGAAAAAGCGACTTTGAGTCCTGGGAAGCGATAAAAAAAATGAAAATATAAGAAGATTAAGTATACGAGAAAAGAGGACGGGAGAAAAAGATCCTTTTTCCTCCTATTCTGTCAGGGTACCTTATTCCCAGGGCTACAATTTTCTTACGAGCTCTTTGGTCAAGATGTGGTTACAATTATTTCTAACACTTCTAATCCCCAAAATTCTGCCCACTTATCTTAAGAGACATTAATACAACATGAAAATGTGTACAAAAAAATTAGTAGCGAGCGATGAAATCAAGCACAAAATACTCATTCCCAACTGCCTGGATTCCACTACAACTCTTCTATTTCATTACTAGTAACTTAGTAACCAAATGCGTCAGAAAAAGATATTTTCTATACAGCAATTAATATCCAAAAAGAAGTCTTCCTTTTCCCTCACAAAAACATATAAATATATGTTATTTCCATTACTATCATTAGCAATATATCAGCGACTAAAAATACTCGTTGAGAAAACGGAAAATGGTTCAGGTTTAGGTCACAACGAATATTTTTTTCTTCCGTAATTTCACCTAAAATAAAGTAAAAATCAAAGCGAGACATAATGATTCCATTAGCATAGTATCTTCACGTGGTTATTCCAACGTAGCTGCTCAAGAATTGGATCGATATTAGTAAGAAAAACCTTTACACTACAGAGAGTGCTACGGTAATGTATCACTACTGGTTACGCCCCATTCAAACACAGTGGGACGTAAGCCGTTTTTTAAACAAAGCAATGGAATGCATTTTTTTCTCCCATGTGATACGCTGCCTTTTTCTTGCTCGTTATTTGAACAACTGGTGGCACGTTACACTGACAGGTATCCCAGTGCAGTGCAGCATCCCATATAGCAAATCTGAGTGAGTGCCGCTAATTTTTAAGCTTGGTAGCATGTTAAATACTCAGTATAGATCAATAAACAGAATACGGATTTTAAACTTTCACAAAAAAATTATAACAGAAGCCAATCATGTAAGGTAATGTTTGTGGTATTTTTCACCTCCATCGCATGAACGGCGCTGAAGTTAACATCAATGTATTTTGGGGAAAATTCTCCTGGACCGAGAATCGAACCATGAATCTTCGGCTTTCCAAGCCACTGCATAGATCACTACGCCGCTTAAATCCCTTAATTCTCATAGCAATGTATATAATCGGATCACTGATTATAATTCAGCAAGGACCCGGAAAGTCGAGGCTTCAAGGTTCGATTCTGGGTCCAGATCCAGGCGTTTTATTGATTGTACTTGAATTTCATCACAAAATTCACATCACAATTCATCACATACTAAATCACAAAAATTCCAAATAGTATGTATTCCTAATAAGTTCAACAGATTCAGGCTTCAATTGGTGGAAGTTAGACATATTTAAATAAATATAAGGTCGTAGCACTTATCCACAAGATTTTTTTAATGCGTAGAACGCGTTTCGGTTCACTGAGCCATCATCTGGTACAAGATCTTGCACAGTCTTGTACCAGACGATGGCTCAGTGAGCTGAAACGCGTTGTACGCATTTTAAAGAATCTTTTGGAAAAGTGCTACGATCTTTTATTTATTTAAAAATGTATTCCTCTTCATTTTGTTCGGTTCTTCATTTCTTCCATCGCAAATTCTGAAACTCAGCATTTGGCTACAGAAGGTAGGGTTTCCTATGAATCGTCAATCTTCCCCATTTTTTCCTCTCATCTTCAAAATCGTCCTTATTTCAAGCTTTATGTCCTCCCCGGGCGGGCAGAGGGGCCTTTTAGAAGTGACCGAGGACCTCTGGAGACCTTTGGGTGGATAACTCCCGTAACTCCCAGGACCAATATGTCTGGCCGGCTCCTGAGAGATTAGGGCGAGGTTGAAGATAGAGGAAATATGTTATCGGGGAGGAGGAGGAGTCCACGTGATTCATGCAGAGATTTTCTCCCACAAAAAAAAACTTTTTCCAAAATGTTCCTTTTTATCGCAAGCCTAACGGCAAAGGGGCATGCGGGACGACCTTCACGGAGATTATGTCGCGTAATTAGACCGCCGAGCGGACGTAAATGCTGTACGCCGGAGAATCATCCATGGAGATTAGGGCGGGAGAAAAACGCTTACGCCCCACCTCGATAAATCCCGCGGTTAATAACCAACTGCGTGCATCACCAGCGCTCGATCGTGTAAGCCCTTATATGGCATTGAGATGTAACTAGTGAGCAGTACCCATCCCCGTCATGGAAACAGGGCAAAGACCAGCAAAAAAATGTGCTATCAAAACTTAGCTCATGCGCCGATCCATTCCGCGCTAGAGAAAAGCAATCATAAATAAAATTCCAATAGCTGTCTCAAGCGTGACATTGTGGAGTTCTAAAATCATTGAGAATGATTTTAATATATCTGTGAAAAAACTCTCTGCCAAATTAAAACAGTAAAAAAATCAGAAAAATTAAAAAAGAACTTAAGTACCATCACATTTTGCACAGAAAATGGTGTCGTCAATGTCGTCATGTACCATATTAGCGACACATGGTTGTTAGGAATATTGTTCCTAGAACCATTGTTAAAAACTATGTTCTAGAATACATGTGAACATTTAACTTATTTTTTTTAAGAGAACCATTAAATTGTTTGCGTAAAAATGTCCAAAAAGTGTACAAAATATCGAGAAAACCTCAAAATCTCGCTATTCTGTCATTAGGATTACTCTATGCCCTGATGAATTGCGAGTCTAGATTCAGCATTTTCGATCTCCTGCGAAATTCGTAATGGTTTTCTCTGTACTCATTGTAATTTCACATTTTACTATTCCATCCCAATAGTTCTCGTGGCATTTTTAAATCACATCACTGAAAACAGTGAGCCCAATTACTATAAATATCGGGTAGTCTCTAACAAATAAGTTTTCATCCAAATCAAAAAGGCATGATAACCAAGTTCGGCTGAAAAAAATTTGGTAACCAAGAAACAAAAACAAAAGCATGCTATTGTAGAGCAATATGCCTAGCAACCATGTGTCGCTGATTCAGGCGATGCCTTGACGACGCCATTTTTAGAGCAAAATACGATGGTACTTCTTTTTACTTTTTCAAGTATATTGTACTTATTAAATTTGACACAATTTATTAGGAATACCAAAGTGTTACACACACAATGGGGAACATGCATGAACTTTATTTCTCCCGTTATTATAGCCTATCTTATAGAGAATTTTCTCACCAATCCGAATATATAAGCCAAAGTTGTCTACGTCAATCACAAATGCTGTAAAATGCTAATGAAATTCTAAAAAAAATCGACGAAAGTCACGTGACCCGGAACGCTTTCTCATTGGCTTGACGTCACCGAACAATATTCAGTCTCAGTGGCCTCAGTTCTCCGTAAAATTCGATGTCTAAATACTGCTGTTTTTCAATGAATACAGATCTTTAATGTCGTTAGGGAGTTGTTGATGGAAAAAGAGGGGGATTGTTGGAGGAATGAGGTGAAAAGAAAACTGATTGACAAAATGACTGAAATGGGATTTAAGAAGGCGCAGTCAGACAATTTACCTATGGTTGACTCCTTTATTGTGGCCGCCTTCCTTAAAAACAGTGATTCTTTCGTCGCCGCCGAGATGCGTGGAGTGAAAGCAAGCAGGTAAGCAAGCTATTTAATGCATAGGAAAAATTTTAAGTTTTAACATTGTTTTCTGTTTATAAATACTTATTTTTGAAATCAAATAAACTATCCTTCATCAGCGGTTAGCTATGAGTTGCCCATAATTTTAATACCAAACTTATCATGCGGTTCTCTTATATCAGCTCCATAGTCGTTAGAATATAAGCATTGAAATAATAGACTAATGTACAATTATGTTTCAGGTATGATTAATGCCTAATAATTCTGAATTATTACAACATCTTCACTCACCAAAAATACGATTCGGCATTTAGCAAACTAAATGTGTCTCATAATATAACACTATCTCTGAAAAAAAGAAAAAAGGAGCTGCACTTTGTGTTGCTGCTCCTGATTTTGAGAAGACAAAGAATATTTCTTGTCAATGGATTGAGTATGACCATGATTTTGTAATGAATGTTGTGGCTGCCGCCACAAGGTTTTGGGAGAAAAATATTTTTCCTATTCTTTTCAACAGCTGTAAACATGATTAGTTTTTTTTAGTTACCCCAGAACTGGCCCCATATGCTTCTTGTTATATTTTTGTAATAAAATTATTTTGCACTCCCTATCCATTGTCGGCATTTTTTCAAGTATGCTACTTTATTAATGGAGCCTGAAGTTTAATTAAGCCACAAGATATAATTATCACATCATCCATCAAGGTAATAAGATTGTGATCTGTACAGGCATGAGGAACTAACATTTTAAATTCCCTAATGCGTCTGATAACACGCTCAACATGAATACTCAAGCTGGCAATATTTTCGTCTCCATTACTTCCTTTTTGGTGCTCTTAACTTCAGACTTAACACTGGGGGGTGGAATTAATGAGCAGCCTTTTGTACCAAGAAAGCTATCAATGTGTTTGAAACCCCGATCAGCCATCACAGCACAATGAGAAGGCAAGTATTTAAAGTAATCACATTGCTCTACAAGCAGTGAATCAGATATCCGACCTCCAAAGCCCTTAGATATGTAATTTATTAATCCATCAGGTGAGCTAGACACCAAGTACTTCAGAGTATTTGCAGACTTGTATTCCGACCATGTTAGAGCTTGTTTTACAGGGTCCGATGGTTTTTCTATCTCTACTTCTAAGCAATCAATAATTGATTGTACATGGCTATACCTTGATCGAAATGGTATGGGCAGTAACTCTAATATCTTTTTCTTGGCTGGCCATATAATGAGCTGTTTCATACATTGGGATATTTTTGGAACTGCATCATGAAACACCCTACTAGCTGTGCGGAATGATATGCTAAAGTCATCAGAGAGAATAGTAAAGCATTCATTAAGTCTAATCTTTTTTAGATTTTGCATGATCATGGACATATTATGTAAATTTGTGTTTCTCTGAAGAGTGCCCAGAATGAAGCAACAGTTTTCAGGTGTTTTTTCACCCATGTATAGCTTAGGGTTTCTATTAAATAAATTTATTCGTGCAATTGCTTCTTGCTTTCTTTCAACTGAGTCATTTTCATTAAGAAATTAAGCTTCTGAGTCATTAGATGAATTATCAGAAAAACTGTACTCATCTTCTTCACTCACATCCTCCTCAGAGCTCGACTCCTCACAAGTTTCACTGACTTTCCTTCTCTTCAAACTTGTGTCTGGGTATTTACATATTTTATTTTTTTGGTGATGTCGCCCTATCAGAAACACATGTTTTTATTTGCGTTTGTTTGCTCCTGAATTTAGTGCGTACTTGAACCCCAACACTTGATGGCACTTGAGAGGAAATACCTGAACTACTCTCCCGGTCATCCTCTGAATCAGCTTCAAGTTCACATAGTTTGTCAGCTTCATTGCCACTGGAACCTGTGCTCAATTATTTATACATATGAATTGAAAAATGCAAGTATCAAAGCTCCATGCACACGTACTTAAACCGGTAGAAAAATGCGCAGCAAGGTCAACCCGAAAACCTTGCTGCGCATGCTGCACCACCCCGCGAAAGTCTCCATCAACACGGTAGACAAATCTTATAATAATACTTTTCTTGAAATATAATAACACTTTTTCCGTTCATTATTAAGTTTTTCCTTTGATGTGATTGTTTGCAACTTTTCAATTTATATTACGTTGCAATAACATCCTTTGGCTCAATTAAATCTTTTGTAACTCACAAAAATAAGATTTGCAACCTTACTGGCACGTACGCTGAAATGATCCTCACAACAGAAAGCTGTTGAAAATTTTGAGATAGAATTTACGTCTCTTCTGCAGGCTCTCAACCATTTTAATCTCTTCTTCGAATCTTTCGGTACATAAATGAAAACCTTCTTCGGCGTGGAATTTGAGGTATTTGAGCAACAGGGCACGACATAAGATTTGTAAAACTTTCTCTCTTTTTTCTCGTTTGCATCCATTATGCTTGTTATGCTTGAATGAAATAATCAATTAAGATTAGTGAAAATCACTAATTAAGAAGCAAAAGCAATAATTTACTCGAAATGCCGTTCCATCATTCATCCACTTACTTTCTTGTCAAAATATAAACAATGGTCTCTAGCGATATTGTTCTGTGACGTCACGCGTCCATTGCCCCATGACGCAGTGTTTTCAGGCTGCCGAGAAAGAATTATTTTTAAAGAGTGATATCTCAGTAAAAAACCACAGGTCACCTGTGAAATTTTTACCAAATCCATTTTAGATAGTGGTCTTCCGATTCATCTGGTTATAAAAAATTGTGCATGTTCCCCATTAAAACATCCTTATGTTACTGTTCTTTAGCTCTCACTTGGATGGATATTTTTTTTTCAAATTTTTTTAAGGGTTGAATATAAAAGAAAAATGTTTTAAATAATACCCTCCTTAATAATAATAACTCCCCAGATGAAGTTCCATAGTTCCTTTTTTCAGTATTCTTATGTTTTCACAAACAAGAAATTTTTTTAAAAAAGTTCGAAAATCACGTTTTCCTCCATAACTTAAAATTCACTGAATATGAGCGTAATATATCACAAGACTTAATACCTCACTCAGACCTACCATTGGGCTAGAACTCTTTTGAAAAATCTCTGTTGGCCGATTTACCATACTTATCCTGCCAGACATTGGCATTACGGATTCTTGCTTCTCATTCACAATAATAATGAGTCCGTTTTTCCCACATGATCCAAAGCAAATACTTAATGCCAATTAAACGTATTTATTGTATAACACCGCTGCTATCATTCATAACATCCGATGAGGTGAAGACTCAAAAGATAGCACGCATACAAGCAAATGAATATATACTGAAGTGAGCAATTTTTCATTCGGTTTAAAGGACATTTGCGCCATTTGCAATAAAATTTTGAAAATTTTCAAATCTTATTTGGACACTTATTGAAGCATCAATTTGCTTTGAACTCAAACAATAGTATTTTAATACGAATCAGTCGAGTCGAGTTTACCATGATCGTTACAATGACCCTCACACCTTTTCTCGTCGAGGAAGCCTTAAAGTTAACATCTAAAATTTTACCTCCAAAGGTAATTAGTGGAATTGGTGGATTTTAATATTCATTTCTTTGAAAACATAATTTGAGAGCTCTTCTTTTTCCACATCCGGTGAGTAAAATGAGGAAGGAAATTGATTCATTTAAAAATAAAACAGTATTCTGTTTGGAAATGTCTTAACTTCAGCGTAAACAAGGAAATGGGAGACTAGGTGCATTAAAAAGATAAAAAATATGATAAATAGGTCAATGAATGCCAATGGGAGTTTAGTTATGCTGCTAATAGTGATAACGAAGTAATAATAATTGCAACCTGGTGCCGCTCGATTTGAATCTTTATTCACTGGAAGGCGAAAAATGCGTATTAGTAAATTTTAGGCCCCATGGGACGAAATAAGAACTACGTTTCATGCAATTAACATTTTTGTATCCTAATTTGGATCGTGATCTTACATTAACACAAGCGCAAAAACTCCTATAGTAACTAAAATTCTCCAAAATGAAAGCTAGTACACGCCACGCTATCATGCCCATCGGATCCCTACGTCATTAATGGGAAGGAATGAAATGGTTTCGAATGACCTCATCAAACCTTGTCAGCAAGAACAACGCTCTGAACATATTTATCTCGCTTATCATTCTATAACCACAAAAACCTAGTATTTATAGTTCCCTACCATACCACTGCATTTCATTATTACCGATTTGATGTGATTCGATTTTCTGATCAGTTGGATGTTCTTCGCGACTGACTTGCACCTTCATTAATACATAATGCATACGACAACTATTCCAACATTTGCAGTAACAAGAAAAAATACCAGATTTTTGTTCTTAATGCTCGTAAAAAATTAATTAACCATCCATTAACGCTTCCTGAAATGGATGGAATGAAAACCATCACTACGCAATAATAATGATAGATATGAAATTTTTTGTTAAAAAAATATATGCAACGGCATTGATTTTTTTATGCAGTGCATTTTTTTATCCATTTCGTTTTCACCAATCCCTTAAATTACCTAATAATTAGTAAGGGCGTTGGTACTCTTTTCAAACGAGTCAATTGCGAGAGTAAGCAAATTAGCAGCAGAATACCCAGTCCCTGTATATTTTGATAACTCTTCACCCAAGTAAGTACCAAATATCTTCGCATTCATTAGCCATACTATGCCATACCATGCCATACAGAGATGCCAGACCTCTCTGAAGGAATAACTAGGAAGTCTAATATTACTACCTATTCCGATACAATCACTAAATCGTCCTCTCCCTAAAGCCGAATACCTTGTAGTATATTGAAGGGAACATTGTACTGAATGATAGTTCTATCAAACGAATTATTATATTAACACTCCTCTCAGTGTCGTCATGGCAAAATTAGCAGTGCAGAAACGTATTTTCCTTAACTTTTTTTGTAAGTGTTACATTACTGCTCCTTGTGTTTTTTTAACTACAAGTTATTATTAACATTTTATCTAAAAAAAATTTTGGGTACGAATATATATACTAGAAATTTTGAGTCACCAAAATTGATGAAGTGTTATTTGACTATTATGTCTTTTGTTAACCAGTGCCTTAACAGCGTTCCAGCGCGATCCGACACCACGACACCAATGACTCCCCGGGAACGCCCGCTTATAATTACAAACTGCAAAAAACCCCTAGCTCCCATCCCCAACGAGCTCAAATCTCCACTTCTTTTTCTTCCAACAATAACGATCTTTCTCTTTCAATTATTAATTCTAAAAAAATATTAATAGACATTAAATTTCAGGGAAAAATCGTCAGCAGAAGGAAATATTTTAATTAGGTAATAAAAATATTTAGAATATATAAAAATAATAACATTATTTTCAACTTTAAAAATAAATGATTGCTCCGCTGCGAAGTAATAATGCCTATTTGCTGCAGGTTCGTGATTTTCAATGCACGAATCAATGCAAATATTAATTACTGCCCATTAAAAGTTAAACATGCCTCAATGAGCATTAGACAAGCATATTATCCAATGAATAAATAGATTAACGAGAAATCATTAATTTAGTTCTACTCCATATCATGGATTTTCTATTGTTACTTTTCATAAGCCCGCGTTTATCAGAGCTATCACACAACAGCAGTGCACCATAATCAGGTTTTATGAACAAAATTGGTTGTGAGAGGAAATTTGAGCACCAGATCACATAAATAAAGTCAAATGAACGCCAGTGGTTGTATTCCCACGTTAAATGCAACCGGCCATTCAATCATCAGCCTAATTAAATATTTTAAGTAGTCAATTAAAATATTTAGAGTACGTAAAAATAATAACATCACATCCCCCCAGATGCTCAAAAAGTAGACATGATTTATAATACAGTTATCATTAAGTTCGTTTTATTTAGTGTATTACGGAGCCTCAATCATTTAATTTGACATTAATAACTTTCACGTCAAAATAAAGAGAATATTTTGTGCAGTTATAGTTGTATTTTGTTTTTAATCTCAAATATGAGAAGACCTATTAGACCCTTGTGCCCCCGCTTTCAGATAATAATCCTGAATCTGCCCCTGCAACCGGCCATGAATGAGGCCATTTGATTGCTGATCGAGGAAAGCCGGGTTTGAATCCCAGATCAGACCCTTGTTTGACTCAAATCAAAATCGTTGAAGTTCGAGGTGACTCAGGAAAGGAACTACTTTGAATTTATGAAATTCACATGTCTTTTGCTTAGTACGGAGTGAGCTCTACCCTAATCTATCCATGCCTGCGAGCCCAGTGAGAAGCTGCGTGGCCGAGTGGCTTCAGGCGCACACCCCGTGCCTTTAGCCAACCTTGGTGGAGTCGCGAATATTACGATAGGGGGATCTTCAAATTGGCCTCTAAATGTGTTGTCACCCACTGCGCATTCGAATGGGTTTACAAAATTCGCCAGTCGTGTCGCTGACGGACATATTGATTCGAGTTTCACGGCGAAATAATGCATAATTAGGGGTATTAATCGAAATTTACACACATGATGGTGTTATCCATCATATTCATTACTTTTCAATCCTATTCCTCGCAATGACAAACGTGATACTGCAACATATTGAATAAAAGTGGATCGCATTGCACTCATCACCGCGCCGCGGACATTTTTAAATACCGATTAAAATGCGACCGGAGTGGCAACAGAAATCAGCCTTCATTGAGATGGAATCGGGCCTCCTCTATGCAGTCTCCTCGGGTTGGGTAAAGTTCTCGCCAGCCAAACCGAAGGTCGAGGGTTTGAGGACCGCCTGGGTAGGTGGTCCCTATCTGGGGGATTGTTGTTTTTGTCGTGCGTGATAAATGTTGAATACCCGTCATAAAGGCCGTTATGTGTTTTTTACGGAAATAAATAAAATCCAATGTTTCCGCTGTGGGTTGAATCACTTAGTGAGCGACGAATAAGGCATATAAGGAGTGCCGCTAATTCATCAGAACATTCTCATTGTAGTTAACATGATCCGTTTTGCGCGAAAACTTAGTAGTTCTTCAGGGGAAACTAAGAGTTTACCACTACACCTCAGCAACTTTTTTTCCACCTTTAATCATTTAATGAAATTACACTAATAATTTTAATTAGTTTAATTAAATACTTAAATTTCATTAAGTACTTAATTAAACTAATAATTATAATGGTAACGTAATGAAAGGACAATTAGGCATAGATTTTCGAATCACATTAAAGCCGATTCCTTCTAATCAGAGCCCTTTTGATATTTGATATGCCTAAAGCCATCTGTTAATAATCACCGCCACACCAATTCTTGGAATTTCAACACGCTAATTACCGGAAAACTTAAAGGCATAAAAAATAGCTACATACACCTATGTGCGTAACTTGCCGTAGTCCTTAGTCTATCAAACTTAATTACGGTAATACTTAATTATCGAAGGTAACTAGTCATATTTCATAGTTTATCAAACATAATTACGGTAATACTTAATTATCGAAGATAATTATCTATAGATTCCTTCAGACAAAAAAAATTGTACCAAAGTGCTATCGCGTTCGTACAGTAAACACTTACACGCCGCTGTCCTTTGGGCATTTAAGATAGCAAATAACTGTATAAGATTTCACCGCCATAGCAACTAACTGTTTACCTAAGCTTTGGCCGTAATGGACTGCATCAGCTGTATAATGTGATTTCACGCGGACGATATCTTTAATTGAGAAGCCCATATGTGAAAATATTTCGATAGGACAAGAAGTTTTGGTAAATATTTAAAAGTAAGCAGCAGGAATCAATTAATAACAGTACAGAGTTGTTTATTACTTGAAGATGATACGTGCATAGATCTACCTAATTAAACTGATATTGTATAACATTACATGCTAATGCCATTAATAACTCATTTACATCTAGTATTGACGAGTAACAGATTCGAGCAATCAATTTATTCTCATTTAAGTTGCTTTCATAAAATAATTGTCAAATACTTATGGCTGTTGCTCCGAGGATCTACACCCGGTTAGGTAACTTAAACACATCATTTCAATAGGACAAGCCTCTCATGGACGGATATTTTGGTGGATGAAATCACTTTCATTAGTTACGGGCATTGGATGATCGATTAAGAAAATCGACAATAAAAAAACACCACTGCTGACTAGTACAAAAAGTATATTAGCTAAAAGAATGCCTTGATTGAAGTAAAAAAGACTTCACCGCATGGCCGACACATGATGATAGCCAAATACATTCAGTAGATGACATTCGGCATTAGTATTCAAAGCGGAGAATACGAACCTCTTGCCCTATATTCGGCCATCTCGATTCGAAGCGGGATTTCCCGTCGCACCATGCATGAAGCGGGAGAGGAATATGGAGGTATCTAAGGTATAGAGGGTCTTAAGACCCATTTCGTCCTCTTTCCAGTAATTTAGACAGCGTAGACATCACAGGAGTAGAAAACGCTATCCAGAAGCTTGAAAAATAAAATGCTAACGTAAAAAGAGATCCAATAGAGAAAGCCAGTCATCCCAAGATGAATATTTCCAAGGACGAAATAATTGGCCATCGGGGGACTTAGGGTAAACAAAAGCCTTGTAATACTTCCTGCGGGTAAAGAAGCGCAAATGTGGTGATGGAGAAGAGTGACTATCATTACAAGGCACTCAGTCTTTTTAACACAGAAATCTGCAGGAGTTGAAATCCGACTCAACATTCAAAATAAAACGGGAAATTAAGCATATTATCTACCATCCTCGAGGAATAATCAAAGAAATTTATCAAATCGGCTGCAAAACCACCTCGTTCGTACGGCCTATTCAATACCTATAAGGTAGATATCCCTCGTTACCCAACTGTAACAGCGAGATACTCAGAAACGCACATTAGACAGGGCACTTTGTGGGCCTTGAGAAACCCTTCAATGGTATGAAATCAAATTTTGCAAAAAAAAAACTCTGCTAATTACGAGAAGATCTGCAAGGACATGACAATCACAGAATCCGACCATTTGGTGAGCTTTGACGTGGAATCACAGTTTACGAGCATGCCAAAGAAGAAAGACGTACGGGCTGTGCGAGCCCCTGTCTCTAAAGGATTACCGGAAGATATTCCAAAGATGGTGGCGTTCTGTCTAAAGAGATCCTATTACCTGTGAAATTCAAAGTTCTCCGAACAGAGGATAGGTGCAGCCTTGGGATTGCAGTCTGCGGACGTAGCCAACCTCTACATGGGAAATTGCCATTCAGTATCTTCCACCTCCCTCCACAAGAATTCAGCCGAAGAAAAACTACTCGGGAGGAGCAAATAACAGAATTCGATAACTTTGGGATAAATAGACCATTGTGAGAAAACCCAATTATGCATTATGTAAAATTTTTGTGTAAATCCGACTTAAAAAATATGCTTAAAAGCAAACTAAATCTGGCGATCTTTGTAAAAGGATGGTTGGTTGGTATCTTTTCACAGAAATTTCGCATTGAGATTTTATAAGTCACATTTTCGAGCCAATATATTGTGAAAAAACTTTAGTTAATATGTCATTATACATCTCTGAGCCTATTTCCTACTCTTACTCCTGCGATGGCCTTTCATCTACATTTCATGTCAATGAGTTCCGAAAATTTTACAAACTCTAGCATAACACAATAGAAAATGTCAAAAGCTTCTCGACAGAGGAATTTTCGACATATCTCGTTCATTAATTATCCTCGCCAATAAGCTGGGCCCTAAATGAAATCAAAACTCGCGCACCAAAACTGCATGCCCACTCATTTAGAATCTTGTTCGGGGCTTAACGCGTTAAAGAAAAAACGACGAGGACTGACCGACACAAAGGGCGCTCATAATCCACAGGCATCCGACTAGACCCACGATTTTCACGCGGCCGGAAAAACTTTAATGACATACGAACTATATTTCATTCGCAGTTCCATTCCCAGAGACACAACCACGGCCTGGTGACTTAAATAAAAATAATACACATATTCACCTGCATTTATCCCTCGCCCACTTTCCTACCACAAAAAAAAATTCATTGTGCATCAAAGTCTTAAGCACTGGAAATGGAGGAAAAAAATATGATTTCGAACAGTGCTCTCTTTATTTTGGTCATGGCACCTAAATTAAGCGTGGGGCTTTAATTCTCTCGTATTATCCAGCTTAAGCCGTATACCCTTTATATACGTTCCATGGAAGGCCGCAGGCCAGCCTTTATCTCAAGTCTTTGGTGGAGCACGGTTATTCCCCTCTCCCCCTCGCTAACCCGAGCCATCCACCCAAGTCAGAGCAACGGACCCTAATCCCCACCTACGAGCTATCTCTCTCTCTCTCTCTATCTTCTTCCTTTCCACCCAACATTTACAACCGTAAAACCTCCACACAACCACCTCTGAACCACCCCGTTCTCCCCAGGTCTCGCATCGTCCGCATGTGATTTTCCCCCCCATATTCCTTTCAGAGTCATTCCACCACCACCAGCGATGGATTGAATTCTCCCACCCACAGCCAGCGAGTCTCTGCGGGATTTCCAGGCCTGTCTCCCGAGCCTTTTTTCAAAAATCGTCCGCACTTTATTTTTTTAACTCCCCCTGAATATTTATGTCCTACGGGAAATTCTTTAATTTTTTTTTTGCTTTTCGTCTTCGCGAGCTTGGTAGTAGGTCAGGAAAAACGTGTTGTAGGCGTGGAGAAGGGGCTCTACTTGTCGAGAACGCGTGCGAGAACACTGCATGTGAAGAATATTATTCTTTTTATCTTTTCCCCTCCGGCCTGGCGCGTTGGTTCCAGTGAATCGCCACTTGCAAACCCGAGTAATTACGACTAAGCGTTCAGAAAAATCTTCATTCGAGAACCACGAAAATAGTTCATGTCCGAATGACACCTTTTTATTGCCACTAACTACTCGTGAACTAGCATTTAATTTCAGGCAGGGAAAAAATATCGCTGGGCAATATTTAAAATGTTAACCACGCTCAATTGGTATGACCTACTTCACTATCTGGTATAATTCCGAAATTATAGTACAGCCGAATAGTAACGCCTGAGGGGATGTGAAGTAAGAAAATTTATTTATTTAAAACCGTCAGCATTTTTCCTTGCCGATCTAGTTTCATTTAATTCACTTTACGTTCTTCAAAATCTAAGATCAACCTAAATATGATCAACCTTAAGTAATTAGAGAATTAGGAAAAACACGACCTTCACTCAAAGCCTTAGGACCAATGTATTTCCTTAAAGGAAAAGTTAAATGCTGAATTAAGAGTTGAATTCAAAGCTCTTTTACAGTCTTGTCTGTCAAAAAGGGCGCTATTTTTCCTTGAAAATTTCAAAGCGTCAAGCAATCCCTGCTCAAAGTTAAATATCCTAATTCTCACACTCAAATCGGTTCTTTTCTGTCACATCCGCCCAAATATACCAATTCTCAGGAAAACATTTTTGCTTAGGTCATCTATGTAACTTCTTTCAGCCTTGGACAATCAAACAAACTCTTTCCAAATACGAGTATTAGCTTTAAGCCCAGGGATATCTTCTCAAGCAATGCTGCCACATTTATACACACTCCTCCGAAAATCCTGAAATATGTATTCTAATTTATTTTGCAAGTAACGGAAGGAATTATAATCATTTAGCATTGTTTTCTCCACAAACTTCATGAATCCGGGCTTCTCAAAACACTCAATTTCCTTTCCGACTGACCCTTTCCCTAACACGTGCCTCGTTGTATCCATAAGGGTCAAAGTTCATCTCCTCAGAACAGACATAGCCCCAGGTGGGTAATTCACTACAAAGAGAGCAAACAGAAACCTACATTCCACCTCGGCATTCACCTATTACGAGAGATACAAAATGACCAATGCTTTTGCCCTTTCCCTCGCATCCTTTTTCCAACTATTCAAAATTTTCCCAAACGTCTAACTGACTCAACAGCCAGCCTTAGCTCTTAATTTCACAATAAAAATATTATCGTAAAATTATAATAAAACTCTCGGAATAGCTATTGAGTAGGCAACATCACAAACGGTAAAAACCCGTAAATTCTTCGCCCTCCTCCCCCTTCGTATCTTATCTCCAACTATATCAATTTTCCCAAACGTATGATAGAATCAACAGCAAGTCTTAGGTCTAAATTGCACAATACAAATATTATCGTACAATTAGAATAAAGCTCTCGGAATAATTATTCAGCAGGCAAGATCACAAACGGAGAAAGCGATCCATGTAGACAAAATACGAAATAAATTTCATAAAAATTATAAGGTTAAGGCTTTTCTACATTGTTGAATATTAATTATAAATAAATTTCAGCATAATTCTAGACTATAGCTGGAAGAAGACTTTTCATCTTATTTTGAAAGGTTTTGCTTTCAGATAAAAAGAAAAATATTACAACGGAAATGTTTTCTTAAAAACTAGATACCATTTCTTCGAATAAAGTTTTGATAAATTGTAGGACAAGCGATTACTTTTAACATATATGTTATGCAAGACCTATAAGTTTGAATCTGTTTTAAGGAGGCTGATCCAAGGAACGAATTATGCGTCACTTACATGAAAATTTTCCAATATGCTTGTCTAAATGTACTTCATCGACTGACGGTCACAAAAATTGGTTTTAAGGGCCATTCTTTTGTACATTTCATTTTAAAACCCACATTTTTAATGCGAAAATAGTATACCCACGAGAAAAATGTGGATAATTGCTATAATATAAATTCCGTTGCTACACAAAAATGGTGCGATTTCCGCTATACCATAAGAACCATGATACAAATAAAACTTATAACCGTGACCGGAATGTTCTGATGTTCAAAACGCCCATCAAAGACAGCCATCAGAGATTGCTTTCGGATATCAGGGATATAAATACTCATGAGCATTGAATTCCATGATATCCTTAATAACACGAATATATTTAGAGTACTCGCTTAGCTCGCTGGGGGGGCTCCGCCCCCCCTAGGCCCCCCCGAAAAAGGCCTCCGGCCTGTTATGCTCACTGTGGGAGGTCTTACACTTTTTGTTTGCTACTTGTTACTTAAGGATTGTTTACTTTTAAGCTGGCTAGCTTAGGTATAAGAAATATTTCCACTTTCACGTAAAATGAGCGCGTGGTACGTAGGCTTCATTATGAATGTAAATATTTATAAAGAGAACGTTTTTCTGAGGGGCTAAAAAAGTAAAATAAATTTCTACGAGTTTCTTTAACTTATTCAATTCAAATACAAAAAAACGTTGAGACCACGTTCCACTGTAACACCCAATGCATACGTAATATCATAACATAACGACTTTACGAATTACAATGAAAAACACGTTTATTAATTATTTTCCACAAAACTCAACCAAATTCTTGATATACGAATAAGATGTTACAGCTGTTCCCCTTCGTAAACGAATTACGAAGGGACTCAATATCAATATCTAGAAACAAATGCGCCTTAGCATGAATTGGGGCTAGTATGACGAATTTTATCGAAATATTATTTATCGTGATCGCGAATGATTTCACATCAGAAATACCTCTATTTAAAGTTTTAATGAATCGGGATACACAAATATCTCAGCTTTAATATCCCACGCAATGCGCAATAAATCTGGTGAGTAACGGATCACAGCCTTTGGTGTACAAGACATTGTGAATGTCAAGTTTTCGATAATTTTCACAGTTGAATAACTCAAGGAAACGTGATTTTCGCAAGACAAATAATTATTCATTATTATGCGTATTCACTCCTGCAGCTCACGGATAACATTGTACATTAAAAAGGACATTAACGGAAAGAAGAACGTAAACAAAAATAAAAAGTTATCACCATCACAAAAAATGAAAATAAAATCATTTATAACTACCTATATTATGTAAGACTTGTTTAAAAGTCTTTCTACTACAATAGCGTATCGCCAACAAGATACGAACTATAGTCAACAGCACGAATCATATTTCTAAATTGGCATTTAGTGCACTTGTTAACTTTGAAATTCATAACCACCACACTTTCGATGTAATATACCAAAAACAACAACTAATTTCCTACCTTGTACTTCTCCGCTTTTCATTTGAATGCGCTTTGATTTAAACAGATTTTTATTCCTGCGAAAAGAAGACGCAAAGAAATAGATACTTCAAATATTACTTTCTTGATTTCCTTCCTTATATTTATCAGAGTTTCGTTTTAATTCCTTTATCTTCTTTCCCAGTTTAGCTCCTCTTGTTTGCATAAACAAATATGTTGCTATGATTGTTCGTTTGTATGACTGCCGCGCCGCCATTGGAATTTGGTGGCCATTTTTTAAACTAATCCCTTTACTCACTTTTAATTGAATAGACGGATAAATAATTGTAAATTTAGTGTTTTCATAATTTTTCCTGGGGTTTCAGACAATTTTAGAGGGGGTCTTCATTAGACTTTTTGCCGTATCTCGTCTCGTTCACCCCAAACATTTGTATAGGTGAGTGAGTGGTCGTAAGTGGTCTTTATTATATATAGATAATGAATATATTATAAATTCAGCATGCTTATTCAAAATTTTCAGCAATTCCTTTCCCGAAATACGAACTGCTTGCTACACAACGATAATTTGTAGAACTATTTTCTGGTATTCGTCAAAATTTTATTCATAGAGCTGATTATTCCTACTATGAAAATTTGCATATTCCTACAACTTTGCTCTTAGTAAAAAATTAATTCTAATCCTGACTCGAAAAAAAAAAAAAAAAAGACTTTTGAAGGCCATTTTTAAACCAAGCGTAAAAGAAGAAAAAATATCATTGAAATCTTAATACGAAATTTTAGTTTCATAATTTCAGCTTCAACGCGATTCATTTTAATACGCTCCGTGTTAAAGAATGAAAGCAAGTACCGCTCAATAGAGTGACGAAGTTCATTAAATGTTGTCTGAGTAATTATGAAGGAAGATGAGGGGCATTTCGGAGATGCATAGCAAGACTGCGCCTAAGGGGTAATTGGGACAATGAGAGAACAAAGGACATGGAGATATCTGGAGCTGACAATGACCTAGTTTTCCTTCAATTTCCCTAAAAGGCCAAGATTTAACAGCGAAACTCCCAGCCATTGCTCAAAAACGAAAGAAAACTTTACTTCCGCAGAGAACTTATATCTATGAAAAATTATTATTCAAGCGTAAAGAATTAGTAAAAATTACGAGTAATAAGTACTAAGGTAATCTCAATTTTATTAATATCCTCAAGATTACATTACTATTGCTTGTAGCTACGCTTACACTATATACAGTGTTAAACGCGGACCCCAATACTCAATCCTTTTAATTATTACTAAGGTTTAATAAAACAAAAGTGCATCACAGAATCACCATTCCCAAAGCTTCAAAAATGAGAGTAAATCGATGATACCCCGATATGAGTCTTTTTTCACACGGTTAGAGGCCTGATATGCTCGCTCACATAAATAGTACAGGTAAATTATTGACAAAGACCAAAAACCAATAAATAATCGCTTAGGAAAGAAAATATAGATTTGAAAAACTTTCACGATAAAGCCTAAGTGAGAGGGACCCTTACACTGCGAAAGGGATCGCTGAAGCCACAAAACAAACTTTCACACAAAAGCGTCAAACAAGCAGAAAATACGAGTAAATATACATAGATATGTTCTTGTAATATGAATTCTCGCAAAATAAACAAGACCATGAGAGATATCCGCAGGGGTACGGAAAGAAAAAGGGTGTCCAAGGGCTCCACCCTAGGTAAAAATAAATAAAACGTCACCAGTATATGCACCCGTGGAGAATTATGAGAGAGCCGGGAAGGCATAAGAAAACTGCTCAAAGGGCAAAATAACTTTCGAAAATCTCCTCCATGAAAAGATGAAACGTGCAAACATATACGAAAGAAGGGAATAGTGTGGACAGAAGAGACAAGATCGATGGGGTGTTCGGAAGATGCTCGACGCGCCATACGGCACTGTGGTCTTCGATTTTCAGCGCACTGTGAGACACATTGCCGAGAAAAAAACGCATGAAAACTAAAAATTAACTCTGCGTGGCGATACTCAATTACAGAAAGACGAAATTCAATGCCTTCCTCGAAAAACAAAGGATAAATATAGTCTCTCGAAGCTAACACTGTAGTGCCAGCGTTTATAAAAGTCTGACAGGGTTGATAGCTCCAAAGAATATATATCAGATTCATTGATGTATTTCTTTGCTGGATAAATCAGGAGGAAAAACGCTAATTTGAATTCCCCTGCTTCCAGCTCAAAATTGTGTTTATACATCCCACTGCCTATAACTTCCGCAAGTGATTCATCCGAGACACTCTTTAAACGTTAGACTCCACTCAGTGAGCTAAATAAAATAATCAAACATCCCCATATACATTGCTTATGCGTACAAAATATCAATCTTTAGAATCTAATTATTTTCCATGAAATTTCTTTCGAGTTCCATTCATTTTTTCAATGGACCTTACGAAGTCCATTCTATTTTAACACGAATTAAATTAAATTGGGAAATTAAAGTATTAATAAATTATTTGAAACCTCCAATAATGAACTAAATCACTTCCCTAAACTTTCAATACATTTGATGGAGGCAAGTAGACATTGAGAGTGGTTACATTAGTTCCAACAACATTTTAATAGGAGATAGGTACCATTAAAATCGCCAATGCCGCAAACAAAAGTTAGGCATGAAAAACTTATTTCTTTGATTTTTGCTTGGGCAAACTTTAACCAGAATCTGGAGATTATTTTTTTGCGAAATTAATATCAGTAAAAAATTAAGAGTGCATCGTATTTCTTTAATGAATCAAAGAAAGAAAAAAATGCGAAACACAGACATTACACAAGCAGTTTTCCAAGAAATGCCACTTCATTTTCATTTCAATGTAATTAGGCCAATTTACTATAAACCACCCAAATTTATATTAATAACCTTACCCAAACTAATGCGAATATTAGCGAGAGAAGAGGAGTATATAAACATAACTTTAAAGTACGATTGACTTTTTATCAAATAGTAGGAAAACATCACAAACTATTCCGTAAAATTTCAAATCAGCAGAAAATGATTTTTTATGCACACTTTATGAAAACTATACCCCCATGCAAAAGTTAAAAGTACTCATGAACAAAAACTGTTTTAAGCCAAAAAATTAAAGCTCTATAAGCTGGAAATAAAAACCGTGCGAAAGATCCACAGAGAAAAAATCATTCGCCTTGACCGGGATTCGAACCCATATCCCCCGATTTCCGGTCGAGTGCTTTAGCCAGGCTACCGAGGCGTCATTCTTCCCTGTGGATATTTTCGGACACTACCGGACAGGTTACCGCACGATTAAGTATCGCGGGTGACTCCTGTAAAAGTTATCACCGCGGCTAGTCCCGGTATACTTTAAACTGGACATAAAAAACATTTGGGTCCTTATCATCACCAATCTCACTGAAATAGTAGATGATAAGGCTATTCAGACGAAAATAACGGTAACGACAAACTCACTTCATTTTGTACACGTAATCCCACCCATCCCGAAAAAAAACATACTATTCACGCCATCACACACAGTAAATATCATCTGCATCCCCTCACTCCACCATCCACGACCCTATCCGTCTCTTTCCATCCATCAGACTCTCCAAATATTTGGTACATTTTTTTTATTTTGAGTCGTAAAAAAAGCGAAGAGGGTGAGTGGGCGCAATAGATGACCACTCAATTTGGAGAGTTACGAATGTATTTTCCTCACTGCGAGCGGGGGAGGGGAGGATAAAGGGAACAGAAGGTTACAAACACGCGTTCCGTCCGGATAAAAACATTTGACGTACGAGCTTTCGTATTCCGAGCATCCGCGGAACAAAAGAGTTACTAAAAACGAGGAGAGGAACAGGATTCTCGTAATTTTTCCCTCCATCTTATTTTTTTTTCGAGAGGGGATAAAAGTATTGTTCGGCTGACAAGAATAAATCATTGGCTTCAACCCTCTCAGCGATTTACTGTGACACGCTGGTCTTTTCTCCACGACGCCAAGCGGCCACGAGCGATTCGCGGGCGGAGTTCTCGGTGAACTGGCAATGAAATAAGAGGGGTTCCACCGATGGTGACGAAAGGCTTCTGGATTTCTCAAAAAAAGGCTGATTTGGTATCGCATTCTTTCACAGATGCTTGCCCTAGAGGATCCTGGCTTAGGTCCTATCACTGGCGCAGCGAGGGGGGGGAGGTTTTGGGGGATAAAACCTCCCCTCCCCCCCCAGAGCTTAGAGAAATTCTTAAGTTTAATCCATTTTACTTATTTGGATCAGTATTACGTATAGAATAGAGTTAGGATTAATCAAATATCCCTCAGAAAGTCGTAAAACTCGCCATTTTGATCCATTATTCTTGAAATAATTTCTGGAGGAGGGCCCCCGCAACTCCTGCTTACCCTGGTGGGTATGCAATACCCCCAAACCCGTAATTACTAGTTACGCCTAAAACCCCCCTAGCCCAAATTCTTAGCTGCGCCCCTGGATCCGATGGTACTTAGGTACTTTGTATATTCTCAGAATATAAAAGTTTATTTCGTGACCGTCGAAAATGTTTCATTTTGGCTCCGTATGCATCTACTGAAACAATTTAAAGCATACTAACTACCCAATCAATGCCTTGATATCATTTTAGATGATGAGCGATCATATTAGGCGTCAGATTCATTCAAAAGTTTTCGTATCATGATAATTTCTAACCATAAAAGCTAAAAGGCGGAACTCCAGAATGACATATTGGTGGCAGAGCCCAAAAAAATCTATGATACGGCAATTGTGATGTGGGAAGCTCCTCGGATGAAAAAGTAAAAAAGAGGTTCTAATTTACCCTCGTCAGCCCGTACTTCGAATTCGCGGCAAGCAAATGAGTTTTAAAAATTTTATAAAGAGAGAAGATTAGATCCATCACTTGGGGAAAATCAGGAAGAAAGCGGCGCGGTTCGTAAAAAAAAACTGCAACGAACGAACAAAGAGCATAACACAGCTTTTACTCGAAGTATGCTTAGAATACTTGAGTAATTACGAACGAGCATCTTTCAGAGATACTGCAAACGCAGTTTCGTTGGTGTATGCGCAGGTAAAGTGTGTTGAATCTCCGTTAAAACGTATAACAACATTAAAGTTCCAAGCTCTACAGATACGATAACATAAGTGAAATACGCGTGGTTTCTACTCACAAGCGAATGCGGTACATGCTCTTGGGCCTAAAGAGGAGAGGAGGGTAGATGGAAACCATGTTCTGCAACGGAAGGGAATATAAAGAGTTATGCCCCTTCGGGAAACTCAGCGCGCTCACTGAACGCACCCCAAACAGAGGGGCTCCTATCGATATTTCTTCCCTCGAAAACGCAGTAGTGCAAGCAGAGCATCGAACCGGATGTAAATCCGACATTCTCCTGGGAATATGGAAACAGATGTCTTTTTTTTTATTTTGATCGGAGGTGTAGCCGAGTACAAAAAGAGGCAGTCGGAAAACAAATTATTCCATCGCAAACCTTAATCGAAAACCAATATTTCTCTGCCCCCCACCGCCTCCCTTCTCCCGATTTCCACCTCAATTATACACGTCCTCTTTAGCCCGTCTACGCAAACCGGGCGTCCGCAAAAACGGAAGTGAAAGGCTAAGCGTTGAAATTTTCTGAGTGCGCGGTAATACACCCGGTGACTGTCATTTAATCCCATTCCGAATCGAACAGAAGACGAACGAATCGTGCGTGAATATCCAGTTTTATCCTCACAACATTCGTGAGGTCCTGAAGTCGATCCGTTCAAATTAAAATTGAGAGAGAGAGAGAGTCGAGGGAGTCAAACCTGGTTTACTTCGCGAATTCATTTTCTTTCGAAGCGAAGTTCCCACTCCAGTGAGTTCCAATTAGCGTAGAGTTATCTCGGCAAAATAATGAAGAGTCCATGCTGACGGTAGAAACGAGGTCGATTTTTGCGTTACATTTTCGAGGTTTATTCGGTGACTTGTGAAAATAATCACAGGAAGAGATTCATCCATTTTCCTGACCTCTATATTTATCAGTATCATGGAGTGTACGTAGTTCTTGGAAAAATTACAATTCAATTTTTGCCAACCTTTTACTTTATGTTTAAACATTTATTAGGGCTTTTTACCATTTTTATTGATGGTAACTGATAGTTATCATTAATAAACATGGTAGTTATCATAAATAAACTTGGCAAAAAGCTCTAATTACGGTTTAAAAATGAACGGAAACATTGAAAATAAGGTATTTCAATTGTTTCAGGACCTAAACTCAAAGGTTCTGATTATATAAATAATAATGATCGATTGAGGGAAAAATTACCGTTTTTCTTCATCTCTTTTGTACACTTTTTTTTTCTTTTCAAAGTCTTTTGCACGCTAATTAAGAGTAAATTATTAGCATATTCTCTGTTGAAAATAAAATGAAAGATACGGAATGAATTTCACGCAACTATAAAAAAGCATTTTCTCTCAATAAGAAATTCAATAATAAGATTAAGTGATGGAAACTAAAATTTTAATTAGTTCAACTAATGAGTCCAGCGCTATCAAAACAAATGCCATATTCAAGGAAAAACACTGAAAGAACTTTGAGACTGTCGCGTTTATCTTAAAATCGTAGAAAATCATAAAATCCAACTGATAAGTCTACTATTACCTGTTTTTCTGATTAAACCCATTATAAATAAATGCAACCTCAAGACGTAAACACAATTCAATGAGCAGCAATATTAGTTTTACTATAGTCAATAGCAGCAGGCGTAACTTGATGGGAGTACTTTATCGTAAGAATTGAAGGAATAAAATATTTACTTTTACCAATAATGATTTATTCTATCCGACCACGGTTTCTTTACAGCGTAACATAGAAAATATATCCCTACAATATTTATAATATTTTCGATAATATTTTATTCATTTACATAACTTATTTCGAATAGATTTACCGAACTGTATTAAAATCAAAATGGGATCGTAAATTTTCAAGTTCCGAACAAATATGCGCTTGAAACTTCGCTGCCTGCCGTATTTATGTTCTGACTCGCTTCCACAACCTCTCAATGCCACGGCGAAAAATCGAACAGGAATCGAAAAGCGAAATGATGTATGAAACTGATTCGGTTCTCTCTTTTTCCAGTCTCTCCTCCCCCACCTTTGCCCCCCTCGGCCCCCATTTAACCTCCTCACGTTAAACGAACTGCTCGCCGGAGAAACTACACGCGTCCATAGCGGCAGGCCCTTTTTATTTCCGCGGGAACTGAAGTGAAAACACGGGGGCCTAAAATAATTTTGGATCGATGGTTGTTCGTACGCGGGAAGGGGGTTAAGCGAGTCGTCATGGCGGGAGGGAGACCCTTCCCCTCGGCACGCCTCCTCCACGCGCCCCGCTGCGGTTCCCTTGGATCTCCACGAATGCATAAAAAGTAATACGTCTCCCAACTTTTAATTTGGAAACCGCCCGCGAATATTCGAAGTTTTCTCTAGAATAAACCATATGCCATGATACAAGTAAACGGATCATTACGGCATGAGTCACATGATGGGTTAAAGAGATCTTAAGGCGAAGTGGGCAATGTCAATAACCATAATATGCGGTAAACCTTACTATCGATAGCTGCGCTGGAACCAATACCGTAGACCAACATTCATACCCAAACTTCGGTATAATAATAGGAATATATAAATGGAAAGCTATAGTAATATTTATGAATATTTAATATATTCTACATTTAAATTATATATTCTAATTGTAATTGTTTTTAAATCCTAAAATCACATCTTCTTAGTGATCATTAAATTTAATTAAAATACAATTTACAATAAAAATAAAAAACATGTAAATAAATGCTATTTTCGTAGCCAGATAATCACACCAAAATGTTTTCAATGAGTTTACTGTTCCTATCTGGGTTGCACACTCAGGAGCTAATAATCGCTCTTGTTAGAAAAAATGAGGAGTATATTTTACTATCGAATCACATGACAGAGGAGAAGACGCATT
The DNA here is from genome assembly GCF_921293095.1 of Ischnura elegans. Taxonomy (NCBI): domain Eukaryota; kingdom Metazoa; phylum Arthropoda; class Insecta; order Odonata; family Coenagrionidae; genus Ischnura; species Ischnura elegans. The sequence goes on from NC_060247.1 coordinate 30,310,808, forward strand.
GAAGGGGCCAAAACTCTTCATAATGCCAAAACAGTTTCTTAAATTGAATTTGTAGATTTATGAAGAATAAAAAGACTCAATTGCATTGCTATCGAACCCAAAACAAATTAAATCAGCCAATTAATTTGGCCTTAATTACAAAATCTGCATTCCCCTAAGCCCATTAATTACCAATATAGATTGAATTGGAAATTGATGGAAGTTTGTGTGCACTTCAAACGATAAGATTTGCACCTCTGATTAATGTATGCGTTCAAAAAGGAATAGGTCATCGTTTTCACAACTACCACGATCCAAAAAAATGAAAATAACCAATCAAATATGATATTAAATCCAATTACGGAAAATTTTAAACTTGCTTTAAATATATCTACCTTACATTTCATTTCTATATCAGGCAAAAGGTTCCACATTAAAATGACTATGCAAATTATGAAAACTATAAACAGCGAAATTGAGGCACAACGGTTCGATACACGGAAAACGCATTAATTCAAAAATATGCCCGAATATCTAGGCCTGAAACTCAATTAGACTAAATATATCGTGGCTTCGAAACGATTTCGAAATGATAATCGAATGAGAAACCTTCAGTGTCCACAAAAAGGGGCTTTCCTCTATACTTATTCATTTTTTTACCTGATAAAATTTTGAAACTTGATAATTCTCCACTTCCATCAAATAAATTCACCTTTAAAACATTATAATATAAGCTAAACTTTTTTAAAGTCTGTAATTTTTAATGTAAACCAGTTATAAACCAATGCATATGCAAGATAGGCGTATTAAATATACAACATCCAAGAGAGTAATAATGATTGTAAAATAAAACAGGGAATGCAAAATGCTTTGGTTTCCCCCGCTATTATCCAATAATTTTCTACGAACATACAAAGATATGATTGTAAAAGGAATGGGCTTCCAATGATTTCAATTTAGTGCTACGTTTCAGTGGAAAGATGTTGGTAAGATAAAAGATGGTAAATTATGAAAGTAATTTATGAGAAAAAGGCTTTTACAATATTTCATCAAACCAGATTCCTAAGAGTGAGTTCTCTTCATTCCTATGTGAGCTATATAAACAAAATCTAGGAAGCCAAATGCGAAGCTGCGAGGGAAATAAGTGAATAATACATGAAGTTCTCATCCCTCCAGGAATAATCACCCGAGCAATCTGTGAATTTCCTTGTTGAGCATATCATGAAGACCTTGGACCCATTGATTGCTTCTACAAAGTGAAGTGCTTTCATATATAGAAGCAAATAAATCTAATGAAGAAAAGGCCTCGACACGTGTCCTGAAATTTCCTCCTCCGTCGAAAGTTGATCGTTAAAGTTACATTATCCGAGGTTACCTTGCCATATCTGATGACAGACATTCAGATTTTTTGCGTACTCAACGTCTCCAATGATAACAGATTTTTCTGGAACTCGACCAGGACGAGTACATTTTCTTCTAGTCTCTTTGTTGAGAAATTCTTACAAAAAGCCGAACATCTCGATGGACTATTAAAATTTTACTACAAGAATTGATGCAAAAATTAGGAAGTTCAGGCCTAATAATTAGAAAATTTGTAAAAAGAAAAAGGGTGTTAAGTACTATTTATCCGCAAAAGTACACTCATTCATATGGAAAAGATCACAATATTCCAAATAATTCCGTATGCTAAACCAAATATCCTACCAGTAAGTCCGAATAACCATCAAGCATGACCTAATCTTATTAATCCCGTAATGCAGGGAATAACAGGGAACAATGATGCACAGGATATTCACTTGCATTAATTCTCAGTAACATGGGAAATAGAGCCAGTATTCTCGCTAGCAAGGCGTATCTAGTGCACTCGCTGAGTTTCTTAAATTCGCAAATCATACGGCACCTATGTTTGCTGGCGTATGGCAATTTGACCAAAAAGCCATGGATACATCACGTCAGATTACAACCAAAGGGTGAAAGTCACTCCCTTTCTATTCTTTCTCGATCAACGCCGAATATTTATTTATTAGCATATGCTATGTAATAACATAATTTATTAGCAAATACTACGTGAATGTACCACGTCCCGAGCAAGGACGACCGCAAAATCACCATTGAAACTGTCTCCCTACAAAATGGAGCAAAAAGAAGAAAATTCTGTGTTGTAAATGTCATTAACATATCAGCGTCTCGAGAAACCTGCTCACAGATTCATTAGCAGACACTAATAGCTGACAGCACTGACGAAGGTATCACGCTTACTTGTCGAATGACGAAAAGCAATAACCTTAATCACATACGTTCCAGGAAAATAATGAGTAACCTGGGTATTCTTTTCTCCTGCCTCTCCGGTGGTCTAACAACAAAAGCCGCCTTAAACTCAACAAGTAGATAGCTACTGTTTCCAATGCAATCAAAAGCTTTTTTTTTTAAACAATATCGATGGTCCAACAATATCGAATCTGATTTTGCTGATGAAAAGAGCAGAGAAGTAAAGGTAAGAGGCACCCAAAACGCGGTGGAGCAGAATGATGAAATTCCATGTTGCAGTGGCGTAACTAGGTGCGATGAAGGGGTCTGGAGGGCAACCCCACCCCCAAGCAATTTTTTAAAACTGGCATGCATGAAATTACATTAAACTATATCTACTACTTTATAGTAGGTATACTATAAAATTTTCTGAGGTTTTCGGGGGGATCTATCCCCTAATCCCCCCCATAGTTACGCCACTGCGATGTTGTGTTGACGGAGTGGGTTGAGAGGAGGTCCAAAGTAGAACTGAATAAATGAAATAGCAACTGAAAGTCATACGACAATAACATAGTAACATCATGAGACACGAAATCTGATGAAAACAGTCATAGAAAAGAAAGTGAACAGGAATAATGGCCAAGGAAGTTCCAGTGCGAGATACGTAGATCAATTAATTAAGAATGTAGATAAAAATAAACATGTAAAGGAGATAATACCAGCTAATAATAGAATCGAGCGAAAAGCTTCTTTAAAACAATTTAAGTTATGTTGATGATTGATGATAATGATGGCCAAAAAAATAAAATTATTATTTTCAACTACATGGATGAAACCCAGTCAGTTTTTCACGGAGGAAGGCCTGCATGATATGGGCCAGTTTGTGGTTCAGGGCATTAGTAGGAGATGTAACTCACGACAGAGAGCGCGAAATGGCACGGAGCCCTTCCTCGAGAATCGGAGGCAATCCATATAGCCGCGGCGGCCTGGATAACGACGGGAGTAATTTCCGTTGTTCTTCTGGCGGGCTGCAGGAGCGGCTGATGGGTTCCCTAACCTCACGTTCCACCATAGCAGCATGGCCCTTTTTACCCAGCAAATGGGATCTTCCAGTATTATTTGTACCCTTTTCCGTTACTGCGGAGATAACGACTGCTCCGGTAAATATATTAGCACTATATTAGCGAAAATAGAACGCACTCGCGAATATGCCTACGCATGATAAATATTAAAGAAGTCAAAACTCTGCATGAATTTAATGCGCTGTGACGCTTAGGAATGCATCTCAATATTTCTCACATAAAGAGAGTTTATATATATTTTCAGCTATCATTATGAACAACAGCATTTATTCCGATTTCTTGAAATGATTATAGCTATTTTAAAATAATCCCCAGGCTACTCATTATTTTCCTGGAACTTAAAATAACAAGTTAGCTTTTTTCGTGTAGCTATTCGTAACAATCCCTTTACTTGACACCAAGATGGGGTTTCACATGTAAACAGGAGCACACCGAGAAAAAATTAGAGGCAGGTGAACGCCCAGCACAAAAAATCTTGTTCAACATGTTTTTCTTACTGCACTAATAAGAATTTTTAGAGAGGGTTAAAATAGCCTCTTCCGGCTTCAAGATATTAATTGAAATTTATCGAAAAACAAAAGTATCTATTGAGTAATTGTTGGAATAGGATATTCCAATCACGATTTAAACTATCGCATCTTAAATTTTTTTGACTGGACCGGGTGGGCTAATCCCAAGATCCGCCAACTTTTTACGGAGAAATGTCGTGGAACATCATATCGAATGAAAAACCAATATATATTGCGTTGCCCTCTAATTGTATTATAACATCTTCCAACACGTCTTTCAATTGCTACACAACCATCTTCAGGTACTATCAAAATCCAATTTCAGACAGATTAATATATATCTTCAAAAGTAGTGGGGGAAAAGGATATGGATAAAGAAAGCAAGGAAAGAAAAGGACCGCATTCTTCCTTCTGATCCTTCCCCGGTCCCCACCCATTACTTTTGAAAATACATATCGATCACTAAGTTCTAACAAGACGTATCTCAAATTCGCTCGGTCTAAGACAGGTATCTTAAACAAAGTGTAATAACATTTAAAAAAATAAAATTCAAGCAAAAAACAACTCTTTGTTTGCAAATGGATGCTTTTTTCAGTTCTATGAACTTTTGTTTTTAATTTCAGTGGAAATGTAAAAATAATTAATCGTTTTTTTGCTCCTCGGAAAGGTTGCTATTTTTGAGATACGTGTTGTTAGAACTTCTTCTTCGAAGTAATCAACCCTTGGGTTGGTTTGCAGCAGTCTCTCCATCTCTGTCTGTCCTCCGCCAGCCTCTTCAGCTCTAGGTAACTGTTGCAGCCCATGTACTTCATTACATCATGTTAGAACTTAGCCATCGATATATATCTGCCTGAAATGGGATTTTGTCAGTACCTGATGATGATTGTGTAGCAATGAAAACACGTGTTGTATGCTGTTATGATCAAATTAGTGAGCAATACGATATCTTGGTTTATCACTCTTAATATCCGCGCCTGAATGCATGCAAAAATGTTTTGAAAAATAGCTACGAAAATATACAATTAGGTATTTTTTTTTGTAGTGTCGGCATGGTGGCTCCTAACTGGATTTTGCCGAGCGCGTGTAAGACGTGAGACGTCCGCGGACGAAGAGAGAATGACTGCCGGGGAGGGCGTTGTTCCCATCCCGTTTCCATTCGCGCGCGCGGGTGACACGCATTGCGCTGGCAGCGAAAACACTGCACCAGAGCGGCGGCGTTATAATTTACATCATCACGGAAACCAAGCCCATAAATATGCCGCCCCGCGACGGAGATATTTATGCAATTTATTATAATGGAGCCGGAGGCGGAGACTTGCGCTACGCAATGTGGAGAGGGTAAACTACGAAGGGGAAGGTGTAGGTGTACGCTTCTCGCAACGCATACACGCGCAACCACCGCCCGCCCTCATTGAATAACCTGGAGGGCGGGCGGGAGGGGGTGGATTGAAAAATGCGTTCCCATCCCCCCCTTTCCAGGCTCTCCGCTCACAAAAAAAATAATGATGCTCCCCACCAGGTCGGAATAATAAAAATACGACCATTAAAAATACCGAGAACCCTCGGATTTTATTAAAAACTACACTAGGTATAGTAGGTAGCAGTGCTTGCTTTCAGAACTGAAATTTACGAATTGTGCGGATGAGGTGGGGAGGGGAGATTTCATTTGTTCACTAGCACCCTGGCCTTAATCCCTTTTCCTGCGCGAATCCATTCCCAGGTGCGGAGAATTTCTGTCCCGCGCGAGCAGCTCCCCATCCAAACTACATTCCCACGAAGTGCGCTCCAATGCCGAAATGGAGATGGAAGCGAGAAAAGGAACGAATAGATTTATTTATGCATAGAGGAGACTAGGTATGAAAGCGAAGTAGTTCATTTTGTAGAATCTCCACGTTCATCATTTTTCGCGTAGAACGTAATTCCACCGGGAGAGAACTCGGCCCATTTCCTGAAAATCTGTCGTGAGAGAACTCAGAAATGTCACGCAAGCGCTCACGTAATGGAATATCCAAGATTCAACGTTTGATTAAAATCATTATTGAAATATCCATCCGTCATACTTCCCCTAACAGCCTTTTATTTACACGACCACCTATGCTATAGTTAATTCCTTTGTATTTCACTGTTTCATCATATCATAATGTAAAACAAAATCAGTCGAAAAATCAGAAAAATAAATAAGCAAAGAGCATTGAATTTTTATTTCGCATTATCATTACAAACATACCCATCTTTGGCATGATCATGAGCAATTTTTTATTTCACGACATTCTTTTTGCATGATTTAATGATTCACAAATAGATAAATATTGCCGAGTATGCTGGAAATCAAGAAGAAAGAACCTTTTTTGGAATAAATGCTTCGCCGCACCGTTATCTTGCATAAATATAACTTTTTGATATTAACAAAGCATACCGTGAGTACAAAAACATTTTTCTTTTCAATGTTAACCTAATTAGGATTCGTAAAAATATGATTAATCCCCTGGCCGACCACCGATCGTTAATCGAGAGTTTATCGGAAATTGCGTCATATTTGACGGACAAAAAAATAGACATGAAACTGACTTAATAAATACGCCGTGAAAATAGATTAAAGGACAAACAGACTACACCAAAGCTTCGAAATTTTTCAATACGGTACAAATCCCAGAAATCATCAAATAATACCCTCAATATCAAAATACGAAATTTAATTCTCTTGAAATGCTTCTTAATCATCCCACCGACCCGGATTGTAGTATATTCCTGATGTTGATAAGCGAGAACTTAACATCAGCCCTGAAGATGGGAAGCGACTCGGTTACGAAACGTCGCACAGTGGTCCAGAGTCCCTGAAATAGCGGCATAGACCGGAATATAAACTTTGTCTCCGAACAATATGACGGGTAAGGGTTATTTGGAAAATCCCTGCTACTTTTATAAGTAACAGGTGCCCGGGAACACAATATTCGGCACACACCAGTCTGAAAGCGAGCGCACTCGAGCAGCTAAATGAGCTTCCACTTCAGAGGGCCATATCATCACTGCTACTGCACCTATTTGAGTTCTGTGAACTGTAAATAGAATAAATAAGTAAGCAGTTTAAAACATTTGTTTTAAAAACTCCATTATTTCCGTAAGTCAATTAACTCTTTACGATTAAGGGAGAATGTTTAGTACCGAAAGTGAAATGTAATCGGTTGGGAAATAGTGCCGAACGGTTTTTCCGAACCTATTCCTTTGCAAAAAAAATCTAATTTAGGCGATTCTCGTTAGTTTAGTTTCTTTAGTTAGATTAGTTGATTTTAAATTTAAATTGCATATCCGGTACCGTGCATAAGTTCTAAGATGCGGAAGTTATGCCTGAAAAATAAAGACAACCTCCAACCCTGCTCCTGCTTATGCAATAGCTTTGGTATAGGCATTGCAAGTAACTTGGATCAAAGACTTTTGCAGTATATATCTGATATATATTTTGGGTTCCATAGATCAACGTGCCGCACTATTCATCATTCTGGAGCATTGTGGGTCGTAGGCATGCCAACATTGACCGTGCGGCAAACCCGAAAGCCTTCATAGACCCTACACGTCAGAAAATCGCCAGAGGATACTTCCATGAAATTGCACGCTGAAAAAAAACTCAAACACCCTCCATGAATGATCTTGATTTTATTTCTTGGATGCTTACGCTTTATTCCATTCTTGATTCACATTATATTCTTGTGCTCAATAGAATAAAATATTTTTCCGAAAATTCCACAATTCCAAAGTTATATCAGCTATTTTCGTCAACATACTATTCGGTTTTCACAATCTACCAAAAAGTTAGTATAATTTATTCAATCTTTCCACGTTAATTTAATTCCTCCGTAAGGAAAATAAAGTATTCTCCCAGCATTGCAATGAAAGTTGGGTAGACAAAGGCTAATATGAACTTAAGTCCTGAAATTAATATTATTTCACGGTTATGAAAGGAAATTTGTTCATATCTTCAATAACTTAATAGAAATCAACAAACTAAACGCATTACGTAAAGGTGGTTGCCTTATTAATCCAGCCTCCAAGCGAAGAGTTCCCAATTTTTTTCTCCGCTTCGTTCCCGGATGGAATTCCTCGCATGCAAAAGGAAGAGGTGGAAAGGAAGGGAAGAAAAAATTACGATGCAGTATCATGATGAGGAATACCTGCGCCGAGAGCATTAACGGAAAACATTCCGAAAATGCCAAGGGAGCGCGTTAGTGAGATTGAAAAACAAGGATAGGATGCTTACGGAATTCTAAGTTTCCGATGACAAGGGAAAATAATTTTCCCCATAGAAACATGGCCCAGATAAACATGCAGAGGAGATGGTAATTATAAATGGGTTTTTATCAGATATTTCTCTAATTCCTGTTGTAAATACCCACTGTCAGACCACTTCATGTTTTAGTATTAGCTCCTAACGGTATCTTTCTTCAGATGTAGGGAATATATTGACCATATAGGAGGATGAATCGACTTTTAGGGGCCTCGTCGTTATTTTACTAAATTATAAAACGATACCGCCACTGCACAAACGCTCAACAATCGCCCACCGAATCAAAAGATCAAATCCGCTAATCTAGTAGCCCTAGTAGCACTAGATGAGCGGATGTGATTCGGTGGGCTTTTTGAACGTTTGTGCAGTGGAAGTATCACAAACGTTCAAGAATGACATCTCTCCGTCTGAAAACTCCACATAGGGCCACCGGTATTCGTTTATCCCTCGCGTCTACAATTCATGGGTTGGCATTATTCATCAAGTCATAATACCAAGTCACTCATGAATTTTATCAATCCACAGTGGGTTATAAATAGATTGAGGATTTACACAATGTGCTGTTGATGCATTCCATCGCTTAAACCATCACGTGTACGTCCGTTTCGCTCCCTAATTACACCTCGCACATCTGAGGCACGGCCGAAGACAAAGGCAGTGGGGAGTGTTGGCTGATCAAAGTTACGAGGTGCTTGCAGGCTAGGAGAGCCTTCCAAGGTCCCTCATGAACGTTTGCATCGTGTCGGGATTTTAATGGAATGCGTAATTTAGACGAGGAAAGCTCTCTCTGGAAGGAGGATATCATCAACGCTTTTCGATCATCGCCACTCAACCGGATTCCCCACCGTCGAATGCTGAAAATATGAACGCAATTATCGCGGGTAATTGCCAAGCCTCATAAAGCCCTTACCAATTTAAATTCCCAAGTGCAACAAGAATTACAAAGATTAGGCACTGAGTAAATTCAATCGTTGACAGCCTCTCAGGATATTCGACACCGCACGTTCTCCAAGGCAATGACAAAAAGTGGAATAAAGAAATCACTTATTTAATGCATAACACGCGGAACTGTGGTTTATGCAGACGCACTAAAATAAGTAGGTTCTCTTTTACTATATTTGTCATTTCCAGTGAAATATGCTCGTGAAGCCCTTATCAATTTAAATTTGATTCATTTTCTTAATAACATAAAAACAAGCTGCACGATGGAAAGGCAGAAATGCGTATATTTCACCGGTTTGCGAGTACTATGGCACAAAACTGGGGTTGCACGAATACCAAATTGATGTATCATGGGTATCAACAGCCTTTTAGAGTTAGTGATTTGTATGCTGAAATCAGAAAGATAATGTGGAACGCACATATCGATGGCTAAGTTCTAACAACACGTATCTCAAAAATAGCAACTTTTCAGGAGAGTAAAAAGCAGATTTATTTTTTAATTGTACATAAATTTAATTGAAATTGAAAACCAAAAATACACAAAATTGAAAATAAGCATACATTTGCAAACAAAGAGTTGTTTTTGGATTAAATCTTATTTTTTATTAACTGTATTAGCAGCATTAACTCAAACCGGCCAATTTTTTAGATTTTTCTTGTTAGCTTACTTAGCCATTGGTATCTATATTATTGGTCGAAAGTCCTCCATAAAACGTTGGAGTGGGTTTAAAGTTGGTCCCTTTGGCAATATATAGGTATTTTCCCGCGAAAATTAGTTTAGTTAAAAGCTAAAAAATAGAGAAAGGAATGTGAAGCGGCCTAAAGCCATTGTTTGCTATTTTTTACAGAAACGTTAATTTTTCAGTAAAATCACAATCTACCAAGTAGTTCAATACATTTTCAGGTAATAAATCGGATATTGATTTAATGTAATTTCATTTTATAAAATTAGGCTTCGATAATATATTCCCAATTATTTTATTATTTTTTTTCAGAAGAATATCATACTTGATACCTTAAAAGTGCAGCAATAGAAGGAAGTTTCTCCAACTGCGATAACCAATTTTCTAAAAATAGGGAAAAACATAGGTAAGTTATCTAAATGGAGATGCGGATAATACTCCATTTACGAAAACAGCACTTTTCCTTATACTGAAACGATCTTTCAGTTATAGTTCTTTCCTGATTAAAACCTCAAAGATTTATTAAGCAGAACTAGCATGTTAATGCAGATGACGCACATAAACAGCAATTTAAAACATATTTATTGAAACAAACGATATTTTATATAACTCTTACAATAGATAAAGCACTAACCTATCACTGATGAAAAACACTTTAAATGCTGGTTGTTTTAGAAAACAACTAAATAATTTCAAAGGCAAAGAATTATCAAACAACTCCTCTTCATCATGACTAAGAAATTCTAACGGTAAGACAATGAATCGTATGATCTCCCTTGAAGCACTCCTAAGCCCAATCCAAACGGCATATCACGGAATTCGGGATGCCGTTGAAAACACGAACATTTTCCGGGTACCCACTCTCTTTAGAACCCTTTTCCCGGCAGCGCTTTCAGCCAAAATCGTCTTTTTAAATACACATAAAATTTTATTTTAACTAGAAAGAAAACTCCGCTTCATATGCTATCTTAAACCCATCCCCATTTAATTATTAGACTGCTTTCGCATCCGCAAAAAATAACACAAGACATATAGACAAGTTTTCCCTCGTATTTGATAGTGAAGTGAAGGAAATAAAACCGCAAACTCATTCGGAAAAAATGCTTCAAATTCAACTGTAATGGCAACTTTATAGGTTTTAAAATTTTTTGGGGATATTAAAAACTACTTAGCTGACCAAGGAGTCATTAGTTAATTATCATAGATTTAATCGAGGGGTCAAGGGTCATAAGATTGTCTCTATCATAATTATTTAATTACGGTTGTTAATTAACCGGATAAGCCGATCATAGGCCCGTATCAATTGACAGCCGGGCCGCGCCTTAGCCTTGAAGCCTAGAATACTGACAATGATGACGGCGCAGCAATGCAGCTTCATAACTAGCATTAGGAGTAGTAACATTTACCTTAACCCAAAATTCTGATCATCTACTATCAACGAAACTAACACAAATGGATAACTATCAACATTGAACAATCAACAACCTACTATAAAATGTTACCTGCCTATGATCGACAAAAAAACAACCGTCGATTCCCTACTCGTTTTCCGGTCGTAGCCTTAGTTGAAATAGCGTGACCCGATGCAGCAATTCCTGAAATCGACAGTCAATCGCTAAATGAGCCGTAACACTCGAATAAATAGCGAGTCGGTACACGTAATGCGGTCGACCGCAGCAACAAAAGATTCGTACACATTGCTTACCCTCCCTCACTCCCACTTTGCCCCACTCCCAAATGCTTCAACCGAGGCAAACAAGGTCTTTCCGCGCAAGGCCTCGCTCTCTAAGGTTCGTTTGTCCGACACGCACGTCTCGGGCCCCAAACTTCACCCCTTCACCACACAAGTGGAAGCCTGCAGATAACCCTACTGACACTGCGCCACGTTCTCGTGTGGCTCGCCAAACACTCGTGTCATACGGCAGAGAAGAGAAAATTTTCAGAGCCCTCTTGGTTGGAGGGAGGAGGTTGAGATAAGCGCAAGGCGCCATTGACAGTTTCTTTGCGTTGGTTAAAACCTTATTTTACAAAATTTAGCCCTCATCCATTCACCAATATCCTGTCTCCCTGTTGTTGATTTCCATCCCACCGTGCTCGCCTCTCATAGTCTTACTTGATCAAGTTACGCGACGGCTAGTATGAATGCTGGGAAAACTCCAAGTGACGTCGTTTTGGTTCCCGCTGCCGCAAGTGAGGTGACCTTGGGGCGAGGCTTTGAGCGCTGATACGACGCAGGATGCTAGCAGGGTACTCTGCTACCCTGCTAGCTGGTAGCGCTTGGCTTAAATAAGGATTATTAATACCTTAGCAAACGAAGAAAACTTTCCGACCTTAGCCAGTTTTAATAGGTGATTATTAAGACATGTTTCCCTGAGCTCTGTGCCTCATGCATGCATTGGTAATCTCAGACGATGTAAAACTCCTATCTACTCGTATAGAAACTAGGTCCCTGTGACGTCACGTGGAGTGGCATCGCATAGGCGCCAATCTGGCCTTTTTCAAATGAGGATAAAATTGACAATTGCCATTCGTCTAAACCGGTATTACTAAAACCAAATAATTTGTATATTACGAATACACTAATGGTGGGTAACGAATCGCAATCAATGCCTTCCGTTTTCTTTGATGAAGGAAACTACCCTATCATCATAGGACAACACGACCGTAAGCTCGCGGATTAGAGTATAACATTCATTAAAAAAATGACGCAGTACCATTCAGCGTTCAAATGAGCAACTCCTAATGTTTCATTGGAGGAAGGCGTTACCAAGCATTCCGCACTCGAATACCATGGACAAGATCCGTCCTCCAGGGTATTTTCAACCTCCCATGGCAACCGTTCGATCACGCCCGCCGTCCTAAGGGGCCAAATGGGTCCACCGCGTGCTTTTGCGGCCTTGTACTTTTCCTAACTGGGCACGGCGAGAGAAGACTTATCCTCGGGACAGCGGGAGACCGACCAGAACGAGGAGGAGCAGGAGGAATAAATCTGGCTCTCATTCTAATTTCCAGCGCCTCCCCCCTTCTGGTCGCCCGGTCCATATCTCAACGTCACTCCTTCACCGCCGATCTCGTGCGGCTCTTTGCAGCTCCCCCTGGGGATCAAGGCGAGGGATCTTCAAGCCCCGCGGCTAAGCACCAGGTTTAATATAGCTGACACCCGGTACAAGGTCGATTCACCCGCAAGGGGCGTGGTAGAATCAAATTTAGGAAGACAATGCAAAATATTTGGATATTCGAGATGAATATTACTCAAAGAGCATCACCTCACGGAGGTAGGTCTGCAACGGCGCCATTGAATGTGGATACAATTCGCGATCGTCATTTTTTTAATCTATAAAAGATGACGTATATCGAGTTAAAAGAGCAAAATGAGTGTAAAGAGAATGCGTAAAAAATCTATATATATTTCTATTATTTTAGCTACAATTTGTAATCCTATTTCAGCCAGCTGTAGCTTAGTGTCCTATAAACTAACGTGATTTCGTGATTTTAACTTCAATCACAGAATCATTTACTCATAACTAAAAAATCAGTCTATTGACGAAAATTAAGTTCTCTATACATCGTGATTCTTAAAGCTAAAGAAACATTGTACAATTTATATCAAGACGACGATATTTCAAAGCATCAATCAACATTGTTCGCAAACTTTGATAAGTATCGTCTAAAGGGTCTGTAAGAAATGCGGACTTTAAAATGGATATCCAGAAAACATATTATAGAGTGCCGAATTTTTTAGATGTCACTAACGCATCATCGCTATAAAATGCGCCAGGATTCTTACGCTAAACATTCGGAAACAGTTAAAAAGTGTTCAGCCACCAAAGACAAAAATGGTATTTTTATTCAATAGAAATTATAATAATTATAGTAAACTAGCGAGATATGCTAGAAAAATATTTCGTTTCTTGGTATATCGACAACTTTATGATGATCAATTTAATGTTACCAACTTTATTTCATTTTAGAGTGCATCCTCCCTTACACTCAATGCGATCATGATATCTCTTTCTAAAAACTTCGAAACATCTTATAGCTATTTCAATGAACACACAGCTGGTCCCGGCCTCAGCAGCCAGCGTTTGGTGTTGGCAAATAATTGAAGAAAAAAAACTCGAGTACAGATCATGTTATCTATTCACGAATCAAAACTAAACCCGGAATCCTCACTCGGATCCTCGAGATGATAAGCTAATGCTGTTAACAGCACACAAACTCGATACCTCCAAAACTTTCACTGCCCACATTAATATCATCTTACCAATTCATTCGCCAATCATCAGCAAAGAAAAAGACCTCACTCGTCAGTCTTCTTCGTTGGATTGTAACTATCATATTGACTTACCTACCTCCCTCGTACCCACCGATCCCTCACTCGAGTGGGCGTTCGAAGAGGAGAAGCCCCCTAAAAATCATCCAGTCCCCGCGTGTTGTGCTTAATTTGAGCGGAATTTGAGCAATCATTTTCTTGCGCTTTAATTAAGGAGAGTGGATCAGGGAGCAGGACGGGAGTCGACTTCCCTCAGCCCGCACCCCTGCTTGTTCGCCGTGAAAAATCCTGGAAAGTTTTGCCTCCGGGAGACTCTTTTTAAAAGGCTTCCCTGTGGGGGAATGAGCGCCGCCCGATAGAGAGAGAGACGAGCGACTAATTTTTAAGGGAAGGGTTTAATTGAAAGAAGTTTGAAAACTCTTGACGGGAGAAATTGAAACGAACGGCGAAGGGGACCGTCGATCCTTTTAGTTGCTGTCCTTTCCGCCACTTCGGCGATGAATATATTATTGACTGGGCTGTGGGATCGAAATAAACTTTTTATTGCTCATCAAATTAGGAGGAATCTGCCAGTCACTCCAACTCGACTGTTCCCGTGTTATGACAATCCATGGGTAAAATTGAGGAAAGTTATCGAGGATAAATACCAATGACTATATACATATATACTTGTATGTGTAACTAAACTTCAGTTGGTTGGCTGAGACGTGTCTCAGGAGTCATTCGAATATCACGTAAGACTGGCATACCTTAGCAATGAGCAAACAAAAAGCTGACATTGATAACATTGACAACAAGATAGACCATAAATTGTTTATTATATGAAATTTATAACACCTTTCAGGTTCGTCTCCTAAGCCGCTAACTGGTAAGCTGAAATAATTGATAAGCTTTATGACGGAAAATATCATTGACATTAGTTGCTGGTAATTTCAAGTACAACGTGTTAGTGGTGCATTAATTCGTGATTCTAGAAGACATTTTATGGAATATGTTAAGGTATTAGGGGTAGGGATCTCGTAAGCGTCTTACATTAAGGACATAATTG
Organism: Ischnura elegans; assembly: GCF_921293095.1. Lineage (NCBI taxonomy): Eukaryota > Metazoa > Arthropoda > Insecta > Odonata > Coenagrionidae > Ischnura > Ischnura elegans. The sequence continues at coordinate 30,325,850 of NC_060247.1, forward strand.
GTCTAAATCAGCCAGCGTAGCAGATTTGCCCATTTATAGCCAACATTCCTACTTCATATGAACTTTATATAATAGCTGTGACATGGAATCCATTTATAGCGTATTTTCAATAATCCAATAGTAGCACCATAGTCTCTTTCTACGTTCAAGTAGCTCCAAGTTAATTACTTACTATTTTCGCAGCTAACGTTCTCTCTAACCATTCAACCCATAAGTATTGGTAAAAGATGAAAGAAGTAATGCCAATACGTCGGATTCTTAATAGCTAATAATAGTCATTTCCACAGTTACAATTCACACATTTATATTTATATTCCCAAAATGTAAGTATGTACCTACAATTTCCTCTCCATACCCAAGAGGACAGATCGTTAACAATGTAATGCCGAATCAAAATTACTTTTATAGATATATTAGAGTAAAAATAATCCCGTACGGCCCAAAGGACTTTGAAAACTGAGCATTAAAATTATTCAGGAGATAATATTTTATAAGGAACATCGATCATTATTTTCTTTTCTCGGATCTAAACCCTGATTTATTCCAGGAAATTTCGTGCTTTCTAGAGAGAGTCTCGTTATTTTGGTATTAGCGAGCCACAGAAGTCTTCCTTAAAACAATACAAATACGATCGGAAATCCTAACGGAAGTAATAAAGCCCATTATAAATATTCTTCAGTTCGATATTGATGCTATCTTATTAACTCAATGTATATCCTTTTGCCCAATCTACGATTAATCATCAAAAAATAACACGGTATGTTATATACACGACATGCCAAATGGGTCAAATTGCAAAAGCATTTTTCTATCGCTAATTTAGATTACAAGAGAGAAAGTTAAAACTAAAATCAAACAACGAATTATAAGTAGCAGAGAGCCGGGCACTTAATACCTAATTACTAAATAATTATAATCCGCCGTGAACTGGACCCATATTTTGCAGCGGAGAGAGGTAAAAAAAATTGGGTTGCATAGAGGGGAAAAGTTCAGCGGCGCTGGTATCAATCATGAGAGATTTTTTATATCATAAAAAAGAGAGAATCGTTTTGTGTACATAATCAAGGTCAATTTAAAATTTAGTCATATAAAATGTATCATCTTCACCACTGTAAATATATTCCTTATTGATAAGCTAAAAAAATCATGAATACCTCCTTTTTGGGTATTCACTCTGGCCATGGATATATTGCGCGTATAAATACCCAACCCACAGGGAGTTCACCTGGCCCACATCCCTACATTGCAGGAGAGCCAAGGAATTTGCTTCCGATTGCAAGAGGAGCCGTGCCCAGGTAGTTTTTTTCTCAAGTCCGTGAGAATAAAAAAGCGTCATCTTATTCGTGCAAATAAGGCAGGAACTTGGAGTTCTGGAGTTCATTGTGAAGATGACTAGCGGCTCCCTTTCTCTCCCAATTCCCACCCTACAGCTCCACCCGCCCTCAGGCAAGCAATGGGAGTGAGAGGGTTGTAAGGTCGCACTCAAATCGACACCTCCAGCAGGTGCAGCGAGCAACTCAGGCGATGACTCCAGCCAGTAGTTGTGTTTCCCTCACTGGCGCGGCGGCGATGGCGGGTTCCGCCCTCCCTCCCTCCATCTGGAGATTACGCTTTGGCACACGCTAATTCCTTTTGATGTCTCGCCCACCTTGCCTCGGGTTATTGGGTCACGGGGGCCGCCGTGCGGAACTGCCGAAGATTCGAACCGCGACGGAGCGAGGCGTGGTGAGCACACACGGAGCGAGAGAGAGAGAGAGAGAGAGAAGTACTTGATTGAGTCATGATCGTCGCCTCGAGGTCTCAATCAGCCGGAAGAAGTCTCGAATTGAGTGTGATACAAAAAGGTTCACCTTCTATAGAAATTTGTGCTTCGCTCCCCATTAAAACTCCAAATCTTTCCCCCACTAATTAGAGAAAAATCAAGATATCGTTCCAACATATATATATAAATTTTCAGCAGTCTAGTTAGCACCCATTTTAAGCGTAGGCAATTGAAAGTTGACTGTTTTCCCTGAGCTCGTCGCCTCGAAATCTTAATCAGCCGAATGGATTCCCGATTTCAGTTCGATAAAATACATTTACTTAATAAAGAAATTTATGGTACGCTCCGTATTAAACTCAAAACCTTTTTCTCACTAATTAGAGAAAAAATAAGAAATTTGCCCAATATAAACAAAAGTTTTATTAACACACTTTTATTCGTAGAGATTTGAAAATTGACCATTTTCCTCGAGTTTGTCGCCTCGAGGTCTTTATCAGCCGGACGAATTCCCGAATTCAGTGCGATACAAAAAGATTTACGAGACAAATTTATACTACCTTACCCATTAAACTCAAAACACTTTTCTCACTATTCAGTGAAAATAAAATAAATCGCTCCAATATAAATGAAGTGACAGCAGTCCTGCTTTTTTACACTCATTTTATGCGTAGACATTTCAAAAGTGACTGTTTTCCTTTACCTCGCCAGTAAGGTGAATTTTGGTGAATTTTAAAATGCTATAATTTCATCAAACATAATCTCTTAAAGTTAATATTGGTCAATGTATAAACATTTATGTGTGTCTACAACATAAATTTTTCACAAAGTTTCATGAGGACCCACAATAATTTTAATATAACGGCACGAATGTAAACAAAAATCATTTTTTAAACAATGAAATTTGCATGATGGGGAAGAAACACGTTATTAGTAATTAACGGAAGAGCCCTCAACAAGGATGATTGGAATTTTATAAAACAAAATCTTAAAATCAAGTTCTTTATTGACATTTATAACTTTTAGGAGTCATACTGAACATTAAGTCTTTGAAATATATTTATTAAATATAATTACTTGACACATTGACAAACAGCATTGAGATGATAAGATGTCGATTGAAGTGGACAAAAGTCTTGTAGATACTACGCTGGTTCTAAAAATATACAGCAATTGGATCATAGTTCAACATCCCAGTCAACGGGCGACGTGTTCTCCTAATAGCAGGGAGGTAATGGTCGAATTAACTCCGAAAAGCTTTGGCCAAGATTACTGAGCAGCCTCCCCTCTAACATAGCTATCCATAACCTAAGCCAACATGGCGTGAATACATGTGCATATCCAACAGATTTCTTAGAGCTGGCACACTTAAATACAACAGATTGACAATCACTATTTTTAAATAATCTTAGTGTACGGGATACCGAACGCTAACCTTTCACAAATTTTCGTTAATCATCCTGTGGCTTGATCAGTAATTGCTAGCGATACAAGTTCGACAAACCTACTTATTTAAGTCGGGAAATAAAGTTACGATTATATTTTACATGAAAGTCAGGCAGAGTGATGCATCGATCTATAACAAATACTAAAGACATGCTGTTGACCACATAAATGACCTAGTACCTAACCAAAAGCAAATTGCTCACAAATAATAGCGAACCAACTTTTGTTTACAGAATGTTGGGTCGATCGGGAAACCGATACCTTCGAAATCGGTTAGAAATCAGAATACCAGGAAATGGTCAACGGGATGACATAACTGTTGGCGGAGAAGCTTTCTAAAGTTGCTCTCTTGTCATATGCAACAATTCACATGTAAAAGGGTCTAAACACTCACGTCATTTTTTTGGGAAACTGTACATTTTCAAGCATCTAGTCTGTTAACTTAAGCAAAGAGCAATAAAAAATATAATCAGTCTAACCTCTGTATTTCCACAATTTTGCAGATTGTCTTTCGATTTATTTATGCACGTTAATCTAAAAGCACTTTGAATTTTGAAGCGTAGACAAAGCAATGAAAAAAAAAACTTTTACCTTCATCCATATTTTTCCGTGGATTTTTCAGGGGCAATTTTTATTCATAGTGACATACCAAAAAATAAACGAAGAGGAAAACTGCAGCAATGATGGATTCGGAGATTCATTATTTTTACACCGCTTATTCCACTTAGGCACTAAGTGCTGAGTCCGAACGAAAGAACTTGGTTAAAAAAAATTCTGATTCCCGTCATATTTCCATTCCATTCAAAATTCAAAATATTGACAACCATTGGTACGAACTTCGCGATTCCGTCAATTACTGTAGGCCGTAAGGGTTCACATAAATACCTAGTAAATATAATATTAATTTTCTAAGGCGATTTTCAAATCACGAATTTTATCCTCATTTGCAATCACAGAATATCGGCAAATGAAAATTAAGACAGAAAAGCCATAAAGTATGGTAACACTCACTTAAACTGTTGAGCGATCTTACCAAATATTTTTAATACTTAGCAGACGAGTTACTTAAACCAAGAATTTATTTTAAAGATTTCATAATCTATAGGTCATCTTTTAACCATTCCTAAGAGAAAAAATAACATCACGCGAATATTCAACTATTCTTGGAATTTTTTTATTCAAATGGCCATCATTCCTAAGTAATACTTAACGGTGATATATGCGTGTTGCTCAACATTAGGCACTAATGGAGCCAAAACTATATCTCTTAATGTATATCTATAACTATAACCAAATATATCCGTATTTTACATACCGAAAACTACATCTCTTCATATAAAAAATCTTCTATACATCCAATATAAGCTACTTTAGATGGATGTTCCTTATTTTTAATTTCCAAAGTACCTAATTTTTATCTAAAAAGTCCTCCAACTGATGAACGCCAAACATCGTCTCAAGGAAATGACTTACACTCCAAGTTCTGCCGATTTCAGATATGCCAAAGGCGCTTCCTTCCAATGTTCGTTTACTTCTACCTTCGAGAAATGCGATGTCTTACAAGTACTTTTATTTCAAAAAAATGTTCCACCCCAATTGTAACAGGCGAATGAAATCCAATGCATTCTATTGCTTTCATTAACTTATCTTGATCCAATTTTGTAGCTGAGTTTTCCCAGATATAAATTAAACTACAACGCTTTGTTTCCAAACGCACATAAAGTTTTGCTTCCGTATCGAACACAGGTAATTTCAGGGACACGCAACTGTAATTGGAAATCTGGTCTTTCATTACTCTTTCCTAATGCAGCCACGGAACTTTTATTTCCCTAAATACTTCTGTTTAAAATTCCTGTTTCCAGAATGAACTCAAACTTACAAGGGGCAAAAAATTAGTTAGAACCATCATTTTTTATAGCCATATTGATGGAGGAAGCATTTTAATTATGAAACCTTTGGAAGGAAGCTTTAAAAGCATCAACCATCAAAGTTTTTATTTTCCACTAAATTGAGCAATTCGCTTAATATCCACGGCTAATTCGGAGACACATCAATAACTGGAAACCTTTCGTGCAATAAAAAGCACCAATACGGTTTCTTTCCATGAATTTATTAACTTTTTGGGTGCTTCAATGTATTTAGCTACCGAAAATTGTCATGGCTCTTTAACAAAAAAAGTAAAAATCGGATGATAATTTCGTTCACAGGAAATCGTTTAGATACTGAGTTAATAACGCCAACGAGAATCCGTAAGCTGTATGAAAAACAAATTCCAGGAAAGATTAAATTACCTTGGCAAGGGATTACTTTATGTTACATTTTCCACAGCCTATTCAACGAAATGAAACTATTTTCACAGATACAGGAAGAAAATCGTGCAAATCGAGAGCAGGAATCGTTGGGCATGAGTTACACCAGCAATTCTAACCAGCCAAGCAATGTTAATCGCGCATCGTAAAAAAGCACACATTTTTCCATCTAACACCCTAATCCCAAGTGCATTTAATACGAGAGGCAAAATATTTTACGTCTCACACGGTATATTATTCGGTAAAAACTAACGTATGAACGCGATAATAAGGAGTATTCCATTTGTCAAACGACAAATCACGAGAATTTTTGCGTAATCACTACGGTGGAAGAAGGTAAAATAAAACTTGTCATCATGTCACTCTAAATCTGGAGTAATACATGCCGCAACACTAACTGCGGGGAAAACGAAGCATATTATAATCATGGATGTCAGAAGAAACTAAACGAATGTCAAATCCGGTAAAATTCCAATAGTTTCGTTCCCGGGAGCGAAATGTAAAAAACGAAACGAAATGGATTTAAACCCAGGTATCTAAACTCAGGTTCGAAACGAAACCCGAGTCAAAACTACTTCGGGTCGAAACTAAAGTAAAACTCTGGGAGGAATCGAAACGCAGATAATGATTCGAACCGGATGGACCACGTGTTTCACCTTCGAACGGTTAAGTTGCGACCCACACACCGTGTACGAAGTATGGTTGAATGAAGTAGAGGTTCGGCCTACCGCCCTTAGGTGCAAAATGGGCACTCATATTTTTACCACTGACAGGAGAACGATGAACGAAAACTGGCCGTTAGATTCTTAAGCTCAATATTATAACCATTCCAAACGTATGTCAAATGTAATGGGTCGAAACTTTTCTCTCTTATCCCCCTCCCCTCAACTTTTTGGATCGAAACTTTACTGTGAGCAGCGGAGTTTCACTTAATTTAGTTTCATTCCCGGGGGTAATGTTTCGTCCCGGGTCGAAACTAAACTCCTTCGTGATTTTAATTTCGTTCGGGAACGAAACTAAACCTAGGCCTCGTATTTTCGTTTCCCTCCGAGTCGAAACGAAACAATTTCTTTTCGTTCCACTTGCCATCCCTGGTTCTATTGTCATTTTTAGAATCGCAAAGTTACCTCAAATGAACAAATTCGCTAGTTTAATCTATTGCTCCGTGCACAACTAGACACCGGATTGGTGTGGATGCTGAATGCGTCTAGTGATCGCGCCATGATACTGAGGCGATCACCCAAATAGTACTGGTTTCAAATTCCAAAGGTGGTCCCATTTAGGCTCTAAGTAGGGTAATAGGGGAACACAACAAGTGCAATACTCTGTCCCTTAGATCAGACGTCAGGAGGACTTTTCACGCTATAACGACCGGTCGTATTTAAGACACGAAATACTCATTTCAAACTTGCCACCATCATGAAATTTTCAATATATGAGAAGAACAACTACATCGAAAATTTCTCCGTATCTCTGATACAAATATTATCACACATTATCAACTGATAAAATACTGTAGAAAACTTACCAATTTAATATTCAGGCAAATATTGACTATACTATATACTCTTTCTTAAAATTTCCAAAGAAGTCTCCAAAGAGAAATTAGTCGGAAAAAATACCGGACAAGCGTGAGTGATACGTTCTCATCAACCGTGATTCACACCCGGAAAGCTTTTAAGTAGGGTGACAAGGCAAACGCCCATGAAGTTATGGTTCTCGAAACTAATACTGCGTCGTTGAGAGGGGGAAAGTCAAGATTATATGTTATACACAATATATTTACCGTCTTTTCTGAGAGTATGTATAAAGTCCTATGCTCTACACACCAGATAAACGATGGGACAAAATAAGGAAAAACTGGAAGTTTGGCACACAAGATACGATAGGTATGTTTACGTCTCCGAAAGCCGTAAAAGACGGACGTGTGCGGGGTGGAGCTGGCGGACCGGGAGTCGAAGATCACGGGGCTCAATTGAAGGAAAGTACTGGAGAATCTCAGAATCCACATTCGCAGCGTTCAGTCTTGTTTTTCAGTCAGTCTCCCGGTCGGGTTTTCTCTTTTCATACGCAAACCCTTGGGCTCTCATTTTTTAGCAATAAAGAGACTACGCCAAGCCGATGTTATAATGAGTATTAAGTTGCAAAAATTCCCTTACCGAGGGAATATACGAGTTCGAGTCCAAGTGATATCATTTTTTAAGATTAAAAAAAAAACTACCTAGTTTTTTACTTAGCTAATTTTTAACACATTTTTTGTAAAAAGCCGGTCCTTTAATCAATTAATTAATTCTAATACACCGCTAAATTATGGCCTATTTTAAATCTAAGACTTTGCGTAATACGTTGAATCTGAGAAAAAAATCATTAAATCCCTTTCCTATTATTTTTATTTTTAAATGATTTGAAAATTGTTAGTTAATTTTTTTCAAATAATCAATCTAAGATGTGGTTTATGACAAACTTCTATTAATGGAAACTCATAAATGGATTTTTATAAAATATTTGAACATTTACATTTTTCTCCCGCGCGGCGTTCCGGCACCTCTATTGGAAATATGACCGTAAGTTGAAAACACAAGTCTGTGGATGTAATCATACTTCCGACCATAGCAACGTGACCCTCGGTGAAAATTATAAAACATCAACACTGCCAATAATTGTTTTCAATGTCATTAACAAGATGCTTCCGACTAACTCTTTGCAAAAAGTTATACAGGAGATTTCTATTAGACCAACAGCTAGCATGGCTTATTTCCAAGATTGCTCATACCATAATGGTTAATTGAGCTATTATTTATTTTTTTAAACTATGATGCATTATTTAAAAAAATAAACATCGTCAGAAGTTACATTAATAAAAACTCGGTCATATAATCACTACCCGTAAGAGACTAATTCACAACTATACACAGCAAAAAAGCTGATTCCATTCATGGGTTTTCAAAGGTGCTGATGCTACTCAAGTACAATTTTTTATCTTAAAAAATCAAACAAAAAGTCTCTAAGTAATTAGAGGGAGATCTTTGGTGCATTTCAAATTCTTGTGCAAATAATACCTGAACCATAAAAAAATATACTTTATCAATGATAGGTACTAATAAGACGATAAATCTTATCAATTATTTACCCACACTAGTGAGTAGCTACCCAGATGTACCTTACCAATGGGGACTTCGCTGACCCGATAATTATTCATCACACGCCCTTGAGGTTATTCGTGGTTAAAAATAAACCCACCGGAGTATGTTACGCAGTACAAGGGCAGCATCGTAAATGTACGCATGGAATATCTCTAAGAAAAACCGCCGGGCACATAGGAAGAGAGGAAGGGACACGCAGGGAGTTGAGGGAGTCGAGAGAGACATTCCTGAAGTCCTATTTCAGCGATTGAAGCGAGAAGGAACGGGGATACCCTCTCGCGCGTTATACGTGCAAATTACGAAAACCCTTTAATGCCTCATTAGCATAAGTTGAATAGGGTGAGGAGGATCCTTCACGGACGAGAATATCTCGACGGAGCTCTTTCTCTTTACACACACACGCCTCCCCCTCTCCCGACCCTATCTCCCTTTCCCTTTACACCTCACCCGACCAAAGCAACTCATATAAACCCCTCGACAACACCCGCGCACGTCATAGCGAAATAACGGGGAATATCACGCTATTTAAATATATCAGGAACACAACTTTGAGCTTTGAATATTGACAATCATTTGCTACCCAACAAAAAGAGGCTTATATTAAATTTAAAAGGAAAACATATTTTTAAAACTTACCAAACGCCTGGTTTTTTTCATCAAGACAAAATTGAATATTTATTTTGATGTTATTTAATTGTAAAAATGCTTGTAATAATTTTTTGGCATGCATTTTTGCTATTAGGTGGTTGCTCAATTCTGGTCTTATAACCTTGGAGATTACATAGACCTCCCTCTCCTTTGTCATTGCCGGTGTGCACAAACAAAATTTTGGGTATACAGAAAATATTATTATAATATAGGTACCTCTCGATAGCAAAAATCGCAATATTGCTCCCGATAAAAATATGAAGATAACATAACGTAGTATATAACGTAATACGTAACGTAATATATATTCCGACAAAAAATCGCCGCCCGATAATATAATTATTACAATATTTCATCCAATTAATATCCGATATGACGACATAAAATTCGCTCTAGTCCGGTGTACCGTGATAATATATAGAGGGGCTATTATTATCGGGGGTAATATCACGATATTTTGTCGTGATATTTTTATTGGGCCAGATAGTACGGTAGTTACCGTCACGGTATTCACATACACGGCATACCGTCACATCGAAATCTACAATTTTTTATGCCTAATCAAAAATTATCATATTCTAATATTGAATTTTCAATACCACCCAGGTCAACCCCTCTCCTTCTCTTCCCTCGCATCACATTCAACCGCATTCCTTTGACAAGGATTCTCCCTCGCGGTACAAAAGGAAGGTTATGCTTGCCTAAGGCCTGTTTACACACCCCTCTTTCTATCTCGACTTGCACATATCCGAACCCCATTCCACGGCCCAACAAATTTCCAAGGCCTCCATATCACTATAACCCGCCGCGCCAATCCATGGGGAAGCCACCTCACGGATCACCTTGACTCAGGTTTAGAAGAGTGCCAGATATGTAGAGAACCCCTCGTCCTTAGAGACTCGTTGCTTCCACTTCTTGCCGAGGCAAATATTTGATTGGGCGACCGAGCTTTCAATCTACTTCCACTCTCAACCGCAATAAGTATGAATTATTTCTTCGAGCGATGGGTCCACCTTCGCAGTGAATATATACCAATGATTTCAAGCTCGAAAACACTAAAACTTTTCATATTATAACTTTAAATAATAACCACAAAGAAGCAACACTTCAATTGCTATAAATTTAAGCAGCAAGCAGTTTCGCGATCTTCTTCTTAGGTTCCAGTAACCTACTCTAATTTTGTTAAACTTATAGCACATTTGGTGATGGTTTTCCGGGTTTATATAGCACATTTAACAATATTTATTTTTCTAGAAGACACACATTAAGATCGCGTTTTTTCTCAACCTAGCTTGATTCTAGACAGTTAAAAAATTATGCTCTATAAGTTAACTGTCAGCTGAATCGAAAAGACAAGTTCAGGCTTTTAATAGATTTTGAGAAAGCTTCCAACGCGGTACCTCGCGAATGAAAGTAATACAAATTATACTCATGCGGGTTAAACGAAACAGTAGTAAACTGGATACGCGACTTTCTGAGTGGTAGTATTCAAAAGGTAGTTCTTGACAGAATCAGCTCTCACGTAGGTAAAGTGACATCAACTGTCCCACAAGGAAGCGTAATTGCCCTCTTTTTGTTTATAATATACATTAATGACCTCTGCCCCCGTATTAGCAGTGACATACATTCGTTTTTCTTGTGACACTTTCAAGTATCGAAAATTAATGATCACTCTGGCTTTAAAATTCTATCACTGGATTTAAATAACGTTCATACGTGGAACCAAGAGTGGAGACTAGAACTTAATCTAAACAAATTCACGGCAGTACATTTCTTGCATTGATTGTCCAAGTATTCCCTTACGTATGTGGCGTGTACGTTTTCAATATTTTCACTGCTCTAGTATGTCTGCTCACTTGGGCATGGCTAAAACTTATGATAAGATTAGCAGACACTTTTGGTGGAAGGATATGAAAAAAGAGGTTTATGACATGGTCAGAAAATGCCATCTGTGTCAAACTTGTAAACCCAGAAATGCTCCACCTCCTGGCATGCTATCGTCGCACAATCCTTCTGATGTTTGGGAAAGACTTTATATTGACTTTGTGGGTCCTTTACCTCTGACTAAAGGTGGACACCAATATGTACTTTCTCTTATTGATGGATTTTCTAAGTTTTGTTTTCTTGAGCCAGTTCGCAAGGCTACGGCCGGTTCGGTTGTTTCAATACTCACTCAAAGAGTGTTTCCAAAATTCGGTTTTCCAAAATATTTGGTTTCTGATAATGCACAAGTTTTCAAATCTCATGCCGTTAAGGAGATGTGTTTGCAACTGGGGGTTAAGCAAATTTTTGTTTCTCCATACTATCCCTGTTCTAATCAGGTAGAGAGATTGCATAGAAATCTAAAATCTGCACTTGCTATTTTGTGCAATAATGCTCACCATATGTGGGACTCTATGCTTGCTGACTTAAATTTTGCCTTGAACACTGCCTCTCATGAGAGCAGTGGTTATTCTCCTGCCAAAATAATTTTCGGCAGAGAACTAAAGCATCCTTTAATTAATCAGTGGGACATTCCAAAATCTTTATTCGAGAATGATCTCAGCGATAGTGACAGACAAGTCTTCCTGAATCATGTTATTGCTAATTTAAAAAAGGCCAGAAATAGGTATAAAGAATCCTATAATAAATCTCACTCCCAAATCACTTTCTGTGTGGGAGATCTTGTTCTCTGCAAAAACCATCCTGTCAGTTCTAAAGGTGAACAGAAAATGGCAAAACTGGAACCTCTGTGGAATGGACCTTTCGTCCTTAAAAAGTATCTCTCTCCTGTAACAGTTATTCTGGAAGTTTCTCCTGGGAAAGAGAAAATTTGTCATGTTTCTCATTTAAAGGCATATCATGATGGCATTGGTAATTCCAGTAATTAAAAGGAGAGAAATATCATTGATTTTTTTTTATTATTTTTTTTTATTTTTCTCATTGAATGCTAATGTTTGCTTTCTCAAATACTATTTGATGCTTGATTTCGGTGTTGAATTTCTCTTGATTCCTAATAATATTGTTTTGAATAATGAATAATAAGTCTATTTCTATGCTTGTAATTGAAATTGTTCTGAAATATTGTATTGTACTTGCTTATTCTCATCTGCTTAATTCACTCATGTAATTTAGTGTTGGTCTACTGTGATTGTGAGATGGGGTAAGGTGGAGGAATTATGGGTGCTTGGAGGGAGAGGACGGGAGATTAACTTGGGGGGAAATCCCCGAGATGGCTCGTTTCCAGATAAGCTGTGGAGGTGGCCCCAGTTATTAAGATTCAATTGTGTCTTGTGTCACCTTTCCTCCACCAAGACTTTATGGACATTCTCACAATTCTGGACAGTGATAAGTGTCGTGATTTTGCAGTGTTCAATATTCTATCGATGGCTGAGTGATTGAATTGATCAGCTGATCTTAAGACTGCCTACTGTGTTTTAGTGTGGCTTTTGGCGTTGAGTTGCGACCTTCATCGCCCGACAAGTATGAACTTTCATCTTGTCGCAACCAGCATGTAGCTCTCATTTCTATTGTTAATTGAAGAGTGAAATTTAGAGTGATTTCTTTTGTTGATGCAATATGCAGTTCTCATTTTGTTAGCATCGCCTATGATTCTTTTTTGACTTGTTTAATTAATACTGAGAGATATATATACACATCTTGATTAAATTTAGTCAGTACTTGTTCAATAGCTGACATGAATACCATATGCCTTGTAAATATTAATAATTATTGGAAAATCGAGGAATTTAGTGCAATCTATTGTCATTTACGTAATCTTGTTGAATTTTGGAGGATTCTTTATTGATAATTAATTATGGACTGATAATATTTACAAACATGGAGGGTTTAAAGGGAGAAATACTAATGCCAATGTATATTAATTAAGTGAGACACATATTATGCTGAATATTTTTGCTGGTATTTTGATAACTAATAATTATTTAGTGAATAACCGTATTTTTGAATAAACTTGTACTTAATGATTATATAATATGGGGTATATATTTTGTTGGTCGACCCTAACTTTCTCTTGGGTTGCAATATGAATTTTGGGTAGAAGTTAAAACCCATTTTTGTGAATCGTTGTTTTTTGATAAGGTGGTTGAACCCAACTAATGGGACAACCCAGGGTTCCCATGAACCCAACTGCTTCACCAACCCAATCTTGCCCATTTACTAAGTGGTTGGTTATTGTATTGCTTTACTTGGTTTTAAAAAAAAAAAACCCACAAAATATCTCTGATGAGAGAAGGAACATTTGAGTTTGGTAAAGATATCCTGGTGTTATACCAATAAAAATCTTCCCAGTTCCTTCTAGTTGCTGATGGTAATTATTTGTAATTTTGATTCACTGTTCACCGAAACAAGCATCACTTTATGACATATTGATTATTAATTTTATTTTCTTGCTATGTAATACTAAATAATTTACTCTATATCTATCAGCAATATTTCTTGTCTCACTCTTGTAATTATGCCATGTTACTCACTTATGAATTCTGTTGAATTCCAAACATCACTCTTGAAATTATTTTTTTACTGAGTGATAAAAATGTATTTTCTTCTCAAAATTATTTTTGAGTGATTTTTCTTGAAAACTGTTACCTCAATCAATAAACTTTTCAATATTCAGTTCAATTCTAACCACTGAATAATGGTTTTTTGTAAATTCCATGGGGGGTTAAACAGTGGGGGTTCATCCAGTGAAAACCAGTGGACCTGTGATGCCTCGATAAGTTTTCTAGGCATTAATCAGTTCTTGGTGGATGTGTCTTGGTCCCCAAGTTCAAGCAATTTTTGTGGTCATTTTCCCACAGAGGATGTGGCATTTTTTAAGTGTTGCCCCCCCCCCAAAAATTTCTGGTACCCCTCCCCCCCCCAGAAATTCCTCGAACTTCCTCCGAACTTATCCGCAGAACTTCTCCCGCCGAGAACTTTTCGCGCTAAGGTTTTTTCGCGCAAAGGATTTTTTGCGCAAAGGGTCCCTGTAGCAAAGTGCCCTGTCTCGCAAAATCCTGTCTCTGGAAAATCCTGTCTCTGGAAACAGTCTCTGAAACAGCCTCCGAAGCAGCCTCCGAACCAGCCTCCGAACCAGCCTACCTGCAATGCAAGACTTATATAGGACTACTGCGGAGAAATACTTCTCCTTGGCAAGCAAGGGGAAATCGGTGCTAAGGCCTTAGTATTGCACTTGGAGTGAGAAGTTTTACCATTGTCCTATCACAAACTCTCTCTCCCTCCAACACCTCACCCCAGTATCTCCTTCCCCTCCATGTGTTCCAATGAACGATTCCTCTGATGTCTCCAACCCAGAAGTTGAGGGGAAAATTCTGGGTGCTGGCTGTTGTCTCAAAACCAGTGAATGGTGTTTTGTGGAGCGGCCGTTTCTGCAGGGGCAGCGACGCATCAGTGGCGCAGTAGTTGAATTCGCCTGGCTACCCCTCCACTCCCTGGAAGAAGCCCTCCCCTCAAATGCTGTCTCGCCTTGCATAGGCAAGCCCTCTTCTGCTCGTGGTCTGCTCGGAGTCACATGTCTCGTGAGGCATGGCAAATTTTGTGAAATATTCTGCTGGTATTTTAGCTGGTAATGTTTCCTCTGGGATCATGAATTACTATCATTGTTTTCTGTAATACTTCTGATTTTTGAATACTCTACTTTGAATAGATATCGTACGGTAATAACTCGTAAATTATTTTTGGCTACCTTTTTCTTGTGAGCTGTTTTTCTTGTTTGTGGAGTCTTTCCCTGATTCCAGCATGGGACCGACGGTTGGAGTATTTCCCTTGTCTGGACTTACGTGAAAAATCAACCAGATTTTTCGACGTAACGTCACACGTATATGCTGTGGATGATGTGGTAACACAAAAGAAATAGATGCATTGAAATATCTGAAAACTACGATAACTTCGAAACTAACGTGGGAAACGCGGCAGAGCCCGAAAGAAGCTAGGTTTCATCCAGCGTGTGTAAAGAAGATTTTCGAACGAAAAATAAAAAAATAGATGTTATTCCGCACTCATCCGGCCGCACCTTTAATATGCAGCGAGCATATGAGATCCGGCGTAGACTTAATCCGTGAACTTAAAAAAATTCAAAGGAGAGCTGCGCGATTCGTCAAAAATTGCTTCGGATGTTCAGAAAGCGTTACTCAGATGATAAACGAATTAGGTTGGGAGCCACTAGAGACTTGAAGGCTGCGCGCTAGACTTAAATTGCGTGAGCATTCGAGAATGGATATCTTTCAGTTCAACGCGGAGAACATCGTATTGGAACACCACTATGTTCCCAGGTCCGAAAGAAACGATAAATTAAGGCAGCTATTTTACTGAACGGATAGGTATGGGAATCCATTCTTCCCCGAACAATAAAGGACTTCGATGAATGCTAGGCGGGATTTCGTGTGCACATATTCTTTTTATTCTAAACGGCCGATGTCCAAACAAGCTGCCTCACGCCTATTGAGGCGGCTTGAAGGGTAGTGTTTGGATGTAGAAATCTACATCTAGAATTTTCAATTGTAACTAAATGCGCCGACGTACATAAATGCCATTATTCTATTGCCTTAATATTCATCTTTCGTTAGCGATAACAAGAACAATATTACTTCGTGGAAAAAATTAGCCCTGTGTAAATAGAAAAAAATAAAAACTGCATTTTGTCGCATAGGCACAATAAGATCCAAATTAATACATCTTAGCAAGTAAGACTTATTAACCCAGCTAAAAAATTAAGTACATAATGATGTCATTTTCGTGAACTAAGGAATTTGTAAAACCTTGACTGTAATCCGAAATCAATCGAGCCTATGGTATGATTATCAGCAAAAATAAATCAATCATCACTAAGATCGAAATAGATAATCACATTCCGATTTCTTTTATAATTTTTAGTCAAATGGCCTAGATTCTCTTTTTATCCTCTCCAATGCAAGGCGGACAATTTATTTGGAAGAATTTAGCACCAATATTTATTTCCGAGAGAATTACAACCGAATGGTACCATTCCTGATGATGTCTCATTGTCAAAGCACCAATTAGCTATTATTAATATACCTTCTTATGCAACAATCGTAAAAATTTTAATATATGAAATGCAGCAACCGAAAATAAATGGTAAACTAATAATATAGGACGCTCTTCGTTTTCATACACAGGTTTAAATATTTGGCACTAGAAAATCCGTTCACTTACATCTCCAAAATTAATCTGCTACGCATGCGTACCATCACGTATTTCACGAATGAATGTGAACGACTGCTCCATGTGGGACGTACTCCACCGTACAGGGAAGAGTCACATAGTACGACGCCAATAAACGAGAAAAACTTGAAGTGGACAGGTAAATGGAAATGCCCATGCATGAATTGTATGACTGGTGGGTTCATTTTCATGCGGCGTCAACTTCACGCGTAAAAGGGCCAAAGTCCATCTGGAAATTTGAATTTAGCATAGAGTGCATATTCATTCTTTCGATATGCTAATGCTAACGTTCATTTAAAAAATTTAAAAAGTCCAAATTGACATTAATGATGCTAATAAATGTGGATGTAACTGAGTCTTGGAGACACCTATTCATTTAATTCCTCGTCGAATAATTATTTAACAAAAGTATCAGAGATATTTTGACGATAAAATATTTAACCTTCAAAAATATACATTCAACTGAGTAGATCATGAGGATAAATTTAACTGCATGCAGATATTCTCGAAGCAGAAAAAAACACCCCCACTTAAAACCTACAAAAATCAGCAATAAAAAAGCTAATTCGTGCGCACATCAATACACACATAAATGCATGCACACTGAAATAATTGGTAAGAATGGGAAAAATAATCATTTTTAACTAAACTGAGGTCTACCAACCTTTGGGCGCGATAAAAATCATAAATTATCTCGTGAAATCGCTAAACGATTCTTTCTATAGCTGAGGTCATCATTTTTTTTCGTATGAGTTTAATCGAAATTACTTTTTATCTACCCTCACCACCATCAATTCACATGTGGTATATAAATTATTATTATGCTCCAGACACGTTAAAAGTTTCCCCCAAACTTTAAAAATTATTTTGAATTTCAAATAATAGTACTAACAAAAGGGCATTGGAAAAATGTAAAAAAAATAATTAACTGAGTGCTTTTAACTAGCACAGATAATCTGCCGTAATTAAATAACTACTGTTTTCATAATACAGAACCATTAATATTAAGAAGAAAATCTAAGTATTTTAAAATGAAAGTATCATCGATAAAAAGTATACGAACATTCAGTAAATTAGTTTTACGTTAAATATTACAAAGAATATTGTTCACTACATTTTTGTACTACTAAACGTAAAACTATAATGGGCTATAACATTTTTTTAGCCTTCGCAGGGCACTGAAATATTATTGATGACAAAACAAACACCGTTTTAATTTACAGTTTAATTTACAGTTTTGTCTAGGAATCAAATCCGTTCAGTTCGTAGCCTTTCAAATGCTTAAATACGCATTCACATTAACAGTTTTCACATGATTATACAATGCGTAAAATTTTACAGCCAAATTAGCGAAGGTAGTAGGCAGTTTCTCTCTGTCCATAGAGTTTATGATACGGAAAATTGATCGAGTGAAGGACCAAAAGCATTCCAATTTAATTGCAAACCCATAGTCTGCTGTTGGCAAGTATAAAGCTGACGTTAAGACATATTCAGTGCTTATTTTGAGGCGTTGACACTGCACAAACTGTCGCCAATACTAAACTGGTATACAGTTCTTTAATGCTTTACTACAATCACGACTAGCAAGGGAAAGAAATGAGGAAAGAACTAACTTCCAAATATCTCAGTGGCATACATATTTAATTGCAGCGCATAAATCCCGATTTGGTTAACACAAAATCCTCTCACTCCAAAATCTCTACGGCTATCACTCACTAGGCGATTTTGACCCATGGTGATATTTAATCAAAACAGTAAAGCTATAACTCTGTAAATAAATTCTAGAAATCCACTACAAATGAAAGTAATATTTCTATTTCCTTTCAATAGTTAAAAAATATCGCTGTCAATAAACCTAAAGGCAATACCTAGAGGAAGCGCTAAAATACAGATAATACGGCAGATATATATTACATAGTTATTTTAACATATCGCCTTTGTTGGCATTGGCGCTGACAAAGGTGGTGTACTTTGTGAGACTGCCGGCTCCAAATATTTACGAAGCTTATGGAGAGAAGCAGAACAATTAATTAAAACGGATAATTGAGGAAAAAATACAAAGCCTGAGTGAAGCAATGAAAATCACATTGTCATATTTATCAAAATTGCCCCGAAACGCTCCTAGTTCTGATTGCAGCTGCATTCCCAACCCAAAACGAATATTGTGATCTACTCACAAGAGTCGCGAAAGTCCTAATTACTACTACGATCTTAAAAGAGTTGTCGCGGCCCATACTGAGTCAAAATATTATAAATGCATAAATTAAGAAAGAAAACCTTTTAAAAAATTGA